>NC_092128.1:168147672-168884547 GCF_043159975.1 Macaca nemestrina | reverse complement strand
TTTTTCTGAAAGCATGAATCATGGAGTTGTGTTGGGTGCTAAATTTCAGTTCTGTATGCTGTCTTCACTAATTTATGACTGTGGTCTGTACAACCAAAATAAATTATTTCTGAGAACTAGCAAAATACTCTGGAAAAAATTTATGAAACCTACCGGATTTGAAAAAAAGCTCAGCCGGGTGCAGTGGCTCACATCTGTAATCCCAGCACTTTGGGAGGCCAAGGCGGGCTGGTCACCTGAGGTCAGGAGTTCCAGACCAGCCTAACCAACATGGAGAAACCCTGTCTCTACTAAAAATACAAAATTAGCTGGGCGTGGTGTCGCATGCCAGTAATCCCAGCTACTCGGGAGGCTGAGGCAGGAGAATGACTTGAACCCAGGTTGCAGTGAGGGGAGGTCACGCCATTGTACTCCCCCCTGGGTAACAAGAGTGAAACTCCTTCTCAGAAAAAAAAAAAAAAAAGAAAAAAGGTCACTAAATGATGAGAGAATTAAAAACACTCCTGTTTTCTGCCTTTTATATAAACTCCTGTCTTTAATTCCCAGGTTTGCCATCTTTATAACCTCTAACTAGGAGCAAGTGATTTAATAAAGGGATTCCTCCTACTCCGTCTGCAAATTGGAGTTCATTTTTCTGCTCTTTCTGCAGTTAATGTTGTTCTAGCTTTTGTTATTCATAATAAGAAAAGCAAAAGGATTAATCGAAAGTTGAGACAAAATTGTAAAGTAGGAAGATGTCTCCCTCCCTAAGAGGAGAAAGATTGTTAGGGGAAATAACGTGGAGGCTGTGGTGACACATCCCTATTAGGAAGTGATCTGCTTCCACGGGAAGGAGAGAACAGATGATAGATGACTCCTGGATACGCCTGTGTTATGTCCAGTACAAAATCAGAGCCGTATCAGCAAACCGGATACCCTGGGAAGGGACATTGGGATAACTCGTTGGCCATAAGCAAAAGTTTTGCTCTGGCCTTATGAACTAAGGGGATTAATAGAGATTAGTTGTTCCATGTCCTTCCATCTAATGCATCCATATTGTCAAAACTTAAGAAAACACCAAAGGGGGAGAGTGTGAGAATCCACTGCCATTTTCTCCATTGCTTCATTCAAGACTTCTGTGTCCAACTTTGCATGGGATTATCATTTGCCCTTTTATACTCACCTTAAACTACAAAAATCATTTGTTTGCCTTTCTAAAGAAAAGAAGGTAGGTAAATTTTGCAGTAGACTTTTAAAATTTAGCTCAACTCCTGGCATTAAAGACAATAAAGGTTGTGATTCGGAGGTTCCCGTGGCAGTTTTCCCAAATGTTATGTTTAACTAAGATCATGTCAAGCACAGAGAGATTTAACTCTCTAAAGTGTGATTTTTTAAACCTGCACACAATTTTCTACATTTTATATGCTCAAGATTTCTTGAAATCCAAGGTGTAAAACTGTGAAAATAATAGCTGTGAACCTGTTTAGGAAAGCAAGAGAGAATTCCTTTGTTCAGTTTTGGAAACCACCAGGGTGCAATTTAATGCTCCAGGAGAGGGTTTTCTGTGACCTGGAAAGGTTAGGGTGATTCCCCTACAGTGAGTCATTTACTTCTTTCTTGGCAGGATTATGCCCAGGGCTTTTAAAGGCTCTTGACAGTTCACTCCCTTCCATAAGAAACGGGTTCATGGCACAAGTGTCTATTATGATAAGATGCCAGATTTCTAGATCAAGCATAAAGCTATGGAGTGGGACAATAGGACTGAATAATTTTAGTACACTTCCCATGTGAACTGTCAAGTAATAAGCTACATATTCAGACCATGACTGGCATCGAGTCATCCTGCCATTAGTCAAATGTATGAGACTTTTCCCAAGTCCCAGCAACGCCAAATTTGAGAAATTGTATAAAAGAAAAATGAAAAAGTAAATGCATCTGAAAAATGGGGAAATTAATTTAAAAAAATGTACTAGCACTGGGGGCGGTGGCTCACACCTGTAATCCCAGCTCTTAGGGAGGCCGAGGCAGGTGGATCACCTGAGGTCAGGAGTTTGAAACCAGCCTAGCCAACATAGTGAAACACCATCTCTACTAAAAATACAAAAATTAAGTCGGTGTGAGGGCACATGCCTGTCATCCCAGCTATTCAGGGAGCTGGGGCAAGAGAATTGCTTGAACACAGGAGGTGGAGGTTGCAGGGAGCCAAGATCACGCCACTGCACTCCAACCTGGGCTTGTAGTGCAGTGAGACTCCATCTCCAAAAGAAAAAAAAGTATTAGCTTTTATCAGGAAAGGCCATTAAATTTTCTTCAATGTTACCCACATCAATTTGCCATCAAACTAGAAGAACACAATATGTGAGATGTTTTGAAATTAATGAAACAAATCTTTTTGAGATGAGTTTGTACATGCTGTGGAGTCCATTAAATATTTTCTGGGAAGAGTTCCCAGTTAAAACTACTTTCCAAAGCACCCAGGCACACTATATAGATAAATCAAGTGGGTTTATTAATATCAATATTTCTGTGAAAATTGGGGAGGCCACTGTTCTGAGGAGCGAGGTGCTTGTTTTCTACTTGAAGACCACGAAGGATATTCTACACTACTGGGTCTATTTCTGAAATTGTATCTAGCTGTAGTTTACCCATTAATTTAACTAACAAATATTTGTAAGCAACCAAATTGTGGCAGGAACTGTGCCTAGAGGTAGAAATACGTTACACTCTTGTTTCCAGAGAGGAAAATGAGTAATGTTCTAAAATGTAAATCTTATGTTTCTCTTTCCTCTTGCTGTAAATGATGTCTAAGCCATTTTGGTCGTGCCTATTCTGAATCCTTTAATAAATTATTTTGAATGATTTTTGTAAAAGACAGTGTGATTGTGAGGTGAGTTTAGTACAAATTAAAAAGTGCCACATCAGTTGCAAACAGCACATAATTGTGAGCTAAACACTCTTTCAGAAACAGTAGTGGCAATAAATAGGATTCGGTATAATTAGTTCCCCTGCGACACATCTCTTCCTCTGTTCTTTGCCATATATGTTAATAATAAGATTAGCCATCTAATGCCAGTATAAGCAGACTGTAGTATTAATACACAGAAAAATTATTGCTAGTAACAGAAGATTTAAAGACATGAGGGTGATCCGGATTACATGCCTGCAGTTTAAAAGAAAAAAAAAGTGTCTCTTAAACTCTCCTTATCAATATCCTTTTCGTGAGCCACTAAATTCTTATGTTTTTCTGATCATATGAATAACCCATCTTATATGAATATTGTGACAATAGTAATAGCAATTACTTTCAGAGAATATGTTTCTATAGAGATAACAGAGGGGGTTTTTTCCCCTACCATTCCTGTATGAAGGTTTCTGCGTTTTGAATTAAAATTTTAAGAAATTCATCTATGTCCTCCTTAATAAAATAAACCTCATTAGACAATCAAGAGACCTTGTTATTCTTAGATACATTATTATAGCTCTAGAAATAACAAATGTTAAGCCTGGAGGATTTGTGTTTTGGCCAAAAGTTGTAAGGGCAATTATTTGTTTATTTGAATGAAATATGCATGAATCATATCAAAAGGAGGGAGGTCTTTTTTTTAACCTAAACAAAAATATAAAAGTATAGGGAACTGTTACCTGTGTGAACCCCGCAAATCTGAGACAGGTCTCAGTTAATTTAGAAAGTTTATCTTGCCAAGGTTGAGGGTGCACCTGTGTCACGGCCTCGGGAAGTCCTGACGACGTGTGCCCAAGGTGGTTGGGGCACAGCTTAGTGTTACACATTTTAGGGAGACATGAAGCATCAGTCAATATATGTAAGAAGTACATTGGTTTGGTCTGGAAAGGAGAGACTGCTTGAAACAAAAAGCAGGAAGACCTGAAGTGGGGAGGAGGCTCCTAGGTCAGAGATAGGTGAGATGAACAGTTGCATTTTTTGAGTTTCTGATTAGCCTCTCCAAAGGAGACAGTCAGATATGGGTCTATGTCAGTGAGCAGAGCAGTTGGCCCTAAGCAGTTCCCAGCTAGACTTTTCCCTTTAGCTTAGTGATTTGGGGGCCCCAAGACTTCTTTTCTTTTTACACCTGTTTTTTTTCTTTCTTAACTAAAAGTAGTATTTGTTTCTGAGGGATAGACATAACTACCATTTTATTTGGTATGATTTATTTGCCCACTGTCCAACAAAGAAGCTAATCTGATTTTGTTTTCATTTCCAAGCATGATTCCTAGAAATGTGTTTAGGTGGCCAAATCAATGAAGCAGAACCCTGTATGTCATTCATTTATTGGGAGATCCCCTAAGGTCTTCCTGAATTATCTGATGTTCCCAGGCTTTGCTTATCCAATAGGCATTAGGAAGAAAGGGCTTGAGTTTATGTAGATTCTCACACAATGCTCATCTCAGCTCAGATAAACAGTGAAGGGGTTTCCCAGGTCTCATTATCCCTGGAGGAGCTGAGGCCTGGGGAATCTTGAGAGCCTGCTTTGCTACTCTGTTATTGTGGCGGGCCAAATCTCACTAATGCAGGCCTCCATAACAACTCTTTCAGTACTGACCCAGTGGTTAAGTTAAATACTAAAAGCTAAAAAAAGCCAGTGCCCTTATACAAAGGCCGGAATGTAACAAAAGCCCACCAAGAGTTTTGCCTAGGCCTTTCCTGGCAAAACAAAGGAATTCTTAACGGGACCCATTTAGGATTCACAAGTTTTATTGAGGGTCTGAAGAAACTCTCCAGGCCTCCACAAACAAGTTTACTGGGGTTCTAAAGGAACTCCCCAAACCTCCCTGATTTAGCAGGAGACAAGATAAGAGTGATCACCGTAGCACCTGGACCCATTTAGATGAAGTAAATTTACTGAGGCTCCAGAGGAAGGTCTTCAGGACTCAGAGCTTAGTTACAGATTAAAAGAAGTTAATCACTTATGTCTTGAGGTGGATGTACATGTATGCGTAGACATATAGCTTAGAAGGCATATAAGCTCTGGAAAACTTCGTAATTTTGAGTTGGTCTGGCACTAATTTCCAGGCCGTCTCCCTGTAACAGGTTACAGAAATAAAAACTCTCTTCCTCCCCAGTTCATCTGCATCTCTTTATTGGGCCATGAGATACAGTAGCCCGACCCTCAGTTCAGTCCGGGAACATTATCATCAAACTCTGGGGATTTTCAGGGTAAGTTAGGAATATATTTTGAAGCAGAATGGCAGTAGTAAATGAGATCAGCAATTGAAAACATGCGAAGACATTCACCATTTAATTATCTGTCTCAATAGAAGATAAGGATGAATTTAGCACTAGAAACCATGAATGTCACAAAAGCCTAACGTTAATACCTTGAATCACTTTCCAGTAATCCTAATCCTTTATCCAGATTGACAGAGGACATTCCTATCTTGCTATTTCTTCTCCCCACACATTAGCTTAGTAATTAGCTAAATAATTTTATGCATTAGCTAAAGAATAATGGAACTCCAGAAACCTAGGACAGGAATTGAGAGACTGAACAAGCTAAATCTGAACCTTCTGCACAATTAAAGGAGCTGATGTTAGCATGGCCCACAGAATATTACCTGCACTTATAAGAACTAGAAAGTCAGGCAAGTACTCCTGGAACAGACTGTCTTTTCTAACCATGCAGTTATTTCTTTGTTTTTAACTTTGTTTTCCTTTGTTTATTTGTTTGTTTGTTTTTGAGACGGAGTCTCATCCTGTCGCCCAGGCTATAGTGCAGTGGTGCAATCTCAGCTCACTGCAATGTCCGCCTCCTGTCTTCAAACAATTCTCCTGCCTCAGCCTCCCAAGTAGCTGGGACTACAGGCGCCCGCCACCACGCCCAGCTAATTTTTGTATTTTTAATAGAGACGGAGTTTCACCTTGTTGGCCAGGCTGGTCTGGAACTCCTGACTTCGTGACCTGCCCGCCTTGGCCTCCCAAAGTGCTGGGATTATAGGCATGAGCCACCGCATCTGGCCAGTTTTTAACTTTGTAAATTGCTTTATAGAACTATCTTAAACTGGGTCCATTTTAGATTCTCCTTGAAGGACCAGATCACAAAGTGATTAGGAGAAGAGGCTCTGGAGCCAGGTAGTGAGACTAACCCGTTCTCACTCTAACAGTAACTAGCTGTGTAACCGTGGGCCAGGGATATAGCCTATGTAACCACAATCTCCTTTGTGCTTCATGCCTCACCAGTAAGGTGGGGAGAGCTGCTATGACTCTGTCGTAGGGCTGAGATGAAGATTTGATGAGTTACCAGCAAAAAGCATTTAATATACTGTCTCATTCAGAAGCAGTCAATACACATTGAACTCTTACTACCTAGAGGAAAGAAAGGGGTCTATGATTTATAGATAAGGCCTGAATGAAAGAAATAAATGTGTATTGAGTATGAGCAATGGACTACACGCCATGCTGGGTAACTATCACAGAACACGTTTAATCTGAAAATACTATCTGAAAGATACTGCCATCTGAATTGCATAGATGGGAAAAGTCAAGGCTTTCATGTTTATTTTTAAATGTATGTTAACATTAATAATTAATTGGCTGAGTGCAGTGGCTCACACCTGTAATCCCAGCACTTTAGGGGGCTGAGGTGGGCGGATTACGAGGTCAGGAGATGGAGACCATCCTGGCTAACACGGTGAAACCCTGTCTCAACTAAAAATACAAAAGAATTAGCTGAGCGTGGTGGCACATGCCTGTAGTCCCAGCTACTCAGGAGACTGAGGCAGGAGAATCGCTTGAACCCGAGAGGCGGAGCTTGCAGTGAGCCGGGATCGCGCCACTGCCCTCCAGCCTGGGAGACAGAGCGAGATTCCGTCTCAAAGAATAGTAACAATAATAATAATAATAATAAGTGGTAACATATGCTGTTTGTGGTGATAGTAGAAGAAAAAGGGAGATCCAGATGTTGGTTATCTGAAATGACCTCCACGTTCTCTAAATTGAAATTTAGCTTGAAGTAGTAATGCCAAGGCCAGCCTGGGGCCATAGCATCCTGGTACACCTGCTTGTTGGTGACAGTCCTTTTAGGACAAAATATCGTACAGAAACATTCATAGGTAACTAACTGGAAAAAAAGAAGTTATGATGAAAAGCAGTTCTTACTTTTTTTTTTTTTTTTTTTAATTAAAAGACTGGCTGTTACTCTGTTTCCCAGGCTTGAGTACAGTTGTGCAATCAGGGCTCACTGCAGCCTCAACCTCCTGGGTTCAAACAATCCTCCTGACTCAACTTCCCAAGTAGCTGGGACTGCAGGCATGTGTCACTGCACCTAGCTAATTTTTAAATTTTTATTGTAGAGACCGGTTCTTGTAATGTTGTCCAGGCTGATCTCAAACTCTTGGCTGCAAGTGATCCTCCTGCCTCAGACTCCCAAAGCAATCCTTACTTTTTTACTTGAAGTGCTTTTTTTTTTCCTTATTTAAACTCTTTAAAGAAAAATTCATCCCATTTTCTTCAAAACAATAAATCATTTCCAAGGGAGAAAAATGAAATAGAGCAACTAAGAAAGCATCCATGAGGGCCAGGAAGGAACATCATGATTAAATGCAATTAGTTGCAACCCCTTCTGTCTCCAACGTTGGATGTATAAGGGGGATGTTAATAGAACTAGAGATTTCTAAGACCTTGGTGCTTAATAACAAGCAAGCATTGAGGGTGGTTGGGTAAGATCCTGATCACACAACCCTGCATATCAAATACCCTTCACAATCAACAAGAGTCAGCCTTTAATCTCTGATGTTTTCAAATGTGCTTTTTTTTTTTTAAATTCACATGTATAACCTGTCCTCTTTTCGATATATAGAGATCTAGCTTGTCTGTCATTACCTCTTTTACTGCTTTTCTTCTAAGATTTAAAAGGTCATATTCTGATTTGTAAATTCGACCAGATTTCACAGTACAGATGCGAGTTGTAATGATATGTTGCCAAGAACTGTTGCAAGCTGTGATGTCTGTCTGGGGATTATGGAGCAGCACATTTCTTTTAGGAAAAAAGAATAAATAAGGCAGATGAGTGCAAGTTTGTTTTATTTTTATTGTGTATATGTATTTGTTTTCTCGAGTATAGGAGCATGGCCTCTGTGGCAGGCATTCACCAAGCAAATACAGAGCACCCTCTGGGTCAGGCACTATGTTTTTGGGGTTCCAAATAAAAAAAAAGAAGACCAAATCCAGCCCTATGGATCTCACATTAAAGAGGGGAGTAAGAATCATACATAATTTAATAAGTTGAGTTAGGTATGTTAATGGGGATTTGCACCATATTTCATGGGAGCACAGAAAAAGGGGACCTCGTTCCACCTGAAATGGCAGGGAGATGGCTCCTAAGTTAACTAAGCAAAAGGGGAAGGAGAGGCACATCCCACAGAACATGGATAACACAACAGAAGCCCCATTACCCTCTGCCCCACCGCCACACACACCATCTCTGGAATAAATTTTGTAGCTTCCAACTGGTTTTCAGGGTACTCATGACACATGGGTTAATAATAACTAGGTTTGCCCAAATGACCAAAATTCTATTCCTGACATGAATTTTCACAGCTGGTTTTTTGTTTGTTTGTTTTAATGAAGAAGAAATGTGTGTCTTTGGAAATCATCCTACAAAATCATATAGTGGAAAGGATATAGTGATGAAATTGTTGAAGACCAGGGAACCTTTGTCCTTACTTTTTATTAGGATGGATGTTTTCAGGTAAAACTAAAATAAAAATGAAATGGAACCAATCAGAAAGAAGATAGGAGCACTTAAGACAATGTAATTGTTGCTGAAAGAAGTAGACTCTGATAGCTCAGAAAGAACTTAATTAAATTTCAAAGTAAAATAAATACAGTTTAGCAATGACCTTTCTCCTAGAAAAATATAATGTCTCTTACAGCTCACTTACTCCTTGGCTTACAAAATAGTGGTTAAATTTCCTGGTTTTCTCATTTTGATTATCGTATATTACATGTTACTGGTGATGGGATTATCTGTGCGACGTTACTCTGGTCTTCAGAATACGCACGTGGCAATGTAGTCTCACATATACCCCTGTATACTTGGGTGAGAAAAGAGAAGGACCTAACTTAACCTGAAAGACCTCAAATCTATTCTCTTTCTATAGCAGAATACTCCTATTTAGAAAGAAAATATTGAGTAAGGAGGACAATCATCGTATATGTCGAGAATGCTAAATGCTCTTGTGGAAATGAAAAGCAACCCATCGCCGGGCTCGGTGGCTCAAGCCTGTAATCCCAGCACTTTGGGAGGCCGAGACGGGCGGATCACGAGGTCAGGAGATGGAGACCATCCTGGCTAACACGGTGAAACCCCGTCTCTACTAAAAAATACAAAAAAACACTAGCCGGGCGAGGTGGTGGCGCCTATAGTCCCAGCTACTCCGGAGGCTGAGGCAGGAGAATGGCGGGAACCCGGGAGGCGGAGCTTGCAGTGAGCTGAGATCGGGCCACTGCACTCCAGCCTGGGCGACAGAGCGAGACTCTGTCTCAAAAAAAAAAAAAGAAAAAGAAAAAGAAAAGGAAAGCAACCGATCTAAGTAATTACCCATTAAGAAAGGAGTAGGAGAAATGTTTAGAAGGGAGACCTGCAGAAAGATGATTCACAGCGCGTTCACATCACCAGATGCATTAGTGGAACCTCTAACCCAACGCCAGTGGAAGAAGCAGTATTTTGCACAAACTTGAAAAAGAGTTTTTCATTTTCCTCCCACAGCCTCGTCACGTGTTCAATATGCTGAAGAAGTACGTCCGCGCAGAACAGAAGGACAGACAGCACACCCTGAAGCATTTCGAGCATGTACGCATGGTGGATCCCAAGAAAGCTGCTCAGATCCGGTCCCAGGTACGCGCGGGGTATAATCATCTTCTGCAGCTTTGACAATCCAGGATTCTTGCTTCTTGGGTTGAAGACAGGATCCTAGGCGTTCTCCGAGCACCTATAGGTGTTTTCCCTGTGGCAAGAGCTCTTTAACTTCTGGTAAATTCTAAAAACTTGTCTTAAAGCAATATGTGGTTTGGCAATTTTCTTGACTTGTGAAAATAACAAGAAATATAAAAATCTTAATAGTCTACTGCTGATTGCTAAGGAACTGATTAAAACCAATGACTAAAATGAGGAAAACAAAAGTTGTGTGAACTAAAATCTTGTTCATAAGTATGGCTTGCAATCATAAACCTGCCGCAATGTTTAGATTTAATGTGAACCTAAATGAAGCCCAGTAATAATGTATTTTATTCTCCCCGCTTCCCAGAGGCTGAAAACTGGGATCCGCCTTAGGAACTCTGAAATTTTAAATTTTCTTGAATGGAAGAGTTAAAATATATATATATAGTTAGCATGAAATAGCCAATCAAATTGAGATATGTTGTTTTCTATGAGGAAATTTGCAAAGAAATGTATTGAGGGCATCAGGGTCTGTTTTAGAGAGCCTCAGTATTAGGAATCAGACTTGGCAGAGGTGGCATTTTTAATTGGCTGTTATAAGCATACAAGATAATGGTCAGTTTAAAGATAAGCCTTAAACCTGAGCTTAAAAGTTAGAGAACAGAAATAGAGAACAAGAAAAATAAAGCTGTCCTTTCAGTTAAACCTTTTAGCAGTAGCAGTGTTTGCCAGTTTTATTTTGGAAGCTTGTATCTACCTGCAGTGCTTGGTAAGAAAAGTAACCATTCCTACCCCAGACATAGTTGACCTGGAGTTGTCATCCTTTAATGCAGGTTATGACACACCTCCGTGTGATTTACGAGCGCATGAATCAGTCCCTCTCCCTGCTCTACAACGTGCCTGCAGTGGCCGAGGAGATTCAGGATGAAGTTGGTAAGTAAGCTGTTCTCTTGATGCTGCACATGGAAATATATTTTCCCCCAGAGGAAAAAGTTATCTGTTTGAGGAATATGAAAGTTAATAGAACAGGTTGTCTTTTATGATGAAACTGTCAGGATGGAACTAGCCTTAGCAATTGAATCAGTTCTTAGAACCTCTCCATACTTGTAAGGCTGGAGGAATGTCACCTGATTTAGGGTATAGTTTTATAATAATTGGACACTTGTTATTGAATTGTACATGGCAGCATTATTTTCTAATTTGCCCAGTCTTGTTATGGCTCTCAAATTATGATGCTTTGGTTCTTTATAATTAATGGGGGGAAAAAACTCATTTTTCATCTTTCGAGGGTCATGATTGTTCCATCTTACAAATGGAAAAGCTCAAACTGAAAATTTGAGTAATTTACTGGCCTGTGTCACATGCATTCTGAGTAGCACAGCCAAAACACATAACTGTGACTTCTGACTTTGAGGTTATTGTTATATTCAGTAAGTCACAGCTCTCTTTGATGGCGGAGCGGGGAAGCCATGAGTGTTCTTTGAACCACATCGTTGTTTAAACTGAAAAGATAGTGGGCTATTAAACTTGTATTCTGAAATAATTATACTCTCACAAGAACCTGGAAAAATAGTACAGAGAGGGCCCATGCGTCCATCACCCACTTGCCTCACCAGTGACGTCTTACATAACTATAGTCCATTATCAAAACCAGGAAACTGACATTGTGTGCCCACTGTCTTTTATGTCCCTACTTTTCCGAATGACTTTCCTAATAACTAATGATTTCATTTAAGGTCTCCCATTTCTGTTTTTCTGGGAAAGGGAATAAAATATCACATGAGTCTCTGTCAACTGCCAAAATGCCCATAACTGTTTAACTTTACTTCACAAAGGTACATAGATGACAATTATGTTGGTACATCTTTCAACGTAAGCATATGTACCTATCCTGGAGATTTAGTGTGTAGTCTACCAACATATAAGCAGTATGTGTCTGGCATATCCTTCCCCATAAAGAATCGTGCCCTTTGTTAATTGGGTTGGAAATAGATACAGGTTATCATCTGGAATCAGAACTCCCAGCATGTTGTTGATGGATGTACCCATTACAGTAAGTCCAACTTTGAAGTGCCTGAAACACCACTCAGGAGAACAGCTGGCCCTCACTTCTTCCGTTTTGTGCCAGTGTTACTCTGCTCCTACTTTCCTGACTTACATGGCCTTGTAAATGTTGTTTGTATTGCTGTGAAATAGTTGGCATGTGTCAGGTGATGATGTTCTGTTCAGTACTGCACATTAATGGATGGAATCGGAAATTATACTTTGAGCTGCGTAACTTGCAAAAGAAACCTCATTATTCAGGGAGGCACAGTGTCCCAGCACTTTGGGAGGCCAAGGCGAACAGATCACATGAGGCCAGGAGTTTGAGACCAACCTGGCCAACATGGTGAAACCCCTTCTCTATTAAAAAAAGAAAAGAAAAAAAGCAACTTCATAGTGTGCCAAGCTTTTGTTCAGAAGGAGCAACTCAGTGTTGAGCAAGAATTCATGACGATAGTGGAGGTGGAGTTTTTAGTCTACACCGTGAATTGAGAACAGAGATTTCCAATTAATTTTTCACTGTATCAAGTTTCTTTAGCAAACGAATATACTTTTCAGATATACTTGGAGAATAGACATCAGTAAGGAACATTTAAAATACTGTATATTAAATAAGTGTAAAAGAGTTCTCCAAAAAGTTGTAGAAGATACAAAATCAAATAATGTATCAGTCTTAATGAACTGAAGCTAAAATCTTCTAGATAACATTTTTTTTCTTGCTATCTTAAGCCTATTTTCACATGTGACTTCAGTTGAAGTGGCATAGGCAATACCAAACTATAGGGAAATAAGCCACTACAAAGGACTAAAAAGTTGATGACCAGTATTCCACCCTCACCCAGCAATTACTGTTGACTCTTTATAATTAAATTATTAGAACTTTTTATTTGGCACTATACTGCTGAACACATTAGCCAGTAATTAGTCACACTTCCACAGAACAGATGGTGGTTCAGATATCTTGAGTATTACGAAATACCCAAGAACAGGACAGCACAATAAACTTCAAATCTCAGTAACAGGGAGGATATTTAGATAGTTCGTATCGTGGAATCTTTTTCTGTCAAAAGAAAAAAAGAGCCATTAGGTTGGATTAAGAACATTTTACATATATGCTCTTAATGTATGTGTGTGTGTGTGTTGTGTGTCTGTGTGTGAGTGTATGTAATATGCTCTTAATCCAACCTAATGGCTGAGTCTTTATATATATACACACACACACATACAGACACATATATGTGTGCGTGTGTGTGTGTGTGTGTGTGTCATTCTAAATATACTAGAAATGCCACATTCTGAAAGACAATCTTTTTTAAAAATCTTTCGTTTGGAATCATGGGTGCTTCCATTTTTAAATGACTGTTCTCTATAGAAAGAGAAGTTTGCAGTAATGAACCCTGTACACTATCTGAGCTCCTAGTGTCAAAGCTACAGAAGTGGTTCGCTGGGAAGAATAGCTTTTCTGGGTTGAACCTAGCTGTCATCTGTAGTCCTTTTTTCATTTGAAGGAACGTTTAAAACAGTACGCCACTTTTTAGTAGGAATATAGTTGAAACTTCAGGATTGGCCACGGGTGCTAATTGCTTAAGCCAAATGTTATTAGAGGTTCCTTATGTTACTCTTTTTACTTTTGTATGTGTTTGAAATTTCTCCTAATAAAAAGTGTCACTTTTAGCTTACTTTCTAAGTAGGTTCTTCATAGATTTTTTTTCCGGGTTATGTCTTGTACTGTTTCTAATATTCTCTGATTAAATGCTTTGTCATTAGTCTGAGTTGCATTTATTTGCCATTTCTATATATAATCAAATTTTAGATTTGGAGTCAGTTCAGTACAGATAGGATACTAAAATTCAGAGACACTGGCAAAAGGAGAAAATTTTAAAGTCCCGAAAAATGCGTGTCTTTTGTATAAAAGTTTGTGCTTATAAATGCAAGCAATTAGGATGTGCTTAATGCAGTCAAACATCTGTAGGGAGATACAATGGTTTAATTAAATAATGGTAACAGGTGCTTTATGGATAAGAGGTTTTCACCAGTCTAGGGAACTGCCAGTATCTTTAGTGGGACAAGTATATCTGCTTCAGTAAATTACGCTTCCAATTAGAATTCTCTTTTATAGGTGAAAGGAAGAATAGACTCATGCTTAGAAAGAAAGAGTGCTGTGGGTAAAGGGGAAAATTGACATCAAATTTGTGAGCAGTAAATTGCAACCAGAGCATAGGGTTCATCATGCTTGTGAGTTCTGGCCCTGGCCCTTTTGTCTTCCATTGTGCTTCCCTGAGGCAGCCTGTCTGTTTATGCTACTTTCCCACTAACTTCAGTGAATCCCAGATTCATAGGCCTAACCACAGCCAGCGTACTGAATCCCAGTGCCATATTCCAGACCCCAAATATCCCATGTGCCTCTGAATGGGCAATCAATGTGTGTAAGACTCATGTCCTTCTGGAAATTTACTTGTTTTACACACACTATTCTGAGTTCTCTTGGTTGGCCTAAACTTATCCATGATGCCTTCCTCTCTCTCACGCATTATTTCTTATCAGTTGCAAGTCCTGTATATTCTGCCTCCTGTGTTCATGTGAAATCTCTGCACATCCACTCCTTACCTGAGATCCTGTCCTCTCATCAGTGTCATTAGACTCCCAGCCAGTCACCCTACCTCTTGTCTCACATTGGCCCCCTCCCACTTCAATTCCTCCTTTTCGGAACTACGCAACTTCCCTGCAGGAACCAAAAAAAAAAAAACAACTGTAGGCTGGGTGCAATGGATCACCTGAGATCAGGAGTTCAAGACCAGCCTGGCCAACATGGTAAAACCCCATCTCTACTAAAAATAGAAAGATTAGCCGGGCATGGTGGCAGGCGCCTGTAATCCCAGCTACTCAGGAGGCTGAGGCAGGAGAATCACTTGAGCTTGGGAGGCAGAGGTTGCAGTGAGCCACGATTGCACTATTGCACTCCAGCCTGGGCGTCAAGAGCGAAACTCCGTCTCCAAAAAAAAAAAAAAAAAAACTGCTTGTGGTTTTTCCTTGCTTGAAAAGTTGTACCTTTCAAGATTCAAGTAAAATGCCCAAGTCCTATAAACCCGTTCTAATTTGCATAGAGAACAGAGAAAAGAGCTGGCATTTGAGTGACAGCCATGTAGCCAACTAATAGTGCCTGTTTGTGATAATGCTGATGGTCAGGTTCTTTCTTTATGAATGTTCCCCCCTGAGGTACAGAACCCCCATATAGAGATGTGGCTTTCTTGCATTTCACACAAAGGCAGCATATGGGCTAGTGATGACCTCGCAAAATTCAGTGGTAGCATCCCCGATTTACAGCTGAAGAAACTGAACCTAAGAGAGGTTACCAACTTGCCCCGCCCAGATAGTAAAGTAATAAAAGTGGGGTTCTCTCTCCTACCCATTTTCCTCTCTGAAGTAGAATTTTCCCCTACTTAACCTCAGTTGGAAAGCACTGGGTATCCACCTCCAATACCATACTCTTAATTTGTAGTAAATTATTTGTTTACATATCTAACAACCCTCTATCCTGTGAACTCTTCCAGACGTTCACAGGATATATGTTGGTCATCCTTGCCTCCTCAAGATCCAGCAGGGACCCTGGTACTTTTTAGATATTAGTAATTATAAATATAAGGTTGAAGCCAGTCCCCAGGATAAAAAGGCAGATGCTCCTTAACTTGGACTGATCAAGTGAGCTCCTCCATAACCCTAAAGAACTGCCCGAAACTCCTTCCTTGACGTCTAGCATAAGCGCCACACAAAACAAATTTCTTTCCTAGGCCACAGCATTCTCTAAAGCTGTAATTGATCAAGTCAACTAAATGGATGCGGTTGGCAAAGATAACAAAGCATAAATCAGGATTCGGAGGACTGTTATTAATAAAATTTTACAACATGGTCCTTTTTTGTACCATGACCCTCTGCTCTTTGGTCATCTACCCAATTCACATACCTTGACACTTGATTTAATTATGCTGCCCTCTTTGACCGCCAAGCACAGTCTGAAGCTATTCATGTGACAAATAAGTGTGAATTTTCCTGTTAGTTATGTTATAAAAGGCCCGTGTTTTATTTTTTTATTTATTTTTATTTTTTATTTTTTGAGACAGAGTCTCGCTCTGTCGCCCAGGCTGGAGTGCAGTGGCGCAAGCTCTGCTCACTGCAAGCTCCGCCTCTCGGGTTCACGCCATTCTCCTGCCTCAGCCTCCCGAGTAGCTGGGACTACAGGCACCCGCCACCACGCCCAGCTAATTTTTTGTATTTTCAGTAGAGTCGGGGTTTCACCGTGTTAGCCAGGATGGTCTCGATCTCCTGACCTCGTGATCCGCCCACCTCAGCCTCCCAAAGTGCTGGGATTACAGGCGTGAGCCACCACGCCCGGCCCATGTTTTATTTTATAATTTCATATTTTTTCATTCCATTTTAATTATTATGTGCAAGTTCCCAGGCTCAGTCATTTATTACTTAATGTTTTTATAAACAAAAAAGTTATTTTCAGGCAGATTATGAAGATTTTTTGCAAAGAATGGCGTCAGGCATTGTTTGTATATGGATAAAATCTCCTCTGTTTTAAATCACTATGTAGAACTTTCTTAATATTTTTTTCATTCAACAAACGATGGAATCATTATTTCAGTGAAAATATGGCTGCTCTTCGATGTTCATATTCTGCTTTAATTATTTTTTAATCCTTCAAAAGGGCAGAATCCCTTTATCCCTTCAACCTTTGCTTTGTCAAATTGTTATTTAAAAATGATTGGTGTTTTTTTGTCCTTTATAATCTTCCTTAAATCTCTGCTAAAAGGATTCTATTCTACTCTCTGTATTGGCACTGAGGTTATTTATCAAAGTGTGCTTCTCTTTGCAGCTACCTCAAGGCTAAAAATGTAGCTCTTTTCAGAGATGGCTGTTTTACAGAATGCTGTAACAACCAATTTATGAGAAAGGCAGTAGGAAATAAAGAGGGAACAAAGGCATAATTGTTTCATATCCATTTTTTTTCTTCTAGCATTCAAAATTAATAAAAACATGAATTATTATAAACCAGATGCAGGAAAGATCTCTGCCTGAATAAATCCATAGTGAATGGGGTGAGATTGAAAGTTGTGGCGGGGAATCAAGAAATTCGCAATAATGAAAGAATGCTTATTTTTTATTACAATTTTACTGTGGCCTCTTCATAAAATGTTCCACTTTTCAGGAAAAATGCAGCATGGTTATTTCAAAGACAGTGTTTCCATATTCTGTTTCTAATAAGCCTATTGATTTGGGGGTTTAGTGAGTCCAAAGTAGACAAGGTTTAAAATAGAATATTTGTAGCACCTCTCAGTCCAACAAAATAGAAAGTTAATACTATTGAGAATTTCAAGTGTCCCTATGTGTAATTGTTAGTCAAGGATGAACATCAAAAAAAAAAAAATCATAAAAGCAAATAAAGTGAGAGAGAGCTGTCACTTTGTTCTTATAAGAACATAGCTGTCACTTTGTTTATCATAAGAAATGACTTTTAAATTTATATAGATTTAATAGTTTATAGCTGACTTAAGTATTTAGATATAAGAACTCTCTCACTGCAACCTCCACCTCCCGGGTTCAAGTGATTCTCCTGCCTCAGCCTCCCAAGTAGCTGAGACTACGGACACATGCCACCACACCTGGATAATTTTTTTGTATTTTTAGTAGAGACAGGGTTTCACCATATTGGCCAAGCTGGTCTGGAGCTTCTGACCTCAGGTGATCTGCCCACTTTGGCCCCCCAAAGTGGGGGATTATAGACGTGAGCCCCCGCACCCAGCAGGAACAGTTATACTTACCATCAACAACCAAAGCCTTGTTCCCCCATTGGTTTCATAATAGTCTCAGAGCCCCTTATTCATGTATTCCCTAGTGTTATTAACTAACAGACATGACCTATAAGTTTAGCTGCCTATGTCTAAATGTGTATCTTTGACCCAAGACAACTTCTATTCCAAAATAGAACCATTCATTTATAAATGAAAATGCATTGTCAAATGAATGGACCTACATATAAAGTATTTTATGCTTCAAAATGGCAAAGTACAGTATACTATTACAACAGCCTCCTAGTTTTCTAACAGTTGTGAAGGGGTGGCCTGCCCCTCCACACCTGTGGGCGTTTCTCATTAGGTGGAACGAGAGACTTGAGAAAAGAAATGAGACACGGAGACAAAGAATAGAGAAAGAAAAAGTGGGCCCAGGGGACCGGCACTCAGCATACAGAGGACTCACGAGGGCACCAGTCTCTGAGTTACCTCAGTATTTATTGATCATTATCTTTACCATCTTAGAAAAAGGGAAGTGGCAGGATAATAGGATCATCATAGGGAGAAGGTCAGCAGTAAGACATATGAATAAAGATCTCTGTGACATGAATAAGTTTAAGGAAAAGTGCTGTGCCTTGACATGCATATACAAACATCTTCATAAACCTTTTTAGTACATAAAGAGCAGCATTGCACTAGCAAGTCCCACCTTTCGCCCTAAGGTGGTTTTCTCCTTTCTCGGTAAACAGAACATACAATCGGGTTTTACACCGAGATGTTCCATTGCCCAGGGATGGGCAGGAGACAGATGCTTTTCTCTTGTCTCAACTGCCAAGAGGCCTTCTTTCCTCTTGTACTGGTCCTCCTCAGCACAGACCCTTCACGGGTGTCAGGCTGGGGGACGATCGGGTCTTTCCCTTCCCACGAGGCCATATTTCAGACTATCACATGGGGAGAAACCTTGGACAATACTTAGCTTTCCTAGGCAGAGGTCCCTGCAACCTTTGGCAGTGTATGTGTCCCTGGGTACAATGAGATTAAGAGAATGGTGATGACTTTTCACAAGCATACCGCCTTCAGGCACTTGTTTAACAAAGCACACCCTGCACAGCCCAAAATCCGTTAAACCTTGAGTCACCACAGCACGTCTCTTGCAAGGACAAGGTTGGGGGTAGGGTCACAGATTAACAGCATCTCAAATACAGAACAAAATGGGGTCTCTTATGTCTACTTCCTTCTGTATAGACACAGTAACAGTCTGATCTCTCTTTCTTTTCCCCACAAGTTGGACTGCCATGTTGAAATGTCTCCACACGTAGATACAAATGTGTACATGCCGGTACACTTGATACTTTAGGTCCCCAACTGGTCTGTCTACAGACTTGAGGTTACAGACCTCAGATGTCACCCTCAGAACTCACCCATAGTAGTGGCTCGTAGAGTGATTTGTATACATTTAGCTATCTATGCCTTTTTTGGTTGTGATAATATGTAAGTTCTCTTTTTCTTGCTTTGGAGTTTAATTATAGAATCTGTAAATATAGTGTATGTCATCCAGATGATCTGTAGAAGTCATTGATCATGACCTTTAAAAGTTCACATGTAATACAGCATCTATTTTCCTGAATGATTTTTATAGTTTTCCCATTTGGCAAACAGATACTTTCTTTTGTGTATTTCTACTCCATAATTTTAGGAAAAAGTAAATCATTTTAGCTACATTTAAAAAAAAAATACACTTTCTAGGAATAATCAGTGTAAAAACTGTTTCCTTTAAAAAAAAAAAAAAAACTATCTCTACCATTCTGTCAGACAAATTATTGACCTTAATATGTATAATCCAGTGCAGTATATTGATCTTGTTTATTGTGCTCCAAATGGACGCTGGCAGAAATTTGATGAATTAAACATCAACCACAGTGTTTTCTTCATGCCATTGCAATGATTTATTATGGATTATTTTGTTCAGTTCAAATAAATGATGTATGTTCAGATTCTTTCCCATTTTTTAATTGGGTTATCTACCTTTCTTACTTTTTTTTTTTATTTTTATTTTTACTTTTATTTTTATTTTTGGAGACAGTCTTCCTCTGTCACCCAGGCTGAAGTAAAGCAGCACGATCTCACTTCACTGCAGCCTCCGCCTCACAGATTCAAGCGATTCTCATGCCTCAGCCTCCCCAGTAGTTGGGATTACAGGCACGTGCCACCACACCCAGTTAATTTTTTGTATTCTTAGCATAGGAGAGATGGTGTTTCACCATGTTGCCCAGGCTGGCCTCAAACTCCTGAGTTCAGGCAACCTGCCCACCTCGGCCTTCCAAAGTGCTAGGATTACAGGCGTGAGCCACTCTGCACTCTGCCTGACTTTATTATTGATTGGTAAGAATTTTTATATATTCTTCATACTATTAAATTCTTATCAAATACATTATTTGCAAATATTTTACCCATTCTGTAGGTTGTATTTTCACTTCCTTGATAGGATCCTTTTGACACACACAAGTTTTCAATTTAGAAGTCTATTTTATCATTTTTTTCTTTTATGGCAGTTATTATGATATTGTATCTAGGAAACCATTGTCTGAAACAAGGTTACAACAATTTATACTTGTGTTATCTTCTAAGAGTTGTAGTTTTAGCTCTTACAATTAAATCTTTGATTCATTTTAATTTTCATATATGGTGTGAGGTAAGGGTTTGACTTCATTCTTTTGCATATAAATATCCAGCGTCCCAGCACCATTTGTTGCAAAAGACTATTCTTGCCAGGTGCAATGGCTCATGCCTGTAATTCCAGCACTTTGGGAGGCCAAGGTGGGCAGATAACTTGAGCCCAGAAGTTCAAGACCACAATGGGAAACATAGCAAGACCACATTTCTACAAAAAATTATCCAGGCATGATAGCATCTTTCTGTAGTCCCAGCTACTCAGGAGGCTGAGGTGGGAGGATCTCCTGAGCCTGGGTAGGTTGAGGCTGCAGTGAGCCTTGATCATGCCACCTGGGCAACAGAGCAAGACCCTGTCTCAAAAAAAAAAAGAAAAAGACTTATTTCCCCTAGTGAATGGTGTTGGTACTATTACACAAAATCAATTGTCCATAGATAATATGGGTTTATTTCTTAATTCTTAGTTATTTTCTTTGATCTGTGTGAGTGTGCTTATTGTAGTACCAAACTGTTTTGATTATTGTAGCTTTGTAGTAAATTTTGAAATCAGCACGTGTGAGTCTGTTACCTTTGTTCTTCTTTTTCAATATTGCTTTGAGTATCCGAGGTCTCTTGCATTACAACGTGAGTTTTAAGGTCTTCCTCACCCCTACCACCATTTCTGCAAAAAAAAAAAAAAGTGAGGATTACATTGGATCTGTAGATCATTTGGGGGAATATTTATATATAAATTTGTTAATGAGGTTTTAAACAACACTTTAACTACTAGAGCTGATATCTGGTGTGAAATGATTCCGCCTTGAGCCCCATTCAGGAAGGTTAGTATTTAGAAGCAGCAAGAGAATTGATTTAGTATGCTGTCATCTTTTACTCCAAATTATGGTGAGATTCCAGAGAAATTATTTGTGAGCTTTTCCTTAAACCATAATGACTGTGACATGTCAGTAGTTTTTGTCTGTTTTTATGCCATTCTTTTATTTTTGTGCGTGTGTGGGCACCTCAACCAAATGGATGGAGCCTGAGGCAGGGTCTCCCACGCCAAAGTCTGCTGTTTCTTTTGATGATCCAATGCAGTTCCGAAGCTATTTTCTCAACTCACCAGCTCGTTTGTATGGCCCTGTAATTTGAAACAAAATCTAAAAAGAAATCTGAAGTAAAATGATTGGGGAGTGAAGTCAGACCACAGTGGTGGCTGTGGGACTACTTCCTGGCATGGAACACTAGAGCAGATGTGTCCTGATTTTTTTGTTGAGTCTTGGGAACAGCCAATGATTTTGGACTGGAACAAGGGTTGGTTATTCTGTTTTTCACAAGCATCTGCCTTCAAGGTTCATTTTTTTAAAAGAGGAGGAAAGAAAAAATCAGTGATGTTTGCCACCCTGAGTATGGAGATGAATCCAAATTGAGATTAATTTTGAAATATGTTTCCACAAACACTAACTGGGAATGACAGGAATTTGTTTCATGTGAGACAGAGTTTGGAAGGCATGTTAATTTGCTTCTTGGTGTTCAACTCAGAAACAAATTTTGCATGTATTCTCTGAGTAAGCTCCATTATTAGTTAACAGTTTTCCTGCCATATACACTATGGACTGCTTTAGAAAGCAAATCATAGAATGTTAGTTATAATATCTCATCAAAAATAGTGGATCCATCTAATAGCCAGTTCCAAGTTATGAGACGTGTCCGAAGGAATGTTGACTTGGTGTGCAATCTAAACACGATTTATGAAGAGGCTTTGGACTTGGAGCATGAAACAGGTGGTCAGAGGGTCAAGGGCAGGGTGTTACTTAATTTCAGCTCCTGTCGATGGATTCAGTGACCTCAGATAGCACATTTAAAATAGCATGTTTTATGTGTTTGTCTTTTGATAATTATGCATTTACCTATGCTCATGAAAGCGTGAGTTAAATCTTACTTTTTTGAAACAGTGCTTGGCAACAACTTGTTTTGTCTTGTACGTGTCTCTTTTGTCTTTGCTTTTGGTTCCGGGGCATTGAAATTTGTCTGCCCATCCCCTGAGGACAGATGTTTAGGTGTGGACCTATGTCTTCAGCTTCCTGTATAGTATTGAAGTTGCTATAGCTGCATGTTCTCTAAAATTTTTGTACATGTGATTTAATTGTTAATGCTTATGATTTTTAAGTATAGTATTCTGATAGCAAATAGATTTTATCAAATAAAAACTAACTTTATCATCACCATTGAGATATCACTAGGTATATGACTTAGTTGTCAGTCACCACTTTCATTTGTAAGGAAGTCTTAGAGGTTTTCACAAGTGCATATATGATAGACTGGGCACGGTGGCTCATGCCTGTAATCCCAGCACTTTGGGAGGCCAAGGCAGGCAGGAGTTCGAGACCAGCCTGGCCAACATGGCAAAACCCCATCTCTACTAAAAATACAAAAATTAGCTGGGCATGGTGGCACATGCCTGTAATCCCAGCTACTCTGGAGGCTAAGGTTGGAGAATCACTTGAACCTGGAAGGCAGAGGCTGCAGTGAACTGAGATTGTGCCTCTGCACACCAGCCTGGGCAACAGAGGAAGATTCCATCTCAAAAAAAAAAAAAAAAGTGTATATATGATGCTTGCTTTAGCAGCACATACACTAAAATTGGAATGATTAAAGAGAAGATTAACCTGGCCCCGGTGCAAGGATGACATGCAAATTTTGTAAAGTGTTTTATATGAAACTTTACTTATATGAGGTGCCTAGGGTAGTAAATTCATAGATACAGAAAGTAGAATGGTGATTGCCAGGAGCTGAGAGGATGAGGGACTGTGGAGTTAGTGTTTAACGGGCACAGAGGTTCAGTTTGGGAATACTGAAAATAGTTCAGCGGGGAAGATGGATGGCCGTAATGCACCATCCATCACAGTTGCACAGCAGCGTGAACATACTTAATACCCTGAGCCTTGCACTTAAAATGGTTAAAATAGTAAGATTTATGTTATATGTATTTTACCATGATAAATATGTATACGTACTTTCATATCATTTGCCACTGTGAATAGCAAGGAGATTCAAGAAATAAGGACACAGGATCTTCAATAAATATGTATTAAATGCTTCCCATGTTCCATATTCTTTGCCATTGCCAGAGACATCACAGGTATGAGGGCACAATCTTTGTTCCTCAAGTAATTTAGAATAATTTAGAATTTGCTTGGGGAGACTTTGGATAAACAAGAAAGAAGCTGCATCCATGAGGTCAAGGGAAATTGGTTGCTGTGTCTCGTAGCATTTGGTAGTCTCATTAGACAACCGTTCTTACTCCTGTTGTTTGCTGAAATTTATTAGTGAAGGAAAGAACCTTAGTTTTCAGTTCGTTCAGCCAGATGATTTCATAGGCTCGGGGAAACCATGTAATATGCCCAAGGTCAGACGTGGTGAATAAGACTAAAGACTGAATCTATTCCAGTGTCCCTGTGTCCAGTGATACTTACTTACTGCTGTTGCCAAGTTAAACAAAACTGGGTTTGCAGAGCTGTTTATTCACTTTCAGCATCTTTTCATTGACAATGTGGTATGTAGAAGAAATGTCCCTCTTTTAGCACTTGTGACTCAGTACTAAGATGCTTCCCAAGCTCAAAGCTCCACACCCTTAAATATGTAAGTCAGTGTTAAGATATTTAAAGAGAACACGAATATCAGATACATGGTGCGTGTTGCAGGATTTTTATATTATTTTGTATCTTCTGCTTAGAAGTCATAAGCCAGCCCATGAAACATGCCAACAAACATACCTTCTTCCATGTAATTATTGCAGCCAGATTTTTCAGTGCAGGACAAGCAAAGGTTTCTCTGAAAGCATGAGATAATAATTCTCAGCCAGGCCTTCGCCATTTGCAGGGGATCAGACATACAGAGTTTAGCTCTGTGGATGTTAATAGCTAGAGCCCCTGTTAGCAGATGGCGTGTTAGTGGCCTGTTGCTGCTGGCTATTAAATCATACACATCGGCTGGGCGCAGTCGGTCACACCAGTAATCCCAGCACTTCAGGAGGCCGAGGCAGGCAGATCACGAGGTCAGGAGATCGAGAGCAGCCTGACCAACGTGGAGAAACCCCATCTCTACTAAAAATACAAAAACTAGCCAGGCATGGTGGCGCGTGCCTATAATTCCAGCTACCCAGGAGGCTGAGGCAGGAGAATCACTTGAGCCCGGGAGGCAAAGGTTGCAGTGAGCTAAGATCACGCCACTGCACTCCAGCCTGGGCGGCAGAGCAAGATTCCATCTCAAAAATAAATTAATTAATTAATTAAAATTTAAAAAAATAATACACTTCATGAGGTCACCTCCCAAGGCAGCAGAGAATTTTGTGTATTTTTTTCTTAGTTTATATTGCTGCAACAGAGTAATTCTTCTTGATCACAGACTTTACTTTTTTGTTGTTGTTGTGTCTAAGTTTTACTTGATCCTCAAAATAACCTGAGACAGACAAAGATAGTTTTTCCCGTTAATCTCCTTCATGAGTCTGACTTTGCCAGCCAGGCTGATCGAATATCCATAGCCCTGGATGCCTTTATTTATGTTATTCCATCTACCTACAATGCCCATCCCCAATCTTGGCCTATTACATGTGTCTAACATTACTTTGATGTGTACATGTCAGTGAATTACCACTTACTGATTGTTAGCTTTTTGAGAGTATGTATCAAATCTCACGTGCCTTTGTGTGTCCTGAAACAAATGATTAGGTATAAAGTATGTATTGCAAACACCATGCCCAGTGAATATTTTAGAGCTGTGGTTCTCAGCATCAGCATCACCTGGTATCACCTGGGAACTTGTTGGAAACACACATTCCCTGATCCCACCCCGACCTCCTGAATCAGCAAAGCTAGGGATGGGGCTGAGCAATCTATATTTTATCACGCTGTCCAGGTGACATTGATATATGCTAAACTTTGCAAATTAGTGATTTAGAGACCAATCAACTTGTTGAAAAGTTAATAAATAGGCGGGGATCCATTGTAGCACCCCAATAAGCCAATTAGAGTTACCTATGCTATTATCTTCTAAATTCACATTATACAAATTGTATGCCACAAAAACGTCTAAGGTGAAAACCCAAAGGAATTGATGCATTTGATTAATTCACAAAAATACAACAGCTCCAATTCATATAAAAAAATGCATGCATATCTGATAAGTAGTTGTAGATTAAAAGGTGAACAACTTCTCATGATTAATACCAATGAAAATGTAATTTTTTAGAAATCTGTTATGCCTTGTCATGACAAGGATAGGTGAAAAGGAACTTTCATAAACTATTGGTAAATGTACGGGTGAAACCTTTTAGACTATGTGGCTCTACCTAATAAATGTTCAGTCTTTTCTAATTTTAGCACCGTATTTCTACAGATACACTGGCATCTTTTCTAATTTTAGCACCGTATTTCTACAGGTACACTGGCATCTTTTCTAATTTTAGCACCGTATTTCTACAGGTACACTGGCATCTTTTCTAATTTTAGCACCGTATTTATACAGATACACTGGCATCTTTTCTAATTTTAGCACCGTATTTCTACAAGTACACCGGCACATCTGTGGAGGGGGCACTTCTGCTTGTCACCTGATATCCCTTAATACTGCTAATATTTTTTTCATAAGCATTATTACTTTTAAAATCATGTTAAAGAAAGGATAAATGATGTGCATCAGACTCAGTTTTCCTTTTCTGACTCCCCTTTAGTTTACATCTCTCTGTCCCTCACTTGGGGCCTTAATACCCTTAAGATTATAGAGAAATTGCAGTAGGTAATGTTGACTGGAAATGCTAAATTTTAAGAAACGTGGGTGGAAATGGTTTAAGCCATCAGCCTAAATGATCAATGAAAATGTCAGACATTCTCCGTTTTCTTCTTCCAAGATATTATACTCTACTGTGGCCTTAGAGCTCTTAGTTCCTATGTAATTCTGATTAAAAAGGAAGGATATGCTCCTCATATACCTTGCTGTTGTCCCCTGCTGTTCATTAGAGTAGCTGATGTCAGTCAAAAGAAATTCTAGAAATGCTGGAGTACATTTTTTTGTAATATACTGAGAATGCTTGAAGCAAACTAACCAAATTTAAGTGTTTTAAGGATATTAACAATAACAGGAAAGCCCCTCGATTTTCTGCTAAGAATCAACCTGAACAGTTTCCAGACTGCTGGTTGGCAATGTCAGTATCATGAGAGAAACTGAAACAAATAGGAAACTTTAGAGAAAAAGAGGAATTGGTGCAGGCTGGGGGAATGAACTTTGTAATCCAGTAGTCTTTCCCTGCCAGCATGTGTTTTGATTTGATAAACGAAGTCTCTGCTTTTTCTCATCCTTTATTTTTTGGCAGAAAACCAGTATTTTGACACTTGAATGCCTTCTTTCCATCTTAAGGGAGAAGCCTTCTTACACTTGAAGTGTGAAGTAGCTCCTTCAGGTATAGGATGAAAAATTAAGTGGGACTATCTGTGAATTACTAAATCGCAACCATTAAGGAAACTAATGTCCTAATTAGCCTGTCTTTTGACAAACGTGGCATCCATATGTAAGTCTAATATTGTATGCAAATGTGAGACAAGTTTTGCTTTCTAGATCTCTGATGTGAAAGGAAGAGCTGGCTTCCTGGCTTCCTTCCCACGTTCAGTATGAACCTGCCTTCATTCTGGTGCCAACAGCTCCTCAAGGGAACATGAAAGTAGAATTAAACCCTCCTGGTTTTCAGATTCAGAATACTGGGTGATTAAGTCGCGTGATCAAAATCAGAAACTGTGAAAGTGCTAAAAATGGTCAAGGCCCAAGGACTTCCTCATGTGTTGCCAAAGCCTTTCAGAAAGCAAAGTGGGTATTTAAATACCTGGGGTGCAAAAATCAGATGTTTTTTCTTTAAAGAAAAATAGACATATTAGAGCAGAATTGGAGGCCCTCTGCAGGAGCCTGAGTTTGGGTGTTGACTGTCATCTAAAGCCTTGTTAATGTGGGCTTGAGGCTTCAGAATCCACAAACAGGGCAAGCTAGCGTCTCGCTGACTCCAGTCCTAGCTCGAGCTTTCTGTGCTGCGCTATGTGACTTCTGCACTTTTGTGCCATCAGCCAGTAGACAGAGAAAAGTATCTGGTATTTGTTGGTGTCTTTGGTTTAGTTGCTTTAAGTGCTTGGATGGAAGAGGTTGAATGTCGTCTTGAAATCATTGTTTCTTAATGTGTAATTGGGGCCAAGTGAAGCACATTAGTTTAGAGGAGTTCTAGTTAAAAATACAGATTCTTGGGCTCTGCCTCAGACCTACAGAGATCTGCATTTTTCTTATTCCCCCAGGTGATCCTCTAAACATTCAGAGGTTTTTTAAACTCATGCTTCTATGCAATGACAAAAATATAAGGATTCTTAGAAACTTAGGTTATATTTATATTTGTCTTGAACATAGGATGACAGACATTGCCATTTTCATTGGAAAAAAAATGAAGCAGAGACTTAGTCTAGCCAACTCTAAATACATTCTGGCAGAGCTTAATTACTGGATTGCAGAGATGCTCCCCGCCCCCACCCAGTCCCCATCTATAAATTGGCCATGTGAATTTCTAGTGGTGTTCACTTCCAAAGTGGTGATTTTATAATATATTACAATGAAGCATTGTTGACCTCAAGAAGTTCAGATGCATAGAGAGTTTGTTTGGGTGTGGCAGCATTAGTGGCTAGGTTTTATTTATCCAAGATAAGACATCTTATTAGCTACAAAAAGAGATTGGCATAAACTGCATATTAATGTCCATTAACTGTATCTAAAGGGAATAAACAGTATAAGAGGCCGGGCATAGTGGCTCACACCTGTAATCCTAGCCCTTTGGGAGGCTGAGGCAGGAGGATCACTTGAGCCCAGGAGTTTTAAAGACCAGCGTGGGCAACATGGGGAGACCCTGTTTCTACAAAAAGTCAAAAAAATAATAAGCTGGGCTTAGGGCTACACACCTATAGTCCCAGCTACTCAGGAGGCTGAGGTTGGAGGATCGCTTGAGCCCAGGAGTTGGAGGGTGCAGTGAGCCCTGGCGGCACCACTACACTCCAGGCTGGGTGACAAAGGGACGACCTTATCTCAAAACAAACAAACAAAAACAAAAAACAGTATAAACATAGGACGGGCTTGAGTCACAAAATTCTGCCTTTCCTAACTTTCCCCCATTTGCTGTTTGATTTGCTCTTTCAGAAATTGTGAACCTACTTCTCTGCTTACAGAACATTCACCTCCCTCTTAGATTCTTCCCTTTCTATCATTGATACTGGCATTCTGCTTAAAGAATTATCCATTTAGGCTCTCTCCAAATCCAAAGTGATATTATTTAATAAGAGATGAAAGGGAAAATTGACAAAATATGCCTGGAGTTGTCAGCATTGTAAATAATGGACTGTAAAAGCTTCATCTTGGAAGATTGTCAGAGAGCCTAGTGCCAGCTCAAAAAGTGTGGTCTTTTTAGAGAACTGACAAAAATATTACAAAGAAAACACATGCTGAATACCAACTCCAGGTGCGAATCCTGAGAAGCAACTCACTCTACTCTGCAATAGGAGATGAATTTTGCAGGTTATACAGAAGAGCAATTTAAACTCCCTTGTTTCTTAAAGTATCTCCTATAGTGACTTGGGATGGAAGTCATATACTATCCCCTTTTTTTCCTTCAAAATAAATAGACCACAGAGCTGGAGATGTCCCAGACACAGGGGGAAACTGGATTTTTCCCACTGCCTGTAGTGAAGCAAGATAGGGAGGAAGCACTTGAGAACTTACATGGCAAATGGTCAAGTAAAGAAAAAGAAAAGCCCAGAGGTCAGTTGTGCTTTCAAATCCTGAACTGAGTCACATCTGAAATAAATCACTTCCTTGTCATTTCCATGAAAGGGACAGTATAAGTAATTCCTTGCACATCCCTGGTGAGCCCTTGTTACTCTCAGATTCGGCTTTTGCCTTCGGGGAAGAAAAAAGACGAAGAAAGAAAAAAAACAGAATCCTCTAGAAAAACCTATTCTGACCTTTGCTTTTTCTTTTGTCTGGGTGTGACTACATAAATGCATTAGTCTGCTAGGACTGCCATAACAAAATACCAAAATACCACAGACTGAATGCTTCAACAACAGACAATAATTTTCTCATGCTTCTGGAGGCTGGAAGTTCAAGATCAAGGTACCAGCAGGTCGGTTTCTGAGGAGGCCTCTCTTCCTTGATTTACAAATGGCCACCTATGCACCATGCCCTGACATGGTCTTTCTCAGAGAGAAAAAGAGGTGTCTCTTCCTCTTATTCTTTTGTTTTCCTGAGACGGAGTTTGCTCTTGTTGCTCAGTCTGGAGTGCAATGGCACAATCTTGGCTCACGGCAACCTCCACCTCCTGGGTTCAAGCAATTCTCCTGCCTCAGCTTCCCAAGTAGCTGGGATTACAGGCATGCACCACCACACCTAGCCAATTTTGTACTTTTAGTAGAGATGGGGTTTCTCCATGTTGGTCAGGCTGGTCTCAAACTCCCGACCTCAGGTGATCCACCCGCCTTGCCCTCCCAAAGTGCTGGGATTACAGGCGTGAGCCACTGCGCCCGACCTCTTCCTTTTCTTATTAAGGACACCTGTCCTCTTGGATCAGAGTCACACCCCCATGACCTCATTTAACCTTTATTATCTCTTTAAAGGTTCAATCTCCAAAGGTCCCTTGAGGATTAGGGCTTCCATACATGAATTTTCAGGGGGACACAGTTCAGTCCATAGCAGTTGGCTTATTCATACTTTGAGTAGATCCTCTTTATCGTTCCTCAGCTACTATCTATTGAGTGCACAGCTTCTTTATCCTAAAACAAGTCAGGGGAGGCATGAAAGGCATTATTTCTCCTGCTTCTGCACCTAAGGCATTAAAACCAGGTTGTGGTCCGGCAGCCTACACTCGGCCTTGATGAACTTCAAATCCAAGACTTCCTTGGTATGTGAAGAGCATATACTTGTATGGAAGGATTTGACAGATGTGTGTTTGGTTTTCTTTTTGTTTGTTTTTATTTGTTTGTTTGTTTGTTTTTTGAGATGGAGTCTCACTGTGTCGCCCAGGCTGGAGTGCGGTGGCACGATCTTGGCTCACCACAACCTCCGCCTCCCGGTTTCAAGTGATTCTCCTGCCTCAGCCTCCTGAGTAGCTGGGATTACAGGCACGCGCCACCATGCCCAGCTAATTTTTGTATTTTTAGTAGAGATGGGGTTTCAGTATGTTGATCAGGCTGATCTCAAATTCCTGACCTCGTGATCCACTCACCTCGGCCTCCCAAAGTGTTGGGATTACAGGCGTGAACCATCACGCCCAGCCCAGATTTTTTTTAATTAATTTTTAACTGGTGTATCCACACTGTTAAAGCAGGGGGATACTGCTGGATAGTATAACAAAGTATAGTGTGACAAACCCATAACCAAGCATTGTTAGCTATATTTTCTCATGTCTTGAGCCAAACGGTCACAGTTAACCAATGTTGCTACTAAACACTTGTACCATAAAACATTCTATTCCAGTCTTCCAGATTTTATATAAGAATAAAATAAAAACTTTTAGACTAATGGAGAATTTTTTGTTGTTGTTGTTAATACAGTTTGCTGAATGTGAACCCTAAATTGAAATTAACGTGCTAAGTTTTATAGATTACTTCAGCTGCCCTGACTTCAGTAAATTTAGTTGTGACACACAGGTACGACAGCTGACTTCATTCTGGCATTAGAGGTGGTAATGTTTCATCACTCTGGAGTTAGTAAAACCTGAAACCCGCCAGGCATTTGACACAGAGTTTGCTGCCAGGGACAGCTGAGCTTCTGGCTTATTGGAGAGGAAATGACCTAACCTCTGTGTTTACAAAGCGTTTGAAACTGAGGCCCTTCCACTTTCTTGCTGAGTGTAAGGGTTGACCTGGCATCCAAAATCCCATGGTCTTCTCAGGATAAGACATGCGGCCATTGGTGGTCAGTAAAGGATCTATTCCCTGTGGAAGGGCATTGGAAGAGGAGCAGAGCTGAAACACACGGGTGTTCAGAGAGAAAACATCTCTGCACTTAACGGCTAGATTAGACTATTACACTATTATCATAGAGCTCGTGATTCCTCTCCTTTATCTGTTTAATTCCAGCCTTGAGTAAAGGACTCACTAAGAAACCACCTTCGGCCAGGTGTTATGGCTCATGCCTCTAATCCCAGCACTTTGGGAGGCCAAGGCAGGCGGAGTTCAAGGGCAGGAGTTCAAGACCAGCCTGGCGAATATGGTGAAACCCCATCTCTACTAAAAATACAAAAATTAGTCGGGGGTGGTGGCAGGCGCCTGTAGTCCCAGCTGCTTGGAAGGCTGAGGCAGGAGAATTGCTTGAACCCGGGAGGCGGAGGTTACAGTGAGCAAAGATCGCACCACTGCATTCCAGCCTGGCGACAGAGCGAGACTCCATCTCAAAAAAAAAAAAAAACCACATTCTATTCCAGTAGATTTATTATAACCAGAAATTACTGTCTTATCAGCAAATAGCTAATATTCACTTACATGGGCAGTGTATTAGATTCCTAGGGCTGCTGGAACCAGTTACCACAAACCGCATGGCCAGAACCAACAGAAATGTTCTTTGTCATTATCTCATTATTCTAGAGGTTCGAAGTCCTAAAGCAAGGTGTTGCCAGGGCCACACTGCCTCTTACAGCTCTACGGGAGATTCTGTTTCATGCCTTTCGCTTGCTGTAGTGACGCTGCCAGCCCTTGATATATTCCTTTAGTTGGTACATGCACCCCTCCAGTCTCCACCTCTGTCTTCACGTGGTGTTACTCCCCGTGTCTCTGTTTCTGTGTCTTCTCTGGTATGATTGACGGCCCACCCTTCTCCGGTATGACCTCATCTTAACTTAATTATATCTGCAAAGACCCTGTTTCCAAGTAAGGCCATATTCTCAGGTGTAGGCATTAGGACTTCAACATACATTTTGGGGGAAAATTCAACGCATAATGCAGTTATTTTTTTATTTTCCTTGACTTTTAAGAATGTGAAATATTGTCAGATTTTTTCAACCACTATCAAATTTAAATCTAAGAACTACATGTCTTAAATTTATGACCTCTTCATTTGAAAAAAAAAAAAAAACATTTAATTGGTACCAAATCGTGAAAGAGTTTAATGCTTTGCATTTGCTTTGAGGCTGATTAATGAGTAAATATGTAAACTGTGGCTGTTTTAATTAGCCAGGTTAATTAATGTTTACCACATTGGAAGATGAAAAGGCATGTATAAATGCTCTATAATGTGAATCATGTTTTAGTTTGTTGTTGAAGTTTATAGTGTAACCAAATAAGGATTGCTTATGTCACACTTAAAAAGGGAAGTTCATTAATGGATACAAATATACAGTTTGATAGAAGAAGTAAGACCTAGTATTTAATTATCAGCAAGGTGACTAATTTACAGTAATCTATTGTATATTTCAGAATAGCTAGGAGAACCTTATTTGAATGTTTCTAGTGTAAAGAAGACAGGCTGGGCACGGTGGCTTACACCTGTAGTCCCAGCACTTCAGAAGGCCGAGGTGGGAAAATCGCTTGACCCCAGGAATTCAAGACTAGCCAGAGCATCATAGTAAGACCCCGTCTCTACAAAACAAATATTTAAAAATTAGCCAGGTGTGATGGTGCATGCCTGTAATCCCAGCTGCTCTGGAGGCTGAGATGAGAAGACCACTTGAGCCCAGGAGTTCGAGGTTCAAGTGAGCCATGATCACACTATTGCACTCCAGCCTGAGTGACAGAGAGAGACCCTGTCTCAAATAAAAAAGAAAAGAAAAACATGTAAGTGATGGATATCCCATTATACTGATTTGCTCTTTCCAAATTATATGAATATATTGTTTTCTCATATAATCTAAAAATAGGCACATAATATCATTTAATATCTTTAATCATTTAATATCATTATTGATACATAATATATTTAATCATTTAATATTATTGATACATAATATCAATACAAAATACAATCAATACAAAATATCAACACAATTATTGATACATAATATCAATACAAAAATTTAAAAATGTAGAAAACGATGTTGGAGCACTATGGTAATTAACGTAGAGGCTCTGACTTTTGAGGTACATTAATTACCTGTTACTGAAGTTGAACATGCTTTAACATTGTATGTTTAGAAAAGGTAGTTACATTTTTTAATCTGATTGTGTAAGAAGGAAAGAGTAGAAATGTTTAAGGCCAAGTCAATAACTATTTAGTATATCATAATTTCAGATGAAATGTGTTTTTTTTTTCTTTTTTAGTTTCAAGTTGAAACATTGTAAGATCTGATAAGGAAAGGCTAACTGTGCTGAGATGAAAATAACATTTGTAAAGTAACTTTCTTAAAGAAAATACATTTCTAGAATTCTGTGTAAATGTTCAACAAAGCCTCAGAAGCCTGGATGAGGTCTTGTGCTGAGACTGGAAAGTGTGGGGATTAGAAAAAGTTTGGAGAGATTGGAGTGAGATCCCCCCATATGAGGCCTGAAGATGTACATCCGTGATTTGTGGTTCTCTAGGTGAATAAAAATGACACCCCCTTCATTTCACTTCACCATTGTCTGCATGGAGGACATATCTAAAATCAAATCAGCAGAAAGGTCGGGTCCGCTTTACTTTTCATCTCCTACACTATTTTCTTTGTTCTCGGGAGGAAAAAATGAAGTTGCATTTTATTATTATCTCATAGATTCTTATACTAAAATGGTTTGATTTAAGACCCATTGCATTTTATTTGGACAAAAAATGCTTTGCTCTCTAGTTCTTAACAATAACACCAGCCTGGTTGTGTTGTGTTAAGCACTGCAATTAGACAAGGTGTGAAAAATACAAAGAATTTCAGCAAGGACATATGATTTTATCATGGGTGGAGCTGTTCATTGTCTAGCACAATTTGATACCAGATAAATCCCCTTTGGGGAATCTAATGTGGATGCTTTTTCCAAAGCACCTGCGAAGCTCCTCTAGTATTGGGAAGGCTTCCATTTTCGTTCTGATGCTTCCCTATGGGCTGTTTCAGCATAGAAGTGAGCTCTCGGTCCGTGTTTCCAAAGGCTCCACCCAATGTCCTGAAAGATTGCAACTCAACATGGGTAAATAGAACCTTTCTCCCCCATATTTGCTCTTTTCATACATTAAACTCAGGTCAAGAATTAGAAGTTTGCCCTCCACCCCATTAGCATCTCAGCCCTATCCCAATTACAGCCTCCCCCAAATACCGCCACCAACATGCCCACTGTTTTTCCTTGGGCCACTTCCTGAAATATCTTTCTGGCTTTATCACTCTTGTGTGCATCCTTATCGGCTATGCTTCTGGCCATTTTTTTACTGCTGGCTCGTCTGGTTAGTCTTTTATAATCTCCAGGCTTCTCCTCCATCCTTTCTTCACAGTTTACCTGTTAATGAAGCACAGGTCACTTGACCCGTAGAATTCCCATAGGTTGGGATTTTACTAATTGTATAGTCATGGTATAGGCCAGTGTATTCCTCTGCCCTCTGGATCCCACAAACTGAAAGCCTCTTGGCTAAGCTGCTTCCCTTTTCACTTCCCTTGTATCCCAGCAGCCAGAAGAGTCACGGAGCCTGGGCAGCTCATCCTCTGTGCCTTGGTACATGCACTTGCATCTGCCAGGACAGTGCTCTCTTTCCCTTGGGCCCCACTGTAATATCACTAGTCACATCCCTAAAGCCCAGGCTTGTTTGCTATTCTGTCTGTTTCCCTACCGTAACACTTGTATGGTAATTATTCTTATGCCCATCTTTTCCTCTGAACCATGAGCCCGTTAAGTGAAAAGACATTGACGAAGTTATTTCTAGCGCTCGCCTGGAAAAAGGAAGGAAGGCGGGGAGGGAGGGGCTCACTAGTTTATGATAAAGTGGTTTGATTTTCTTGGTTGCAGATTATTTCTTTTAAAGTGACTCTTCAGCTTCTCTCACTCCTGTGCATCGTGAATGCTCTCCTGAGGACAGACACTTTCCATTCATTTCCAAGCTCCCCATGTGAAGTGCTTTCTGTTGCCAGGCTTGGTTTCCCCACATGTTTTTTTGTTGTTGTTGTTTTGTTTTGTTTTTGAGACGCAGTCTTAGCTCTGTCGCCCAGGCTGGAGTGCAGTGGCGCCATCTCGGCTCCCTGCAAATTCCGCTTCCCGGGTTCACGCCATTCTCCTGCCTCAGCCTCCAGAGTAGCTGGGACTACAGGCGCCCGCCACCATGCCCGGCTAACTTTTTTGTATTTTTAGTAGAGACAGGGTTTCATCGTGTTCGCTAGGATGATCTTGAACTCCTGACCTTGTGATCTGCCTGCCTCGGTCTCCCAAAGTGCTGGGATTACAGGCGTGAACATTGTTAAAGAAGCATGTGAATAAGCTAAAGCAGAAGAGAAAGAACCATTGCTATATCTAGAATTTTTCCCCAGAAAGCAAGTTTTGTGTTAAAGAAAACACAGTAGGCCACTGTGCAGAAGTGCATGGAGGGTTTGTGTGCTTTTTTTAATCTGCATAAATATACACTTCAAATGAGCTATCATATATAAAAGAATGATATGCTGTGTGTGGGAAAAGGTGCCAATCCTGTGTTGTGATTTTATATATATATATATATAATTTGTGCTAATCTTATACACTTGCCTGATCCCGTTATAATTATCTGCATAAGGCTTTTTAGGCTCTTTGAATGAAATTAACTATGTATGGATGTTGAAAATCATCCTTTCTACCATGAGCTCATCAGACTTGCTAACCAATTCTTTGCATCCTTTGAAGTATAAAATTCCATCAATTCAGCACGTATCAACATGAATCAATTAAAATGCACTTTCTTCACAGCATGGCAGTTTTTGCTGGCTGCCGGGAGGGGCACTGTTTCCCATTTAATTCATTTGCTTTGGCCCACCCCAGGATCTCTCTTACCCCAGTCATACAGACCTCTCTCATGAGCTTGAGAGAGGTGACTGGTCACACAGGACACAGCTTTAGGGACAGTGCTCACTGAAACTACAAAATGAGTGCTGCTTTTAGAGTTGTACCCACAGCCTGCACAGCTGTTATGGCAGTGCTGTGGGCATGTCTTGCTAAGGCCCATACTCCTCCGTCGCTTGTTTTGTCGGAAAGTTCAAGTTGAAGCTGAAATTCAGTCCAGCACGCAGCTGGACAAGCCATGTGTCCTATATGTGACTCGCTCCCCAGAGAAAGCAAAATGTGGACTAGTAAGGGCTTGGTTTTATCAGAAGTAAAGGAGCGGTTTACATCTCTTCTTGCTCTCTCTTAAGAGAGAGGGTTCAGAGCTCCAGTAGAGAAAATGGGACACTGTGGATTAACTTTCAGAAAACCCTAAAACCAGCACTGAAGGCTCCAGGCGATTGTGCCTTTAGATTTCATATAGGCACCAGAATGAATTTTGCCTTTATAAAAATGCACAAAAGAGTATGAAAACTGATATTTGAGGAATTTTTTTTCTCACTGTACTTTCTTGTCGTCACTGAAAGCATTAGTTTTAAAAAATGAAATGTGATACTGTGGTAGACGGAGCAAACCTCACATTTCATTTTTTCCAATTCATTCTACATCTAAGAACTTACTTAGAAGGAGAAACAAACAAACTATACCCAGGAAAAGGAATGAAACTGGATAATTCGTTCTCATGATTCCTCTGTGTCCTCAAGCCTAATTATCGTCATTCCAAGGACTCTCCGTGTGTCTCAATTACTTTGAAAAATTTACTCTCATTAAGCAGTCATAAAAATTATGCAGTAAAGTGATGATAAGGAAGAGATGAAATAATGCGGTAAAGAATAAAACCATTTAAAAAAAAACACTACTTGATTATTTCTGCTGGTAGAATTGCAAATGAATTATTCTTATTTCTTTTTTCTACATTTTTGGCACTGAATTTATGTTACTCTTATAATTAGTAAAAACTGATTTTTTTAAAATAAAAGAAGACTCACAGTGAAGTCATGACATATGCTGCAGAGGTTGGGCTGTTGAAGTCAGATTTGAAGAGAGAATTTCATGTAACAATCACCTTGAAATTTCTTCAGGTCAGCCATCAAAGCACACATCTCTCAACCAGCCAGACAGCCAGCTTTTCCTCCAGCATGTGAAGAGATAGCTGTTTCTTGGGTTAAAGACCATGTGAAATAATTGACTTAAGTTTAAAAGATATGAGGCATTGGGCCGGGGGCGGTGGCTCATGCTTGTAAGCCCACCACTTTGGGAGGCCAAGGCGGGTGGATCATGAGGTCAGAAGATGGAGACCATCCCGGCCAACATAGTGAAACCCTGTCTCTACTAAAAATACAAAAATTAGCCAGGCATGGTGATGCGTGCCTGTAGTCCCAGCTACTTAGGAGACTGAGGCAGGAGAATGCCGTGAACCCGGGAGGCAGAGGTTGCAATGAGCTGAGATTGCACCTCTGCAGTCCAACCTGGTGACAGAGCAAGACTCTGTCTCCAATTAAAAAAAAAAAAAAAAGATATGAGGCATCAAAATCACATTCATTTTTATTTTTGTTTGTAAAAGACATACAGTTTGTATCACATTAATGGGCATATGATGTAATTTCACTATAAATCGAACCAGAGGAAAACATCCAAATATGTATAAATTAAAGCTGACAATGCCTACAGTACTAAACTTTTTGTTTTAGTATAATTGGAGACTTAGAGAAAAGTTTTAAAAATAAATTTAAAAAAAAATTTTTTTTTTTTTTTTTGAGACGGAGTCTCACTCTGTCGCCCAGGCTGGAGTGCAGTGGCACAATCTCGGCTCACTGCAAGCTCTGCCTTCCGAGTTTACGCCATTCTCCTGCCTCAGCCTCCCGAGTAGCTGGGACTACAGGTGCCCGCCACCTCGCCCGGCTAGTTTTTTGTATTTCTTAGTAGAGGCGGGGTTTCACCGTGTTAGCCAGGATGGTCTCGATCTCCTGACCTGGTGATCCGTCCATCTCGGCCTCCCAAAGTGCTGGGATTACAGGCTTCAGCCACCGTGCCCAGCCATAAATTAAAAATGTTTAAAAGGAAGTTGCAGACATAATGGCCCCTTACACCTAAATACATCACTGTATGTTTCCTCAAAACAAGGAGGGGTGTGTGTGTGTGTGTGTGTGTGTGTGTGTGTGTGTGTGTGTGTGTGTGTGTGTGTGTGTGTGTGTGTGTGTGTTAATCTTAATACAGCATCGTTCAGAGATTATTTCTATAGTATGTAAACTTGTTTTTTAGTCTGTACTTTAAGTTCCTGACAACCCAGGCAGGACCAAGACTCCCTAATGTAGTTGGAAATCATATCAGTACATTGGCACAAGTTCTACAGGTAAACGGGAAAAAGGGTGCCCACAATCTGCTTTTAGATGCCAGGGAGCCTGGCTGGTCTTTATCTTCATTACTGACTGATGCCACTGGTAGATCTAAGTTCTTTGATTTATGATGTTTGAAAGCCAAAAGGAAATGTGTTCTAAATGAAAAGGGACTCCTTCTGTACCCTCAGTCTAAGCTAGACAAGTGATATTTCAGGAAAACGTCCCTAGCAATAAGGAATATTTTCACAAGTGATGTGGAGCTTTGTTTGTGTCCCTTCCAGGGACAGTTTGTTACCATAAGGGGACAAAGCATGCTTCATTTAAAAATGTGTGGCCAGGAAACTTACTTTAAACAAAAATAAACCCAGATTTAGACATGTAGTCTGAGTTTGAACTCTGGGAGATTTTCAAGGTTGATAGTGTAGCTAAAAATAACTTACCTGATTTTCTGGAGGTCAAGATAAAAACTGGATTTGTGGTACAGCATTTACTTTGTGATAATGTGTGTATAAATTTTTCCCCAAGTTGGGAAATGTGGCCGCGTCATACAGGGCTGTATCCCTCTTGACCATTGAAGTGCTCAGGTCACTACACTGCATCGTGAATGCAGATGGATATTTGGGTTGATTGAGTCAGCAGAATAAATATACTGTTCAAGCCTTTAAATAGCTCAAAATTAAAAGGAGTCTAAATTATTTCAAAAAAAAATTCTGGCCATTCACGTAGCCGTCGTGTCCATCCTGAGAAAGGGAGACGTAAGGAATTGGGAGAATGTTCTGGGGGGAAAGTGCTATTGAGGATGGGCTGTCCGAACAGAGTGACAGGCAGGCCTCACTTGGCTAGAAGAGGGAGCTTTTCACAGCCCTTCTCTGCCATCAGGAACATCCGTGACCTTGGACTGCTGCTTTAATCTCTTTTACCTTGGGTTCTTTATATGAAAGAGAAAAAAAAAGATACCGTCAAGTTCATTCCTTTTCAAACCTATCAAAAATTTGAAATGTTCATACATTTCAAATTTGAAAAAGAGAGTGCTTGTGATGATAGATGGGTTTATGCTTCCTTTTTTTGTTTTGTTTTGTTTTTTGTTTTGCTTTGTTTTTTTTAGACGGAGTCTCTGTCGTGCAGTGGCGCGATCTCGGCTCACTGCAAGCTCCGCCTCCCGGGTTCACGTCATTCTCGTGCCTCAGCCTCCCGAGTAGCTGGGACTACAGGTGCCCGCCACCATGCCCGGCTAATTTTTTTTTGTATTTTTATTAGAGACAGGGTTTCACCATGTTAGCCAGAATGGTCTTGATCCACTGACCTCGTGATCCACCCACCTCGGCCTCCCAAAGTGCTGGGATTTCAGGCGTGATACCCTTCTTTAATATTAGTTTCTAATCCAAGTTATATAGCCATGTGCTGTATAAAATGGAACTTTCCATGGAACAGTGAGAAGGTTGCATTAGGAATTGGGATACTTGGGTTCAGATTTCAGTTCTGCCACTTGTTAGTTTTTTGTTTTTGTTTTTGTTTTTGTTTTTTGTTTTGAGACGGAGTCTCGCTGTGCCACCCAGGCTGGAGTGCAGTGGCGCGATCTCGGCTCACTGCAAGCTCCGCCTCCCGGGTTCCCGCCATTCTCCCGCCTCAGCCTCCGAGTAGCTATTTTTTTGTATTTGTAGTAGAGACGGGGTTTCACCGTGTTAGCCAGGATGGTCTCGATCTCCTGACCTCGTGATCCACCCGCCTCGGCCTCCCGAAGTGCTGGGATTACAGGCTTGAGCCACCGCGCCCGGCCCACTTGTTAGTTTTAAGTGTACTTCTCAGGATGTATGTCAGTTTGTTCAACCATCAATGGGAGTAGTGATCCCACTAAGGAAGGTTATTGTGGTTATCAAATCAGCAGATGGGTATGAAGAAGCCATGAGTGCAGTTCTCATGGTTATGAAGGTGTCGTAGCTGGCACAGTCCCATCACAGTATGGCTCTGGCATCTCAGATGGCTGTAGCATATATGCCAATCAAAAAATCCCTACCATCCTTAAAACGATCACGTGGGTTCTCCCCCAAATCAGCTGCTCCACTGACCTACAAGTAAGTCCATGCTTTTTAAGCATATTTACTCACTAGTGAAGGCCCGTCTGCTAAAAGTGTCTTCAGTAGGGGAGAGCTGCTCTTTTCTGGGAAACCCAGCAATGAAGTTTGTCCTATGATGCCTTCTACACTTACTGACCTGTTTCCTGAAAGCTTCCCGTAACACATGGTCCAGGGAAAAAGGAAGTCCTTGACCAGTCTTTCCTGTGGCTTTCTGGTTCAGAAATGTGACCCTGATGATAAGAAACTTCAAGGCATGACTCTGGACTCTCAGAACTTGACTTTTAAGGTGTTTTGGCAATATTCCCCTGGCAATATTGTTTCTTGGCCCACACTCATCTCATGCCTTGTTTTGTTTGCTTTGTTTTTGAGACTTTTTTGTTTGTTTGTTTGGTTTTGGTTTTGGTTTTTGAGACCAAGCCTCGCTCTGTTGCACAGGATGGTGTGCACTTGGCGCAGTCATGGCTCACTGCAGCTTCCACCTCCCGGGTTCAAGCAATTCTCCTGCTTCAGCCTCCCAAATAACGGGGATTACAGGCACACACCACCGTGCCTGGCTAATTTCTGTATTTTTTTGGTACAGACGGGGTTTCACCAGGTTGGCCAGGCTGGTCTTGAACTCCTGACCTCAAATGATCCACCCACCTTGGCCTTCCAAAGTGCTGGGATTACAGGCGTGAGCCACCGCGCCCAGCCATTATGCTTGTTTTTCTTTCATGAAGGGATAACCAAAGCTGTTGTGTGGTGGTGTCTTGATACAGCTGGTGGCTGTGGTCAGTGTGGTGGAGGGTAGATGGTCACATGCATGAGAGTCACCTGGGGATCACATTAACATGCAGATTCTGATTCCCTGGATCTGGGTGGGACCTGAGGTTCCGCATGTCTAACAAACTCCCAGAGAACACCCATGTAGCAAGAGTATGGACAAAAGGATTCAAAGCGAAGGAACTGTAAAAACCACGGAACCAGCCTCCCACGATTTTGCGGATGAGGAATCCGAGCCTTGAGGAGTTTCAGAGGCCATGGAGAGATTAAATATAATAAACAGCATAGCAGTTGTATGTTGAGCCAAGAATCAGACATGCACAGAACTGCTGATTGGAAAATGAAATCTGATCTCATAGTCCTGGTGTGGGCAAAATGCCTAGCTAGAGTGGGTGACCGCTGATTTTTAGTGGAGCTTCTTGATAGGGAAAATTAGCCCATCCTATTTACAGATACTTCCAATGCAGCTGTGTCAGGGGAGAGAGAAAAAGGGACATGGAGGAGCGTGTGGGGGTGTGATCTTCAGTCCTTTCAGGCAGGCACATGAGTAAATTTTTATTTAAAAGATAAGAATTGGTCATATCTGAATCTCCTGTTAGATAAGATTAACAACAAATTTCCATTTTGGGAACCAAAAGAATCAGAAAATAAGAAAAACAGTAATAGCAGTGGAGGTTCGATCCTAGCCAGAAGAAAAACCAGCAAGCCTAGGGACTTCATATTCTCACTGGTGTCCAAATCAGAGTTTTTTTGTTTTTGTTTTTGTTTTTTCTACTTTTTTTACTTTTAAGTTCTGGGATACATGTGCTGAACGTGCAGGTTTGTTACATAGGTATACATGTGCCTTGGTGGTTTGCTGAACCCATCCACCCATCATCCGGGTTTTAAGCCCCACATGCATTAGGTATTTGTCCTAATGCTCTCCCTCCCTTTCCCCCCAACTCCCCAACAGGCCCTGGTGTGTGACGTTCCCCTCCCTGTGTCCACGTGTTCTCATTGTTCCGCTTCCACTTATGAGTGAGAACATGCAATGTTTGGTTTTCTGTTCCTGTGTTAGTTTGCTGAGGATGATGGTTTCCAACTTCATCCATGTCCCTGCAAAGGACATGAACTCATCCTTTTTATGGCTGCATAGTATTCCACGGTGTATATGTGCCACATTTTCTTTATCCAGTCGATCATTGATGGGCATTTGGGTTGGTTCCAAGTCTTGGCTATTGTAAATAGTGCTACAGTAATCATATGTGTGGATGTGTCTTTATTGTAGAATGATTTCTAATCCTTTGGGTATATACCCAGTAATGGGATTGCTGGGTCAAATGGTATTTTTAGTTCTGTATCCTTGCAGAATCACCTCACTGTCTTCCACAATGATTGAGCTAACACTCACACCAACAGTGTTAAAGCATGCCTATTTCTCCGCATCCTCGCCAGCATCTGTTGTTGCTAGACTTTCTAATGATCACCATTCTGACTGGTGTGAGATGGTGTCTCATTGTAGTTTTGATTTGCATTTCTCTAATGACCAATGATGATGAGCTTTTTTTTCATGTTTGTTGGCCATATACGTGTCTTGTTTTCAGAAGTGTCTGTTCATATCCTTTGCCCACTTTTTGACGGGGTTATTTTTCTTTTTTTTCTGGTAAATTTGTTTAAGTTCCTTGTAGATTCTGGATATTAGACCTTTGTCAGATGGATAGATTCAAATCAGAGCTTTAACAGCCGAACTTTACAGGGAAAAGGCTAAGGTGGCATCTCCTTTATATGAAGAAAATGTTCTTCTCCAACCCAAATGTGTTCAATGTATGGAAGAGGCTGTTCAGTTATTATAACTGACACTTGTAAAAGATAACTGATTGATTTAATGCCTATAAATTTTATTTTCTTTAAACCTAACGTGTGACCATTACATTTTTAGAAGGCATTTGGCTGGTGGATTAATAACTAAAAGAATATTAGATGAATTCATCTGCTTCCTATTCAGTGATTGTTTTATTTATGAGGCTATTTTTCTCAAAATGAATGATCATGAATGTCTAAAAAAAACAAAATCTTTAGCTATTTGAAGAGGAAATTACTATTATCTTTTGATGCTTTCTTTAAAGTATTTTTAAGTATTTACAATGGTACTAAGTGGTGGGGCTTCTTCCCTCTGTTACTCTTAAGTATCTCTAAGTATGCCTTGTATACACCCTCAAAGCTTTTTTTTTTTTTTTTTTTTTTTTGTGAGACAGGGTCTTACTCGGTTACCCAGGCTGGAGTGCAGTGGCACAATCTCAACTCACTGCAACCTCCGCCTCCCAGGTTCAAGCAGTTCTCCTGCCTCAGCCTCCCAAGTAGTTGGGATTACAGGCGTCCACCACCACGCCTGGCTAATGTTTTGTATTTTTAGTAGAGACGGGATTTCACCAGGATAGCCAGGCTGCTCATGAACTCCTGACCTCGTGATCCACCCACCTCGGCCTCCCAAAGTGCTGGGATTACAGACATGAGCCACCATGCCCAGCCGCCTCAAAGCATTTTTTAAAGAGCGCGGTGATGTTGTTCATTGGGTGTTTGGTATTTGAAATTAAATACCTCTGTTATTGATTAAGCCATATTTTAAATATCATCACTAAACTCAGTTAAATATTTCCACTTTTAACTGCAAGGCTCGAATGCTTGGATAGTGTAGAAGATATTTGACTTCAAAGATAACTGCTACAATTTCGGGTCATAACAGAGAGCTTTTAGGGGGGAAAAATAAGTCCTGGGAGGAAAATAAGCAAAGTCTCTTAGTTTAATATAGCGGTTGGCAAATGTAGATGCTTAAAACCTCTGAAAATCCCCAATACAGACCATCAGAGCACTGTAATTAAGTATTAAATTAATTCGGATAAAAGGATAATCCATCAGGGCCACTAATGTAGTGGAAGTGTGGTTTCGGTGTGATTAGTCTCACCATGGAAGTCAAAGTCCCACTCAGAATGAACAATGAAAGAATCATATTTGTCTCTGGGTATTTTGTCATAGGCTCAGTCGCCCAGTGCCAGTGTGTTAGCAACTGGTAAAATCCTGAGCCCTTAGTCGTGTCTGCAGGTAGCTGGCTGCCTTAGACATTTTATGATGATGAAATTGAATTCTACTTCTGATAATGGTAATCCATCATGTCTGCCTCTTTTTTTTTAATCTTAAAACTGCACTGACAGCCAGGCACTGTGGCTCCCACCTCATCCCAGCACTTTGGGAGGCCGAGGCGGGCAGATCGCCTGAGGTCAGGAGTTCAAGACCAGCCTGGCCAACATGGAGAAACCCTGTCTCTACTGAAAATACAAAAACTATCCGGGCATGGTGGTGTGTGCCTGTAATCACAGCTACTCAGGGGACTGAGGCAGGAGAGTCACTTGAACCAGGGAGGCAGAGGTTGCAGAGAGCCAAGGTCACGCCACTGAACTCAAGCCTGGGCGACAGAGCAAGACTGCGTCTCTAAATAAATAAATAAATAAATAAAACCACACTGGCATCACTGTTCTAAATGACATAGCCAGGGGTGGTTATTTCTAAATTTTCTGTGTTGAATTAAGATAGACATGTTCCTATTTTGAACAACAACAACAAAAGCTAAGTGTATTTCACTCTGCTAAAAATGTAACTTTTCTTGAGTCTGTCATTCTTTCACTTACATTTTCTGAAAATGAACATAGTAAACCAGGAAAATTAACCACCATGGAGCTCAGCATGCTGGTGGCCAGTTGGAGGAACTTTTCTACCAACAGTGTAACAGAGAAAAGAGAAACCGAGGTACCACAGCGTACCTCAACCTCAGATACCCTGGCTATTCTGTGAAGTACGAGTGTCAGAGTTCTCTCTGTGATCTTTTGCTACTCTGCCTTTTTACTGCCAAGGGATAAGATGGGTACAGGGCCCTTTCCAGCTGCCCCTGCCTGAGAAATGCCATTTGGTGACCAAAAGCAATAACCATTCCATAGGACTCGCAGTGATTAAGTCAGCTTACGAATCCACAAGAGTGGAAGAGACTGCTAAAGACACTGGAACAGACACGCTTAATAATGCCTGATTTCTGCAGCTACTTTTGTGATAATACGAGAGGCTGAAATAGATAGGGGCTGAACGTGGGAAGACTGGTGTTTAGAAGCCCAAGACTTGGATTTCAGCACTGGTGCTTACTGGCCATTGGGTCTCAAAGAGATTGGTTCCTTTTTCCCAGCCTCAGTCTCCTTATCCCATCAGAATGACAATGCCTGCCTTGGGAGAGGAGAGTCATATAGGAGAGGGCATTGGAGCTGGGCTCTAAAGAGTTCAAATAACGTAGGTGAGCAGAGATGGGCTTCCGAGATAGCAGGAATAGAAAACAAAAGTGTCAGAATGGGTATACATGGTCTTTCGTGAGAGTACCCCAAGATATTTAGCCTGAGAGAGAGGTGTGGTGTAGACAGCTAGGAGCTGTGAGTTTCATGGCTAAATATGGGGTGGGCCCAGACCACAGAGGGCCTTCAGCATCTGGCAAAAGAATTGGAATTAATTCAGTAGAAAATGAAGACCTACTGAAACAGAGGGAGCCATTCCTCATTCCTCTCTGTCAGGAAAATATTTGGGGAACCAAAAAATAAAAAGTAGCAGGGAAACCATTGTCTCAGTCGGTTTGTGCTGCTTTAACAATGCCAGAGACTGGGTAATTTGTAAACAATAGAAATACTACAATTCTGGAGGCTGAGAAGGCCAGGTTCAAGAGTGGGCCCGACATTGTGTGCCAGGGGCCTGGTCTCTCTACTTTTAAAATGGCGCCTTGTGGCTGCATCCTCCAAAGGCAGCAAACCCTGTGTTCTCACATGGCAGATGCACAAAAAGAGGCCTGTGCTGGTTTCCTCTAGCCCTTTTAGAAGGCACTAATCCATTCGGGGGTGTGGAACTCTCATGACTTGCTTTCCAGAAGACCCCATCTCTCACTACTACCACAGTGGAGATGAGGTTTCAACACATGACTGGGGGACATTCAGATCATAGCAAGCAGCGAGGAGACTATTGTAATTATCCAGGCGAAAAGTAATCATACTCCCAGGGGCGGTGCGGGTGGTGTGGAAAAGCAAGCGGGAAGTGGTTGAGAGAATTCAGAAATAGAATGCAAAAGGATTCGTCAGTAGTGTAAGTACCAGACACGAAGAAGTACAGGGAGTCCTGGATGGCTCTGAAGGATTCAGGCCTGTGACTGGGAGGGAGAATGAATGGTTCTGCCATGATTAGAAAACAGAAAAGGCGGGTGGGAAAGCCAGGGACCTTGAGTGCAGTTGTGTACCTACCAAGTGCATGGATCAGCAGGGAGCCCTAAGTTGGTATCTCCAGCAAAATGCTGGAAATATACAAATTTGAGTGGGAGGGAGAAGTCAAAGCTGGGGAAATACATTTCAGATTCATCCAAAGGTAGGAGATCTTTATAGTTTCAAGAGTCAATGGGATTTCCAAAGGGAGAAGTGTAGAAAAAGATAGAAAGAGATAGAAGAAGAAAATGACAGGGATGAAGAGAGGAGAAAAAAAGAGTGAGAAGAGTTATTCAGAGATGCCACAGGGAAGAAGGTAAGTACTGTGTATGCAAAACAGTAAAAACATTTCCAGATAAAGGACAGGGTAGGCTATAGTAAGTACCACAGGCCCAAGAACAGCATAGCCCCTGGGGGGTCCAAGAGCTTTTTTGCTGGCAAAGGTTATTTCCTCTCAAGATGAATGTGTAAGCACCAATAATTATTAGTATTCCAGAATATCTTCTCTTTAGCATAGTAAGTGCATAACAGTCACAAGCAAAAGATTTATATAAAGGAAATGCTCATTTAATTTATTTAATCGGACATTGGCTAAGTTATCAGCCACTGCCTATGGCTTTGTAAGACATGAAAAAGTTGGAAGAAATGTAATGAGGGCCTTTTATCTGTAAGGGAATAAAACCACATGGTTTTTTAAGTATTTACAATGATAGCTAAGTGGTAAGGCTTCTACCCCCTGTTACTCTAAGTATGCCTCGTATACATCCTCACAGTCATCATGGGAATCAAGTATTGAATTTTAGAAACGGTGCCACAGTGAATAGGGATATATTATAACTCAGATTAGACTTCAAAAGGACTGATTTGCTTGAGATTTCATCACTTAAAATCTCTTGCAATAAAACTGACTCCATGAAAAGATATTACTCAACATGCTTTAATGCTGTTCCATCAAATTATTTTAATGGGCATATTTGAACAGAATTTTAAGTTTTCAGATACATTTTTTGTCGATATAAAAGAGAATTTGAAAGATGATTATAAAATGTTACAAATCAAATTTAAATCCTGATCTTTTCATTTTCTCTAGCAATAAAGCTAACCAGCGATATGTCTGAAATATATACTACGGCAAACTCAACACAGATATGATTGGAAAATGAGACATTTTGGTTAATCAAATATTGTTATTAGTGCGATGCTATCTGTCGGTCTCTAATTTGTAAAAAATCAGAGAAAAACATGGTGAATCTTTGGTGACATAAGACTCACAAATCTTGATATCCTGGGGTCAGTTTTTAAAGCAGTAATTACACATGATACAAGATTATATTCTAAGCTCTTTTTTTCCAGTAAAAAAAAGATAAGTCAATGATGTTGCTTAAAGTTGATTCTTGTTTAATCAATTTTTAAAGTGGGGGGTAGGCAGGCACTGACAGCATTCTTTGGAAAGGGAAGCAACAGAGGAGAAAGGCAGGACATTTGCCGTCTGCTCACATTGGGAAATGTGGGGAGCCAGGGGTGGTTAAGTCCAGAGAAGGCTGGATGTCCGTCTGCAGGGCTACATCTGGAAGGGCAAGGGAACGGTTTCCTTGTTGCCTCAGGGCATAGATCATGCAGCACAAGAGGAGCATTTAGGAAATGCAGATTTTTTTTTCAAGGCAAAACTGAAAACTATTCAAGAAGGTAGCAAACTGCTGACCCATTAATGCTTTGCTTATCCTTGCAAGTGTGCAAGGCAAGACAGGAGATTCCCCGTTGTCTTTCAGCTTGAATGAAATTGTGCCTCGCTTACTGCCACCACACCAAAGCCTGGTGTTTATTCCTGTGCGATCATTGTATACTGGGGACGTCTAACTGTGTCAGGAGGAAATGGCAACGGAGCTCCTGTGGCCTTTCACCTCTAGGGGTGCCACGCTGCAGCACACTGGCCCGCTACCATGCTCCTGACGCCAGTCCTGCCAGCAGCTCTTGTGAGCTGTGACTTTGCATAAGTAGCTTGAATGCCATGTGCCTCGGTAATTGTCCTTATTTCACTATCTATCTGTTCTTTTGGAAGGTGGCATTCTAGGTCATTACGTCATAAACACAAGTTGAACTTTGTGCTTCCATTCCAGAGGAAACAATATACCTCATAGTTAAAAAGCATTTCTAAAAAAATTCCTACCAAAAGTCATCGCTTAAGAACTTAGTCTCCTAGTGCCTCCACTTCCTCATTTGTTGCTCCTCTGTTCCTTCCCTTTCCAAAGAATGCTGTCAGTGCCTGCCTACCCCCCACTTTAAAAATGGATTAAACAAGAATCAACTTTACAGAATATCATTGACTTATCTTTTTTTACTGGAAAAAAAGAGCTTAGAATATAATCTTGTATCATGTGTAATTACTGCTTTAAAAACTGACCCCAGGATATCAAGATTTGTGAGTCTTCACTTATGTTACCAAAGATTCACCAAAGATGTAAAAGGGAGATGATAATGGTACCTATGCCATGGCTGTAAACGAGGTCATGCCTGTGGAAGCAGTTGAAGTCATGCCTGGCAGAAGTGAATGGTGGCTGCTGCTGCTGCTGTTGTGATTGTTGTTACTCACCAAAGAGATGGTTTTGTTTGGTTTAGATGAGCTGCTTCAGAAAGAGCAAAACTATTCAGATGACGTCTTGGCCAACATGATTAGTGAACCAAGGATCAGTTACGGAAACGACGCTCTCATGCCGTCTTTGACCGAAACGAAAACTACCGTGGAGCTTCTTCCCGTGAATGGAGAGTTCAGCCTGGACGATCTCCAGCCGTGGCATTCTTTCGGGGCTGACTCTGTGCCAGCCAACACAGAAAACGAAGGTAAGAGTCCCCTGAACCAGCAAGGGCGTTCCGGCAGGTATATATAGACATACATACATGTGTGTAGGAGGGAGAGAGAGATTTATCTTTTGTATGTTCTTGAGTGGTGAATTTTTTTGATGTAATAATAAATATTTTCATTTCCATTTTACTTTAAAAAGTAACTATTAGGAGTTACTATGTCATTAAAATAATATTTTATCTGTGTAAATTATTCTTTATATTTTTTATGCTGCAAAGCAAGTAAACTGCCAATTGTTGGAAAAGATAACAACCCCATTGTATAGGTGGCAAAACAGAATGGTAATGATTTACATAACATTTGCAAGTAAAGGACCTCTTGTTTCCCAAATGTCCAGATTTATATTCTAGGGAATATTATCCTTCGAGTGAACACTCCTGGACAAAGGGGAGCCACAGTGTATTATTCAAGAGGCAGTTCTTCACATGGAACATGTGTGGCAATAACATTCTTCTAATTTTTCTTTTCCCGTTCTTCTTCTTAATATAAAATAATACAGTGTATAACAATAAAAGCATATACATAAAGAGCATGTACTGTATGTCATATATCATTTTTATGACTTTTTCAGATGAGGAAGTGGAGGCACTAGGAGACTAAATTCTTAAGCGATGACTTTTGGTAGGAATTTTTTTAGAAATGTTTTTTAACTATGAGGTATATTGTTTCCTCTGGAATGGAAGCACAAAATTCAACTTGTGTTTATGACATAATGACCTAGAATGCCACCTTCCAAAAGAACAGATAGATAGTGAAATAAGGACAATTACAATTTATCCACAGAGAGGAGGTTTGACAGGGCCTGCGGAGATGGAGATTTGACAGGCACCAAAGTAGTCTTCATTGGCTACTTACTTGTACATGAAATTTCAGATTGAATTAAACGCTAAAGGCAAAGATAGAGAACTGCATATAAATAAAATTTAATTTTGCTTAAGACTTAATTTGTGTTTAGAAAATTAAATTCAAGGCAGCTGCCAAAATTAAGGAGCACATTGCTCTAAATGTTTTTTCCTTTGGTATCTCAAAGAAGTAAGATTCTTCTCTATCAACAAATTTGAGCAGTAGATGGCATCGTTTTTCACAGGGATTTCTTAGCAGAAATATCTGTTCAAGCGAGAGCATCTTTCAGCTTCTTTTCTTTTTTATTCATGTTCAGAAGTATAAAATTACACACAAACACCTTGATTTCTAGATACAAATAACATGTTTTTTAAGAACACAGCATTTTACCTGATTTTCTTTATTAAGGTAGCAAATGTTGATGGAGATTTCATATTTATAATATACCTTATAGGCCGGGCGTGGTGGCTCATGCCTGTAATCCCAGCACTTTGGGAAGCTAAGGCGGGTGGACCACAAGGTCGGGAAATCGAGACCATCCTGGCTAACATGGTGAAACCCCATCTCTACTAAAAATACAAAAAAAAAAAAAACATTAGCCAGGCGTGGTGACGAGCGCCTGTAGTCCCAACTAGTCGGGAGGCTGAGGCAGGAGAATGGCGTGAACCCAGGAGGCGGAGCTTACAGTGAGCTGAGATCGCGCCCACTGCAGTCCAGCCTGGGCGACAGAGCAAGACTCTGTCTCAAAAAGTAAATAAATAAATACATACATACATACATATGTAATTTTTAAAAAGTAAAAATATATATATAATATACCTTATAACATGCAGTTAGTACATTCCTCAGACTAAATCTAAATATAATATTAGACCTTAAGTGCACTGGACAAGTTTTTTTTAAAGAACCATTGCAGAAAATATGTAGACAGTTTTCACAATGTGAGTCATCACCCCAAATTTGTTTCCTTAATTCGAAAAAGGGCACCTTATAGTAATAGCAAATACAAACAGCATGTTACTGACCATGTAAAAATAATTAAAACTTTACCATTTATGAAAACAATTCTTAATCACATAGAAGAAAACAAATTTAGGGACAGTTCATTATCAATGACCTGGGCAACTACCCTATTAAATGTATTATTAATAGAGTGCAGATTGTGTTCTTTCTTTACAGGTAGATACATTTTGATCATTGAAAGTCCTTTTCATTCAGTCTCTAACGAGAATTTTTAGTGAAAAATGTCCAATCTCATTTTCTAAATTGAAGGCACACTAAATTTGCTCTTTCACTAACAGCATAACGTGTAGCAGCAGCCTTAGGAGACAATCTGCGTGCACACGTGTGAATGTACACACACACATACACTGAAACCCTTGGGTACTGCCAAGATGTCCATTTCAGCAAAGAGCTTGATTAAGTACTTCTGGATACTTGACAAACATGCAGCTATTACATTGCCTAGGCCTCATGAAAAGAGCTGATATTCTTGTTAAATAAGGATTCCGTTTGAACAGTAAAATCTAGTATAACAGTATTGGGAGGCAATAGGACTTGCAGTGTCAGAGTCTTGAGTTGGGGTACTCTTCATTATCAGTCCCAACACTGATATATATTCATTATAGCAAACAATTTGAAAAACCTCTCCAACAATTTTTCAATAAAATTGATGGCCGTCATCTCATAGGATATTAAATACTATTCCACACTCGTGAACTCCTGAATGATACAGACCTGAGTTTAAATTCCAGCTCTGCTCTGCGCTTATGAGCAAGTTACTTAGCCTCTCTGGCTGCTTCCTCATCTGTAAAATAAGGTTGATAATAATTCCTAACTCAGAGGTATAGTACAAGCATTAAATAAGAAGGCATAAAATAACTCTTATCAAAATTCCTGGAACATAGTAAATGTCAGTGGTAGCTTTTTTTTTTTTTCTTTTTTTTCTTTTTTTTAATGGAGCCAGGATCTTATTAGAGAGACTTTATCAGCCTGTCTCAAGATGGCCTGAACAATGTATCCTTAAAATAATGAATATAATAAGCCATATAATGAGATACAGTCCTAAAGCCATCTCTCTTCTCACACCGTCTCCCACCTGTCCCCAGAAACTTGTTAGTCTTTCTTTTTACAGACATGTACGCGCACACACACACAACTACTGAAAACATCTAAAATTCTCAAAGGATTTCCTTTTGTTCTTCAGGCAGTCCTCATTATCATAGTTTCAAATGCTTGCCAAAAATGTGTTGTTTTTCTCAAGAACAATCAGGGAAATCCAGAGGAGGGTCTGATGCCCATTTTTTAAATTTGCATTGAAAAAAATAAGCATATCAGAGTTTTCCAATATGATATACTCTTGAACAGCTGCAATTTGCCTTAAGACATTTTTATTCTTTGGTTTTCACATTCACAAAACGTAAATGAATGGCTAGGCTGCAATGAAGCTGTTGTTACAGAATTGTGCTCACAAATCGTGAAATGATCTGGCTGGGAGCATTAGCGTTAATGACATTTGTGTTTGTTCTGCTTTTTCCTGACTGCCTGAGAAGGGCAGCCACAAAGAGCGGCATAGCATGCAGTAACCGCCAGGAAGCCTTTGTGGCCATCAGTCTGCCTCTTCGTAAATAATACCTAGATATAATATGTAGATAAAATACTGTAATATTTTTAAAGAGACACAGCAGGTCTTATAAGACTGTATGGATGTATTTGCAAAGTGTGAAGCTGCCTTCTAGTATATTTTTAACTAGCTTTATAGAGGCAATGAGGAAGCCAATTTAAATGCTGAAATTTAGATTAAGTAAGTATTTCATTAAACTTACAAACCAGTTCTTGTCAGGCCTCTTATCCATATGTAAAACTGGTGTACTGCTGATTCCTCATTACCTTTGACCTGGTAGAGAGTTTGTACAAGGCAGCACTGTTAATAGTTTAGGTTTATTACAAAGAACACCAGAAGTAGCAAACTCAAAAATCCCAGAGGTCTGACCATTCTGTTTCTCTCCTCTTACAGCAAAGGATTAGATTCAAAGCTACTGAGATCAAAAGAATAACTCATTGCTGCTTACATTTTATTTTAACTCTATTAAAAGTTAAAGATAAGATAATCTATTTCTTGTTTTTAAATTACTAAACGGCCAATGTAAAATGTTTTTAACACTTTATTGATGAAGTTACTTTCCGATTAAGTAAAGGTCCATTGGAAAAATTGGAAAGTATTTGCAATGGATTGGGAAAAACACTACTTTGTTTTGTCGGTGTGTATTTTTTTTTTTTGGCAATGATATCATAATTGCCTTTTAAAAAAGAACTGTATTTTAATGTCTGCTCCCTGTGCCACTTATTTTTTTAGCATTAATTTATACTAAATCAGCTTCAATCTTTTAAAGCAGATTAAGGTTTATGTCACTGAAACTAGTTTTGTTTAATCTTCCTAAAAAATAGGAAAGGTTTTATTACTGTTTTTAAATAATACATGCCTATTTAAAAAAAAAAGAGAGAAGAAGAAGAGTGGGGAGAGGCAGAGAAACTTATAGGACTATATCATTTGTAAGTTTCTTTCGCATAAGTATACTCATTTGAACCCTGGAAAAACCATTTACTCTGTGACACAACTGAAGTTCAGAAAGAATGTGATTGGCCCCAGATCACGGAGAAAGTAAGTGGTGACATTAGCAGTGGCCCCTGGGACCACTAGCTCCTCAGCCTGCATTTAAACCACAGGTCCACTTCACTTACTTCCCCTGAGTTGCATATACATTTTCTAATAATGTAACTATTGATGTATGTGCTCACCACCACCTCAAGGTACATGTTTGCCCTCGTGCATGTGGTTTGGTGTGTTCTTAACTGCAGTTGAAGCACTATTTGGGTTCCTCATCATCAGGAAATTCTCAAAAAGTACAATGACCTTTCAACTAACTGCATTTTACAAGGAGTAATAACAGTTACTCATTACAGGTTGTTGCAGATAAGAAAAAACATGAAGTATAGAACAACCAAACTTCATTGTCAAAATGTATTTGGGAGTTGCAGAAGAAAGTGAAGTATGTCTTCCTCTAAATGCACTAGTGGAAAACTAGAGAATAGTCATTCTCGCATCAGTTACTACGGAATATTTAATCATAGGATATTTAATCAGTGCAGTTCTGTAGTATTTGGTAGTGTCTGAAACAGGCTTTAAAGGTTATTTGTTCCTCACTATAATTAGAAGATGCAGATGTTAACATTTCTATTTCCATATGGAGAAGCAGCCACAGAAGTGGGCGCTTGCCCAAGGTCACAGATGTTGTCAGTGTTGGGCCCAGGCCTGGGATCAGATGCCTCACCCTCCTTTTGGCTCCACCATGCTGCCAGTCTCTACATGAGAAGGGACCAAACCACCTTACTCTTTTATTTCATCCAAATGTCCTAGTGCTCCCCGAAATATTTTCTCACATTTTGGAGACTTGGCTTACTGCCACTTTTTTCCTCCCTCACTGTTTCTATTAACATGTGTCATCCAAAACTGATTTGGACTGAGAATCCCACCTTTGAATGCCTGGCATGTGTGCATCAGTAAGCTGGATGGTTTTACTGAAATTGTTAGGAGCCATCTCATCGAGCACACCGTGTCTCCCTTAGCACCTGTGCTCGCTTTGTCTTACCTTCTTCCCTTTACACTTGCCACCTTACCAAAGGGGCTTCCCCCTGTGCCTCCACCCCATGGCTTCATTTACCCTATGACCATTTATTAATCCTAAAAACTTCGCCTTTGTCCCCATTCCTTGTTTCTTCAAACACCAGTGTAAACAAGGAAGTATTTTCTGAGCATCAGAAGTGCTTTGGAAAGGTCAGATGGTGGTGAGGAATATCGTACTGTCCACACTGCTTTCTTTGGGTCAGACCCAGAACACATACAATGGAAAAATTGGGAACAATGGCAAATATAAAATGAAATATCCTCATTTCACACGTTTCAGCTGTGTGTCATCTGTCAAATGGAAACCAGCCTTTTTGAAAAAGAGAAAGACAGACTGCGGTTTCCCTCTTCTGCCCTCATACTAAGGACAAATTTGATTCACTCACTAAATGGCAGATGATGTGGTAAAACTTGGCTCTCCTGATAAATTCATATTTGCACTTCCCCTGGAAATTTAAGAATCCTTTTGTAGTTAATTAACTGTAAAATAAGATAAGATTGGGCAGTTGTAAAAGGAAGTATCTTTAAGGTTTTCTGCTAGGCTGGGAATATTTTATTTCTAATCAAAAGCCAAGAAACTATCTCTAAACTAGCTCAGAGGAAAATCCACCCTCCCCACCCCTCTTCTTTGAAGTTGCTGCCTATCCTGGTGAGGGCTTTTATTAGAAAACTAAGGAGCAGGACTGGCACATCAATAGCGATCAACCATTTAAAGTGCTGCCCCTCCTGGTCCTCGATGCTCGGGATTAACTCACTGTGGTTCCTTCCTGGCTGCTCCTTTTTTGTAACTTGTTTATTGCATATGCTTTTTTTCCCTGCTCGACTATGTTCGGGAGCCACGACTTACCATCTCGATTTGTCTTGTTTGCTTTCTGTGTCTCTTGCTTCCTGTGCCCAGTTGAGCCTGTTGATGCCCGCCCTGCTGCCGACCGAGGACTGACCACTCGACCAGGTATTGGAACCGCTTGACTTCTGCCTCTCCGCATCTTGTGCCTGAGCTGAGCAGACGTTGTCTCCTTTCTGCATGTTAATAAGCCTCTTACTGCTTACTGTAGAGTAGAACCTGAAGTGACCTTAGAAACCACACTTTTAAAAACTCCCCTTGACTTTTCCTTACTCTTCATTTCCGAAATTCCGAGTGAAGTGATTGGTTTTTTGTTTCTGAGCTTTCCTTCTGAAACCTCAAAGAGACCCCTTCCAAATTTGGCTTTTCTTAAATTTTATTTTAGTTTATTTTTTCTTTAAAACAAACAAACAAAAAACAGAGAAGATTATATAGCTCCTGTCCTTACAAACAGAAGCCCAGACAGATGTAGACTGTCCGGTGATGACTTGGATACCAGTGTGAACATCTCCTTTCTTGTTTGGTGTCCAGATGGGTCACCTTCTAACTAAACTGCACTCAAACTTCAGTCAGTTACTGAAGTAGACATGATTTCCTGAAAATACCAGAATTGGTTTCTCTCCAGAGCCAGAAATATATCTTCTCTTTTGTGGGTTGTATGTACTTATTCTCAATGAGTGGCTAAAGTAACACAACAGATGTAGATGCATAATTTTGCACATAAGCCCTTTATTTTTTTATATTACTGAAAAATCCCATTAACACTGAAATAGACACTTATTTTTTTTACAGTTTCACAGGCATTAAGAAGAAACACATTTTTATTTTATGAATAATGTCGTAGCACAGCAGAAGCACATACGTGCCTGGTGTCTACTCCATGAACAGCCTCACCCAACTGAGAGTAGCCAGCGCTTTCAGTGAATCAAAAAGAGGAAGAAAGTTATTGAATTGACAAATCTGTATATTCCAGAGAGATTTTAATCCTAAATAACACATACTTTCCCGTATTTATTTTCTTCTTTATCCTCATCATGTCCCCAGGCAATAATCAAAGAACAGGGAATGAACCTTCTTTGAAGATATTAATACACAGAGGTCAGCCTTTGCTGCCTGGTTCAGATACAGTCAGCAGCAGAGCCAGAAGGAGACCCACGCTGTCCCTCACGCTTCCACCACAGGCTCAAGCCATGACCGCCTCCTCCAAGCACAGTCACTCGTGAAGACTCAGAGTCTGCCTTGTGGCATCTTCATGCCTTTATGCTGCGATTAACAATGGCAGCAGAGACAGTAGCGTGAGACGTCTTGACAGCTGGTCTCGTTGATGTTATGAATTTCTGTCTGTAGGCTTTTAAGGGGAATTTAAATTATAGTGAGTCAGAGACAGTTTCAGTTCTTCTGATGTCCTCCTTATTGTCAGTGTCATGTAAGGGAATCTCAAGGAGCCAGGAGTTGACATTCCTGTTCTGCTCAGCCAACTTGTAAGGCCTCGGGCTGAGGGTCAGTTCAGTTCTAATTGCAACCGCAGCCAGCTGAGGTTGGTCATTTGCCTTGGGACTTTTTTCATGGTGCTTCTCACTTTAAAAGATTTGCTTTTCATCTACAAGCATAAAACGTAACTTAGAAAGTGCTCATTTGACTCATTCAGTTTTATCAAATTTCTCCATTGGGCCAGCAGAGCCTATATGTTACTATTGAAATCTCCAGGAAGAGGTGACACTACCAGTCAATGATTTTTTTCTTTTTAAAAAAAAAAAAATTGTTTTTTGGTTTTTGTTTTTTTGAGAAGGAGTCTTGCTCTGACATCTGGCTACCCAAGTCCAAGTTCTTATGACTCAGACCAATCGCAGGCTAAGAGAACTTGAAGGTGAAATAGAACCATTGCCTGTGGTCTTTGTGGAAAGCTGGGAAGATAGGGATAGGAAAATGAAGTTCTGAATAGCAAAAAGGAGAGAAGGTAACTTCACAGTCTACAAGCCAGGTATAGATTGACATTGATTATGGATCTCTCTTCAAACAGGTTATCAAGTGGAAGCTTTTTGAACACTTGGATGAGGGAATGGGGCTATGTCACAACCAGCGTGGATTTCCTAGGTTTTGTCAGATTATCCTTACCTTCTCCTTGTATGGGCTGTGCTGTTAGACTGGCACAGCATATGCTGTGGACATTGTGCTTTTCAGTGTCAGCAAGATGTGTGACAAGTTTCCCAGCATCTCATAGACAAGACTGAAAGAGTGATTAGGCCAAGAGCAAGAAGTAAATTCCCCTGGGAGCCAAAGGAATTGGGAATGTGTAGCCCAAGTAAGACAAGAACCAGCAGGAACATGCCTCTCCTTAGGGATGTGATGCCTGTTCAAGGTTTTACTGTGGAAGGGAGAATTAGGCTTGCTCTGTGTTGAATCAGACTTCAAGGATGGAAGTTACAGGGAAACTGATTCTGGCTTCATGTAAATAAGGCCATTTTGGCAGGCAAATCTATCAAAAAATGGAGAGAAATTGATACATTCCTCTGTGTTCAAACAGGAACTGACAGTCTGCCCCTGGGTGGGAACACCGTAGAAGAGATGACTTCAAAGCCCTTTTCATCCTAAAATCTGATGTTTGATAATTAAATGTTATAGCATGGACACTGACATTTATATTTTGTACTTAGTTTTTGGTTTTTAAATGACTTTGCGTTTTGTTTTAAGCTTCAAATTATTATTTGAATAATGAAATTCATCAGAACAATTCGTATTAAGAATCATATAGCAATTTATAGAGAAGGAAGAGTTTGTAGGTTATAAAATCTGTTAGTCGCTAAGAAGCATTTTAAAAATTATGTACTGTAGCTCTTTATTCAGCAGACGAACCAATTACAATCTGTGTCTATAACTAGAACACTTGACTAAAATCATATAATTTTTACAACGCTTCACTGCATACATACATGAACATAATTTATTTGTAATTGGAACAAAGCCCCAAAGTAGCAGTTTTGTTCCACTAGGTAATTAATGCTCATTTTTAAAGCCTTTTATTGTTATTTCTGAAGTAATGAGTGCCCATGGAAAAAGACACATAATAGGCTAAACAATGAGCCCCTAAGCCAAGCCAACATATTCCAGGAACAAATCCTTGCCAACCTCTCAACCAGCATTTAACTTCTGCATTTCCCCCATTTTCAAAAATTATAGCATGTAATTAAAGGCAGCAGAAGGCTTACGTTCAGGTTTCCCTTACCTTTTCATTTCTTTTTGTTTAAAATAGATAGTAATTAAGGATTTAAATATAGGGTATCATTTTTCTTGAAGAAAGTCGTTCATCAATTTTCCTCTAACTTCAGGCCTAGAAAGAAGTTTGGGGTAGGCTTTGTCTTACAATGTTATTATTTATGAGTAAAACTAATTGGTTGTCCTGCATACTTTCATTGTGATATAATACAGGTTCTGGGTTGACAAATATCAAGACAGAGGAGATCTCTGAAGTGAAGATGGATGCAGAATTCCGACATGACTCAGGTTATGAAGTTCATCATCAAAAATTGGTACGTAAAATAATTTACCTCTTTCCACTACTCTGTTTGTCTTGCCAAATGACCTATTAACTCTGGTACATCCTGTGCTAGAAATCAAATTAAGGAAAAGATAAAAACAAAAATACAATGCTTGCCTATAGGATTACCATGAAAACGTGAAGAAAATAAATAGGCTAGGCTGGGCACAGTAGCTCACGACTGTAATCCTAGCACTTTGGGAGGCTGAGGCGGGTGGATCACAAGGGCAGGAATTGGAGAACAGCCTGGCCGACATGGTGAAACCCCGTCTCTACTAAAACTACAAAAAAAAAAATTATCTGGGTGTAGTGGCATGTGCCTGTAGTCCCAGCTGCTCGGGAGGCTGAGGCAGGAGAATTGCTTAAACCTGGGAGGTGGAGGTTGCAGAGAGCCGAGATCATGCCTGGGCAACAGAGCGAGACTGTCTCAAAAAAAGAAAATTAAGAGGCTCTGTGTGTAGTTCTTTCAGACTACGGGGCAGCTAAGTTCGTGCAGGACTCGGGACTTAAAGTAGAATTAATTTTAATATAGCAGCCACTTTAATTTCCACTGTGTTTTCTGGGAAAATAGGTTTACAATAGGTTTACTTGAAGGATCAGAGTCAAACGCGTGCATACGCTGCTTGGTTTTCTAGAACACTTTATATAGCTTAAGTTCACATCTGGAACTGTCTTCCTTTGCTCATTCATCTCTCCCCCAGCTTTTTCTTTTCATTCCCTCCCCTACCTCCCATGCTTTAACTTCTCTTGCAAGAAGAAGATCATGGGGTGAGCAGGACCCCGTGATGTTCCTGATAGTGTTATTCATCAAAAGGTTTGTGCAAAGAAGACAGCAGCTTCCTTTTCAGATGAAATCACTTTTCCCCCCTAATGTTAGAATTGGAGTAAATCAAAAAGCCACATCTCTTTTGTGGTCAGCTCTAGTAGTTACATAAAATCCTTTACCAAAAGCTTAGAAATTCAGATAAATCAAATAGTGGATTCTGTTAGGGTTCCATCTTATCAGTAGGTGCAGTAAGGGGTTAAATTAATAAGACAATTTTATCACATTCAGTGGTGGACAGAAAAATGGTAATAAAATTTCCATAGCAATTATACTTGAAGTTATCTCAGGCACTTCTTTTGTTTGTGTGTGTGTGTGTGTGTGTTAGCTTTTTTCAAGCAGAAAATGTCTTTTCAGTATTCATAAGTAAAGTTGATAAATCCTAGTATTAATCTCGAAAAGAAACACCTTCAAATTATTATTTATGCCTCACTTGACTCTTAAATAATTGTAGCAAATAAAAAACTGACTTGGGATTTGGATTTGCATTCTTAACTCCCATCGTTCTTTTTTTACACTAAGACATTTAGCTTTTTGAAGCATGGTTTTCATTGGCAAGATAATCTAGTATCAATTATTATAAAATCAGGGTTTCTCTTGATGAGGCTGTTGCTGAAGAGGTTAATAAAAACTGGGAAACCGCTGAAGAGTTGAGATTTGGTAGGGCAGAAAGCTGAAGATTAATGTACAGAAAATTTGCATTCACTGGGGCTTGTGTCATATAAGCCCATCTCCACAATTACACTGACGCCTATAATGTGACAGTGACTAATGGCAGCGGCAGCAATTAGGAGAATCAGCTCCCTCTACTGAACTAGTTGATAAGATAATGTACTATAATTAGTGCAATGAATATCACAGAATTACAGTATTTTCTTAAAGGCACAGGAATATGTCCAGACTTGCATTTATTCCTGATTACCTCACACTAGTATATTAGCTAATTAATGATTTGCTTTTCATAAAAATATTGAGCTAGCATATTTGTTTAGTAAAGGGAATAATTATGAACAATTTCTCATTTTGTTATAAACCATGAGTAAAACACTTTTAGAAGTTGCTTCATTTGCTGTATTTTATATTGCCTTCCAGATTGCTAGTATGTTAGTTTTAACTTAGAAAAATCAGTCATTTGACTACCTTGAGGCTATATTGAAAGAATTTTTTAGGGAGGTAGAGGCATACCTTGGAAATTTCAGAACACCACAGTAAAACACATTTTGCAATAAAATGTCACACAAATTTTTTGGCTTCCCAGTGCATATAAAAGTTATTGGCCAGGCGTGGTGGCTCATGCCTGTAATCCCAGCACTTTGGGAGGCCAAGGCGGGTGGATCACAAGGTCAGGAGATCGAGACCATCCTGGCCAACATGGTGAAATGCCTTCTCTACTAAAAATACAAAAATTAGCCACATGTGGTGGCATAGCATATGCCTATAGTTCCAGCTACTCGGAAGGCTGAGGCAGGAGAATCTCTTCATCCCGGGAGGCAGAGGTTGCAGTGAGCCGAGTTAGCACTCCAGCCTGGGCAACAAGAGTGAGACTCCATCTCAAAAGAAAAAAAAAAATTTATATTTACACTATACTATAGTCTGTTACATGTGCAATAGCGTTGTGTCTAAAAAAAAGCCATGTACCTACTTTAATTACTTTTATTAGTAGAATATTTTATTACTAAAAAATGCTAATGATCTTCTGAGTCTTCAGCAAGTCCTAATCTTTTTGCTCACGGAGATTCTTGCCTTGATGTTCACTGCTACTGGCTAATCCAGGTGGTGATTGCTGAGGTTTGTGGTGGCTGTGGCAATTTCTTATGAAGTTTGCTGCGTCGATTGACTCTTCCTTCCATGAAAGATTTCTCTGTAGCATGTGATGCTGTTTGATAGCATTTTGCCTACAGTAGAACAGCTTTCAAAATTGGAGTCAGTTTTGCAGATCTAGCCACTGCTTCATCAACTGAGTTTATGTGATATCCTAAATCCTTTGTTGTCATTTCAACAATGTTCACAGCATCTTCACCAAGAGTAGATTCCATTGCAAGAATCCACTTTCTTTGCTCATCCCTAAGAAGTAACTCCTCATCCGTTCAAGTTTGATCATGAGGTGGTAGCAGTTAGATCAGTCATGTCTTTAGGCTCCACTTCTAATTCTAGTTCTCTTGTTATTTCCACCACATCTGCGGTGACATCCTTTACTGAAGTCTTGAACCCCTCAAAATCACCCATGAGAGTTGGAATCATCTTCTTCCAAACTCCTGTTATTGTTGATGTTTTGACCTCCTCCTATGAATCACGGATGTTCTTAATGGCATCTGGAATGGTGAATCCTTTTCAGAAGGTTTGCAGTTTACTTTGCCCAGATCCATTAGAGGAATCACTATCTATGGCAGTTTTAATAGCCCTACAAAATATATTTGAAATATATTTTGAAGTAATAAGAGGCTGAAATAATAAGACTTGAAAGTTGATCCATGGGCTGCAGAATGAATGTGGTGTTAGCAGGCATGAAAACAACAGTAATCTCCTTATACCTGTCCTTCAGAGCTCTTAGGTGACTAGGTGTTTTGTCAGTGAGCAGTAATATTTTGAAATGAATCTTTTCTGAGCAGTAGGTCTCAACAGCGGGTTTAAAATATTCAGTAAACCATGCTGTTAAGAGATGTGCTGTCATCCCAGTTTTGTTGTTCCATTTATAGAGCATGGGCAGAGTAGATTTAGAATAATTCTTAAGCACCCTAGGACTTTTACAATAGTAAATCAGTCTTGGCTTCAAAAACTTAAAAGTCACCAGCTGCATTATCCCCTAACAAGAGAGTCAGCTTGTCCTTTGACACTTTGAAGGCAGGACTTCTCTCTAATGATGAAAGTCCTAGATGACATCTTCTTCCAAATAAGTCTGTTTCATCTCCACTGAAAATCTGTTATTTAGTGTAGCCACCTTCATCAGGAGTTTTATCTAGATCTTCTGGATAGCTTACTGCAGCTTCTACATCAGTACTTGGTGCTTCACCTTGCACTTTTGTGTTACGGAGACGGCTTCTTCCCTTAAACCTCGTGAAATCAACCTCTCCCAACTTTTTTTTCTTCTGCAGCTTCTTCACCTCTCTCATCCTTCACAGAATTGAAGAGAGTTGGGGGCCTCGTTCTTGATTAGGCTTTGGCCTAAGAGAATGTTGCGGCTGGTTCGATCTTCCATCCAGACAACTAAAACTTTTCTCCCATCAGCAATAAAGCTGTTTTGCTTTCTTATCATTTGTGTGCTCACTGGAGTAGCACTTTTAATTTCCTTCAAGAGCTTTTCTTTGCATTCACAACTTGGCTAACTGGCACAAGAATCTTGGCTTTCAATATGCCTTGCTCACTAAGCTTAATTATTTCTAGCTTTTGCTTTAAAGTGAGAGACGTGTGACTCTTCCTTTCACTTGAACAATTGGAGACCATTGTAGGGTTATTTACTGGCCCCGTTTCAATATTGTGGTCTCTCAAGGAATAGGGAGCCTGGGAGTTGAGGGGCAGAGTGGCCAGTTTGGGGGGCAGTCAGAACACACACAACATTTATTGATTTAGTTTGCTATCTTTATGGGCATGTTTCATGACACTGCAAAACAATTAAAATAGTAACATCAAAGGCCACTGATCACACAGATCACCAAACAGATATAATAATTTTTAATGTTTGAATATTTAAATAATTACCAAAATGTGACACAGACACGAAGTGAACCTGTGTTCACTGTTGGAAAAATGGCACCAATAGACTTGTTTGATACAGGGTTACCACAAACCTTTAATTTGTTTTGTTTTCTTTTTAAAAAAAAATACTATCTGTAAACACTACTGTGCAATAAAGCTAGGTATGCCTGTATTTTCATTAAGTTGCAGAGCAAACATGATAATGTTTAGCTATAGTTTTACTTCATCTGGCATAAGATCAACTCCTTATATAACAAGATGATAAACGTTGTGGTGTGCTTCTATCATTTCATTCAAGTAGATAAAGTTGAAAAATAATGACTTGCTTTTATAAACAGTATGAAGCAATGTAGTGCAATAAATGAAATTTTATTTCTTCTTTACAATGTTCTCAAAATTCTTTTTATGTTTAATCCAAATAAAGAGCAAAAATAAAGCAACATTTCAGATTTTGGTTTCTGGAGACAAGAGTAAGAAAGCATGAGTTATGAGTGACTTAAAATTCTTGTTGCCTATACTTCCCTTTGAAATAACATTATGCTTTAAAAAGCATTACACTGCTAAAGGTTAATTAGAATTCTGCTGAATTACTATAAGTAACAAGATACCTTTTTTTCTATTGTTTAACTCCTTGGTTTCAGAATACCTATTCCTGTGCATTAAAAGTGTCCCTCCAAGGAAATTAGGACATCTACAGGGTTGAAAAACACCCAAGTCTCAGTCACTTAGAGTCAGACATCAGGGCTCAGAGTTTCAAACCTGCTGTGACTGGGAAAATGCTGACCTCCTTTCATTAGTATGATCCATGCCTTTCCAGCTTTTGATAGATGCAAGCGCCATCTTCCCACCACTCACCAAATGTTCCACCTGTCAGAGTTTCAGGTCGCTGCAGACTTTGGTTTTGACATGTGAGGGGAAAGTAGACTTCCTCAGACTGGGGAAGCCACATGTTGTACATCGTTCTGTAAACTATGATTGTCATTCTTAGTAAGGAGAATATGTGATTTCTTTTCTTTTTTTAAGTAATCATCAAATACGTGACCAAACAGTTGGCCAGAGAATATACTGAAACTTTTCATATAACCTCATCCAAATGTCCCCTGCATTTAAGAAATGAAATTCTTCTAATTGCATTTATAAATTGAAAATTATATTGCATTTACAAATTAAAATTATTTTTCTTAATTTGTTTTCAAGGTGTTCTTTGCCGAAGATGTGGGTTCAAACAAAGGTGCCATCATTGGTCTCATGGTGGGCGGTGTTGTCATAGCAACAGTGATCGTCATCACCTTGGTGATGCTGAAGAAGAAACAGTACACGTCCATTCATCATGGTGTGGTGGAGGTGGGTAAACTTGACTGCATGTTTGCAAGTGGGAATTAAAGAAGACTATGAGAGAATTAGGCTTAGCTTTTTGCTAAGAACTAGCTAAGTATCTCTTTCAAAAAATGAATCAATGTGCTTCCATGGTGCTTGGGTTACAGCTGTTCTTTCTTGTTTTGCATTTTGTTCATTGCAACTTATCGTGAATATTCTGATCAAGGTATTGAGATTGCGTGTTGTTATCTCAACTTATACTTTGTTTTGAAGTTATCAAAATAACACAAATGATAATGCGTGACTTTTAAAAAGTATGATTACTCTTAGACTTTTTTTTCAAAGACAACAAAAATCAGTGTGAGAAGTTAAAAATAAAAACAGAAGTAGGAAGTTGCTTTTTCCAAAAAAAACTAAACATATTTATTCCTGGATTTCTTATGTCTTAAATAGTCTGGCCTCTGAATACAACCAGGTAATAGTAAATAATGTGATTTTTCAGTGCAGACTTTTACCCTTTAAAGTTTCTCAGGAAATCACACTATACCAAATGGCCCACCAAAACATAAATGATTGTTATTTGAGAGTTCTTCAACCCATTACCCTGCACTTCCACCTGAAATATCTTAGTTTCAAGGTGCTATACAAAAACAAGAGAGAGAGAAAGAAAATTTACAAATAAGTTATTTTTATGCATTTAAAATGCCATTTGGATGGGGGAAAAAGTGTTAAAATCTCACGGTATATGCAACTTTTTAGGAAACTGTCTTGCAGAAAATATAGTATAAACATAGCTTTTATATGCACAGGGAAACTGAAAAATTTGTGTGACATTTTGTTGTGATATTTTAAGAGTTATGGAATTTTTAGGGCTGAAAGATATATTGATGGTGATCAGTCAAATTCATCTTCTCATCTTATAGATGAGGGAACTGAGGCCAAGGCAGAAGTGTTCAAATTACGCAGGGTCAAGCTCAGAGTCCATATTTCCCCTCATATTCCCCACTGCTTTTTTTTTTGAGACAGAGTCTCACTCTGTTGCCCAGGCTGGATCTTGGCTCACTGCCACCTCTGCCTCATGGGTGCAAGCCATTCTCTTGTCTCAGCTTCCTGAGTAGCTGGGACTATGGGCACACTCCACCATGCCTGGCTAATTTTTACGTTTTTAGTAGAGACAGGTTTTCACCATATTGGTCAGGCTGGTCTTGAACTTCTGACCTGAGGTGATCCACCCACCTTGGCCTCCCAAAGTGCTGGGATTACAGGTGTGAGTCACCACGTCCAGCCCTCATTGCTTTTTCCATCAGAGAAAGTCCAGATGTTGCTAGGGAGCTAAAGATTCCACTGTCCCCAAGGAACTGTGCTCTAAACCATTCTTGATTAGAAGAGGACAGAGTTTAAATAAATGAAATTTGTGGTGAAGCCAGAATTTCATTTTGCTCAGCACTTAAAACCTCTGCAGACTACAACAGAAGCTGCTGATGGAAGTTAGGTTTGAGCCTTATTTCCCCATTCATACTGACGTGGATGAGCAGTGTGAGGACGGAAACCAAGAGGAGAACAGGTAGCAGGGTGGAAAGGAACGGATTGGCTCATAGACCAGAGTGTGAGCACATAAAAGCAGTGACCCCATTGTCACGTTCGGTCATTGCACCTTTTGGAATGGTATCTAAGCTTGTGTCCCTCAAAACAGTGTAAGATATGTTCTCATTAGTATCAGTTTCTTTCATTTCTGCTCTAATTAATTTTTTTAAAAGTTTTAATTCCATATTTGAGCAAATAAAGATGTCCTCATACTTGAATAATTCAAGAGCTCTTTTTTGCTGTTGTTTTGTTTTGTTTTATTGTTTTGTTGTTGATTTCTTTTTTGTTGTCGTTTCTTTGTTTTTTGAGATGGGAGTCTCGCTCTGTTACCCAGGCTGGAGTGCAGTGGCATCATCTCCACTCACTGCAACCTCTACCTCCCAGGTTCAAGCGATTCTCCTACCTCAGCCTCCTGAGTAACTGGGATTACAGGAACACACCACTATGCCTGGCTAATCTTTGTATTTTTAGTAGAGACAGGGTTTTGCCATGTTGGCCAGGCTGGTCTCGAATTCCTGGCCTCAAGTGATCCACCCTCCTCAGCCTCCCAAAGTGCTGGGATTATAGGCATGAGCCACTGTGCCCGGCCTTCAAGAGCCCTTTTTAATTTATTTAATATAGTTCTATCTTTGCTGCCGGTCTATCCGTTGAAGTTGCCTGTCTTTGATGCCAAAGGCCAAAGACTTGGCTTCCTAGGGCTTCCATAACAGAGTAACACAGATTGGGTGGATTAAGCAACAGAAATTTACCTTCTCACATTTCTGGAGTGTAAGATCTAGGTATCAGCCAGGTTGGTTCCTCCCCAGGCCTCTCTCCTTGGTTTGCAGACGGCTGTCTTCTCCCCGTATCTTCACATGGCCTTCACTCTGTTCTGCTGTGTTCTAACCTCTCTCTATAAGGACACCAGTCATATTGGATTAGGATCCCCCCTGATGACCTTGTTTAACTCTAATTACCTCTTTGACCCTATCTCCAAATACAGTCACAGGTAGAAGTACTGGCAGGTTAGGACTTCAACATGTGAATTTTAGGGGGACACATTTTTGCCCGTAACAGGCCCCAGGGATGCTGAGCATAAAAGCAAGGCCTCCACCAGGAGCTCTTTCCCCTGGCTGTGCATGAGACTTACCAGGTCCTACCTCAGACCTAGGGAAACAGAATTCCCAAATAGGAGCCTGAGAATCTGAGTGTTGAAAATTTCCCCAGATGAATGAGACGTGCAGTAAGATTTGAGAATCACTGACACATCATTGTAACACTCCTTCCTTTCAGTTCTATGCACAAGCCTTAGTTGCCTCCCAGATGACCAATTGCCCTTTAAGTGCTCTTCCAGCTGCCTGAATTAAAATGGTTTTTTTATTTAGTCAGTTACCAAGCAGTGTCTCATTGGACTTAAAATGTCAGAGGAGAAGTTGACATTTTGACCCAGATTCTGAAATTAATTTTTAAGCCAGAAGGTATCCTTGCAGGAGCAAAGTCGGGAAAGATGGCTGTTCAGCTCTTCTCTAGATACTCATTTTGCTGTCTACTTGAGAGCAACTGGAAACCTTTCTAAATGAAGGGCCCCACCTCGTTTGTATTTTATGTCCTCTCATCTCCTTCTTCCTCTCAAGACCTTTGTGGCTGTCCTTCCTGAAAGCAGCCCTCTGTCCAGTGCTGTGGTGTGTCTGTACAGCAGTGTTGAAATAGACCACGTTCCCCTTTTCTGTCCTCAAAAAAGGTGTAGTCTAGCTGGGATGGTAGAACTTGAACACAGGGAGTTGCAACCCAGCCTATGCATGTTCTCAGCTGGGAGAGCACTGTGGGCTTTCAGAGCACCATTTTTCTCAGCATCCCAGCGTCTGCACGGAACGGAAGTGATGCTTCTGAAACATCCTCTTCCTACTTTAACAGGCTCTCTCACACTCAAGTACATGGAAATACCTTTATTTCCGGCTCTGGCTAACCTTCATTCATCAGTAACCCTACTTCAATAAGAACAAAACTGAGTACATGAATATTTCCAGTTGGACTCACCTCAGTCAGTCAGAACAGAATACCACTGTACTTACATACCATCGGTGCATGAAGAAGTCATGATGAAAGCATTGGTTTCCAGGAAACTGCTCGTTTTTAGAGTGAAAAATGCCTGCAGAAGATCACAGAGATAGGAACCCTAGAAAAAAAACCTGAGAACAAATGTATAAATGAAACAAGCCTAGAACAGTCACATACCACTTCACACTGGAGATAACATTCTGAGAAATGTGTCATGGGTGGTTTCATCACTGTGCAAACATCATAAAGTACACGTACATAAATCTAGATGGTAGCCTGCTACGCACCTGGGCTACACACCTACAAGCTATTGCCTCTAGGCTCCACACCTGTGCAGCGTGTTGCTGCACTGAATACTATAGACAGTTGCAACACACTGGCAGGTATTTGTGTATCTAAACATAGAAAAGGTACAGTAAAAAAATACAGTATTAGAATCTTACGGGACCACCATCATGTTTGGTCTGTCATGGACTAAAATGTCAGTATATGGCCCATGACTGTATTTTTATTGGTAGAGTTGTTAGCATTTGGAAATGAACACTTGCTACTTTTGTTTTCTTAAAAAATAATAATAATAAGCAGTACATATTGAGTTACTGATTTACTTAGCCATAAGGCCAGAGAGTCACTCTGTGAGCCGCTGGCCGTGCTTTCCCAAGGAGGTAACTGTGCCTTATTGGTGCTTCAAGCAGTGAAGCAATAGCCCTTTATTACTACCACTCCACAAATGCGTCCTCCATGTCAGAATACCCCTGTGGTGGCTGGAAATCTCAGCACTAGCTGAATCACCCACCCTTGCTCCTGTTTTAGGACATTCCTGCAAAGCCCACTGATCCCAGGATCTGTTTAGTGCAAGCGGTACTTTTCTACATTCACATACATAGACACTGGATATTTAAAAACACGTATTGTAGCTCTTTCTGCTACTCTCCCCAGAGATGTCACCTTTAATAAGGAGAAGTTGGGGGCACAGCTTCTCTTTATTATAGGATGTGAAAAAGTTTTCCTGTCACAGATCTGATCACTGGAACACCAGGAGTCTCCCCGTCCCACCTCCTGGTCATCTCATTAATGACCTAAATAAGAAGAGAGTTCCTTATTTGGCTTTTATGGAGGTATGGCATATGACTTCTTCTGAGAAATGTGCTGTCATACTAGTGACTTCATAAAAAGATGTCCTTAGAGGTCCTTTCTTCCCAGCCAGAAACTGACCCACAAGGGTACAGATATACTGACGTCGGCATTGTAGAGTAGTTGGAGAGAGTGGTCAGGTTGAACAGAAAGCCACGATAAGGAGAAGTGAGGGTGGGTGCAGAACCTAGGAGTGGCTTCCTGCTTACAGAGCAGCAGGAAGAGAAATTGGAAGATCAAAGGAAAGCATCAAAAATGATTACAGGCCGGGCACAGTGGCTCACACCTGTAATCCCAGCATTTTGGGAGGCCAAGACAGGTGGATCACTTGAGGCCAGGAGTTCGAGACCAGCCTGGCCAACATGGTGAGACCCTGTCTCTAATAAAAATACAAAAAATTAACCAGGCATGGTGGCACGCACCTGTAGTCACAGCTACTCAGGAGGCTGAGGCAGGAGAGTTGCTTGAACCCCGGAGACGGAAGCTGCAGTGAGCCAAGATCACACCACTGTACTTCAGCCTGGGTGACAGAGCAAGATTCTGTCAAAAAAAAAAAGATTATGAAGGGATAGCAAAGGAGTTCCTGAACCTGCCTGAAGAATTGCTTGATGTTGGCAATAAACACAGTCAACTGCTTTCTAGTTTTATATATAACTATAAAGAGATGGCATCAAAATTAGGAAAACAAGCATCTACACAACTAAGTAGCAAGCAATTACTGGGAGGTTACTAGGAGGGATAAGTCACTAGCTTGAAAACTCCCTGGCTGTTTTCTTTGCTTTTATTTTTTTTTTCCTCATATTTGTGGCTCCTTTGATGTGTCACACTATTGTTGTGTTGTACGTCTGAGTTCCCTTACCCTCCTTTACTTGTCTGGTCCATCTCAATGACAGGATTCTGTCATTTGGCCTGACTCAGTCCGTTGTATAAAAGGACATCTATCAATCCGCATCCTGCTGGTTACTGTTCATAATAAAATGTAAACGTTGTGTTTCCTGCCTCTTCTCCTAGCTCACACACCTCCATGTAAAGGGACAATAGGAGGAGACCTGGAAACTAAGGACACCCAAATAGAATGTTGTCCCTGCAGGTGGATAGCTGAGCTCTAAATTACTCTGGATACAGTGAAGGACTAAATGGTTCCAATGAATCAGGTTCAGGGAGAAAGGGAGAAAAGGGTAAGGGGGTATGGAGGTAAGCCAAAGAGTGTCAAAAGTTCTCCTCAAAGCTATTTTGGGGCAAGGCGGGGTCAGGCTGTTTGGGCTCAGCTCTTTTCAGCGTGTGTCATAGGCAGCAGCCAGCTGAAGCCGTGCCGCCATGCAGTACAGGGACCAAGTCTCAGGAAGGTGCAGCGTACTGAGAACCAAATGAAGACTTCAGATCAGTTCCTGCTGCTGTGTGTTCCAGGCAGTCTGGGAAGAGAAGGACTATTCAGTGGTTGTAGGTATGTGTGTCTTCATCCCAGAAAGTGACAGATGTTCCTACCTGGTTGGAAAAATGGAAATTCTGTCCCTGACTTGTCTTTTTTTTTTTTTTTTTGAGACAGAGTCTTGCTCTGTCGCCCAGGCTGGAGTACAGTGGCTGGATCTCAGCTCACTGCAAGCTCCGCCTCCCAGGTTCACACTATTCTCCTGCCTCAGCCTCCCAAGTAGCTGGGACTACAGGTGCTGCCACCACGCCCGGCTACTTTTTTGGGTTTTTTTGGTTTTTTTTTTAGTAGAGACAGGGTTTCACCGTGTTAGCCAGAATGGTCTCGATCTCCTGACCTCGTGATCTGCCCCTCTCGGCCTCCCAAAGTGCTGGGATTACAGGCGTGAGCCACCGCGCCTGGCCAACTTCATTGTCTTATTCCTTCCAGAACAAGCACCACGGGCTCAAACCTCCCCTGGCTCTGCTTTAAGAGAAATAATACTGCATCCATGCAGAGGCCCTGTCTGCACAGGGGCATGGTGGGGCTGGCCTTCACCTGGTGGCCTTGCCACTGCTGTAGCTTAGCAATGAGGAAGAGATTGGTGAGCCTGCTGGAGAGGAAGGCTACCCTTACCTGCTGCTCTTCCTTTAGCCGTAACTATCCATAGACATGAGTACTCAGTTTTTCACATCTAGCTTTCAAGGGCTTAGAGATTAAAGATCCAATCCATACTCCTTGGATGCCCTTTTGTCAAGATAATCCCTTCTCCTGTAGCTCCTGAGCCCTCTGAGGTATGGCAGGAATGGCACAATGTAACTGTCCGCTCAGTGGCAAAAGGTAATAGGGTTAGCAAGTAGCGAAACAGAAGCCAAGAAAAGACAGGAGAGTTAGAGGCCTGGATGGTGCACCAGCCTTGGAGCCTCGCCTCTCTAGCCAGGGACTCAACTATTTGGCTTTGGAGTTTGAAGGGGAGATAAACCTATCAAATTGCCAGGTGTTCCCCTGCCCCTGACGCATGCAAATGATTGTTGACAGCGAGTGTGGTGGTGGATGTGCCTCCTGGAAGAGATGAAAGCGTAATATTCCAACAATGAAGCAGCATGGGGGCTTTCTTCTACAGTCAGAAACGTAGCAGCTTTGTGCTTGATCTCCTAAGCAAGATCATTTTTTTTAACCTGGGCATTCTTTGAGATGTCAGTTACGAGGTGGCGGGGAGCAGAAATGATGCCCAAGTTCAAATGGCATACTGCTGCAGGTAGGCTGTCTCCTGGCACGCAGATTTACAGGGTGAATGAAATCTCTCATGATTGGTGCTAATCTTTAACCATGGTGTTTTAACTTACAAGTTGGAGGCTAATTACACAGTTACCAGTTAAAAGCCAGGTGACCTCATTTGTTGACAACAGTGCAGATCAAAGGAGAGAGGAGAGGATGAGGAAAACATCTGTGATTTGCTCCCAGAGGGACAGGGAAGCTGAGCATCCATTCGAGTAGTGTCCTCTGAGGACTGGCCTTGGTTAGAGCTTGTTGGTGGGAATGTGCCAAGGGGAGATGCCTAGGTCTGTCATTGGAGTAACATGAGAGTTTGGCTGCAGGGGAACTCAGGCAGCTCTGAGCCATAGGATGGTAGATTAGAGGGATTCACAGTGGCACACAGTCTCTCCATAAATGGGAACTTGAAAATCAGGGCACGTGGCTGTGGTGACTCACGCCCTTTAGGAGGCCGAGGTAGGCAGATCACCTGAGGTCAGTTCAAGACCAGCTTGGCCAACATGGTGAAACCCTGTCTCTACTAAAAATACAAAAATTAGCCAGGCGTAGTGGCAGGTGCCTGTAATCCCAGCTACTCGGGAGGCTGAGGCAGGAGAATCACTTGAACCTCAGAGGCAGAGGTTGCAGCGAGCCGAGATTGCACCATTACACTCCAGCCTGGGTGACAAAAGCAGGACTCCAACTCAAAAAAAAAAAAAAAAAAAGAATCAGGGCACATGATGGAGGGAACACTGTCCCAAGGGACGAGGGAGCTGTATATCTACCTTTTCCAGCTGCCTTGGGATGAGCCACTGCTAGTCATTCCACCTCCTTCCCAGACTGAAAAGAGTCAATCACTTCATGAAGGGGGGCTGTACAAAGGGACCACGGGGGACCTGATTATACTGACAGATTTTTTGAAACAGAGTCTCCCTCTGTTGCCCAGGCTGGAGTGCAGTGGTGCGATCTCAGCTCACTGCAACCTCTGCCTCCCAGGTTCAAAAAATCCTCCTGCCTCAGCCTCTAGAGTAGTTGGGACTACAGGCATGTGCCACCATGCCCAGCTAATTTTTTTTTATATATTTTTAGTAGAGATAGGATTTCACTATGTTGGCCAGGTTGGTCTTGAACTCCTGACCTTGTGATCCGCCCACCTTGGCCTCCCAAAAGTGCTGGGATTGTGAGCCACCACCCCTGGCCTTTTTTTTTTTTTTTTTTTTTTTTTTAAGATGGAGTCTCACTCTGTCGTCCAGGCTGAAGTGCAGTGGCACAATCTTGGCTCACTGCAAACTCAGCCCCCCAAGTTCAAGCCATTCTCCTGCCTCCGCTTCTGGAGCAGCTGGGATTACGGGTGTGCACCACCACGCCTGGCTAATTTTTGTATTTTTAGTAGAGACAAGGTTTCACCATGTTGGGCAGGCTGGTCTCGAACTCCTGACCTCAAGTGATGCACCGACCTCAGCCTCCCAAAGTGCTGGGATTACAGGCATGAGCCACCGCACCTAGCCATATTGACAGATCCTTTAGTCTGAATTATTATCAGCCAGTGTGGTCTAGTCATGACATATCTAGCTCCATCTCAAGACCTCATGTCTTACTGCTGACACCATGTCCTCACTGGTACTTTTTCTTCTTTGGCTTCAGGGGCATTGCTGTGTAGGCTCAGATCTGTGCCAGACAGGGTGTGTAGGGGGAAAAACTGCATAAGTGGGGGAATGTCACTTAGCAACACTCAGCAAGGGGGAATGGGCCTGAAGTATTCTCCCAGAGGTGAATGAGCAGCCCATTCTAGGGAATATCCCTTTGAAGGACTATCTTCTGTATGGTACATCCAAATTTTTCTCTGGAAAACATGCCTTTTCATTGTGATGATTTTGTATTTATTCTCTTCCATCTTACCATGGTTTTACAAAAAAGGAATTTTAACAGACAAAAAAGTAAGCCTTTACTCATTCAGCAGAGCTAAGGACCTCCTGTCTTCTGTGAACAGGGAGAGGTATAACAAATATAGTAAAACAAGAACAGCCACTGCCCAACCTGCAGAGTTGTAGTGGTAAGTACCCTGCCCAACCTGCAGAGAGTAAATTCCCCACACAGCTCTAACAGTGACACGGGAAGGAAAACGTCTTCAGTTACTGGCCTCACCTTAGTTAGAGGTAAAGCAACATATTAACAGAGAGGGTCTGATTTTAAACTTTTAGCTGAACATAATTCTATAGTATCTTAATTCTCAGTTTTTTAAAAATTACATAATCTAGAATGGTGTCGTCCTTGCTCTTCCTTTTTTCTTGTGCCAAATAATAGCCCCCTTTGGCATATGTATGTTATTGTTTTAATTAAGTGATTCTCAAACCTCTCTTTAACATTTTAACAAACATAAAATTTGATAGAAACGGGCTAGACTAAAATCAGCATGGGAAGATATTCAGCGGTCTAGGAAATCGAGTATTTTTCTACACAGATTTGAGTGTCACCCAAGATACAGTATACTTTGCTGAATCTCCCTGCATGATACTCTTGTGGTTTTATCTATCTTACCAAAACACTTCCAAGTAAAACAGGCTTTCATTGACACCATTTGTCCTTTATTGAGCCAACAGCAGAAGAAAAAATACCATTGCACTGGGTTTATCCACTTACTGTGGAGCTGGGGAACCAGAAACCACCACTGGACACCTCATAAGCGCACCAAGGTTTCCACCGCCACCTGGTGGCTAGATGGAGCACAGCATCTGTATAACTGGTGGGCAAAGGTGTTCTTCTCCAAGATGTCAAAGTGGGGGAGAAAATCATGGGTGTTCTGCAACGAAGAGTACTGTACTCCTTATCTTTTTACCGCTTCTCCATGTTCACCCTTAAAGGATTGATTTTTATTTTTTACTCAGCTCTCCTCTTCCTTGTTTTTCAGGTTGACGCCGCTGTCACCCCAGAGGAGCGCCACCTGTCCAAGATGCAGCAGAATGGCTATGAAAATCCAACCTACAAGTTCTTTGAGCAGATGCAGAACTAGACCCCCGCCACAGCAGCCTCTGAAGTTGGACAGCAAAACCATTGCTTCACTACCCATCGGTGTCCATTTATAGAATACTGTCGGAAGAAACAAACCCCTCTGTTTTATGATTTACTCATTATCGCCTTTTGACAGCTGTGCTGTAACACAAGTAGATGCCTGAACTTGAATTAATCCACAAATCAGTAATGTATTCTCTCTCTCTTTACATTTTGGTCTCTACACTACATTATTAATGGGTTTAGTGTACTGTAAAGAATTTAGCTGTATCAAACTAGTGCATGAATAGATTCTCTCCTGATTATTTATCACATAGCCCCTTAGCCAGTTGTATATTATTCTTGTGGTTTGTGACCCAATTAAGTCCTACTTTACATATGCTTTAAGAATCGATGGGGGATGCTTCATGTGAACGTGGGAGTTTAGCTGCTTCTCTTGCCTAAGTATTCCTTTCCTGATCACTATGCATTTTAAAGTTAAACATTTTTAAGTATTTCAGATGCTTTAGAGAGATTTTTTTTCCACGATTGCATTTTACTGTACAGATTGCTGCTTCTGCTATATTTGTGATATAGGAATTAAGAGGATACACGTTTGTTTCTTTGTGCCTGTTTTATGTGCACACATTAGGCATTGAGACTTCGAGCTTTTTTTTTTGTCCACGTATCTTTGGGTCTTTGATAAGGAAAAGAATCCCTGTTCATTGTAAGCACTTTTACGGGGCGGGTGGGGAGGGGTGCTCTGCTGGTCTTAAATTACCAAGAATTCTCCAAAAAAAATTTCTGCAGGATGATTGTACAGAATCATTGCTTATGACATGATCGCTTTCTACACTGTATTACATAAATAAATTAAATAAAATAACCCTGGGCAAGACTTTTCTTTGAAGGATGACTCCAGACATTAAACAGTCAAAGTAATTCTGGGTGGGAAGAGAAGAGGCAGATTCAATTTTCTTTAACCAGTCTGAAGTTTTATTTATGATACAACAGAAGATGAAAATGGAAGTGGCAATATAAGGGAAGGAGGAAGGCATGCCTGGACAAACCCTTCTTTAAGATGTGTCTTCAATTTGTATAAAATGGTGTTTTCATGTAAATAAATACATTCTTGGAGGAGCACCATTGTGCTGGTGTGAATGATTCTATGGTAACAATATTGACCATTTACTGACCTACAGTAAGAACTGTGGGTACCCAGTGAGAAATCTTCTCATGTTGAGTACCCACACCTGTTGTGTCTTAATTGCAAGTCTGAGTAGGACGTTAGGGCCAACTTGTGTCTCCCAGTGCTGGCAAAATATTTCCTAGACCTCATTTACAGTCTTTACTTGATCTAAAATATTTTGCTTCCATATTTTGGCCCTCAAGTTTGACCCAAATGAGAGACAAAGGGAAAAGTTCCAGGGAAATAAAAATTAAGACAGCTGATTGTTATCTGTAAAACAGAGTTTCTTTTTGTTCTCTTTGGTTTTGTTTGTTTGTTTGCTTTTTATTGAGACGGAGTCTCACTCTGTCGCCCAGGCTGGAGTGCAGTGGCGTGATCTCAGCTCACTGCAAGCTCCGCCTCCCGGGTTCAGGCTATTCTCCTGCCTCAGCCTCCCAAGTAGCTGGGACTACAGGTGCCCGCCACCACGCCCGGTTAATTTTTTGTATTTTTAATAGAGACAGGGTTTCACCATGTTAGCCAGAATGGTCTCAATCTCCTGACCTCGTGATCCAGCTGTCTTGACCTCCCAAAGTGCTGGGATTACAGGTGTGAGCCACCACCCCCGGCCAAAGCAGGGTTTCTTATCCTGAATGCTACTAACATTTTGTGGAGAATAATTACTTGTCAAAGGGAGTTTTCCTGAGCAGTGTAGGATATTTATTTAGCAGCATCTACCCACTGGCAATCAAATGTGTCTCTGGACATTGCCAGATGTCTTTTAGGGGACAAAGTCAATCACATTTGAGAACCACAGCTCTGTAGTTTAAAATAATGTCGTATGTAACATAATTTTTTATTGGGAAAGTCTCCTTCTGTTAGTTCAGGCTGCTGTAACAATCCCATAGACTGGGTGGCTTTAATACTTCTGTCTCTCAGTTCTGAAAGCTGGATGTAGGAGATCAAGGTGCCAGCACAGTCAAGTTGGCCAGGGCCCTGTCCTGGTTCACAGATGGCAGCCTCCTGGCTGTGTCCCTGTAACAGAAATGCAGGTTCAGTCACTTGCTGCTTGCCGAATCCAATTAAGAGTGAGAAAATGGTATAAAGAAAATGACTTTTTATTCCAAAGCTAGCTTGGGGGAAGACGTGCAGGCTTCCTGCCTTAAGGATATTGCTTCACTTTTGGAGCAGAAAGTGGGCACGGTTTTTTGTTTTTTGTTTTTGAGACAGGAGCCTCGCTCTGTCGCCCAGGCTGGAGTGCAGTAGGGCGATCTCAGCTCACTGCATCCTCCACCTCCTGGGTTCAAACAATTCTCCTCCCTCAGCCTCCTGAGTAGCTGGGGCTACAGGCGCGCACAACCACACCTAACTAATTTTTGTATTTTTAGTAGAGACGAGGTTTCACCATGTTGGCCAGGATATTCTTGATGTCCCGACCTCGTGATCTGCCCGCCTCAGCCTCCCAAAGTGCTGGGATTACAGGCATGAGCCACTGCCCCCAGCCAAGTGGGCACTTTTAAAAGGAGGGCCTGGCACGAATAACACGCAGGGAAGGCAGGGAGCAGGTGGGGGTCCCTGTACTCGTTTTGGTGCGTTATCTACCAGGCGACTGAGTCAATGTCTTTGTGGACAGAATTCGATTACAGAATTCTAGTTGCCCGGGCCAAAAAGATTAATGAGATTTTGAGAGACTTTGCTGTGGCTAATCTGATGGGTCGGGAAGAGTACAATCTCAGTACAATTTTAAGTTGTATTTATCTTATGAATAATGTGGGCTATTCTTTTATATGCCCAAGGGCCATTTTTATGTTTTTTGTTTGGGGCTTGAAGTCTCTACTTCGGTATCAGGGTTGCAATGCCTGCTGTCTTACTGTTTCCATTTGTCTGGTACATTTTTGTTCATTCCTTTATTTTTAGCTGTTTCAATGACTGCATTTTTGGTGTGTGTCTTGTGTGCAACACAGAGTTGAGGTTTTGCTATACAAGCCAATCTGAGTATAATCTTTTTTTAATAGGCAGATTAAGCTCATCCAGTTTTATTGATGTAACTGCCATGTCCGTGTTTGGTGTCAATTCTGTCATATCTCCAGGTTAGGGAGAGTTTTTTAGCAGGTATAATTTGGGTTGTAAGTTGACTGTTGTCTCCCGAGCAGTCTCCTGGTGAGAAAGAGTTTCACTGGAGCTTGGAAGCACATAGTTAGACGGCCTTGCCCTGTAGGGACTGTCTGGTGAAGGAGAGGTAAACAATTATAATTGCATTTCTAAAGGGCTAAATAGGACATGGGAAACTGGAAAATGGAGAAAAGAGAAAAAAGTAATAACTCGTTCTCTTTTTCTTAGAAAAATGAGGGTACTTGGTCATATCCTCACATGGTGAAGGGAAAGATGGTCTCTTCATTTCCCTCAAGCACTAGTCCCATCGCGAGGGCTCTGTCCTCATGGGGTTACTAAGGTAACCCTAAGTGCCTCCCCAAGGTCCAACCTCCACATACCATTATAGGGGATCAGGGTTTCAACATAGGGATTTGGGGGAAACACAAACATGCAGTTCACAGTGATATCTGACTGCGATTCCAAAGGTCTGAGGACACATTGGCCCTGGTGTGTTTGCTGTGTTGTCCTTGGCCTCAGGTGAACATTTTAGCTTTAGATTGCAACATTTTAAACTAAAAACACTAAGCTGGAAAATTAAACTTGCTTCATCACGTTCTGCATTATGAACAAACTCAAAACTCATCTGAGTGTATCTTGTTTTCATGAGAACAAAATGGTTATCTCCCTTGCCCTGTTAGGGGCAGTTAGACACGACCGCTGTATGAAGGTATGTACATGTAACAATTTATATATACAAGCTACTGTTTCATTTTGCCTGGCCCAAGGGGAGGTAGCTAGCTAGTTGGGGTGTCAAGGCGAATTAACCCTAATATAATAGTACATTTCTAATGCCACCAATGAAATGAAAACCAGCTCTCAAACATGGCACTGTATGGGATGGCGCTCCAAGGCCAACCTTCAGTTACAGTAACTACAGCTTTAACTTTGATCATTTTGTGACCAGAAAGGGGGTCCCAATGCAGACCCCAAGAGAGGGTTCTCGGATCTCATGCAAGAAAGAATTCAAGGCAGGTCCATAGAGTAAAAGGAAATGAAATTTTAGGAAAGTAGAAAAATGGAAGATTGGTTGCTCCATAGGCAGAGTGACCCTGAGGGCTGCTGGTTGCCGATTTTATTGTTATTTCTTGATTATATACTAAACAAGGGCTGGATTATTCATGCCTCCCCTTTTTAGACCATATAGGGTAACTTCCTGACATTGCCATGGCATCTGTAAACCAGGGTAACTTCCTGACATTGTCATGGCATCTGTAAACCGTCATGGCTCTAGTGGGAGTGTAGCAGTGAGGATGACCAGAGGGTCACTCTCATCGCTATCTTGGTTTTGGTGGGTTTCGGCCGGCTTCTTTACTGCAACTTGTTTTATGAGCAAGGTCTTTATGACCTGTATCTTATGCATACCTGCAATCTCATCCCGTGACTTAAGAGTGCCTTAACCATCTGGGAATGCAGCCCAGTAGGTCTGAGCCTTATTTTACCCAGCCCCTATTCAAAATGGAGTTGCTCTGGTTCAAACGCCTCTGACAATTTCAAAGCTAATGCAAAAAAATTTCTAGCCAAATATATATATACATATATATATAACTATGAAAAGATAATGCCTTATAATCTTGATTCTTAATTGAGGTATATTGATAGGATTCTTCCAGTGGTCTGGGGATTGATCAATAGGTAATTTATACAAAACTGAAGTGCTACTAAATAGAATTATAGTAGTAGTTGCCCGGGCCAAAAAGATTAATGAGATTTTGAGAGACTTTGCTGTGGCTAATCTGATGGGTCGGGAAGAGTACAATCTCAGTACAATTTTAAGTTGTATTTATCTTACGAATAATGTGGGCTATTCTTTTATATACCCAAGGGCCATTTTTATGTTTTTTGTTTGGGGCTTGAAGTCTCTACTTCGGTATCAGGGTTGCAATGCCTGCTGTCTTACTGGTACATTTTTGTTCATTCCTTTATTTTTAGCTATTTCAATGACTGCATTTCTGGTGTATATCTTGTGTGCAACACAGAGTTGAAGTTTTGCTATACAAGCCAATCTGAATATAATCTTTTTTTAATAGGCAAATTTTAAGCTCATCCAGTTTTATTGATATAACTGCCATGTTCGTGTTTGGTGTCAATTCTGTCATATTTCACGTTGCAATTGCTGAATGTATTATAATTTTATATTTACTGTGTCCTCTTGTGTTTTTTTTCTTTTGGTTTATGAATTTTGTATCTTTGGTTTTTTTTTGTTTTTTTTTTTGAGACGGAGTCTCACTCTGTGGCCCAGGCTGGAGTGCGGTGGCGCGATCTCAGCTCACTGCAAGCTCTGCCTCCCGGGTTCCAGCGACTCTCCCAAGTATCTGGGACGACAGGCACGTGCCACCTCAGCCAGCTAGTTTTTCACTTGTAGTAGAGACGGGGTTTCACCATGTTGGTCAAGCTGGTCTCAAACTCCTGACCTCAGGTGATCTGCCTGCCTTGGCCTCCCAAAGTGCTGGAATTACAGGTGTGAGCCACCGCGCTCGGCCTTGTATCTTTATTCTACTGGTTACTTTTATACTAATCTTCTGTAGTGCTCTTATTCCCTTTTTTCTGTCTTAACCTGTTACTATCTGTCTTTTCTAGATGATACTGATTCCCACCTATATGTCAGTCAGTGGTCTTACTCTACTTTTCCACTTTTCTCTCCCTTCTCCCACCTTTTTAGTTGTATTTGTTCTACTTTATCAGTATATAATGTTTACATGTCTTCCTGTGTTTCATTAACCCATGATCCAACTGTTACATTATTCTCAGCTCTACTGTCAAATATGTGAAATGCTCTCTGTTGGTCCTTTTGTTCCCAGAAGTCTTTTGGTTCGGTGAAACTCACCCTCCAGTAAGCTGCTCAGCAAGGGCACGTGTACTCTGTTCCTGGAATTCTGGTGAGTTTGAAACTGATTTTCTGTGACCTTGAAACTTGAAGAGCAGCTTGTTTCTCCTTGGGTTTCTTGAAAATGGTGTTCTAGTGTTTCCTTGCTTTGCATGTTATTTTTGAGAAATCTGGGGCCAATCTAATTATCTTTGTAAATATTTTTTGGGCCTGGAGGCCTTCAGAATTTTTTTTCTTTTAATCTTTAAAGTCTAATAATTTTCCAAGCTATCTCAGAATTGATTATTTGTGATCAATTTTCCTATATACCCCACTGGGCCCTTGCAGCTTATAGTTGACTTGGTTCTTTTATTTCGGGAACTTTTTCTTGGATTAGAGTTTTAAATATTCTGTTATATTATTTTTCTTCAAGAACACCAATAATACAAATATGCAGCCTCCTTTGGCTTCCATTTCAACCTTCTTCTGTGATCCTTTTTATTTTCTTTATCTCCTTTTCATTCTCTTGGCTGTCCTTCTTGTATTCAATACCCTTTATTCAGTTTTTATTTGAACCTATTCTCTTCGGGGCACCTTGTAATCTGTTCTTTATTACTGATAAAGTTTTGTAATTTTCTTCTATTTTTTTTTTCCTGAATTTCAGCAGCTCTGGCTTCATTTTCTCCTATTTTTTGTTGATTTCTCTACCTAGTTTTTATATTTTCAATTCAATGTATTAATATTTTCCATGCTCCCAGATGCAGGTTGGAGAATATTTCATAAATACTGAGTGTTGGCTTAGAATTTTCATCAAGTTCATGGTTATGTAGAGGAGACATCACCAGCAGAGAAACTTTGATTTGCAACTTCTGACTTTGGCATTCGTTCTCGAAAGACGTTGCTCCACTTCTTCCTCTTCCTGTTCATTCTGTGGGCAGGAGGCCTAGTTAGGAGCAGATTCTTCTCTCAGTTCAGCGATGTTCTGTGCAGTTTCTTTCATGGATGATGTTGATGGGAAAGATAGAAGAGTTGATGTGTCTCCTATTTTCTGCAGGATCCTTAATTTTGTTCTATTTCCTCTTCTCCTGCCCTGCCTGTCTCCCAGGAGCACCACTTCTCTCCCTGTGTCTGATTCTCCCCAACAAGCTCGGCTTCTCTGTGTCTGGGCTGCACACTGTCAGGCCCCACTCTGGAGCCTGGGCTCTGAACTGCCAGGTACCCATCAGTGTTCATTGTCTCTTTTTTTTTTTTTTTTTTTTTCTCTGAGACGGAGTTTCACTCTTGTTGCCCAGGCTGGAGTGCAATGGTGCAATCATGGCTCACTGCAACCTCTGCCTCCTGGGTTCAAGCAATTCTCCTGCCTCAGCCTCCTGAGTAGCTGGGATTAGAGGCGCACACCATCATGCCCGGCTAATTTTTTGTATTTTTAGTAGAGACGGGGTTTCACCGTTTTGGCCAGGAGATCTGGAACTCCTGACCTCAGATGATCCACCCACCTTGGCCTCCCAAAGTGCTGGAATTACAGGCGTGAGCCACCACGCGCGCGGCCTTGTTCATTCTCTTTGTAAATATTGTTTCACTTTCTCTTTTGGGAGTGGCTTTCTCTGTTTTTTCTCTAAGTTCTCTGCTTCCCTCCACCCTTTTCCCCAATCTCTTGAGACTTCTCTCCCCTGATTTCTGCACCCACGGGTTTGTGGTGGCTGCTTGCTGCAGGCCCGCAGTGCGTACTCTGTTGGATTTTTTTTTCTTCTGTGCACAGATAATTGGAAAATTGCAGCTTGTCTTATCTTTTAGTCATGCTGAAAGAGGGACATTTACCACCATTATGAGGAAATCTGCACACTGGTATATTTTTAAAGCGCCCAGATGATTCTAATATGCAGCCGTGGTGGAGAACATCTTATTATATCATCACAATGTGCTTTTAAATATGTTTTACGTATATTTTCCCAAAGTTCCTTTGGCTTCCCAGCCATGACTATCTCATTTTTCTCCTACCCGAGTCCTGTAGGTAAGAGAAGCACTGTTCTTCACATCTCTGTTTGTCAAAGAATTCACCTACATCAGAATCACCTATGAGTCTCGCCAAATATTGCAGTTTCCCAGATCCCATTCTGGGCTTACTGAGATCATCTCTGGAGACCCAGGACTCTGCATTTTCAACAAGCACACACACGCACACACACCCATGATTAAGCTATGAAGGATCATAAAAATCACGGCTTTGGATACTGGTGGACCCTGAGTTTCTGCTCTTGCTTCTCTTCCATACACTGTCTAATGTCAGCCACATGAAAAGTATTTATTATAATTCATATATGCAAAGCAATAGCTTAAACCTAAACCTTTTCCTGAGTTAAAAGACCCAGATTCCTGTCTTTGTTTTAAAATACACATTATGATTATAAATGCAATGCATGTTTTAGAAAATACAGGATGTACGCCGGGCACAGTGGCTCACACCTGTAATCCCAGCACTTTGAGAGGCCGAGGTGGGTGAATCTCTTGAGATCAAGAGTTCAAGACCAACCTGGGCAAAATGGTGAAACCCTGTCTCTATTAAAAATACAAAAATTAGGCCGGGCGCGGTGGCTCAAGCCTGTAATCCCAGCACTTTGGGAGGCCGAGACAGGTGGATCACGAGGTCAGGAGATCGAGACCATCCTGGCTAACACGGTGAAACCCCGTCTCTACTAAAAAATACAAAAAACTAGCCAGGCAAGGTGGCGGGCGCCTGTAGTCCCAGCTACTCAGGAGGCTGAAGCAGGAGAATGGTGTGAACCCAGGAGGCGGAGCTTGCAGTGAGCTGAGATCTGGCCACTGCACTCCAGCCTGGGTGACAGAGCGAGACTCCGTCTCAAAAAAAAAAAAAAAAAAAAATTTAGCCAGACATGTTGGTACGCACCTGTGATTCCCAGCTACTTGGTAGGCTGAGGTAGGAAATCGCTTGAACCCGGGAAGTCAAAGCTGCAGTGAGACGAAATCACACCACTGCACTCCAGCCTGGACGACACGGCCAGACCCTTTCTCAAAAAAAAAGAAGAATGAAAGAAGAAAGAAAGAGAGAGAAGAAGAAAATGGAAGGAAGAAAGAAAGAAGAAAGAGGAGGGAGGGAGGGAGGAAGGAAGGAAAGAAGGAAGGGAAACAATGTAGGAAGAAAAGGGATTTACTCATATTTTCACAATCCAGAGATAAATATTATTAATACATTTGCATATATACTGTCTTAGTCCATTCGAACTGCTATAACAAAATACTATAAACTGAGTGACTTATAGGCAAAGAGAAATTTATTTCTCATGGTTATGGAGGCCGGGAAATCCAAGATCAAGGAGCCAGCAGATTTTCTGTCTGGTGAGGGCCCACTTTTAGGTTCCCAGATATGCCTTCTAGCTGTGTCAGAACATGGTGGAAGGATAAGGAGTCCCTCTCATTCTTTTCTTTTTTTTTTTCTTTTGAGACAGAGTTTCACTCTTGTTGTCCAGGCTGGAGTGCAAGGGCGCGATCTCGGCTCACTGCAACCTCTGCCTCCCAAGTTCAAGCGATTCTCCTGTTGCAGCCTCCCAAGTAGCTGGGATTCCAGGCATGCGCCACCATGCCCAGCTAATTTTTGTATTTTTAGTAGAGACGGGGTTTCTCCATGTTGGTCAGGCTGGTCTTGAACTCGCAGCCTCAGGTGATTTGCCCACCTCAGCCTCCCAAAGTGCTGGGATTACAGGTGTGAGCCACCGCACCCGACCTTGTTTTTGTTTTACAACAAAAGGCAGTTCAGCATCTGCTTCAACAATGTAGACCCAACCAAGGCTGAGGCCAGCCAAGACTTGCCTCGGTTGAGTCTCTGTTTCATAAAATAAGATAATAGTACTTTATAAGGCAGTCATGAGGATTAAATGTATTAATATACATAGGTATAGAACAGTGCCTGTTATGTAGTAAATGGTACTTATGTGTTAGCTACTCGTGAGAGTGTCTAAGTAGAGGGATATTTTTAATTCTTATCTCTTTAATCATAATATCAAATTGACTTCCAGAAAAAGGAAATCCCACTTCCATCAGCTGTGAATGTGAGTGCCCCCTCAAGGTACCACCAGGACTAAGGGACTTGAGTAATGTCATGTATCACCAAATTGAAATGAAAGAAGAGACTGGCCTGGTGTGGTGGCTCACGCCTGTAATCCCAGCACTTTGGGAGACCGAGGTGGGCGGATCACGAGGTCAGGAGATCGAGACCATCCTGACTAACACAGTGAAATCTTGTCTTTACTAAAAATACAAAAAATTAGCCGGGCATGGTGGCAGGCGCCTGTAGTCCCAGCTACTCGGGTGGCTGAGGCAGGAGAATGGCGTGAACCCGGGAGGCGGAGCTTGCCAGTGAGCCAAGATCTCACCACTGCACTCCAGCCTGGGTGACAGAGCGAGACTCCATCTCAAAAAAAAAACAAAAACAGAAAAAGAAGAGACTAATTTTGGCCTAACCATACACACCATTTTCTGATTAGACTGGTTACTCAGGAATGACAGTCTTGTAGAGGATCCTTGAATGGCCCTGTGTCTATTCTCTTCTGTCCCCTCTCCCCTACCCACAAACATGTTAAGGCTCTACACTGGTATGACTTTGTGCATATAGGAAAAATTGGAGTGAAAATTATATAATTTTCTTGCTTTCATCATGTATTTACTCTGTTGAATACATGTGCAGATCAAATCAGAATATGAAGTTCCTTTATGGCTATTAAACCAAGAAAATCTATCCTCCACTAACTAACCAGCTCTGAGGCAACTAGCAGGGGCTGCATCTCATTTCTAACATTGCTGTATTTCAAAAGGTTTTAGAATAATTTCCAAAGTAAATGACTTTTATTGTCCATAAGATTTCTTGGACAACCTATTTTACACATTCAGTGCATACAATTTTTAACTACCTTGGCCGGGCGCGGTGGTTCATGCCTGTAACCCCAGCACTTTGGGATGCCAAGGCGGGTGGATCACTTGAGGTCAGGAGTTCGAGATCAGCCTGGCCAACAAGCGGAAACCCCGTCTCTACAAAAATACAAAAAATACTCGGGGGTGGTGGTGTGTGCCTATAATTCCAGCTACTCTGGAGCCTGAGGCAAGAGAATCACTTGAATCCTGGAGGCGGAGGTTGCAGTGAACCGAGATCGCGCCACTGCACTCCAGCCTGGGCAACAGAGGGAGACTCCGTCTCAAAAAAAATGAAAAAATAAAAATAAATTTAAAAAAAATTTGACTACTCTGAACTGTGTTCTTCCTGAGATGAACTCTATTCCTCCAAACTAGGAGCCTTTCTCAGTGCTTTCAGCCTTCCTCCTTTCATCTGGAAGATGGTCACAGATGCTTCATCTTGGCTCATTCATGTAAAGCAGCTATTGCATGCCTACTGCATATACTCAGATAATGTCAAGCACTGGCAATACAATGGTTAAAAAAAAATGTTTAAAGATGGCCCTGGCCGGGCGCAGTGGCTCACGCCTGTAATCCCAGCACTTTGGGAGGCCGAGGTGGGCGGATCACGAGGTCAGGAGATCAAGACCATCCTGGCTAACATGGTGAAACCCCGTCTCTACTAAAAATACAAAAAAATTAGTCAGGGGTGGTGGCGGGTGCCTGTGGTCCCAGCTACTCGGGAGGCTGAGGCAGGAGAATGGTGGGAACCCGGGAGGCGGAGCTTGCAGTGAATGGAGATCGCGCCCCTGCACTCCAGCCTGGGCGACACAGCGAGACTCCGTCTCAAAAAAAAAAAAAAAAAAAAAAAAAAGGTCCTAATTCCAACACCTTGTATGTTAAGTCTCTGGATAACTATTACCACCTTTAACAGTGGTTTATACAGTAAAAATTGTGTTTTGCCACAAATCTGCAATTTTGGTAGGGCTCAGTGAGGAATGCTCCTGTCTCCACACAGCACCCACAGAGGCAGCTGAACCGAAGGATGAGGAACATGTTTCCAAGATGGCGCCCTCATGTGACTGGTGGGTTGGTGTTGGCTGTCAGTTTTGGAGTTCGGCTGGGGGCCTCAGTTCCTATCCACAAACAATGTGCACCTCCATATGGCCGTGGCTTTCTCAGAGCATGGTGGCTGGGTTTCAAGGATGAACATCCCAAAGAGAGAGGCAGAAACTGTATTGCCTTTTATGCCTCACCCTCAAAAGTTCCATAACATTATTTCTGTCGTACCCAGTTGGTCCCAAGGCAACCACAAATGCCTGTCTAGGTCAAGGAAAGGGGATATAGATTCCATCTCTTGATGGGAAGAATGTCAAAGAACTTGTTTTAAAACTACCGCGTTGGCCGGGCGCGGTGGCTCAAGCCTGTAATCCCAGCACTTTGGGAGGCCGAGACGGGCGGATCACGAGGTCAGGAGATCGAGACCATCCTGGCTAACACGGTGAAACCCCGTCTCTACTAAAAATACAAAAAACTAGCCGGGCGCGGTGGCGGGCGCCTGTAGTCCCAGCTACTCGGGAGGCTGAGGCAGGAGAATGGCGTAAACCGGGGAGGCGGAGCTTGCAGTGAGCTGAGATCCGGCCACTGCACTCCAGCCTGGGTGACAGAGCAAGACTCCATCTCAAAAAAAAAATAAAATAAAATAAAATAATAAAACTACCGCATTAGGAAAAATATATACATTCTATTAGGGATAAGTAAGGGTAATGGCCATTTCCCTGTCTTGATCAGCTCAGCATAATTAACTAGTAATGAAAGACTGGGACATAAAAGGATGTGGTTTAATTCCCTTGGGTAGGGCAATTTCTTTTTATAATTTCCGTTCTGAACTCCAGATTCCCAGTTGCCTGCTCACATCATTTGAATATTTAACAGACATCTCACACTTAATGTGTCCAACATCAGACTCCAGAAGTCTTGCTCCTCCTTTAGCCTTTCACTTCTCAATACATAATAATTCCATTCCTCCATTCCTGCAGATAGAGGTGCACATTGCACATGGAGAGGAACTGAGGACCCCAGCCAAACTCCCAAACTGACAGCCAACACCAACCCCCCAGCCACATGAGGGCGCCGTCGTGGAAACATATCCCTCATCCTTTAGGTGAGCTGCTTCTGTGGATGCTGTGTGGAGCAGACAGGAGCATTCACCACTGAGCCCTACCCAAAAATCGCAACTCACTGGTTATCTGTTCACCTTATCCCTTGTCTTCTTAGGTCTTTGATCAAATGTCATCATTTTGATGATGCTTTGCCTGACCATGGCTGCCAAAACTTAACTCTCCACCCTGCCCTAACAGCACATGAAGAAGCATTTCATATATCCTTCTCTTCATCACTTTTCTCCTGGGCACCATCTGACTCATATGTTTTACTCTTTTATTTGCTTATTGCCTTCCTTTCACTACAATGTAAACTTTGCAAAGACAAGATTTTTTTGTTTGTCTTCTTCATGGATGAATCCTTGGTGCTTAGTCTAATGCCTTGTGCATGATGATGCTCAAAGAGTAGTTGTTGAATAAATGAGTGAATTGAAATTGGCATGCTTTGGCAAGTAGCACAGAGGAAGGATCAAAAAGGTAGGAAAATGGGAGGACAGAGGACTTACTAAAATATTAGATACTAGAAAGTGAAACTGCTTTTGCAAAAATTATAATTGAGGAGATTATGACAGTGAAAGAGATCAAACCTAACTGACTCCATCTTGCTTCTAATCTTTAAGCTGTTCTTGTTCATTCCTCGGCATAGGCTGAACTAACCTTGGGAATAAATTGAGTTTATAGTTTAACTCTGAAACAAAATTGTTAATAATAACCCTTTCCGAGGACTAACAAATTAACTGTAAGATTAGATATTACAGTTTAGGGACCATGCGACCTCCAGCTCCAAGAGTCTGAACCTCCCCAAATTGCTCCTGGGACTAACATCACTACTGTAAAGCCTAGGATCAGTGCTTAGACATTTCGTAGGCCCTGCACTCAATGCACCAGCTGACAACACCCAGACTGGTAATGTGGCTCAACCAATTCTACAATCCCACCCAGGAACAGAAGACAGCAAGAACTCACTTCAACCCTCTATGATTTCATCTTTAACCCAACTGATCAGCTCTCCCCATTTCCCGAGCCCCTACCCACCAAATTATCCCTGAATGCTCAGGGAGACTGATTTGAGTAATAATAAAACTCTTGTCTCCCACACAGCTTGTGCTGCGTGAACTACTCTTTCTCCATTGTAATTCCCCTGTCTTGATAAATTGGCTCTGTTTAGGCAGCAGGAAAAGTGAACCCGTTGGGCATTTACAAAATAACCAACATAACAATATATTTTGTTTTTCTGTCTCAAGATCCATTCATAAATGGAATAGTTTTGAATATTCTTAATGGTAGATTGGCTGGACTGAAGTGAAATATCTGTGTTTATGTCAGTTTCCTATGAGAGTTTCCTCTCCATGGGCCTGGGAGCAATAGGCTGGAGGACCCAGCAGAGAAAAACAGGCTTCTGATAAATTGCCTCCAATGTTTCCATTCATCCTTCAGAACCAGAGGGTTTTATCAATGGCACAGCTCCCCTTTCACAGTTAGCGATAGAGCCTAACAATAAAAAATGGAAAGCAATCACTTGACGAAAATTATACCTATTACTGAAGAGTCTTCTTAGGTCTTTGATCAAAATTGTTCTTAGAAATTATTATGAAAGCTTTAGTGAATTGCACAAAACCCTGGAATACAGATATTTAACAGAGGGAGAAAAATGGCAAACTCAGAGAAATAGAAACAACTCAGGAGAATTCAACCAAAGGCACATATAGCCTAGAATCTTATTAAAGATTCAAGAATTCCAGAAAGGTCGGGCACGGTGCTTCACTCCTGTAACCTCAGTACTTTGGAAGGCTGAGTTGGGCAGATCACTTGAGCCCAGGAGTTCAAGACCAGCCTGGGCAACATGGTGAAACCCCATCTCTACTAAAAATACAAAAAATTAGCCCAGCATGATGATGCCCACCTGTAATCCCAGCTACTCGGGAGGCTGAGGTGGGAGGATCGCTTGAACCCAGGAAGTCAAGGTTGCAGTGAGCCAAGGTTGTGCCCCTGCACTCCAGCCTGGGCAAGGAGACCCTGTCTCAAAAAAAAAAAAAAAAAAAAAAAATTTTTTTTTTGAGAAAGCGAATCCCTCTTCAAGGGAAAACACCTAGGAGAGATGAGTTCCTGTAGACCAGGAATCCCTGGAACAAGGGCCACACGGCGGGAAGCAAGCAGCAGGCCAGCACGTGAAACTTCGTCTGTAGTTACAGTCGCTCCCCATCACCCACATTACCGCCTGAGCGCCGCCTCCTGTCAGATCAGCCGCAGCTTTAGATTTTCATAGGAGCAGAAACCCTATTGTGAACTGTGCATGGGAGGGATCTAGGCTGTGCTTTCTTTGTAAGACTCTAATGCCCTCTGATCTCTCTCTGTCTCCCATCATCCCCAGATGGGACAGTCTAGTTGCAGGAAAACAAGCTCAGGACTCCCGCTGATTCTACATTTTGGTGAGTTGTATAATTATTTCATTATATATTACAACATAATAATAATAGAAATAATGTGTCCAAGAAAGGTAATGTGCTCAAATCCTCCCGAAACCATCCTCCCCTCTCCACTCCTGGTCTGTGGAAAAATGGTCTTCCACAAAACCGGTCCCTCGTGTGCCAAAATGGTCGGGGACCACTGCTGTAGACTCCACCTTGGCAATTTCAATGTATTTTTATCATCACATGTCTGGTCACTCCTGGCTCCTTTTAAACATGGGCTCTTCAAAAGAGCCCTGAATGAATGGAAGGCAGATTCTTCTTCAAACAGAAAGATAATTCAAAAGACACTCCCAGGAGAGGTCCTCAGCACTGTAGCCCCAGAGCTTTCCCTGACAGAGGTCAACTTGCATACAGCCCCTGGCCTAAAGATTCTGCTTTTATTGACTCCACAGTAGGGTTTATAATATCTTCCCTTCCAATAGGCCACACAGATAGGGGACTAAGAACATTATTCTACATTCTCTTCGTGCTACGAAGTGCCCTGCCCCATTCCCAATAGACTTCACTCCATAATATAATTTTGTTGAGGCAAGAGAATGAGTTTATGCTCCCAATTTTCATTGTGATGTATAGCAGAGCATGGGATTGTCGGAGCCAAGGAGGCTTGTTCAGGACTGAAAGTTGCTAAATTACTAGGAATAATAATTATTATTATTCCTGTAATTGTAATGATTTTATTGTCTGAAAAGCAAAAAGGAACAAAGAGGTAAGGAAAGGCAAATACATATATCATGGTAGTACTCTCTCCTTCTTCTTTCCAAAAGGGTGGTTAAAGGGAGATAGCCTAGAATCTTAAAGATTCAAGAATTCCAGAAAGGTCGGGCACGGTGGCTCACGTCTGTAACCTCAGTGCTTTGGGAGGCGGGGGTGGGCAGATCACTTAACTGTTGTCTCAATTAAAAGAGTGCAGGTGCACCATGGGTCTCGGCTGCCGTGGGCAGAAAAACACATGGGTTGTCCTTGCCCTGCTGAAAGGTGCTTACCTTCTGCGTTTTGCCTTTTGGATATCAAAACTAAAGGGGGCCTCTCTCAGCAGTTACCTAGAAGGATGGAGGCAAAAAAGTTCAGCAGTATACCTCCTGTCACCTCTGCTCTCCGGTGACCATTTTCACGGAAGCTTGTGCTTTTGTAGTGGAGAAGCAATTAGAATTCTCTCATTCTCTCAAAGGAGAGCTAGTGGAAAATTTTTCTTTTTCCTGTTCTAAACAGTAGACAAAATTCTAAATTCTAACATCAGAAAACTTTGGGGGAAAGCAAAAAAAAAAAAAAAAAAAAAAGGACAATAGTCATATAGAAAAGAACCCAGAATTGAAGTCCAAGACAGTTCAGTCTATTATGATGCAAACTGCTCTGAAACCAACATCCTCATCACATCTGCATTTTACTAAATTAATTTCAATGCTATCACTGTGTAGTCTGACCATTCATTTTTTTACTGTTTATGCTAATGGGTTTTGTGGGTGGTGGATGAGCTGCATTTTAATGCCCAAAGGCAAAAAGATGAAAATATTCAGATGGCAGTAATGGATGAAAGAGCACCCTGCTGCTGGCAGTTTCAGATACAGAATTACATGACTCTTTTGTAAAATGTATGTCGCTTTTGCTGGTTTCACTGTTAGGTTGGTGCAAAAGTAATGGCGGTTTTTACCATTCAAAATAATGGCAAAAAAGCGCCATTACTTTTGTACCAAACTAATATTTTGACAATAACAGCCCCCAATTCTACAGTGGCTTTTCCTAACAATTCAATGTCTCCTGCATAATATTTTTCCCTAAATCTTCTCTAAAATATCCTGAAGTTGGCCGGACACGGTGGCTCACGCCTGTAATGCCAGCATTTGGGCTCCCAAGGCAGGCAGATCACTTGAGGTCGGGAGTTGGAGACCAGCCTGACCAACATGGAGAAACCCTGTCTCTACTAAAAAAAAAAAAAGAAAAGTAAAAGGCAGGCATCATGGCGCATGCTTGTAATCCCAACTACTCCGGAGGCTGAGGCAGGAGAATCACTTGAACCTGGGAGGTGGAGGTTGCAGTGAGCCGAGATCGCACCATTGCATGCCAGCCTGGGCAACAAGAGCGAAACTCCATCTCAAAAACAAAAATTCCTAAAGTTACAGATAAATCTGACAAATGTGTATGATTCCCTACACATAAATCTTTTTAATTTTCATATATGAGTGGATTTATTTAAGGGAAGGAAAAGAACATGACATTATTAAAAATAATTCTTGGTTAGAGGTGGCAAAAGGTTTGAGAGTAAGGGTGAGGATTCTGGGCTTACAGGCCAACCAAGACTTGGGGAGTATTCACTCTGGGCTGTTCAGTGAGTGAGTCTGTCTGTCTTAGCATTATAAAATATTGGATCTTATCCACTACCAATGTATGTTTCCTGGATTGGAAAGAAAGGAAAACTTGGCGGGCAAGAATGGCCTCGTTAGATTTCGCCTTTTCTCTCCCTGTAGCAGAACAGAGTCCAGAAAGCAACACAAATGCCTCAGACTTTCCAAAAGTTAATGAAGTAATTATCTGTTCTCAACTACCAGTGTGGAGCCATTTGAGATTAAAGTCAGATGAGCCAGGAGCTCGCCCTGCCCTTTTGATACACAACTCAGTGATTTCAAATCATTTTGAGGGCATTAGGGCCCCAGGGGATGTTTAACCAACCCCAACCACAGACTGCAATGGGTTTCTCCCATTGTTTTGGATTAGGGAGGGAGTAGTTGGGTAAGGTAGCAAGATCTTGTAGATGCCACAGTGCTTCTTGTAAATAACTATTTTCCAATCCGAACAGCAAATTGATCCTCGGGATTTTTCACAATGTTTGTTTTTTTCTTTACCTCTTCCATCAAGAAAACCAAGGCACTTCCTGCCAACAAACCTCTGTAAAGCAAGAAAGGTCAACATGAAACTTTTAATGGCTTTTTCTTGTACTTCACAAAGAACATCCCAGGAGGGATTTTTCTATTGTTGTGGAGAACATGAAGCTCCTCTTGTATTTACTGTTGATCAGGATGACACTGGAGATGGCACTGACCTCAAACCAACAGCTCCTGATAAGATGCTATACACATTCCCAAAGCAACACACACACACACACACACACACACACACACACACACACACACAGAATAAGAAGGCTGGAGAAGTATGCTGACAAGAGAGCATGAGCTAGAAATGTGATCTTTCACATGACTCTTCTTGTTTTTTTGTTTTAATTAAAAAAAAATTTATTTTTATAAAGAAATATTCATATTCTTCCTTGGCTTTAGTTTGAAATGGTCACCATGTCTAAGCATTATGAAAATCACTAAACCAGACCAGAGATAAGATTTAGAACCATCCTGAAATAAATATTTAAGCTGAACATAATTAGATTCATAATACATATATTTCATTTTCTGTGTGAAGGGATGGCAGTAACAGAAAACGGGCAAAAGTTCTTATTAAGCAGACAGCATGTTGTACCGTGAGATGGAGATTGGGGTTATTAATATGAACCCCCATCAAGAAGAGTCTGACAGTTCTTTATACAGGAACAAGAAGCCAATATTCTGAGCCCCAGGCTAAAACTTTGGCTTTTGGCAACATAGAGAACTGAAGCTTAAGGCTGTTGAAAAAGGAGAATCCAGCTTCAAGAGCACAGGGCAAGAAACGAGTTCATTGCCCAGGTCTGCCTCTTATGAGTGGCCCTCTCTCTAGAATTCAATTTTACTCTTTCTGAAGGGGAGAAGCAACAGACTTAAAGAGATGAGAAAGAAAAGTATAGCAAGAACACCATCAGCTAGGGCACATTATCTTAAAATTGAAAGAGTACTGCATTCCTGGTTCTGATGATTGTGCTACAGTTACGTAAAATGTTGTGCTATAGTTATACAGGGGAAGCTGGATGAAGACTATGCGGAGTACTGTATTCTATTTTTGCACCTTTTTTAAAGTCTAAAATTACTTCAAAATGCCAGCCACAATAGCTCACACCTGTAATCCCAGCACTTTGGGAGGTCAAGGCAGGCAGATCACCTGAAGTCAGGAGTTCAAGACCAACCTGGCCATCATGGCAAAACCCCATCTCCACTAAAAATACAAAAATTAGCCAGGCATCGTGGCAGATGCCTATAATCCCAGCTAGTCAGGAGGCTGAGGCAGGAGAATCGCTTGAGCCCGGGAGGCAGAGGTTACAGTAAGCTGAGATCTTGCCACTGCACTCCATCCTGGGTGACAGAGTGCGACTCTGTCTCAAGAAAAAAAAAAAAATCACTTCAAACAAAAGATTTAAAAAACATTATTATGTGGTATACTACCTTAAAAAGGAGTTGGCAGAGACACATGGAAGTCCGGGCACAGTGTCACAGTCTCTTTTCAAGGTAATCTTTGGGGCCACCGTCACTATTTGTAAATAGTTGAACACAGTAGTCCCCCTCCTCTGCAGTTTCACCTTCCAGGGTTTCAATTACCTGTGGTCAACCATGGTCTGAAAACATTAAATGAAAAATTTCAGAAATAAACAACTCATTAGTTGTTAATTGCACGTGGTTCTGAGTAGAAATCTCAGATGAAATCTCATGTTGTGTTGCTTTGTCCTGCCCTGGACAGGAATCATCCTTTTGTCCAGCAGATCCATCCTGTAGACGCAACCCACCCACCAGTCATTGACATTGTCTGTTCCTGACTCCCAACTTTCATCATCACTGTGGCTCAATGATCCAGAATCATCCGAAGCAGATAATCCTCCTTCTGACAATAGGTCAGAAGGTCAATAGTGGCCTAATGCTAAGTCACAGTGCCTACGTCATTCACATCACTTCATCTCAGCACGTAAATATTTTACCATCTCACATCTCACATCATCACAAGAAGGGTGAGTACATTACCATAAGATAGTTTGGGAAAAAGATCATGTTCACATAACTTTTATTACAACATATTGTTACAATTGTTCTATTTTATTATGTTATTGTTGTGAATCTCTTACTATGCCTAATTTACAAATTAACTCTCGTAGGTATGTATGTATAGGAAATGTCCACTGTGGGTCTCAGAAGGTATTTCCCTCAGATAAGGGGGGACTACTGTACTCTTATAGGGGCTCCATAGTCATTGCCAATGAAGAAAATCTCAAGGTGTCCCTTTGAACCAATTTAGACTGAAATGACACAAAACATAAAATAAGGAAGAAGCAATTCATCAAGAACAATGGTATACCCGATAACTCAGAGACTGAGAAAGAAAAGTTAAACTCACTGTGTGAATGTATTTTATTAACAGTCTTTTAGGGGAAAATCAATGTGGTTAAAAACAGAAGGAATTTGGTATCTTCAGGCCCTGTACATGTTTGCATGGTCTTTGTAATCAGCTTTCCGGCCAGTTTGCTGTCTACTGTCAACCATCCACCATGTCCCCTTCTATGCACTGATTTTGAAATTTCACTAATGTTTACCAGCTCTCTCACATGGCAATTGTGTTAAATATTTTGCATAGAAGACTTTAACATCATTTTCATTTTCTGAACTATTAGCCTTTTATCAACCCCCCAAATTATTTGATTTGTGTTAAGAAAACACATACATTTTATTCTGAATACTCTTATACAGAGGTACCATGTAATAGTTCCTTGGCATTCTCAGTTTTCTAATTATTAAAAGTTTATACCCAACATTACATGCATGTTCTGTTGCCCCAAATTGTGGTACCACAAGTCACCTGGGAACAGAAATACAGGTCAGTGCAGAGGCTACAGAAAAAAAAAAAAAATGTTCTTTTATAACATTCTCCAAACCTTTGGACAGCAGAGGGATCATTACATTATTGTTGAAGCATTTGTAGGCGATAACTAAATAAATGAATGAAGGAAGGAAATTTTAAAAGGCTTGCTGGGATTACTATGCCTGCTTTTTGCCACTAGGAGGTGCTCTGAGGGCAATAGGAAAAGGAAGGGCTAATTGAGTTGCTTAGTCTCCACCAGCCTTGCAGAAAACGGACAAATGGGCAGATAAAGCAAAAAAGACAGCGCAGGCTGGGCGCGGTGGCTCAAGCCTGTAATCCCAGCACTTTGGGAGGCCGAGACGGGCGGATCACGAGGTCAGGAGATCGAGACCATCCTGGCTAACACGGTGAAACCCCGTCTCTACTAAAAAATACAAAAAACTAGCCGGGCGAGGTGGCGGGCGCCTGTAGTCCCAGCTACTCGGGAGGCTGAGGCAGGAGAATGGTCTAAACCCGGGAGGCGGAGCTTGCAGTGAGCTGAGATCCGGCCACTGCACCCCAGCCTGGGCGACAGAGCAAGACTCTGTCTCAAAAAAAAAAAAAAAAAAAAAAAAAAAGCGCAAAAGTCACAAGACTGCTTAGGCAGCATGAGCCAATGGATGGCATTATAAGTGGAGAAACTGCCAATCAGCCGGTATTTGCAAAATTAGTTGCAATAGACTGATCTTTGTTTTCCTCCTAAAAATTCATAAATTAAAATCCTGGCACCCATGAAGATAGTATTAGGAGGTGGCGCCTTTGGGAGGTGAGACCTTTTGGGAGCCCTTGCCCTCATGGATGGAATTAGTGACCTCATAAAAAAGACCAGAGAGAGATAATGGGGAGGAGAGTTCCTTTGTCTCTTCTGCCATGTGAGGACACGGTGAGAAAGCCATCTGTGAACCAGAAAGTATGACCTCACCAGACACTATATTTGCTGGTGCCTTGATCTTGGCCTTCCCAGACCTCCAGATCTGTAAGAAGTAAATTTTTATTGTTGTATGCCACCCAGTTTATGGTAGCCTAAGGCACTAGTCATTTGAATATTCTGCTTAACAGCTATAATCACATTTGGATTACCAGTTTTAAAAAAAAGAGAGAAAGCAGGAACATTTAATTTGCATTGAATAACATTTGGTCTTTGTTTAGCTATTTAGTAGAATACTATGCTCTCGCAATGCATTTGTGTGATTTGTTCCTTCATTTAACAAACACTTATTGAGTCCCTACTATGTCCCAGGTACTGGGGATAGAAAAGTGAACAAAATAGACAAAACACCTGCCCTTATGGAGTTTACATTCTAGTATTATTATGATAAATATTAGTTATGCAGATTTTTACAGGCGGTTTTTAATTTCTTATAGTTTATGGATCACTTGAGAATATGTTGAAAACTGTGGGTCTTACTCCTTTTGGAAAATAAATCATAAATAGAGAAATTTATGAGCATATGTATATACAATTTGTTGTTTCTCAATATTAGCTGTAACTATTTTTGCCATGCGTTCTGGTATTTCAGTTTTTGCCCTGTTTTGAAAGCCCTGGATCTATAATTTGTAGATTTATTGGAACAAGATGCAGGCAGATAAATTTAGGCAACATCCCCTAATTCCAGATTATTTCAAAGAACCGCTGAGCTGTCTTCTGGAACGCTAATGTTCATGTAAGTTACATGACGAGAGCCGGGGCCAGAGTTTTCCCCACTCTCTTTCTCTCTCTGGCCTCTTTTTCGAGATCACTAATTCCATCCACAACGGCAGGACCTCCCAAAAGGCCCCAGTCCCAAAGGCACCACCTCCCAGTAACATCATCTTGGGTGTCAGGATTTTAACATATGAATTTTTAGAGTGGACACAAAATTCAGCCTATTGCAACTAATTTTGCGAATATTTGGTTGATTGGCAGTTGTTTTCTTTGAGTCTTGTCATTGAATCGTTGGTTATGTTCCATTGATTGTTCATGCCTTAGCATACTAAATTGGGTTAAATTCTATTCTAATACACACAGTCATGCTTTTTAACAGAAAGCAATTATGAATCGTACCAACAAAACACTGGTTTCAGCCAAAAATGCACCATTAAGTTATTGAGCGTTTAAAAGAGCTGTGTTTAGAAGGCATATCTTTGGGTTACTATTATGTCATTTGTAGCATAAGAAAGTAAGACAAGCAGCATTCAGATAAAAGTATAATTAAGAAATACACTTGGTTGCTGAGTTGTTCTGTCATAAAATTATGAACTCAGATTTCCACAACCCAGGGAGAAGAAATTTATTCACCAGTAAATCAAATGTATTCACAACTAAGAAGTCATTTACATATGAAAGTGACATAAAGAAAGCAGTGGCTCAAACTTGTAACCCTAGCACTTTGGGAGGCCAACACAGGCGGGTCACTTGAGCTAGCTTGGGCAAAATGGAGAAACCCCATCTCTACCAAAAAAAAAAATTAGCATGGTATGGTGGTGTGTGCCTGCACTCTCAGCTACTTTGGAGGCTGAGAAGGGAGTATTACCTGAGCCCGGGAAGTCAAGGCTAATGATCTTTCCACAGACTATGTACTCTATTCTCAGTCATGTTCCTCAGATAAGAGTACAAGTCTTAAATTCAGAAATAGCAAAGGGAGGTGGGGATGGAGGGGTAGATGAAGATCACGCATTACTAAGCTATTGAAGTTTAAAGTATTCTAAAAGTCACCTTTTACTGCGGTGATGGGCGTAACTGTAATTTCAAACAAATATTTTGTCATGCTCAACACAAAATGGCCCTGCGCAATGGTGAACCACTTTGCTCTCCGTTTCTTAGTGGAACCACTAATATAAAAGCTAGCTGCTATTGGCCAGACACGGTGGTTCACGCCTGTAATCCCAGCACTTTGGGGGGCCGAGACGGGAGGATCATCTGAGGTCAGGAATTTGAGACCAGCCTGATGAACATGGAGAAACCCTGTCTCTACTAAAAATACAAAATTAGCCAGCCGTGGTGGCTGTAATCCCAGCTACTCAGGAAGGCTGAGGCAGGAGAATCGCCGGAACCCGGGAGACTGAGGTTGTGGTGAGTCGAGATCACACCACTTCACTCCATCCAGCCTGGGCAACAAAAGCAAAACTCGGTCTCCAAAAACAAAAAACTAGCTGCTATCCAGGTCAAGTTTCAAACATTGTAAACAAGGCCTTAGGAAATGCTGTTTACTGTAAGTACATCTTTTATTTTTTATTCTATTATTACTATTATTTTTTGAGATGGAGTCTCGCTCTGTCACCGAGGCTGGAGTGCAGTGGCGCCCTCTCGGCTCACTGCAAGCTCCCCCTCCCGGGTTCACGCCATTCTCCTACCTCAGCCTCCCCAGTAGCTGGGACTACAGGCGCCGCCACCACGCCCGCCACCACACCATTTATTATTATTTAATAAATAATTATTAAATATAATAATTATGTATTATTATAAATATAATATAATATTATTATATAATAATAATAATTATTATTATTATTTGTATTTTTTAGTAGAGATAGTAGAGACAGGGTTTCACTGTGTATTTTTTAGTAGAGACAGTAGAGATGGGGTTTCACTGTGTTAGCCAGGATGCTCTCAATTTCCTGACCTCATGATTCGCCCACCTCGGCCTCCCAGAGTGCTGGGATTACAGGCGTGAGCCACCGCTACCGGCCGCTGTAAGTACATCTTTGATACCAAATATTGTCTGATATGTGTTGATCATAATAATAAAGAAAAAATCAGAAGAAAGAAAAGTAAGAAGAAAATGTGGTAGGAAGGTACACTGGAAAGGAGGGAATATGCTTTGTTTCCTATGTATAACTGTAAATTATTGCTTTTCGCCTCCTGAGTAAGGAAAGAAAGTGAATGGCCTGACTTAGCTCATAAAAATCTCCTAAGCTGGCAGTTCCGCTAGTTTTATGAAAATCTGTCACTTTATGATCACCATAAGCAAACCAAGCCCTTTCATATCATTTTTTAGAAACTTCCTCCCAGTCGGTCTATTCCATTCCTCATGAGACTTCTCGACCCTTGCTTTTGCAGACCAGTTTCTCTGCCTTGGGTGGATAGTGTAACTCAGGATATGCCTTGGATGAATGATGTGACTCAGGATATCCCTAACGGATGCAACACCAAACTCTTTGTTTAATCAAATTATGAGTTAATGACTACAAAAATGTATTCTGATGCAAGCCTTCCTGGACACATGGAATTTTTAAACAAATGATAGTGTCCTACTCCAAGAAGAACAACAGCAGAGCTTTAAAATATTAGATTTCCTTCCTTGTCATCATCCTAGCTGAAAACTCCCCTAATTCTCCATGAGGTTTTAAAGGAAATAAGCAAGTATAAATCACGTGCCTGACTAAACTTAACCTTTACACATTTAGTGGAATACGGATGATGGTCTTTTCTGATTTATAGTGCGCATTTCTCCTGAAGGGGCCAGTGAATAATGAACCAAGGGAGGAGAGGCAGAAAGCCCGTGCAAAGCCCTGCTGGGTGACCTTGATTAAGCCTTCTCCGTTTGCTTTCGGGTTTTCTATCTCTAAAGAAAGAATACTAAACTCCCAGGACCCTTCTGAGAAAGAGACGAGAGGTGATGGGGGCAGATGCATAGGATGTCTGCTGAGGCCATTAGAGGCAAGAAGTTGAAGATCAAAAGAGGTTTTCTGCTCGTAAGCTAGAGTCAGGCAGAACTACTGGGAATCAAAAATATTAGTTCTTTCCCAATATCTAATGTGATAACAAGTGAAAAACGGTTAGGGGAAAAAAAAAAAAAAAACCTTATAGTCAAGATAAATGTAAATATCAATTACAGCTTACTGTTAATGTGAAATGTAAGTTAGAAACTCGGCAAGTATAGCATTATTTCTCAAAATAGTTGTCTTTCTTGAATAAAAGTAGAAAGAAAAGTTAACAGTTGTATTGATAGAAAACAGAGTTTCTCAAACTCAACACTACTGATATTGGAGGCCAGATGATTCTTTTTTGGGGTACTGTCCTGTGCATTGTAGGATGTTTAACAGTATCTCTGGCCTCTACCTGTCAGATGCTAATAACACCCTCTCCCCAGTTGTCACTATTGAAAATGTCTCCATCAAATATCCCTGGGAGGCAAAATTGCCACTGGTTGAAACCACTTGGTTGGGGTAGGGGGGACAGAGTGAATAATAGCCACTTATGATATTTTAGAAGCACCTTTAGTTTTTGCATAAAATTCCCATGCCCAAATATCTGAGGCTTTGACTTAGTTCACTGAGTACATCCAAAGTTTCTCAGCTGAGGGGCTTTCGCTGTTTGAAAGCCTTTCGAAGATCCAGAGGGAGCTACCTTAATTACACTAGGCTTGAGTATCTGAAGAGGCTATTCCTTGGGGGCAGTGATTATGTACTTCCTATTTATGCTGCATAACAGCTCCTAGCATGGTGCAGGCACAGAATATGCTCTCAGTGAATGAATAAATGAGAAGGCAAAACAAGAAACAGACTGACCTAGGGACATATATTTTTTCCTTTGGTTACCTCTAGGTGTATACCATGTCTCCCTTTACCTACAGAAGGTTACTGCAAAGAGCATCTTAATGATCAAAAAGAGTTAATGTGGCTGACTCTAAGAAAACCCCACCAAGCTTTTGAAAAGATACTGAGAGGACCAGGAATCTAGTGTGATCCTTTGGGGTTTTCATCCAGTATTCTGCAGTAAATAATGCTATGAGGTTGAGCACGAGATCAACCATGGCCCTAGTCTGCAAATGCAATGCCCACCAGCTGGTGCATAAATACACCAAGTACAAGAGTCTCCAGTATGACCTGCATTATCTTGTTTTTTCTCTCTGTGGTTTGGGGACAAAGAGCTTAAAGTGGGTCAGCAGTCAGTATTATAAAGATGCAAGCTTCTCAGGGAACGTTCTCAGCTCAGACTGCACTCAAGATTCAGGGCTTCCTGAGGTCCACAAACGCAAATGCCTTTTCCGGAGCAGTAATTTAATATGCCATATTCTATTGTGGTTGGCGAAGTTTGCCCAAATTATCCCTTCTATGAAGCTGAAACTTGACCTCATAGATTTGTTTTTGGAAAATTCTTTTTGTAGTCTGAAATCAGTTGGCTTCCACTTTGAAAATAATCGTCTTTATGCCATATAAATAAACAAACTTCTGACAAAGTTACCCCCCAGTCTCAGTGGGCTTTGACTTTTCCAAAAGAACAAAGTTGGGGCCGGTGGGAGGCTGAGGATGGGCTGTTCCTAATGTTTTGATTTTGTAGGAGGTGTTTTGATTGCTGTAGAAGTAAGCAGAATATCCCCACTGATCTCAATTGCCATGGTCCCTTCATTAAAGGGTCCTGCCAGCATCATATCACTTCTGTGAAGAGAAGGGCTTGGCTCACAAAGCCATTCACAGCAGGGCTGTTTGACTCCCACTGGCAAACATCCCACAGGGAACTTCTGCTTCCTGGAAATCACTCTCGTTCTAATTCAGGGGAGAGAGTGCTCTCAACTGTTTTTAAATGCCACCCTGTGCTCAGCAGACTAAGGAAAGAAGAGGAGTTAATCATTCCTTTCAGGACCAAAATTGAGCATCAAGGCAGAAATGGCAAAAAAGGAAGCAAGCTTTGAGATCACTGGGAATGTAAAGAAAACTAACTTCAACACCTAATAACGTTGCTTCCCACCAGTGTGCACAAGCCCAGTGTTTCATGACCCAGCTGTTTCTCCGGTTCTCTCTGTGCCTTGTGCTCCAAAGCTCCTGACCTCACCAAACAGGAAATGTTCAAAGATGAGAAAGACCGGAAGATCAGTCCCTGATCTTCAAAGAGTTACAACTCAGATGGGAGGAGGGGGCAGAAGAAGAAATGTGCACAAGTGACAACAAAACAAGGCAGCGTAAGATGGTATGGATGCCAGTACGGCTCTGTGGTCCCATGAAATGAGGAAACATATTCATTCGGTACAGGGTAAAGAATGATTTCACGACATATGAAATGGATCTTGAAGAATGGATTGAATTTGCACAGGAAGAAATGAATGCCTGTGCAGGGCAGGGAGGACTGTATTTCTTGGAATACAGAAAATTAGCAAAGTATAAATAGGGGGAAGTGCCCAAGGGAGGGAAAGAGAACAGGAAGAAATCCACTCTGCGCTTTGAGGTTGTATAATTCAGAATCCATTCAGGAGGTAGAAATCACAGAGAGAAGATAATATTGTTACGTGCGTCTGTATAAGAGACCACCTGAGCAGGCTTAGTGTGAGCAACAAGGCGGTGTATTCACTTGGGTGCAAGTGGGCTGACTCTGAGAAGGGAATCAGCGAAGGGTGGTGGGATTATCATTGGTTCTTACAGGTTTGGGATAGGCGGTGGAGTCAGGAGCAAATTTTGCCTCTCAAGGATGGGGAGGATGTTACAAAGCACATTCACAAGGGCGGGGAGGATGTATTGTCACAAGGGCAGGGAGAAATGTTACAAAGTACATTCATAAGGAAGGGGAATATCAAAAAGTACATTATCACAAGGGCGGGGGAATGTCTTGGCTTCACCATGGTGCGGCCAGCTCAGAGGACCTTACATTCCTGTCTTTTTATGTTAATAATGAAGAAATAAAATGAGACAGGGTAGTGAAAACTTGAGGTGAAAATTCTGGGGGCGATATGGAAGGGTGATGGGCGATGTTTCTCAGGGCTGCTTCGAGCAGGATTGGGGTGGCACGGGAACCTAAAGTGGGAAGAGATTAGACTGATTTTGGGGTAAGGGGTGATATTGTGGGGTTGTTAAAAGCAGCATTTGTCGTATAGAGTGATTAATGATAGCCTGGATGTAGTTCCATAGGAATTGAGAGATTAATCGGAAGACACAAGGCCCAAATAAGAGAAGGGGGAAGATAGGTATTAGAGGACTAATAATTGGAAGAAGCCAGGATACCCAGTTAGAGAGTGGCCAGGTGGGTCTAGCATAATTAGTGAGTTTTTGAGCTCTGTCTTTGAGTTATTTGATGTTATCACATACGAGGCCAGATTGATTTCAGTAAAAATAACACTCTTCATTAAGAAATATACAGAGCCCTCCTTATTCAGCAGTGAGTAAATCAAGACCTAGGCAGTAGGCCTTGATTTACCTAGGAGGACAACTGCAGCTAAAGAGTCAATCTGGGCTTGGAGGACAGATAAAGTTTGTGATATATCTGTAATGCTAGTGTGTCCAGAATTGGTTCCTTCCAGTGGGTTCCTGGTCTGGCTGACTTCAAGAATGAAGCTGCCGACCCTTGTGGTGAATGTTACAGTTCTTAAAGATGGTGTGTCCGGAGTTTGTTCCTTCAGATGTTCACATGTGTCCGGAGTTTCTTCCTTCTGGTGAGTTCACGGTCTCACTGACCTCAGGAGTGACCTTCTCAGTGAGTGTTACAGCTCATAAAGGTAGTGCAGTCCCAAAGAGTGAGCACCAGCAAGATTTACTGTGAAAAGCAAAAGAACAAAGCTTCCACAGTGTGGAAGGGGACTGGAGCAGGTTGCAGCTGCTGGCGCGGGTGGCCAGCTTTTATTCCCTTATTTGGCCCTGCCCATGTCCTGCTGATTGGTCCATTTTAAGATATTATATTTGAATATACAGTAATTTATCCTGATTCCTTAGTATTAGTGTTACCTTAAATTTTGTGCCTGAGGCAGATGCTTCATTGACCTCACCCTAATCTCTGTCTTTTGAAAAGATAAAACAAGAACTAACAGCACAGTAAGAACAGGCAGCAGGCAGGAAGCACACAGGACACAAACAGGAAGTGCAAGTCCCTTCTTCCTCCCTCAGCCCTGCTGTCTCCGTCTTCCTCCCCAAGTAGAGGGAGCCTAACAGGGATCCCGCAGGCAAAGTAGAAATTCAGGTTGCAGAATCCTGGCCCCAGCATCAAAAAGCTGACTATAGAAGGATAGATTTGGTGACAAAAGGTAATAGCCTAATAACTGGCACAGAGATGATTTCCCCTGCGCTGAATCCTGAAGGGTACATAGGATAATAATAATCACTTCTTGAGCACTCTTTGCAATGTTGCACAGTTAATCCATGAAAGTGTCTGAATCCAAACCTGTTTTAATCTCACCCAAAGCCCATGCTGTCAACCACTGTTCCATAGTGAAGCAGGGCAAGAACATTTTACACAAAGGAAAATAAAAGAGAGCAAGACAAGGAATAGAAAAACAACGTGGCACATGATGAAAACAAGCAGCCTAATGTTAATATAACTGACATTGTAGAGTATCTGTGGTGTGCCTGACACTTCACTAAATGTTATTCTATGGTCTGAATGTGTTCCCCAAAATTCATATGTTGAAAACGTAATCTCCAATGCAGCAGTGTTGGGAGGCAGAACCTAATGAGAGGTGTTAAGGTCATGAGGGTTCCACCCTCATGAATGGATTAATGTTGTCTTTGCAGGAGTGGGTTCATTATCAAGGGAGTGGCGTTTTTATAAAGGATGAGTTCAGCACCCTTCACTTTTTCTTATTCTTGCATTCTCTCACCATATGATGCCTCCTACCATGTTATGATGCAGCAAGAAGGTTCTCACAAGATGCAGACCCTCAGTCTTGGCCTTCCCAGCCTCCAGAACCATGAGCCAAATAAACTTCAATTGTTTATAAATTATTCAGTCTGTAGTATTCTATGATAGCAGCACAAAATGGACCAATGCAGGTTTTATACAAATTATTTTTAAAATTCTTCCAACAACTCTATGAGTAGCTGCCCTTTGTATTCCCATGTGACAGATGAGGAGACTAAGCCATGGAATACTATTTAAATCTTCCTGGGGTCACTCAGCTCATAGATGAAAAAACCAGAATATAAACAGTTGCTTTGACTCCAGAGCCCTTGCTCTTGGTCACTAGCCATATGTCTCCCACAGATCATAAAATAAACATGAGGCCAAAGAGATATAGATGGGCCAGTTCATGGAGGCCATCCTGAAATGCATGGACTTTATTCTCTGTAGAAAGGGGGGCTGCTAGCACACTTTAAACAGCATTGGTTTTGTGTTTTGCATGTATCACACTGATCCGAGCCCAGTTTGGAGGATAGATTTTAAATATACAAATAGGAATTAAAGAAGGCAGTTAGAAAGCTAATGCAATGATTCAAATGAGCAAAAATTAGAGAGTTCTGATACTAAGCATGGAAAATAGGGGACATATTTAAAAGACTAGAGTTTTTTTATTAACACATAATAAATGTAAATATTTTCAGGGTACATGTGATAATTTGATACATTCATATAATCAAATCAAGGTAATTGAGATATCCATCACTTTAAATATTTATCTTTTTTGAATGCTAGGAACATTTGAATTATTCTCTTCTTGCTAATTTGAATGGTACAATTGATTAATATTAACTGTAGTCACCCTAATGATCTATCAAATACCAGGTGTTATTTCTTCTATCTAATTGTATATTTGTATCCAAGAATCAATCTCTCTTCATCTCTCCCTTCCCCCTACCCTTCCTGGCTTCTGGTAACTACCAATCTACTCTCTATTTTAGACAAGGCACTTTTTAGTCTCTGCACATGCGATATTTGAAAATAGAGATCTTTAAGACACTAACGATTGGATGTGGATAATGAAGAACAGGGAAGAATAATGGGCTTTCAGGTTTTATTTTGGATGGCTACTAGATTACAGTACCATCCACTGAGAGAAATACCAGAAAAGAAACAGTCTAGTGAAATAGATCAGTTACTTCCAACATTTGAGTTTTCTGGAGCTTTGGGCATAAGTAGAAAGGTAAGGTAAATCAAATCCATACTATCTTTGTTATGCCAGCTAATAAATTTTAACTTAATTTTATTGAAAATAAGTTTTGATTAATAAAATGCAATGATCATTATTGCATTTTCAGTTCTTTCAACCCGAAAGTTGATCTTCTCTTGGTAGAAACTCAGATAGAATTTCAGATCTCTAAAATTTCTGAAGTGTTCCTTAAAAGAAATGTATCTTAAGACCAATTTTAAATATGTTCCAACACATATATTTATTGAACTAGTGAGCATTAAGCTACTAAGAACCTGACTAGAACTATGAAGGGTCTGATATTTTACCATACTTTCAAAACAATAAGTTGTCTGGCCACAATTTCACAGATACAGGCAGAAGACACAAGACTCCTGAGTCTGAGGCAAAGTCTTTATTACTCACAGCATTAGCAATAGTCAGAGTATTAGCATTTGCACCAGTTCTCCAAGCCCCAATTCTCATGGTGAAATATAAAGAGACACCTAAGAAATGGAGTGTGCTAAAAGAGAGGGACTCAAGTGCAGGGAACCTATATATTTTATAATGAGCTGTGAGCAAACTTCCTTCTTTGCTCCAGAGGGAGATACTATCTTTATCTTTCCAGGCTAAGCAAATCTTCCCTTTGCTCTGGAGGAAGACAGTATCTCTATCTTCCAAGACTGTTGGCTATGCAAGCATCCTTGAAATGATATCCCAGAACAAAGGCAGCTCTGTTCACAAGACATGCAGAAATGTTTGAGACGTATAGAGATTTATCTCCCAACAACTAAATGTTTTTATAATTTTCAAGTGACTTCATTGAACTCCTGATTTTGGCTTGGCAGATGCATGACACAAAAGTTTTGAAGACATAAAACATAAGGAGAAATAATTAAGGAGACTCAACAAATAGAAAGTGCAGTAATACCTAAAATAAACAAACTAGGTAAATCAAACTCATTTGGAAATAGCAGCAATCACCAATTCATATTCTTAAAAATCAACCTTGCAGTGCTTGGGGAGTGAGAGACAGAGGAGCAAAAGGACAGACCACAAAACAGGCCACTTATCTCCAGAAGAAAAAACAAAATAATTTAGGACCTGGTTAATTTGCTTGTCGGGGCCAACATTTGCAGTTCTGCTCGCACAGAATATACCAAAAATTGGTGACCAGTGATTCATATTCTGACTGCAAAGATACTGCGCTAAAGAATCGGGGACTAGAATGGGCTTTAATGAGAGGTGATAATCCCATCTTGTATTCACACTTAACTATCTGAAAGAGTTTTTCCACACATCATCTTCTATGCTTTCAATCAGCCAGAGGTCAAGATAGTGGAAAAAAATACAAGAGACTCACAGGGAGCTGAGAAAGAAAGGAAGGTTCCCCTTTTCCTTTGCTTAGAAAGCCACAAACTTGTGCTGGAAATGATGTTGCTAGGCAACCACTAATATTCTATAGGCTTTGGGACTACATGTTCTTGCTCTCTAGTAGAGAGAAATATCAGATTGAAGGCACAAGACAAAAAAAGACTGATTTCTTATTGATGATGGTGAACTTGCCTATACCATGATGGTTTAGTTCCATGATGGTTTGACCATTGGTTTAGTTCCAAGGAAAGTCATGATCCCAAGGCAGACCTCACATATATCACATTTTGGAGGACTTTTTTAAAGTTTGCCTAGACAGCTGTAAAATTTATTTTGCCTTTCAGGAATAATCAGCCAATCAAGTGTAATTACAGGACAGCCTCTGGAGAAACTTGTGTGGTAATGTTGACATGATACAACATGACAAAAGAATTCAGCCGCCTCTCAGGTTGCCTGAGATTTTTTTAAATTACAGTAGGAAAGAACAGGGAGAGAGACAAAACAAAAGGTTAAGGTACTCCAGGTCATGAATTATTTAAGAAAAGAAGAGAGAATATTAAGGCAAATAAAAACTTCATTTACAAATATTAAATTTAGCACATTAGAAAATTACACTGTGAAAAATTGGATATGATTCAACTACAAGATAATAGGCATTTTACACAAATGTAAACTTTGGCTTGTTTAATTATTATGCATGTCCATCTGCCTCTAGAACAAGCCTTTCTATGTATGGTCATGAAATCATTCAACAGCAAATTCTCCTAGAGCATCCCATTCCATCTAAAATGAGGGTGCAAAATTCATTCGTTAATTCAGCAACAGTTGAAGCTCAATGAGTACAGGCACTATGCTAGTTGCTCAAGGGTATTGTAGTGAACCATTAGACATTGTCAGCTTTTGATAAGCTTAGAGTTTAGCAGAAGTTTATTAGTTCATTTTCACCCTGCTGTAATGAACTACCCGAGACTGGGTAATTTATACAGGGAAAAGACTTAATTGACTCACAGTGCTGCATGGCTGGGAAGGCCTCAGGAAACTTACAGTCATGGCAGAAGGTGAAGAGGAAGCAAGGCACATCTTACATGGTGGCAGGAGAGAGAGATGGTGAAGGGGAAACTGCCACTTTTAAAACCATCAGATCTCATGAGAACTCACTCACTATGATGAGAACAGCATGGGGGAAACCACCTCCATGATCCAATCACCTCCCACCAGGTCCTTCCTTTGACACTTGGGGATTACAATTAGAGATCAGATTTGGGTGGGGATACAGAGCCAAACCATATCATTCTGCCTCTGGCCCTTCCCAAATCTCATGTTCTTTTCACATTTCAAAATGAATCATGACTTTCCAACAGTCCTCCAAAGTCTTAACTCATTCCAGTATTCACTCAATTGTCCAAGTCCAAACTCTCATCTGAGATAAGGCAAGTCCTTTCTACCTACAAGCCTATAAAATAAAAAACAAGTTAGTTACTTCCAAGATACAATCGGGGTACAGGCATTGTGCAGATGTTCCCATTCCAAATGAGAGAAATTGCCCAAAACAAAGGGGCCACAGGCCCCATGCAAGTCCAAAACCTGGCAGGACACTCATTAAATCTTTTAGTTGCAAAGTAATCTTCTTTGACCCCATGTCACACATTCAGGGCATGCTGATGCAAGAGATGGGCTCACATGGCTTTGGGCAGCTCCACCCCCGTGGCTTTGCAGGGTTCCACCTCTACAGCTGCTTTCACAGGCTGGCATTGAGTGCCTCTGTCTTTCCCAGGTGCACAGTGCAAGCTGTCAGTGGATTTACCATTCTAGGGTCTGGAGGATGGTGGTCCTCTTCTCACAGTTCCACTAGGCAGTGCCCCAGTGGGGACTCTGTGTGGGGGCTCCAACCCCACATTTCCCCTCTGCATTGCCCTAGTAGTTCTCCATGAAGGCTCTTCTGCTGCAACAGACTTCTGCTAAATATCCAGGCATTTCCATATATCCTCTGAAATCTATGTGGAGGTTTCCAAAGCTCAACTCTTGTCTTCTGTGCACCTGCAGGTCCAATACCACATGGAAGTTGCCAAGGCTTGGAGCTTGCATCCTCTTAATCCACTGCCTGAGCTGTACCTTGGCCCCTTTTAGCTATAGCTGGAGCTGGAGCAGCTGGTAGGTGGGGCACCTACTCCCAAGGCTGCACAGGGCAGCGGGACCCTGCTCCTGGCCCATGAAACCATTTTTCCCTCTAGGCCTCTGGGCCTATAATAAGAGGGGCTGCTCTGAAGATCTCTGAAATTCCTCAGTGATATTTTCCCTGTTGTCTTGGTGATTGGCAAATTTCTGCAGCTGGCTTGGACTTGAATCCTTCCCCAGAAAATGGGTTTTTCTTTTCTACCACATGGTCAGGCTGCAAATTTTCCAGACCTTTATGCTCTGCTTCCCTTTTAAACCTAATTTCCAATTTCAAACATCTCTTTGTGAATGCGTATGACTGACTATATGCTTTTAGAAAAAGCCAGATCATCTCTTGAATGCTTTGCTGCTTAGAAATTTCTTCCACCAGGTACCCTAAATAATCTCTCTCAAGTTCACAGTTCCACAGATCTCCAGGGCAGGGGCAAAACGCCACCAGTCTCTTTGCTAAAGCATAGCAAGAGTAACCTTTACTCCAGTTCCCAACAAGTTCCTCGTCTCCATCTAGGACCACTTCAGCCTGGACTTCATTGTCTACATATCACTATCTGCATTTTGGTCAAAGCAATTTAACAAGTCTCTAGGAAATTCAAAACTTTCCCACATTTTCCTGTCTTCTTCCAAGCCCACCAAACTATTTCAACTTCTGCCTGTTACCCAGTTGCAAAGTCACTTTCACACTTCCAGGTTATCTTTATAGCAGTACTCCACTATCCCAGTATCAATTTTCTGTATTAGTCAATTTTCAGACTGCTATAATAAACTACCCAAGACTGGGTAATTTATAAAGAAAAGAGGTTTAATTGACTCATAGTTCCACATGGCTGGAGAAGCCTCAGGAAACTTACAATCATGGTGGAAGACGAGAGGGAAGCAAGGCACATCTTACATGGCAGCAGGAGAGAGAGAGAGAGAGAGAGAGGGAAAGGGGAAGTGCCACTTTTAAGCCATCAGATCTCATGAGAACTCACTCACTATCAGGAGAACAGCATGGGGGAAACCACTCCTATGATCCAATCACCTCTTATCAAGTCCCTCCCTGCACATGTGGCGATTACAATTTGAGATGAGATTTGGGTGGGGACACAGAGCCAAACTGTATCAAGGGGCAAAAAAATTAATAGGCAAAGGAACAGGAAAGTAATTACAACAGGGAAGTTCTGTGAAGGAAACAAACAGAGCATCAGAAAGACTAGAGGACAGTTAACATAGACTTGGTGGAATTAATCCTCAGAGTCTCAGGCACAATGATGAGAACTTGAGCACAGTATGAGATCTTAAAGGTGTAAAGCAAATGGGTTGGTGCTGAAGGAGATGTAGATGGCTTAGCCCATGGGGGATGCAGTCAGCTGCCAGGAAAGTGGCCTCTGTAGAGTGCTTTTAGTAAACCTTCCTGGTCTGAGAAGCAGATACTAACTGGCTGTAAAGGTCCTGCTCAGCTACAGGGAAAACTAGCCCCACAGGTGGGGTAAGCAAAGGCTCCTCTACTGTTTGAAAAGGTGACAAGCCAGAGTCCAGGCAAGGTAATGTTGCATGGCACATATGGCTGGTCCAAGGATTTCAGAGCAGTGAGGCTAGGGTCTGTGGCTGTAAGGTCATGAGGACTATACTGCATGGTAAAGATGGGAGGCCTATAGCCCAGTGGAATATAGATAGGCCCAAAGGAGGAAGAGGTTTCTCTTCTGTGCTTTAGTGATGGGGTCCATGACCCAACTGAGAACAGAGTATAGAATTTGACTTCAGGACAAAAGCACCAACTACTCTTGTGGAAGCTTGATGTGCAAAATACAGGCTTGAAGAATTAAAGGATACAGTGTGTCACATAATTGAGATTTTTATCTGGAGGAAGATTGACAAGCGGGGGGCATGAGGCCTCTGCCCCGGGTTTCAGTCTATAAGGGACACTAATACATGATTAGAAAAAAAATATTCACTAGACATGAACTAGATGGAGAAAGGGGTACCTTGTGCACATCTCAGAAGATACTCCATGTGATGGGGAAGAATACTTTGAGAAGCTGCTGCTGGGGTGAGAGATGAGACAAGGCCCAAGAAGAAGATGTGGTTTGTTTAGCTATGTGGGTTACATAAGTTGGGGCCAAAGATCAGTTTCTTGGAACAATAGCAAAGAAACTGATCACAACTCCCATGTCCTCCTTCCTTTTCCTTCTCCAACACAGCTCTTGGCCTCTCCTCTTTACCTATGCTGGAAAATATTTAAAGAACTTTTGTTTGGAAAGGTGCCAACCTTAATATTCTGCCTGTAAGCTGCCTGTAAGGGTCCTGGACTGATCTGAAGAAAGAAGACAGAAGGACAGAGATGAAAATTCACTCTCTAGGAGAACTGAAACCAGTTAGTCAATTCGTTTCAGGCAGGTTTGATTGCCTGTCATTCACTGTATCTAAATCAAGATTCTTACCTCCATCTTGTTCTGACTTGGGGTGGCTGGTTTTTACAGGCAAATGGCATCCCTTGAGCCCATTAAGGGCAACTCCAAACACTAAGTCAGTTACACTCGAGCATTTACTTCTTTCTAAGCCCTCTTTATAGTCTGAAGCAGAGATCATCAATGCATCACATTCACGGGAGTTAGAAAATGACTCTTGAGAAAACAATGCATAACAGATTGGGGGAGCAAACATCATAGAGACACAGACCACTGTTAACTTTTCACATTAAATCTATCTCGTTCAAGAACAGATTCTGACAGTAAACAGTTGAGTGTTCTCCAAAACTGAGTCACGCAAGGAGCAAGTAAAAGTAATCCCTGATCCACTTAACATAGGGACATTCAGCTGGTTGATCTAAATTACAGTTCTGTTATGACAAATCACATCAGAAGGGTCCTGGACTGATCTGAAGAAAGAAGACAGAAGGACAGAGATGAAAATTCACTCTCTAGGAGAACTGAAACCAATTAGCCAATTCGTTTCAGCCAGATTTCATTGCCTGTCATTCTCTGTATCTAAATCGAGATGCTTACATTCCAGAGCAAGAACTTTGGGATAATACTATTAGAAGCATATTTCTCAATACTATAGCTCATGGTAGGCAAATGCAGATAGATAAATGCAAACAAAGACCTGTTTAGAAATACCAGGTTTACCACCACCTTCACCAACCACAGAGACCAATGAGTTATAGCTGCCAATCTACAGCATCTACAGAGCAGGTGGTAAAACATATTGAAAGATTCAGCTGTACTTTTCCCCCTAGTATAGACATTTGTGTAAATATGCATATATTATGTCTACAGATCTTTTATTGGTCTTTTTCTTTATCATTCGCTTAAAAAATGGAGTGCTATATGAGCTAGATTCTGGAGATATAAAGGGAATAAATAAAAGACAGTCCTTGCCTTCAGAGAACACAGAGAATAGTAAGGAGGGAGATACATAAACAACTAATTGGGGTATTGAAGTCTTACTGCTATGATAGACGTAAGTCTATACTAGGAGCAGGGGAGACCGGAAGGACTTAGGACAGTTTCCCAGAAGAGAAGACATTTAAAATTGGATTGGATGCATGGACTAAATTGGGAAGCATGAACAAGCACAGAATCTCCATGCAAGTTTTTTTTCAAAAAGATGATATGGGACCTTAAGTCACAAGTATGGATAAACATGGCATTTGTGACATGATTATGAACTCCAGGAGAAAAGAACCATCTCAGAACTCAGGGGGTAAATATGCAGTGATTCCTTGAGCAAAGCCAGATCTTGACTATCATCAGGTAAAAACATCAAGATTAAAACCTGAGGGTCGTCTCAGAGATTTCCTTCTGTTTGAACCACCATCCAAGTAATATACCTGTTTTATAGTCTGTTTACTCCATTAAAATGTAATATCTGGCCAGGCACGGTGACTCATGCCTGCAATCCCAGCACGTTGGGAGGCTGATGCAGGCGGATCACCTGAGGTCAGGAGTTCGAGACCAGCCTGGCCAATATGGTGAAACCCCTTCTCTACTAAAATACAAATATTAGCTAGGTGTGGTGGTGGGGATCTGTAGTCCCTGCTACTCGGGAGGCTGAGGCAGGAGAATTGCTTAAACCCAGGAGGTGGAGGTTGCAGTGAGCTGAGATCATGCCACTCCATTACAGCCTGGCTGACACCATCTCAAAAAAAAAAAAAAAAGCAACATCTAATCTATGAGGGCAGAGATCTCTGTAGTGTCCCCCAAGACTAGACCAGTGCCTGGCATTTAAGAGCTGCTCAGTAGATATTTGTTGTATGAATGAGTAAATACACAAATAAGATATTAAACCTGTATTTTAATGACCTGATCTGTAAGATTTCTCATGAAGAGGCTTACAGACGACACTGAGAAGAATGGTGCAAGACTCCTAGTTCTGTCTAGTGCTGTGACTACTATGTAGAAAGCACTCAATGATGGTAGCTATTATTCTTGTGAGGAATGTCTTCATCAATACTCTCTTTGACAATAAACCAGGCACTGGATGAAGTACTTTGCACTCGATCGTATGCCTATCCTATCAACAAATCTGGAAAAAGTAAGTAGGCCACATTATTTTCATTTTACAAGTCAGAAACAGATTCAAAGAAGTTTGATTTGTTCAAGTTGATTTCCTCAAAGAGAGAGTTGAAGAATCAAGATTCTGACCGGATCTTCAATGCCCACTGTCCTATCTACCATACTGTCTGACACTCAGGGGCTACCTTGCTGCTCTTAAAGCAACTAGCACATTGTTTGACTTTGAGTTGCGTGTTGATCACATAACATTTTGCCTGTTCAGCTGTAAGCTCCCAAAAGCCATGTAGTCTGTTCATTTTTGTGGCAACTTGTAGAGTGAGTTTCCATCTGAACTCTGCCAGCCCAAGAGGTTCTGTGGATGAACCTGAGGGACCCCCACAAGGAAGGAGAGCACTGGTGAGCTCTGAGCCCCTTTCTCTCACCTCAGTTATTTGTTTTCCCTGCCGGGTTTTCATATCATTTCCATAGAAGAAAGGATTCAGCTGAAAAAGAAAAGAAAAGAAAGAAAGAAAAAAAAAGGTGAAGCTCTGGAATCTATCAATGCCTGAGCATTCAATACTGTTAAATAGAAACTAGTTAGAAGCACAGGAATAGCAGATAGATGTGAGAAGTATGGAAGGAGCCAGTGTTCATCATATATTGGTTATTTCTGTATTGTTCACATGAATCTAAAAATTGAATGTTTTCTTTCCACACGAAGGGCAGCAGAATGCATGCAATATAATGCAGGAGAGATGTTAGGTTCATGGTCTTCAACCTCAACCACTGACCTGAGGCCATCCGTTATACTGGGTGGTAAAAGGGGAACATAAAAACTGTTAAAAATAAAACAAAAAAAAAGCACACTGAGGCTTATATAATTGAGACACAATAGACCTAAAAAGGGGGTGCAAATGCAGTGTCACCCGCAGATTTCAGACTGGGAACATGCTCAAATATAATAGGGCAATGAGAAAACACACTTTCTCCATAGCAACGACCCAAAAACTCAGCTCTGTTCTCATTACCAGGGAACATTTGACAGGAAAACCTTGAGAGGTAGTTTTCCCCCAGAGATTCATCAGGCAGCAGAAAGGGAATGTGGGGGAGAAACTGAAGGAGAACGAATGCCAGGAGACAGAGTTACCAAGGTGTAGGTGGTGCTAAACAGGAGAGGAGTGGAGAGGAATCCACAAGACTTATTTCAAAAATTCAAAAACATTGATGCCATGCAGAATAGCTGATTAACCGAGTGCAGAATCCCTCACCCCCAAACCCAAGCCCTTCTATACCAAAGAAGGAAAGCTAAACAGCAAATGATCCACTGTCGACAAGGAGACAACAGCCTGTCCTTCAAAAGGGATAGTGATGTCAGACTCATTTGTCTACTGGATAAGCCAAACGTTGATTCCTACAGACAGGCTCTTGCCTAAGAGGATCCAACCCACAACTCACTTCAGGCACTGTGCTGAGACCCATTAACTTTCAAGAGAGAACTTCCAGCACAGGAGGAAATCCCCCTGGAGAGAGAACACCAAAACATGCACATGGCCACTTTTCTTTTACCACATTCTGAGCAACTCAGTCAAAGCCGGGGTTACAACTCATTGATTCATTCAATTCCTTTAAGAAGCACTGAGGCTAGACATGGTGGCTCACACCTGTCATTCCAGCTACTCGGGAGGCTGACGGGGGAGGATCGCTTGAACCGGAGAAATCAAGACTGCAATGAGCTATGTGGTGCCACTGCACTCCAGCCTGAGCCACAGAGTGAGGCCTTGTGTCAGAAAATAGGAAGCATTGAGCTAGATATTATAGATACAAAGGTGACACATGGTACAGGCACTTGAGGACCCCACCTGGGAAGGCATTTGGTGAGTTCTATGATGGAAGGTTAAACAGTGGGTGGACACCAGATCACTGCAGTCGGGAAGACCTAGGTTTGAATTCTGTGTCTGCCACTTCTCCTCCTGCCTCAGTGGAGACGGTAATCATTCCTCCTTTCCAAGACTGTTTTCAGGACTTTTGTGCTAATATTTGGAAATCTCTCAGCATTGACCTGGACGTCTTGTAATTGCTTAAAAAGAGAGATAGTGTGAAACTGTATTCTTTACTTTTACCTACAGTGAGTGCATTGAGAACACAGAAAAATGGTCACATAACTTACTTCTCTGTCTCCCCTCAGAGATTCTGTTCTTATGTCTGTAGATAGCAGCTGCCAAGTGTACATAGTAAAAAGGCATTGAACTATCTCCATGGATTTGGACAGCAAATACACAGCGGCCATCACTAGCAACAGCGCCACAGCATAAAATAACATGCCACCCCAGGTAACACCAGAATAATTGGCCAGCGTTTGCCGCATGCATTCTTTCTAACAAGTCTCCGATATGTGTTATGTCTTTTGCCACATTGTCCAATTGTATCCTAACTCTAGGGCTTAAGGAGCCTACAATTGAATTCAGCTTAAATGAAGGTTGTCTGTTTCCTTTGTTACATCAAAGTGGAAAGGAAACTTCCTGGAGGAAACGTTACAAAAATACCCTCACTGCAAATCACTCCAGTGGAAGGCAGGAGAGGGTCTCAATAAGCAACTGTAATGAACAGCGGCCTCTGGACATACTGTCAAAAATGTCATCTTCTGATGACACTTACCCTGGTTTCTTCTCAGTTCATTATTCTTCAGTCTCCAATGGAGACAGAATTGAATTTCAAGGAACCTCAGAACCAGTCATGTGGGCAGGGAATAAGTAATGAGATCGTAAGGCACTGGCCTTCGCAGAAGTTGTTAACTCCCCTCCAAAGACAATGAAGAGACCATTGGACTGATAGTCAAAGAACCAGGCTCTGTTTGAGGCGTCTACACTATACTGCCTTTCTTGTGCAGGTTACTGCTTGGCTTTCTGCCTCGGTGGTGCCACTTACAAAATGGAACCAGTTCCAACTGCCCCTCCCCTCCTCATAGGAGATATTATGTCTGCTGGGTGTTTGGTTCCAACACACTAGTTTAAGCTAGCAGGGGCACGTTGTTGGTAATACTCATGGGTAGCAAATTTCAGCTTCACAAGAAAATAAAATCTGTAACAAAAAAGTAGAAAGGGAGGCCTTCAAATAATTTATTTCCTTTCTCTGGGTCTCTCAGCTTTGCCTCTCTCTTTGTGTTCTCTGTGCTCTAGCACACACAAACCAAGGTAGATTTGTCATAAAGTTAATGAAGCTTAAGTGTCAGGATCCCTCATTTGCAAAGCCTCTTCCAAATAAGTATTTTATTTACTACTTCATTTTGTATTTATTCTTTTCCTGCAGAGGACCCTGTGTTTTATATGCCTCAGAAATTGCAGTCTGCTCCTGCCCTCAAGGACATGTTGTCAGAGCTTACACAGTTCATGTTTTACATAATTTTCCTTTATGCAACACAGTCCCAAATGTAAATGGCCCCTATACCTGGACCCTAAAAGAAACTGGCTAGACAGCATGTTTGTTTTTTAAATAAACAGAATTTATATTTTCAAGCTGTTTTAGGTTTATAGAGAGATTGAGCTGAAAATACAACAAGTTCCTATATCCCCCGTCCTTCTGCATGCATTTCCCCTGCTGTTAACATCTTGCGTTGATGTGGCGCATATCTACTATGCTGTGAATGTTTGTGTCTCCTACATATTTGTATGTTGAAATTCTAACCACTAAGGTGATAGCATTGCAAGGTGGGAAGTGATTTGGGAGGTGATTAGGTCAGAGGGGTGGAGCCCTCAGGAATGGGATTAGTGCCCTTATAAAAGGGGCCCGAGAGAGACCCTTGCTCTTCTACCATGGGAGCACACAACAAGAAGGCATCATCTATGAACAAGGAAGCAGACACTCTTCCTTGATGGAAGAGTGGAAGGGCATCTGCTTGATGCCCTTCTTAAGATCTTTAGATTTGCCATTTAAAATCAAGATCTTTAGCTTTTCCCAGCCACTGGAAAAGATGATGACAATTTCGTGCTCAGGTTTAGAGGGTAATGGAGGAGATAATGAAACTGGCCGAATTTCCTTGTAGAACTGATGTTTGTGATCTTTTTGAATAAACATAGAAATTGACCCTCCTGATCTTAAAACTTGAAACTTACATTTGTCTAATTTGAGTATCTTTCCCAGGAAACTGACCACCAGCCATCCCAGATAGTATCAAGAAATTGAAACTCACCAGATCACTGCATTCGGACAACTCCTCTTCCTTACATCCCCCTAATTCCTGATTTCCTGTATGTTATGGTTTGGCTCTGTGTTCCCACCCAAATCTCATGTTGAATGGTAATTCCCAATGTTGGAGGAGGGAGCTGGTGGGAGGTGATTGCATCATAGGGGTGGACTTCCCCCTTGCTCTTTTCATGATAGTGAGAGTTCTCATGAGATCTGATTACTTGAAAGTGTGTAGGAGCTCCCCCTTTGCCCTGTCTCTCCTGCTGCCATGTGAAGACGTGCTTGCTTCCCCTTGACCCTTCTGCCATGACTGTAAATTTCCTGGGGCTTCCCCAGCAATGCTTCCTGTACAACCTGTGGAACTATGAGCCAATTAAGTCTCTTTTCTTTATAAATTACCCAGTCTCAGGTAGTTATTTATTTGTTTATTTATTTATTTTTTAAGACAGAGTCTCACTCTGTTGCCCAGACTGGAGTGCGGTGGCATGATCTCGGCTGACTGCAACCTGCATCACCTGGATTCAAGCAATTCTTCTGCTTCAGTCTCCTAAGTAGCTGGGACTGACTACAGGTGCCCACCACCACCCCTGGTTTATTTTTGTATTTTTAATAGAGATGGAGTTTCACCATGTTGGCCAAGCTGGTCTCAAACTCCTGACCTCAAATGATCCACCTGCCTTGGCCTCCCAAACTGCTAGGATTACAGGTGTGAGCCACCATGCCTGGCTGGGTAGTTCTTTGTAGCAATGTGAGAATAAACTAACACCGCAGATGTAGCTACATTCCTTCCCTGCTATATAAACCCCCAGTTTGAGACTTAGATCCCATCTTCTTGGCAGCAGAACCCAATTAAAGCCTTCTTCCCTGGTAATACTCCTTGTCTCAGTGATTGGCTTTCTGTGTGGTGAGCAGCAGGATCCTGGCATTTTGGTAACAATAATGAGGCAGAAATTGGATACGGTTTGAGATTTGCATTGTCTCTCACTGCACTCAGTGCCAGAATGACTCAGTAAAATTTATTTACAGAGCAGCACAGTTCAGAACAAAGCCTCCTACCTTTCTGATCAGAAGAGGATACATGACTGACCTCTGGGATATATTTACTCTCTTCTGTGGTAAATAGAAGAACAACCTCCCAAGATGTCCACATCCTAATCCCCAGAACCTGCGACTATGTTCGGCTATGTAGTAAGTGAGAATTAAGGTTACAGATAGAATTAAAATTGCCAATCAGCTGGCCTTAAGATAAAGCGATTATCCTGGATTACCTGGGTGGCCCTATAATCACAAGGGTCCTTAAAAGTGGAAGAGGGAGACAGAAATCAGTGTCAGAGTGACGCAACATCAGAAAGACTTGGTCAACCATTGCTGGTTTTAAAGTTGAGATGGGTCCATGAGTCAAGTAATGTGACACATCTAGAAGCTGGAAGAGTCAAGAAAACGTAGAATCCTGTAGAGCACTCCAGAATGAATCCAGTTATGCCAATACCTTAATTTTTAGCCTAGTGAGACCACATCAGACTTCTCATCCCCAGAACTATAAGATAAAGATTTTGTGTTGTTTTAAGCCACTAAATCTGTGGTACTTTGTTACAGCAGCAAAAAGAAACTAATACAGTCTCCAGCATTGTGTTGTTACTAGTACTATTGGTTTCTTCTTGAGGGGTGAGTCAGTAAGATTCCTGAGGGCAGGGACCCATAGTTTCAGTACATTGCTCTGCAAACACCAAGCTTTCAAGACTTAGGGATTGAATTCTAACCTCCACCTAAATGCAGATCAACAGAAAATAGGCATGTGGAAAGCACTCTCTAATTCCATTATTACCAATTTTGTCTGCTTCCCCAAATGTTTTCATTGGAATTTCTGAACACTGATATAAAAGGGAATAGACTGATATTTAAAATTCTTTTTTCAAGGGACTGCTCACCCATTCTGTCAGGGTATTGGAATTTAGCAGACTGAATTATTTGTGACAGCTGGTATGAAGAAAATGTTTAGTCCTAGCCAGCTTCAAAACGTGCAGGTCCCCAGTGATAGAGATTCAATTCAAAAAAGAGTTCTGTCTGATGTGACATCTTTAAACTCAAGGAAAATAATGGCACAGATAGACAGTAATACACTATAATTTTTTTAAATTATAAAATGAAATGAACACAGAGGAAACATAATGTAATGCCTAACTTGGAGAGACAAACTACAGGTATTCTAATCATAAGGAAAGAAATATTTGGTTTATTTTGATAGACTTTCATATTCAATAAACTATTCATCATGTAAATTACACAAATTTAAAAGGCTAAGGTCTGGCAAATTTCCCAAAATAAGCTATGCAGATTCTGAAGAGTTTCCAGTACCATGGAATCCATCAAGAAAATGCCTTTGCAGCCTCAATGTCTATAAAAGGATAGTCTGAGAGTTGGATATTATGCTTAAGGAGATGCTCTTCTTACAGGGTATGGTGTATTGAAAATGACTATAATTCTGACTACTTCTAAATGGTTTATGGCTTTCAACTGAGATTTCTAGTTTCCAGGTCAGGTTTATCCAATTTAAAAAAAGGGAAAGTGCTATACGTGCTAGACAGAGTGGGCTAATCTGCTTTCCACTACCAAAAATTTCAGGCTCTATCAAAGTCTGTGGGATTTTTTTTTTTTTTAATTTCCTCAGAGGGATCCCAGCTTTTACCATAGCTTGAATACATAAAAGCAAAAATTCACTACTCAGCATACCATGTTCCTTCCTTGTATGCTAAGTATGGATTCTTACTGAGCTCTTCTAAATACCTATTTCTCAATAGCCTCCTGTTCTTGATTGAGTTGTGTCTGCCATGAAAAGATATGTTGAAGCCCTAACCCCCAGTTCAAGTAGATGGGAATTTATTTGGAAATAGGGTCTTTGCAGATGTAACTAAGTTACGATGAGGTTGTGCTGGATTAGAATGGACCCTAGTTCCATGACTGGTGTCATGTGAAGGCCCTGTGGAGACAGGGACACAGAGACATCCAGACAGAATGCCACATGATGGAGATAGAGATTTGGAGTCAGGTGTCAGCAAGCCAAGGAGCACCAAGAATTGCTGGCAACCACCAGAAACTGGGAGAGAGGCATGGAACAGATTCTCCCTCAGAGCCTCCAGAATGAACCAACCTTGTCAACACCTTGATTTTGGACTTCTGGCCTCTCTAATTGGGAAAGAATACATTTCTGTTGTGTGAAGCCACACAGTTTGTGGTGATTTTTTTTTTATGGCAGCCCTAGGAAATGAATACACTTTCTGCTAGGTATTGCTTCCAAATTAGATCACTGCTTTTTGCTTAAAGTTGGGTTTCTTTTCCAGAAAAGTCCGCAGAAGAAATTAATATTGTTACTCTCAGTGAAAGTGGAGCTCTCTTATGTAATTGCTGACAAGCCAGTAAGGTGATGGATCCACACTGTTCTTATGCCAACACACACAGGGTGCAGTTGCTAGAGGCCAAAGAAAAAAAATGTGGCCAACCACAAAGACTGATTTTTACCACATCCACAAGTCTTCCAGTCTCAGATTACCAGTACACAACACATTATAAAGAGACAATTTTCACCACCATAGATTCGTGAAAGTATCATGTACCCATGGCATACGATGGATCAAGGCATATCGTCAATATTCACAAGAAAAGGGTTAAGACAGTCACCAAGGCTCAAATTTCTCATTAAACTATGACATTTTGAAACAAAATCAAGTTTGCTCCTTTCAAAATTTTTATTTACCCTAACCTGGTGCTGTTAAAGCTTGGCTTGTGTGTTTACCCTGGGAAACTCTGGACTATACCAATCTGTCTGTTGCAAGGATCTTCTTTTAATATGTGACCTGCAGCTTGTAAGAAACACATTAAAAGAGGAATGTATAAGGTTTTGCAAATTCTTTTTTTTTTTTTTTTTTTTCTTTTTTTTTCTTTTTTTTGAGACGGAGTCTCGCTCTGTCACCCAGACTGGAGTGCAGTGGCGCGATCTCTACTCGCTGCAAGCTCCACCTCCCGGGTTCACGCCATTCTCCTGCCTCAGCCTCTGGAGTAGCTGGGACTACAGGCACCCATGGTCCTGAGTAGCTGGGACTACAGGCACCCACCACGATGCCCGGCTGAGTTTTTGTATTTTTAGTACAGATGGGATTTCACCGTATTGGCCAGGATGGTCTCGATCTCCTGACCCCGTGATCCATCCGCCTCAGCCTCCCAAAGTGCTGGGATTACAGGCGTGAGCCACCACGCCTGGCCTGCAAATTCTTTAGATAGCAAATCTGCAAAATTGGAGAGAGGACTGGCTTCCACCCAGTAACTTAGGGAGTCCGGGACTAGGCCTGCTTCAGAGCACAGGAGGAGGGTCCATTGTTTCTATGGTGCTTTCAATTCATGTCTCAAAAGAGGACTTACTGAAAAGACTTTTCCGATCCATACCAGTGCCAGAGACTCAGCAAGGCACCTCTATGAACCCAGATTTGCGCAGCAGCAAGTCTGGAAATGGTGCCCATGTAGAGTGCAGAGGCCTTCCAAGTCGGCCTTGGCCAGTGTCCTCGCAACAGTCACTCATTTCCAGTGCTGTGTGGAACATCCAACTATCTCTCCTCTTAAAAAACCAAACCAAAAAAAGACAATTTGCTTTTGACCTAATCTGTCTCATAGTTGGGAAATGTCTTTCCTCCTTTCAGAGATTCTTTATGAAAAATAAACCCACAGTCTCCCACCTCTTGTTTACTCTTCAATCCATGGTAATCTGGCTTTCCACAAAACTCTCAATTCATCATTCCACAATGGCCCTCACCAGCATTGGCAAAGCTTCCTGTTGAGGAAAAGAGTCAAACTCTGTTAAAATATTTGAAGAGATTTATTCAAGCCAAATATGAGTGACCATGGCCCTGGGCACAGACTCCAGAGGTCCTAAGAATATGCACCCAAGGTAGTCGGTCTGCAGCTTGGCTTTATACGTTTTAGGGAGACACAAGACATCAGTCAATACATGTAAGGTGTATGTTGTGGGGGTAGGGGGTGAGGAGGGAGGTTTCTGGTCATAGATGAATTCAAAGATTTTTGATTGACAATTGGTTGAAAGAGTAAAGGTGGTATCTAAAGACCTGAAATCAGAAGGGACTGTCTAGGTTAAGACAAGGGGATGTGGAGGCCAAGGTTCTTATTACGCAGGTGAAGCCTCCAGGTAGCAGGCTTCAGATAATAGACTGTAAATGTTTCTTATCAGACTTAAAAAGGTGCCAGACTCTTAGTTAATTCCCTCCTGGATCAGGGAAAATACCTGGAAATGGAAAGTGATTCTCTACAGAATGTAGATTTTCCCCATAAGATACAGTTTTACCGGGCCATTTCAAAATATGTCAACGAAATATGTTTGCAGGTAAAATACTTTGATTTCTTTCAGGGCCTGCCATCTGTCATGTTGGTATTTTATTGCTACAAGGAGTTTATTTTGTCAGTCCTAAGATTGCTGTTTTAATGTTAGTGCTGGTTAGTCATGTCTGAAGTCCAAAGGGAGGAGGGTATAATGAGGTATGTCCAACACTTCCTTCCCATCATGGCCTGTACTAGTTTTTCATGATTCTTTGGAATGCCCTTGGCAGAGACTGTGGGGAAGGGGTCCATCAGTCAGCTGGAAGGGCTTAGAATTTTATTCTTGGCTTACATTCCCTAGTTACCAAACCAAAAAGGCAGGTTTAAACCTGATCTCACCTGTCTTCTCTGTGGCATCGAGTCACCTTTCCCTGGACAATTTTTTCTCTTGGGACTTCTGAGGCACCACTTCTCTCTGATCTGATAACATTGCTGCATAGCCCCTCTGATATTAAAGGAGGATATTTTCTTGACCCCTTTGGGGAACTCAAGACAGGGGCATGTTGTTTACTCCGCCCACCCCTTTCTACCCCTCACAGGAGGGAGAATATGAGTGAAGAGGTGCAGGAACCAGAGGGAGCGCTTTTGAGGGTTGGCAGAAACAAACTCCATTTACTCAGCTTGCCACACTCAACGCCTTGTGGGAGGAAGCAAGTAGGCGAGCAAATACAGGATCTGGCCAGCTGCTTTCAGGTCCCAGCAGGAGCAAACTCTGTGCAGGCCCCATGACAGCATCCAGGTGGGGCTACCTGAGACCCCTGAAGCCCCAGAGGACATGTTACAGTGCTATTTCAGCTCTGCTGTCCATGGACGGCTTAAATGTTAACAGTTCAGTGGGCCCTTTGCCTCATCACGTGAGGCAGTTGCCTTCAACCACCAAGGGCAAAAGGCCAGTGTGACAGCCGTTTTTTGGTTGTCTGCAGTCATGGCTCTCAAGCTCTTGTCTGGCTTCCAGGGAAAATGAGGTTGCATGAACGAGTTGAAGGATGGTGAATGCGGAAGATTTTATTGAACAAAGGAAGTGGCTCGTAGGGAAAGGGGAGCTAGAAAGGGGATGAGATGGGCAGGTAATCATCCCCTTAAGTCCAGCCATCTCTGGCCAGACTCTTCTCTGAAGTCAAGCCATCAAGCCATCCCTCTGAAGTCAAGTCACTTCTCTCTGACATCCAGCCACTTCTCCTCTTCTCTCTGACTGAGTCTGGGGTCTTTATAGCCACAGAATGGGGGGTGAGGGGGGTCATGGATAGTTTAGGAAAAGGCAACATTTAAGCAGGAAAACGGATAGAAGTTCTCACTGTGGGTCATGGGTTTCAGGCTTTTCAGCTTGAAGGTGGAGTTTTGCCAGGGACCTGTCCCTGTCTGCCTGGAATTTCTCTGCCTCCTGCCTCTATCATTGTATCAATATCTCTCTTTGATATTATGTCTTGTACAATTTTATCATGACTCGCCTCTCTTTCTATGAACTATTCCTGGATGTTCTCATCTAAGTCTATAGCTTTAATCAAATCTAATTCAACTAACTACATGTCTTCCATTAGCTCCAGACTCAAGTGTCTCTGGCTGTCAACTGGGTATGTCCACAGGAATATTCAAGGGGCAACTTGAAAATCATCATACTTGAAACTGATACCATCTCTTTCCACTTCCCACTGATCCTTTTCCCATGAGTCCTGTCTCAGAAACTGTTCCAGGCAATGGGGATAAGGCAATGAATGAAATAGTAAAGCTCCTACCCTTTGGAGTTTTATTCTAGTTGGGAGAAATGAATAATAAATGGGTAAACAAGCATGTAAAACTATAACTGTCCGGTGGGTTCACCTTGCCCACTGCCTAGACAGAGCCAATTTATCAAGGCAGGGGAACTGCAATAGGGAAAGAATCATTCACACAGAGCTGGCTGTGCAGGAGTTTTATTATTACTCAAATCAGTCTCCCCAAGAATTCAGGGATTGGAGTTTTTAAGGATAATTTGCTAGGTAGGAGCCAGTGAGTTGAGAGTGCTGATTGCTTGGGTCAGAGATGAAATAATAGGGAGTTGAAGCTGTCCTCTTGCACTGAGTCAGTTCCTAGGTGGGGCCAGAAGACCAAATGAGCCATTTTATTGATCCATCAAGTGCAGGGTTTGCAAAATATCTCAAGCACTAATCTTAGGTTTTACAATAGTGATGTTATCCCCAGGAGCAATTGGAGAGGGTCAGAATCTTGTAACCTCCAACTGCATTACTCCTAAATCATAATTTCTCATCTTTTGGCTTATTTTGTTAGTCCTACAAAAGCAGTCTAGTCCCCAGGAAGGAAAGGGGATTGTTTTGGGAAAGGGCTGTTATCATCTTTGTTTTGAAGTTAAACTATAAACTAAGTTCCTCCCAAAGTTAATTTGGCCTACACCCATGAGTGAACAAGGACAGCAAGGAGTTTAGAAGCAAGACAAAGTTGATTAGGTCAGCTCTCTTTCATTGTAATAATTTTCTCGGTTATAATTTTGCAATGGCAGTTTCAAAACATCATGTGGGGAAACTACCAGGGAAAAACAAGGAGCAGGTGAGTGGATTGACAGGGATAGAGAATTGTGTTTTATATGGGTGGTGAGGGAAGCCCCTGCTGATGAGGTGATATTTGAGCAGAGGGCTGAACCAATGGTGGGTTGGAGCCAGGTGAGGATCCATCCAGGAGGACTACTCCAGGCAGAGTCCCTAGGGTGACAGCATGTTGGGTTGGTTTGATTTGGAAGAGCAAGGAACTCTGGGTGATTGTGTTACCAGAAAGGGGTCCCGATTCAGACCCCAAAAGAGGGTTCTTGGATCTTGTGCAAGAAAATTAATGGTGAGTCCACAGAGAAAAGTGAAAGAGAGTTTATTAGAGAAGTGAAGAAATAAAAGAATGGCTGGCTACTGTATAGGCAGAGCAGCCCCAAGGAATGCTGGCTGGCTATATTTATGGTTATTTGTTGATCATGTGCTAAACAGCAAGTGGATTATTCATGAAGTTTCCAGGAAAGGCGTGAGGAGTTCCCAAAACTGAGGGTTCCTTTCCTTTTTAGACCATATAGGGTAATTTCTGGACCTTTCCATGGCATTTGTAAACTGTACTGGTGAAACTGGTACTGGTGGGAATGTCTTTTAGCATTCTAATGTATTATAATGAGTGTATAATGAGCAGTGAGGATGCCCAGAGGTCTCTGTCATTACCATGTTGGTTTTGGTGGGGTTTGGCCCACTTCTTTACCACATCCTGCTTTATCAGTGGGGTTTTTGCAACCTGTATCTTGTACTGACCTACTATCTCATCCTGTGACTAAGACCACCTAACTCCTGGAAATATAGCCCAGCAGTCCTCATCCTTATATTACCCAGCCCCTGTTCCAGATGGAGTCATTCTAGTTCAAATGCCTCTGACAGTTGTGTCAGAGCAGAGGTAGGAGAAAAGGTCAAATAAATAACATCTCGTTGGCTGTAGCAGAAACTTTGGGTTTCATTTTTATTGATACCAGAAGCCACTGTAGATATGAACTGAATTATGCTTTAAAACTATTTTTTTCTTTTTCTTTTTTTTTTTTTTTTTGAGATGGAGTCTCACTCTGTCATCCAGGCTGGAGTGCGGTGACACGATCTTATCTCACTGCAACCTCTGCCTCCTAGGCTCAAGCAGTTCTGCCTCAGCCTCCTAAGTAGCTGGGACTACAGGCGCATGCCACCATACTAGACTAATTTTTATATTTTTAGTAGAACGGGGTTTCACCCTGTTGGCTAGGCTGGTCTCGAACACCTGACCTCAGGTGATCCACCTGCCTCGGCCTCCCAATGTGTTGGGATTACAGGCGGGAGCCACTGCGCCTGGCCTAAAACTATGTTTCCAAATGCCATGTAGAGAAGAGGCTGCAGGGGATGTATCAGTCAGAGTCCAGTCAGGAACTAGAAACCACCCTAGGTATTTCAGGGCAACCCTGATTGGAGCAAAAAAGGAAAATGGGAGTCTTTTCTTCTTTCTCCTACTTTCCTGTCTCCATGTGTTGCCCCATTGTCAGAGATAGCAGGAAGCCAGAGGGCAAAGGAGGAGTGCAGTCTGTTCAGAGCAGGCTCCAGAAAGTTTTGCATCACTTAGAGATGAAATAAAATGCTAGTCAAAGAGAAATCTATGAACAATGGCTTAAATAATTAAGGTTTTTGTGGTGTTTTCTTCTTTTCATTATTATTATTAATATTATTATTATTATTATTATTGAGATGAGTCTGGCTCTGTTGCCGAGGCTGGAGTGTAGTGGCACTATCTCAGCTCACTGCAGCCTCCGCCTCCCGAGTTCAAGTGATTCTCATGTCTCTGCATCCTGAGTAGCTGGGACTGCAGGTGCACGCCACCACACCAGCTAATTTTTGTGTTTTTAGAACAGACAGGGTTTCACCATGTTGGCCAGGCTGGTCTCGAACTCCTGACCTCAAGTGATCTGCCTGCCTCGGCCTCCCAAAGTGCTGGGATTACAGGTGTGAGCCACCGTGCCCAGTGTATTATTGTTATTTTAAAGATAAGGTCTTGCTCTGTCGCCCAGGCTGGAGTACAGTGGCACTATTGCAGGCTCGAAATCCTGGGTTCAGGTGACCCTCCCAAGTAGCCTACTCTATAGGCTCACACTACCAGGCCCAGCTAATTTTATTTATTTGTTTATTTATTTATTTTAGCAACGGGGTCTCAATTTGTTGCCCAAGCTCATCTTGAACTCCTGGCCTGCCTCCCTAAGTGCTGGGATTACAGGTGTGTGCCACTGTGCCCAGTGATTTTTGTAGAAAGGAATGTGGAGGTTGGTGAATGTTAGCATTGATTCAATTATTTCATGGTGTCCGCCCATGTGTCTTTGAGATTATTTGGGCTCCCAGAAACCCTTGATCATAATTTTGCTGACCGCTCATTGACCACAATCGTGTCACATGGCCACCCCTAGCTGCAAAGAAGAATGGGGAGGTGAGTGCTACTTTTTCTTGCTTCTCTAGTGGATACTGGCAAGAGAAAAGGAAGTAGGGCCGGGCGTGGTGGCTCACGCCTGTAATCCCAGCACTTTGGGAGGCTGAGGTGGGCGGATCACAAGGTCAGGAGATCGAGACCATGGTGAAACCCCGTCTCTACTAAAAATAGAAAAAATTAGCCGGGCGCAGGGGAGGGCGCCTGTAGTCCCAGCTACTCGGGAGGCTGAGGCAGGAGAATGGCGTGAACCCGGGAGGCGGAGCTTGCAGTGAGCCGAGATCGCGCCACTGCACTCCAGCCTGGGCGACAGAGCGAGACTCCGTCTCAAAAAAAAAAAAAAAAAAAAAAAAGAAAAGGAAGTAGTACATTGGTGTTGAGGTAGACAGTAGTGGCCATTATCTCATCTAAGGGGGGTCGAGCTTTAGAATTGATGTGGATAAGAGTAGAGAATGCGGCCGGGCGCGGTGGCTCAAGCCTGTAATCCCAGCACTTTGGGAGGCCGAGACGGGCGGATCATGAGGTCAGGAGATCGAGACCATCCTGGCTAACACGGTGAAACCCCGTCTCTACTAAAAAATACAAAAAACTAGCCGGGCGAGGTGGCGGGCGCCTGTAGTCCCAGCTACTCGGGAGGCTGAGGCAGGAGAATGGCGTAAACCCGGGAGGTGGGGCTTGCGGTCAGCTGAGATCCGGCCACTGTACTCCAGCCTGGGCGACACAGCGAGACTCCGTCTCAAAAAAAAAAAAAAAAAAAAAAAGAGTAGAGAATGCTGTGAAGGACTCAATAAACAAGGTTATCTAAAGATGTCCCTTAAGTACAATAAGCTTCTACTAGACTCTAACCAATGAAGTAGATGCTAGCAGCCACTTGTAGCTGTAGCACAAGTGAAATGTGGCTAGACTGAACTGAGGCGTGCTGTACATGTGAAGTAGGCACCAGATCCTAAATCATAATGTATAGAAAAAGAACTTAAAGTGTCTTAACAATAATTTGTTATGTTGATTACATGTTGAAATGATGATACTTTGGATATACTATAAACATTTATTTCATCTTTCTAAACTTTGTTTAATGTGACTTTTAGATAAATTAAATGATGTATGTGGCTTGTTTTGTATTTCTATTAGATTGTGTTGCACTAGATTATTTAATGACCCTTTCTTTCTCTAAAGAGAGTCTCTGTTACCTGGCTCTAAACCAAATTTTCCTCTTCTAATGGTGCTAATTGTCATGGTTTTCTAAGTCTTACCAGAACAGCATTTCCCAATACCTGATAGCTCCAAAAGGTACCTTCTAGTGATGGATTGAAAAAACAAGCCAAACTCCTTTACCAAGAAACCTGCCATGACCATCATGTATATTTCAACCTGAGGTAGATAAGAACAAGTATAATAATGAAGTCAAGGAAAAGATTCCAGACAGGGATCAAATTATTCAGTATCAGTAGCACCCTGAGGCTATCAAATGAGACAAGATAATTGGTTGGAGTAGGGAGCCCAGTTTAAATTAGTCCTTTACTTAATCCTTAACTTTTCTTTTCTTTTTTTTTTTTTTTTTACTGGAAGCAAGGAATCCTGCAATTCCAATTTTGCCCCATGCTTTTTCATGACTTATATTAAAAATTTCCTCAGTGGCTCCGGTGAAAAAAATGAATGAACTGGAACGTGAAATCTATAGTCAATCTGTGGTATGTATGTCCTAATCCCAATAACCTATTAACATGTTACCTTAAAATTGCTAAGGAACTTTATGGACATGACTAAGTTAATGGCTTTGAGATGGGGAGATTATCCTGGATTATTCAGGAAGGTCCACTCTAATCACCTTGGTCCTTAATGCAGAAAGCTGTTCTTAGCTGGAGTAGAAAATCAAGTGATGTGACACTAAGGGTTTTGAGGATAGAGGAACAGGCCGTGAGCCAAGGAATATGAATGGTGTGATGGTTACTACTGAGGGTCGACTTGATTGGATTGAGGGATACAAAGTATTAATCCCAGGTGTGTCTGTGTAAGTGTTGCCAAAAGAGATTAACATTGGAGTCAGTGGGCTGGGGAAGGCAGATCCACTTTTAATCTGGTGGGAACAATCTAATAAACTGCCAGCAAATATAAAGCAGGCAGAAAAACGTGAAAATGCGAGACAGGCCTGGCCTCCCAGCCAACAGACCTTCCCTTAGAGTCTCCAAAAAAAATGCAGACCTGCTGACACCTTGATATTTAGCCCCGTGATCCATGTCACACTTCTAACCTCTAGAATTGTAAAATAATAAATCTGTGATTTTTTGGGTTTGTTTTTGGAGATGGAGTCTTGCTCTTGTCGCCCAGGCTGGAGTGCAGTGGCATGATCTGGGCTCACTGCAACTTCCGCCTCCTGGGTTCAAGCAATTCTCCTGCATCAACCTCCTGAGTAGCTGGGACTACAGGCAACCACCACCACACCAGGCTAATTTTTTGTATTTTTAGGAGAGATGGGGTTTCACCGTGTTAGCCAGGATGGTCTCAATCTCCTGACCTCATGATCCACCCACCTCAGCCTCCCAAAGTGCTGGGATTACAGGTTTGAGTCACCGCGCCCCGCCAAATCTCTGTTGTTTTATACCACTGACTTTGCGGTAATTTGTTCCAGCAGCAAGAGAAAACCAATACATCAACCCAAAATATAAACATTAAAACAACCATGAAAATATTGATTTTGAGAATATTGTTATCCACAAAACTTTTCACTATCACAAAACTCTTACCAGGTTCCATGACAGCTCTCAGAAACTGGAAGGAACACAGCTACCCGTTTATGAGAAATATTCTAATGTGATGCTCTCTTTAGTCCATTATCGCTGCCCCCAGCAAACACACAGAAATGACTCATTAATGGCTGGGCGCGGTGGCTCACGCCTGTAATCCCAGCACTTTGGGAGGCCAAGGCAGGAGGATCTGAAGGTCAGGAGATCGAGACTATCCTGGCTAACATGGTGAAACCCCATCTCTACTAAAAATACAAAAAATTAGCCAGGCATGGTGGCGGGCACCTGTAGTCCCAATGGAGGCTGAGGCAGGAGAACGGTGTGAACCTGGGAGGAGGAGCTTGCAGTGAGCCAAGATAGCGCCACTGCACTCCAGTCTGGGCAACAGAGCGAGACTCCCGAAAGAAAGAAAGAAAGAAAGAAAGAAAGAAAGAAAGAAAGAAAGAGAGAGAGGAAAGAAGGAAGGAAGGAAGGAAGGAAGGAAGGAAGGAAGGAAGGAAGGAAGGAAGGAAGGAAGGAAGGAAGGAAGGGAGACTATTAGCATTTCCCAGAGGATTAAAAACAAATTTCCCTCTTCCATCAGTCACTCTTTTCATATAATTTATAGCACAAAGGCTAGAGGAAAATGTATCTTTTTAATTTTCATGTTTATATCCCAGTTTTACTAGCTTATAGATTGTGCTCTTTTGCCTTGATTTTTTTTTTCAGTTTCTTATATTGCAGCAGTCATTCTATCCATCCTCCTCAGCTGTACTATGCAAAACCTATCATGCCTTTCTCAACATCTTTTGTCTGTATAAAGAAATATGTTCATGCCAGAGAATTTTGCTGTCAGCAATAGAAAAACACAACTTCTATCTACTTTGTGTTTAGACTAGATGAAGTTGAACAGAGTCATAAATAATGAAATACTGCCAGCTTCATAAGCAAGAGTTTATTTGAAAATTCAGTGCGGTGCTGACAATAAGAATCACAGACAACTAGAACAACACAATCAGGGGAAAAATGGTAGGAGAGATATCCATTTGTTACGAAAGTTTCTATCAATATTCATCTTTCAGATCTGCAGGAAGACAAAAGAATCTTTAGGGTCTTTCTTGTTAATATAACCCACAGTCCTTAAGTCTATCTGCCATTATGAGTCCAGATCAAAGAACTCAAAGTGCCATGCATATGAATGTGGATATCCAGCACACTCACCTATAATTCTGAAGAGTCCCAGACCCGACTCCTACTCTAATCCTCTCCTTCATCATTTTGGGCCTTCTGACTCTACCTCCTTATACTGCTTTAGGTCTGTCCAATCTGCCTTTTTCTTGTGCTTTAAAACATGATCCACAACAAGGTGAATGTATATGAAGGACTAGGATAAAAGGCAATAATTTGCAACAGACAGAATCTGGCAGCACGGATCCTAAATCTCATCCACCATTCCCTGCCCCAAGGAACCTCTCTCTGGTTGTCTCTTCTCTAGCACCTCATTCTTTCATCACGTTGCTTCAGCCCATTTCTGCGCTGGCTTCTCTAAGTTCCAGGGACTGGAAACCTATTCCTTCTGGAGCCTGGTCAAAGAAAGCCCACATAGCCCTTTCCAGCTTAGATCATTCTCTCCATCCTCAGGGAGGACTCCGCTTAAGTTCATTATGAAGATCAGTTTAGCTCCCTTTGTTTCTTCTTCTCTAATCTACATGGGTCTGGGCCTTTTTGTTTTATAACCAAAAGGCTCCGTAAGTAGTTTTTCTAAATGAAAACATAAAAATTTCCATGATGTGAATTCTGCTATCCCTACAGGATAAAAATGTGACTAGTCAGTTGAGGTTTTTCTTTAATAATAATATTTTCCTTCCCGGGATGTATTTCTCCATCTATTCTTGTTGTGTAAGCCCACAAATAGTTGTGTTAACATGAGATGTTGGTTTTAACAAAATGCTATTGCAGCACATTGGAAAGTGGCCCTGCCCATCCAAGAGGGATAGGAAAGTGCTTTTAAGAAGAGAAATGATTGAGTTAGATACTAATTGTATGTTATGCTCTGGGATGGTGCCAAAAAAACAACTTACAATGAAATTTTCCTTTACTCTAGCATCACAGAAATGGATATGGCAACTTCTAAGTGGTATTAAGGATTTCTTAATTTCCCTTTACAGTTTAGGTCTGATTTTCTCAAAATATATGTAGTCTAGAGACTGTTTGAAGGGGTGGCCTGCCCCTCCACACCTGTGGGTGTTTCTCGTTAGGTGGAACGAGAGACTTGAGAAAAGAAATGAGACACAGAGACAAAGTATAGAGAAAGAAAAAGTGGGCCCAGGGGACCAGCGCTCAGCTTACAGAGGATCCACGCCGGTCTCTGAGTTCCCTTAGTATTTATTGATAATTATCTTTACCATCTTAAAGATAAGGGAGTGGCAGGACAATAGGATCATTTTAGGGAGAAAATTAGCAATAAGACATATGGATAAAGATCTCTGTGACATGGGTAAGTTCAAAGGAAAATGCTGTGCCTTGATATGCATATGCAAACATCTCCACAAACCTCTTAGCAGCATTGAGCCAGCAAGTCCGGCCAGCAAGTCCCACTTTATGCCGTAAGGTGGTTTTCTCCTATCTCAGTAAACGGAGCATACAATCGGGTCTCACACAGAGATGTTCCATTGCCCAGGATGGGCAGGATTTTTAACCAGCAAGCTGCCTTCAGGCACTTGTTTAACAAAGACACATCCTGCACAGCCCAAAATCCATTAAACCTTGAGTCACCACAGCACATGTCTCTTGCAAGGACAAGGTTAGGGGTAGGGTCACAGATTAATAGCATCTCAAATACAGAACCAAATGGAGTCTCTTATGTCTGCTTCTTTCTATACAGACACAGTAACAGGCTGATCTCTCTTTCTTTTCCCCCACACTGTTACATTAGCATCACCTGTGTTTGTTTAAAAAACAAAAAGGTAAGTTCTTGCCCAGGGACTCCCTTGCCCAAATAAATCAGGATCTTCAGTGGGGGAACCTAGTGACATGCATTTTAAAGCTCCAATGTGATTTTTATCGTTAGGAAGGCTTAAGAATCATATCCAGAATAGAGTAGCTTCAATACATAGAGGAAACCATTGAGTATTCCAATAAACATATGGTAGCCCTTGCATTCATAGCTCCCTAGAATTAAAAAAAAAAAAAAAAAAAAAAAAAAGGAGTAAAATAAAGAGTAACTTTAGGCCAGGTACAGTGGCTCATGCCTGCAATTCCAGCACTTTGGGAAGTCAAGGCAGGAAGATCACACGAGCCCAGAAATTGGAGATCAGCCTGGGCAACATAGTGAGACCCTGTCTCTATTAAAGTATCAAAAAAATCAACTGGACATGGTGGCACATACCTGTAGTCCCAGCTACCCAGAAGGTTGAGGCGGGAGGATCATTGGGCCTGGGGGGTTGAGGCTGCAGTGAGCTGTAATGGCACCACTGCACTCCAGCTGGGGTGACAGAGTGAGACTCTGTCTCAAAAAAAAAAAAAAAAAGAGTAACTTTAGAGCGGCAAAAACCAAACATTTCATCCAGGTGATCACAGTTAACATTAATAGTAGTAAATGATGTTGATAGTCTATACCTATAGCATAATATGATGTGATGATGAAAGTTGCATTTTCTCTCTGTTGCCTTCTCTCCAAAACCCATAATCCTACTCTACCCATAAGGAAAACATTAGACAAATTTCAATTGAGGGATATTTTACAAAATATCTGACCTGTACTTCTTAAACCTGTCAAGGTCATCAAAAATAAAGAAAGTTTGAGAACTCTCACAGCCGAAAGGAGCCTAAGGAGGCTTGATGACTGAATGCAGTATGGTTTCCTAGGTGGGATCCTGGAAAAGAAAAAAGACATAAGGTAAAAACTAAGTAAATCTAAGGAAAATATTGGCTGGGTGCGGTTCACACCCATAATTCCAGCACTTTGGGAGGCTGAAGTGGAAGGATTGCTTAAGCCCAGGAGTTCGAGACCAACCTGGACAAGATACGGAGACCCCATCTCTACAAATAAATAATAACTTTTTTCTAATGGCAGGGTGTGGTGGCATGCACCTGTAGTCCCAGCTACTTAGAAGGCTGAGATGGGAAAATTGTTTAAGCCTGGGAGAGCAAAGCTACAGTGAACCATGATGGCACCACTGCACTCCAGCCTGGGCAACAGAGGCGAGACTCTGTCCAAGAAAGAAAGAAGAAGGAAGGAAGGAAGGAAGGAAGGAAGGAAGGAAGGAAGGAAGGAAGGAAGGAAGGAAGGAAGGAAGGAAGGAAGGAAGGAGAAGGAAGGAGAAGGAAGGGAGAGAAAGGAAGGAAGGGGAAGGAAGGGAGAGAAAGGAAGGAAGGGGAAGGAAGGGAGAGGAAGGGGAAGGAAGGGAGAGGAAGGGGAAGGAAGGGAGAGGAAGGAAAAAAGGGAGAGGAAGGAAGGAAGGAAGGAAGAGAGGAAGGGAGGGAGGGAGGAATGGAGGAAAGAAGGAAGGAAGGAAGGAGGGAAAAAAGAAAGAAAAGAAAAAGAAAGAAAGAGAGAAAGAAGGAAAGAAAGAGAAGGAAAGAAAGAGAAAGAAAGAAAAGAGAAAGTATTGACTTTAGTTAATAATATTAACATGGGTTCATTAATTGTGGCAAATGTACCATATTAATATGAGATGCTAATAACAAATGAAGCTGGGTGTGCAGTATATGGAAACTCCATACTATCTTCACAGCTATTCTGAAAATCAATAACTATTCTTAAACAAAAGTTTATTTTAAAAGTTTTTTTTTTTTTTTAATTGGGAGTTAAGACAGAGCAAGACACTGGTGATCTTGGCATTCCCTCTGAAAGCCACTATCTAGTCCATCAATCTAAAATCCATCTTACAGGTTAATATCATTAAAGTAAGAAAATGAATCAAACAATTGGCATCAAGATGTTTATTACCAGTAAGCTTAATTCTTCTACATTTTCACACACAAGATTCCCATATTGTATAATTCCAGAGGGTTCTAGTGTCACAGAATGAGACTGGGGGGAAATCATTCCTATAGAACACATTGTGAATATTTCTGGAAATTGTTCTAACTGCTGGCTTATTTATACATTAGAAGTAGAAATTATCCCAATTAAACCTCTACTGAGCAAAATATACAAACGACATATTTAAGCACAAGCCACTGGTGCTCCGTGTTTATTTCTCAAGTGAGTCTACCAGGAATAAAATAAGAGACTATTACCCCCTAACGTATCTGGTCCCTATACCACGAATCTTCTTTACTTATAAATGAATTCTGCCTTCACCTCCTTAACAAGCAGGACATACATGCTCTCCTATCAGTAGTTATCCCTGCTCTCTTTCCTCCTCACTGAGTTTCTAGATAATCTGCTCTCCTCCAACTGAGGTCCAGCACATCACACCTGACTTCATCAATGTATCTATAGATCTCTAACTCTGCTCTCCTTCTCTGTCCCTGTAAAGACCTGTGAGGTTGGTTTTCCTCTTAAATGTAGAAGATGGGTTTTTTTTGGGGGGGGTGGGGGGACTTAAAGACGTACCTCTATTGTCTTGGCCAACATTTTTTGATCTCTAGAAATTGAGTTCTAGTCATGGTAGCTCAAATAAAGAGATAAGAGTTGGATCAGTAACTGAAAAGATTCGGCCGGGTGCCTTGGCTCACGCCTGTAATCCTAGCACTTTGGGAGACCGAGGCGGGTGGATCACGAGGTCAGGATATCGAGACCATCCTGGCTAACATGATGAAACCCCGTCTCTACTAAAAATACAAAAAATTAGCCGGGCGTGGTGGCGGCGCCTGTTGTCCCAGCTACTCGGGAGGCTGAGGCAGGAGAATGGCGGGAACCCGGGAGGCGGAGCTTGCAGTGAGCCGAGATCACGCCACTGCACTCCAGCCTGGGCGACAGAGCAAGACTCCGTCCCCTCCCCCCCCAAAAAAAGAGATGCAGAAGCGTCTCAGGTAAACCAAGGCAGGAAGGACACAGTCTATTGTTAGGGTACATTGGAAATCCAGCCGATCTCTACCACTCAGAATTACCTGACTGGCGGGCATAGAGCACAGTTAGCCGCAGACTGGGGCTAGCACATGGCGAACGCATCTGCCTATCAGATACATGGCCTGTTGTCTTTCTCTACAGGGTCTGGGTAGAAATTTGTTTCACTTTTTGGAATGAAATTCACAAGATATGTCGAGAAAGTTGAGTTCTTCCTTGAGTGACAGGAGAGGTAGTGAAGAACCTATCAAGTTATACAATTCTCCTGAACAGGTTAGGAAAGGTTAGAAACTAGAGGGATTTCATTTCAACAATTATGTAGCCCCTAGTATGTGACAGGCGTTGTGGTTAAGCAGTGATGATAAAGGGTATATCAAGGATCAATCTTCTAGGAACTCATCTTTCCATAAGAAGATCATGCTGTAATTGGAAATAAAGAATTGTAACAGCAGAGTTCATAGTGTGCCATAAATCAAGCCCTGGGAACTTCAAAAAAGACAGACTGAGCTCAGAGGTTACCCAGCAAATGGTTCTTGTTTTCCAGGGCTCCCTGATTCCCTCTAACTTTTCATTCTCATCCTCTGTCTGTCCAGAGGAGTCATCTCCTACTTAGGCAAAGACTAGAAGCATCATCACTTTCTTTCTTTCTATTTATTTATTTATTGAGATGGAGTCTTGCTCTGTTGCCCAGGCTAGAGTGCAGTGGCGCCATCTCAGCTCACTGCAACCTCCACCTCCCGGGTTCAAGCGATTCTCCTGCCTCAGCCTCCTGAGTAGTTGGGATTACAGATGGTACATGCACCACTACATCTGGCTAATATTTTTGGATTTCCCATAGAGATGGGGTTTCACCATGTTGGCTAGGCTGGTCTCAAACTCCTGACCTCAGGTGATCCACCTGCCTCATCCTCCCAAAGCACTGGGATTGCAGGTGTGAGCCACCACGCCTGACCAGAATTATCACTTTGTGTTCAAAGACAGCAACTGGAGGGTAGAGAGAAGTGTATTCCCTAATTTCACTTTTAAGAAAGATGTACTTCTAGCTCACTAAATTGACAGCCTAAAAGCAGCCCCTACAATAATTGTCATAAATGGTGGCTGGATTTCCTAGTGCTGTTTATATCTGATTACCCTTCATGGATAGTAAGATTAATTGATTTCCTTGGTCTGGTTATGAAACCTAATACCTAATGTTGTCTCTCTGGGAAACTATACCTCAAGTTAAACCACCAGATTGCAGCAGGGCTTTCTAGAATCCAGTTGGCAGAAGTAGAACTGTTGAGGCAGGTGCAAGCCCAACCACAGACCTGCCCATCCACACCTGACAAATACACCTGCAATTTAAGAGGATCAGGAAGTTAATTCTGAGAAGGAAGTCATAAGTTACTGTAGCAAAGTAATTGAATTGCCGACTGGAGAATTCCAAAGGCAAAGGACTTCCTATGCACACATAGATATATTTCTGTTATTTTCATTCTTCACTTGTAGGAGTAAAGAAAATTTTGGAGAACACAGCTGTGAAAATTATGGATTTACAGTCAATCTTTTCAGTATCTAACGCTCCAAAAATAATGTTCTAACCAGTTTTCATCGATGAAAATAGCTAACGTGGAAATAAACTTTCACCGTTCACCGTCTAAGCTGTGAAAGACATTGCTGTGCTCCCTCTTAGACCCGCTGAGCTCTTTTTGTGTTTTGAGTTATGAACATAAGCAACCAGCTGCTCCTAATCCCTAAATTACAAAGCTTAAGGGAAACAAAAATATAAACAGATCAAGAAGGCAAAGCAAAGTCAATGCCTCTATGTGTTCCTTCAATTGCTATCAAGTCACTTGCAAATCTTCATTGAGCACTCACTATTTACTTGGCACTATAGTTTGGCACTGGAAATAGACTGGTACACAGAAAAGATATTTCCTTGTCCAAAGCCTAAAGAAGTAACAGCTAACATTTATATATGCCTACTAGTTTAAAGGCTGTTTTAAGCATGTTATTTTTTAATTTTTAATTTTTGAGGGTACATGGAGGGCGTATATCATATTTATGAGGTACATGAGATATTTTGATACAGGCATGCGATGTGTAATAATCACATCATGGTCAGGCGCGGTGGCTCACACCTATAATCCCAGCACTTGGGGAGGTCGAGGCGGGCAGATCACGAGGTCAGGAGATCGAGACCATCCTGGCTAACATGGTGAAACCCCGTCTCTACTAAAAATACAAAAAATTAGCCAGCTATGGTGGCAGGTGCCTGTAGTCCCAGCTACTCGGGAGGCTGAGGCAGGAGAACAGCGTGAACCCAGGAGGCGGAGGTTGCAGTGAGCCGATATTACACCACTGCACTCCAGCCTGGGCAACAGAGCAAGACTCCATCACAAAAAAAAAAAAAAAATCACATCGTGGAGAATGGGGTCTTCGTCCCCACCAGCATTTATCTTTTGTGTTACAAACAATCCAATTATACTTTTAATTATTTTTTAAATGTACAATTAACTTATTAAATTAACTTATTATTGACTATAGTCACTCTGTTGTGCTATCAAATAGTAGGTCTTATTTATTCTTTCTATTTTTTGTACCAGTTACTAAGCATATTATGTTAAACTCATGTATTAATTATCTCTATCAAGTAGGTGCCCTTATGATCCCCATTTTAGAGAGGAGGAAACTGAGGCATAAAGAGTTTAAAATGAACTGGGCACGGTGGCTCATGCCTGTAATCCCAGCACTTTGGGAGGCTGAGGTGAGTGGATCACCTGAGGTCAGGAGTTCGAGACCAGCCTGGCCAATATGGCAAAACCCCATCTCTACTAAAAACACAAAAAGTAGCTGAGTGTGGTGGTGCACACCTGTAATCCCAGCTACCTGGGAGGCTGAGGCAGGAGAATTGCTTGAACCTGGGAGGCAGAGGTTGCAGTGAGCTGAAATCACACCACTGCACTCCAGCCTGGGCGACAGAGTGAGACTCTGTCTCAAAGAAAAAAAAAAAGAACTTAAAATGATAATCACAATCTCTTTAGTGACTGTACAATTTCAAACCAATTTAAGGTCTCTGAAGGTAACACCAGCAACTCCTTTCAAACAGTGAATCCTGGGATTGTAGATGAGTTTCCTAAACACAATTCCGTGGTGAAGGCAGAGCTTAAAGGTGTTTATTATGCTGGTGTCTTTAGTCCTCGAAAAAAAAGCTGCCAGTTAAAGCTAGAAGGATTATGCCCCTAGACATACAGTGTTAAAACTGCGTTCTGTATCTCATTCTGCCATTGCTCTGTGATGAAATGTCATGAGAAGTCTTGATCTTACATCTCCCCGCCTTTTGTACAAACATTTCCTATGAGATTAATGCCTGAATGAAGCTTTAGCTATTTTCACGTGTTATTATAAATAATGTTCTTCGTAGAAAAATAAAGTTTGTATCATCAGAGAAACCAATCGAAATATTTGAGCTTTATCCTTTAACAATAATGGGTGAGTACATCTCTCCCTGGTAGCCCAGTGGCATGCACCTGTTAAGTGAATCAAACGTTCTAGCCTGGCCGTGGAGGACACAGCTTTTCTCCCTTTAGAGCTAATTGGTGTCTTAGTCTCATCAGCACTGTGCTCCCATCAGCCAAGCACACTGGACCAGCCCAAATGCTAATAGTTTTAATGCCAGAGTCTACCTCTGCAAAGAAATGTACATATTGTTAGTTTCCAATTAATGTACACTTTGCTATATTTTTTATGATTTCAAGAAAAAAATGAAAGCAACAGAAGTGTTTGAAATAGGGAAATAGCTAATTAAATCAAGACACAAGCATCTTGGAAAGTTTATTTGTTAGATAATTGAAATATTTAAAAAGGTAAGCAAAATCTAAGCTTCAGTTTTGTTTAAAGAAATTTAAATTTGTAAATAAAGCCTAGGATCAAACCTCCTTATTATTAGTTTCTAGGGCTGCTGTAACAAATTACCTCAAACTAGGTGGCTTAAAACAACAGAAATTTGGGCCGGGTGCGGTGGCTCAAGCCTGTAATCCCAGCACTTTGGGAGGCCGAGGCGGGTGGATCACGAGGTCAGGAGATCAAGACTATCCTGGCTAACATGGTGAAACCCCGTCTCTACTAAAAATACAAAAAACTAGCCGGGCATGGTGGCGGGCGCCTGTAGTCCCAGCTACTTGGGAGGCTGAGGTGGGAGAATGGCGTGAACCCGGGAGGCGGAGCTTGCAGTGAGCCGAGATCACGCCACTGCACTCCAGCCTGGGAGACACAGCGAGACTCCATCTCAAAAAAAAAAAAAAAAACAAAAAAAAAACAGAAATTTGGCTGGGCGTGGTGGCTCACACCTGTAATCCCAGCACTTTGGGAGGCCAAGGTGGGTGGATAACCTGAGGTCAGGAGTTTGAGGCCAGCCTGACCAACATGGTGTAACCCCATCTCTATTAAAAATGCAAAAATTCACCGGATGTGGTGGCAGGTGCCTGTAGTCCCAGCTACTCAGGAGGCTGAGGCAGGAGAATCGCTTGAACCTGGGAGGTGGAGGGTGCAGTCAGCCGAGATTGTGCCTCTGCACTCCAGCCTGGGCAACAGAGCAAGACTCCATCTCAGGAAAAAAAAAAAGAAATTTATTTTATTTTATTTTACATATCCAGAGGCCAGAAGACTGGAATAAAGGTGTCAGCATGGCCACTCTCTCACAGACAATTCTGACAATTCTTTAGAAAAATCCTTTCTTGGCTGGCCACGGTGGCTCATGCTTGTAATCCCAGTGCTTTGGGAGGCCGACTAGGGCAGATTGCCTGAGCTCAGGACCAACCTGGGCAACATGGTGAAACCGCATCTCTACTAAAATACAAAAGAAATTAGTTGAGTGTGGTGTCAGGTACCTGTTAATCCCAGTTACTCAGGAGGCTGAGGCAGGAGAATCGCTTGAACCCAGGAGGCAGAAGTTGCAGTGAGCTGAGATCGCGCCACTGCACTCTAGCCTGGACGACAGAGCGAGGTTCCATCTCCAAAAAAAAAAAAAAAAGAAAGAAAGAAAAAGAAAAAAAAGAAAAATCCTTTCTTGACTTTTCAAGTTGCTGCTGGCTCCTGGAATTCCTTGGCTTGTGGCAGCATTAACTCTAGTCTTTGTCTCCTTCTTCACATGACTTTCTTCTCTGTATGTCTTTTTTTTCCCCTGCATCTAAGAAGGCCATTCTCATTAGAGTTAGGGTTCAACCAAATCCAGTATGATCTCATCTTGATCCTTATCTAAATTACATCTGCAATGAACCTAATTCCAAATGAGATCCTATTCTGAGGTTCTGGCTAGACATGTATTTTGGGGGGGATACTATTCAACCTACTACACTCCCTTGTGTCTGTTAATATTTGCTAGACTTGGACAGGCGTGGTGGCTCACACCTGTAATCCCAGCACTTTGGGAGGCCGAGGTGGGTGGATCACCTGAGGTCAGGAGTTTGAGACCAGCCTGGCCAACATATTGAAAACCCATCTTTATTAAAAATACAAAAATTAGCCAGGTGTGGTGGCGTGCACCTGTAGTCCCAGCTACTTGGAAGGCTGAGGCACGAGAATTGCTTGAACCTGGGAGGCAGAGGTTACAGTGAGCCAAGATCGCACCACTGCACTCCAGTCTGGACAACAGAGTGAGACTGTCTCAAAAAAAAAAAAAAAAAAAATTGCTAGACATATAAATAGAATAAGATTTGAAATCTAAGAAGTAGGGCTTTGAAAGCATTCCTTTAACAAACTGCTTATTAATTTGAAAACCGTGGTAACCTCTGAATAATTTATTTTGCAAGCAAGTCATTCTCAAGGTCATGCAACAACCTATAAACACAAAAGAATCCCTTTATTAAAAAGGCTCTGGGAAGGTGGTTTTCCTTATTCTTATTCTGCTCTAACGTTTCTTTTTGAAGAGAGAAGAGTTTTTGCCTGACATTCACCTAAACTGACTAAGAAGTCTTGGGCAAAATCAACACCTGTCATGACAAGGCAGTTTAAGATTAAGACTCTGTATCAAAGGCCAGGAGAATACCCCAAAACTGAGAGGAAACAGCCCTGAAGAACGCAGCTGCCAAGACACAGCCTCATGTGGAGCTAAAACTATTCATTAGCAGATTAAAGGAAAGTAAACCACAACAAAAACATAATTTGTCAGTTTTGGCTATTCTTAGAGCCTCCAGGGAACACAGTTATAAGACAGAAACAATTTTCAGATAAAAATATCTTGGCTAACTCCAGAATATCTTCCAGAAGTCAAATCATCCTGCCTAGAGGTGAACTCCTCCAGATTTCTTCAATAATGGCTTTTACTACATTGCTGGCCTGCTGAGGGTTCGTGGCAGGGGGAGGTGGGTCTGAAGCCTGCCCACTGAGAACATTCCAGATTTTCATTACTTCCTGGAGACAACCTGCAGCAAGACCCTGGAGGAAATGGTGTGCAATATGTCTGCCTCCAGGCACTGGTTTGCAACAGGGCCAGGTAGGTAATGAGAAAGCTTCTGTCAAAGAGGGCGATTACACAGACAACACACGGGAGCTCCACTCAATTTAGCTTGACAAATGGCCAGAGAAGCAAAGGCAACAACAGCAGCTCTCGGAGGTTGATTTCCTGAGGGAAGTCTACAGAAGACAGTGTTCAATCTCAAGAAGCAGGGCTTCTTTTGTAACATTTCTTACATGTGGCTTTTCAAATGTCCATCTTTTTCAGCCAATTATGGTGCTTCTCTAGTAATAGCCTCACTCTTTGAGGAGACTGGAGGACAAATTCCTTGATTTACAAGTACAGTATGGAGCTGTCTCTTTAGAAACATTATTATTCTTTACTAAACAGTCCCCAAATTGAACAATGAGCACTCGAGATGGCACTGTCCTCCAAAGAGCTCAAGGCACCTTCTATCAGTTGTCAGATTGGGAATGGAGGGAAGGAGCAAATACAGAAAACAGAAACTTTAAGTGATATAATAATGGGAAGAATTTTCTAGTCATAGAAGAAAAAAATTAAGATGCTATAAACAAATATAAAGGCCAACAGCAGACTGAAAAGCTATTTTCAAATAATAAAACACAGGATAACAGAAAGTTAATAGCCTTAGTTCCTAAACAGCTTGAAAATCAGTGAGGAAATGTTTGTGGGCCATTACAATTGGCAAAGTTCTGTAGGTCAGGGTTGAAAAAGAAACACAAACAAAAACAAATTGGCAAAGGACTTGAAAAGGCATTTCCCAAAAGAAAACAAATGACCAAAAACATGTGAATAAATGTTCAACATTATTAATTATAGAAGAAATCACAACAGAGCTATTTTCAGCTACGAACGTGCACAGATTTAGTGTGTGTGTATAGCACTTACTAAGCACTATTACATAGCACCCTGCCAAGTGTTTTCCGTCTTCCAGCCGCTTCCTCTTTGTAACAACTCATCACTACTAGGTCTTATTATTTATCCCTGTTTTACAGATGAGGAAACTAAAGCACAGAAGTCGAACTAATTTAGTCAAGGTCATGTGGCTAGTTCTTGGTGGAGCTCTTTCACCCACTGTGCTTTATTGCCTCCCTAAGAATTGTTGAGTGCAGTGAAACTCCCTCTTACACATTGTTCGTGGGCAGGTACAATTGGTACAATTGGTAAATGAGGTAAAATTGGTACAATTGGTAAATGAGGCAGTGACTTGTACAAAAGTTCTGGAATATTTTTGTATGGAATAAAATTGTTTAAAACTGGCAAGTGAAAGCCTTGATGGCAATGAATAGCTTATATGTAGAATGAATCCCCACCAGCCACTATGGCACCAAGAATGAACAGAGAGAAGAGGAGTACCTACCTAGGCTTAGGTTGCTGGCAAAGCTGGAAGTGCAGAAACAAAAATAACATGAAGAATAACATGTGTAACTGAGGGAGTCACATTTGATGGCCTTATCTTCTCAGTAACGCTGGAAGCAAAGTCACGGCAGAAAGACAAGTTGTGGGAAGGAGGAGAGAGAGAGGATGCCTGGTGCAACCACCACATGGATCATGATGGGGAATCAGAAGAGGTGAATCAACTGCTTTTGAGGTACAGAAAGGTGGACCATAAGCCAAGCAATGGGGATTTTTCAATGGACTTCAATTTGGTAGATGAGCTATGTCAGTCTTTATGTCACTCTGGACTCAGAAATTGTATTGGACGGAAGCAGGGATCTGAGGTCTGGAGCTGATGAGAAGTCAAGGCAAAAAAAGGAAAAAGAAAATGACCTGAGAATTACTGAGAATATCAACATGCTGGAGGAGTACAGCGAAGTCGGGGTAAATGTTGGCAAGTAACACCCAAGACTGTACATAAAACTCTGCAGCTTCACATTTGTGAATAGCTTCGGTGGGAGTTCTTCAAGTACCTCACTGAAAGTGTCAGGGAACAAATCAGTATTCTAGCAGAGAGTCTCTTGCTCCTTTTATCAGAATCTGGGAAATCTTTCATTTGCTTGACCAAGAAAGAACATGGCTTGCTTGCTTGCTCCAATACTACATGTAGATTTAGTCCCCCACACACTTAAAATACAGAACATTTCTATTGCCCCAGTCTTCTCATGCCCTTTGGGTCAATTTTGTTTTCTCCCTTTGACATGATCTGCTTTCCACCTTTACAGATTTGTTTGGCCTGTTCTAGAATTTCGTATAAATGGAATAATGTAGTAAGTACTTTTTCATTTTGGCTTCTTTAACACAGCATAATGTTTCAAACATTCACCCATGTTGTATGTATCAATAGCTCATTCCTTTGTATTGCTAAAAAGTATTTCATTGTATAAATATCACAGTTTGCTTATCCATTTACTAATGGCGCTTTCCAATTTGGAGCTATTAAGCTGCTGTGAACATTTGTGTACAAGTCATTTCGAGGACATGTTTTCATTTCACTTGGGTAAAAGTGTAGCAATGGAGTTTCTGGATATTATGGAATCGTATACACTTAGTTTTATAGAAAAGAGGCCGGGCGCGGTGGCTCAAGCCTGTAATCCCAGCACTTTGGGAGGCCGAGACGGGCGGATCACGAGGTCAGGAGATCGAGACCATCCTGGCTAACATGGTGAAACCCCGTCTCTACTAAAAAATACAAAAAACTAGCCGGGCGAGGTGGCGGGCGCCTGTAGTCCCAGCTACTCGGGAGGCTGAGGCAGGAGAATGGTCTAAACCCGGGAGGCGGAGCTTGCAGTGAGCTGAGATCCGGCCACTGCACTCCAGCCTGGGCGACAGAGCAAGACTCTGTCTCAAAAAAAAAAAAAAAAAAAGAAAAAAGAAAAGAGGCCACGCGCCATGGCTCAGGCCTGTAATTCCCAGCACTTTGGGAGGTGGAGGGGCAGATCACTTGAGGTCAGGAGCTGGAGACCAACCTGGCCAACATGGTGAAACTTTGTCTCTACTAAAAATAGAAAAATTAGCTGTGCCTGGTGGCGCAGGCCTGTAGCCCCAGCTACTCAGGAGGCAGAGGTTGCAGTGAGCTGAGATCACGCCACTGCACTCCAGCCCGGGCAACAGAGCAAGATTCTGTCTCCAAAAAAAAAAAAAAAAAAAAATCATAGAAAAGTGCCAAAGTGTTTTCCTAAGGGGTTGTACCATACTTTTCAAAATTAATTTTTAAAAACTATTAATTAACATAAAAGTAACCATCTTAACGATTTTTAAGTACAGCAGGCCTTCTGTAACTGCAGGCTCCATATCCATAGATTCAATTGCAGAGCAGTCAAAATATTTTTTTAAATGCAACATTAAAAATTAATACAAATAACACTGTGACAACTATTTACATAGCATTTACATTGCATTGGGTATTAGAAGCAATATAAAAATGATTTAAAGTATATAGGCGGATGTGCAGAGGTTTATGCAAATACTACCATTCTATATAAGGGATTTGAGTATCCACTGATTTTGGCAACTGAGCAGGATCTTGGAAGCAATCTTGCATGAATATTGAGGCACGACTGTATACGGTTCGATAGCGCTAAGCACATTCACATTGCTGTGCAATCAATCTCCAAAGGTCTTTTCACTTTGTAAAACTGAAACTCTGTACCCACTAAACAACTTCCCATTCTCTCTATTCCCCAGCTCCTGGCAACCATCATGCTATTTTCTTTCTCTATGAATTTGACTATTTGAGGTACCTCATGTAAGTGGAATCATACAGTATTTATCTTTTTCTGACTGGCTTATTTCCCTTAGTACAATGTCCTGAATCAAGGTTCATCCATGTTGTGACGTGTGTCCGAACGTCCTTCTTTGGCTGGGCACAGTGGTTCATGCCTGTAATCCCAGCACTTTCAGAGGCCAAGGTGGGTGGATCACCTGAGGTCAGGAGTTCGAGACCAGCCTGACCAATATGGTGAAACCCCATCTCCACTAAAAATACAAAAAATCGCCGGGTGTGGTGGCAGGTGCCTGTAATCCCACCTACTCAGGAGGCTGAGGCAGGAGAATCACTTGAACCCGGGAGGTCGAGGTTGCAGTGAGCCGAGATCGAGCCACTGCACTCCAGCCTAGGCGACAGAGTAAGGCTCTGTCTCAAAAAAAAAAAAAAAAGAAGAAAGAAGGAAGAAGAAGAAGAAGAAGAAGAAGAAGAAGAAGAAGAAGAAGAAGAAGAAGAAGAAGCAGCAGCAGCAGCAGCAGAAGCGTCCTTCCTTTTTTGAGGCTGAATAATATTCTATTGCATGGACATACCACATTTTGTTTATTTATCCACCAGTGAATGCTTGGGTTAGCTTCTACTTTTTGGCTATTTTGAATGATGCTGCTGTGAACATGGATGGATAAATATCTCGTTGAGACCCTGATTGCAATTCTTTTCGATGTATAACCAGAAGTGGAGTGGTTTGATCATACGGTAATTTTATGTTCGATTTTTCTTTTGAAAACAATATAGTTTTCCACAGCATCTGCACCATTTTACAATCCCACCAACAGTGAATTTCTCCAGTTCCTCTACGTCCTTAGCAACACTTGCTATTTTCGGGTTTTTAACGGTAGTATCTCTTTGTGGTTGTCATTTGCATCTCCCTAATGATTAGTAATTCTGAACATCTTTTCTTGTGCTTGTTGGTCATTTGTACATCTTCTTGAGAGAAATGTCCATTCAAATTATTTGCCCTAAGGCTAGGTGTGATGACTCATGCCTGTAATCCCTGCATTTTGGGAGGCTGAGACGGGCAGATCATTCGAGGTCAGGAGTTCAAGACCTGCCTGGCTAACTGGTGAAACCCAGTCTCTACTAAAAATACAAAAATTACCTGGTCGTGATGGTGGTCCCCTGTAATCCTGGCTACTCAGGAGACTGAGGCAAAGAATCACTTGAACCCAGGAGGCTGAGGTTGCAGTGAACCGAGATTGCGCCATTGCACTCCAGCCTGGGGAACAAGAGTGAAACTCCATCTAAAAAAAAAAAAAAATCTTTGCCCGTTTTTAAAATTGGGTTGCTTGGTTTTCTTTGCTGAGTTGTAGGAGTTCTTTATACTTATATTACAGATATTAACCCCTTATCAGAAATGTGATTTGTAGGCATGTTCTGTCACTGTGTAAGTTGCTTTTTCCTCATGTGTTGATTGTGTCTGTTCATATGCATATACAGAAGTTTTACATTTTAATTTAGTCCAATTTGTCTATTTTTACTTCTATTGCCTGTACTTTTGTTGTCATATCCAAGAAACAATTACCAAACCTAACGCCATGAAAATTTTCCCCTATAATTTCTTCTAAGAGTTTTATAGTTTTAGCTCTTATGTTTAGGTCTTTGATCCCACTTTGAGTTAACTTTTGTGTACGTTGTAAGGTAAGGGACCAATTTCATTCTTTCGCATGTGGATATCCAGTTTTTCCAGTACCATTTGTTTCAAAGATTGCCTTTTCCCCATTGAATGATCTTAGCAGCCTTGTCAAACATTATTTGACCATTTGCGACAGGGCTTATTTCTGTGTTTTCTACTCTATTCCACTAGTCTCTATGGTTGGTCTCTATGCCAGTTTTGTTTTTATTATTGCACATTCTCACCAAAATTGGTACTGTCAGTCTTTTTAATTTTAGCCATTCTCCCCGATGTGGAATGTGTAGTGGTATCTCAATAGGGCTTTAATCTCCATTTTCTGATGACTAATAAATGTGAGCATCTTCTTGTGGTAATATTAGCCTTATTTATTTATTTATTTATTATTTTTTAAAGACAGGGTCTCACTTCCATTAGCCTTATTTATTTGTGTATTTATTTATTATTTTTTAAAGACAGGGTCTCACTCCCATCGCCCAGGCGGGAGTGCAGTGGCACAATCATGGCTCATTGCAGCCTCCGCCTCCTGGGCTCAAGCGACACTCCCACCTCATTTTTCATTTTTTGTAGAGACAAGGTCTCACTATCTTGCCCAGGCTGGTCTCAAACTCTGGGGCTCAAGCCATTCACCCACCTTGGCCTTTCTAAGTTCTGGGATTATAGCCGTGAGCAACCACTCCCGGCCAGTCATTTTTATATCTTCTTATTGGAATGTTAGTTCAAATATTTTGTTAACTTTTCATTGAGTTTGAGTTCTTTGTATATCCTGAATGCAAGTTCTTTGTCAGAAAAATGTATTGCAATTTTCTCCCAGACTGTGGCTTGCCTTTTCAGTTTCTTGACATAGTTTTTCAAAAGATAGACACCCTTAATTTATATAAAGTCCAATTTATTTACACATTTATTTAGATTATAGCAATTTTCCTGTTCTAAGAAATCTGCCTCCACTTCAAGGTTGTTTTGGAAGTTTTATTTTCTTTTAGAAGTTTTTAGTTTTAACTTTTATATTTAGATTAATGATTGACTTACAGTTAATTTTCATGTATGGTGTGATGTCATGATTGAGGCTCAGTTTTGTCCATACAGATACCCAATTATTCCACTACCATTTGTTGAAAAACTATTATTCTCCCATTTTATTTTCTTAGCAACTTTGTCAAAAATTAATTGACTGGCTGGGCGTGGTGGCTCACGCCTGTAATCCCAGCACTTTGGGAGGCTGAAGCGGGCGGATCATGAGGTCAGGAGTTCAAGACCAGCCTGGCCAACATGGTGAAACCCCGTCTCTGCTAAAAATACAAAAAATTAGCCGGGCATGGTGGTGCGCACCTGTAATCCCAGCTGCTCAGGAAGCTGAGGCAGGAGAATCACTTGAACGCAGGAGGTGGATGTTGCAGTGAGCCGAGATCGCACCACTGCACTCCAGCCTGGGCAACAGAGTGAGACACTGTCTCAAAAAAAAAGAAAACAAAATTTTAATTGATCATATAAGCCAGGGGTCTGTTTTTAGATTCTCTGTTTTATTCCATTGATTCTTCCTCCCATGTCGCACTGTCATGATTGCGGCAGGTTGGGAATCAGGTAGTGTAAGTCTTCCAGTTGTGTTCATCTATTTCTAAATTGCCCTGGGTATTCCAGGTATTTTCTATTTTCACATAAATTTTAGAATCAGCTCAATTTCTACTGAAAAAAACAAAAAAAAAGCCTATACAATGTTGATCAGGGATGCATCAAATCTATAGATCAATTTGGGAAGAATTGTCATCTTAGTAACATTAAATCTTCCATTCCAATGACATGGTGTATCTCTCCATTTATTTATGTCTTCTTTTACTTCTTCAAGCACTATTTTGTAGTTTTGGGTATACAAACAGGTCTTACATGTATTTTGTTCAGCTTATCCCTAAGTATATCATGTTCTGGCAGCATTTATCAATGTTATTCTTTATCATAATTTCACTTTCCAACTGTTTACCTCTGGTCTTCCGAAACTGATTTTTTGTTTATTGACTTTTTTTTTCTATGCTCTTGCAAAATTTACTTATTAGGTGCCATAAGGAAAGAAAAAGAAAATTAGAAAAGAATTAGAAAGATTGGGAAAGGATATGTGTTTTTGATCCATTAATTATTTTAAAATTTTTCTTTCTGAAAAAATCTGAGCAGTCTGTAAACTGTGACCTCAAGTAAACTCTAATTTGAAGTCCAGTTGAGTTTATTTTAGATCTTTTTTAAGATCACACTGGAGCGATAATGGTTATCTACTGGAGTAGAACTCATCGAATCTAAGGTTTGAAGGAATCTTGAATTATCTAGTTCAAATGTCAGAAGGGTGTGAACCACAGCAACTTCGCCTTAAATAGGAGCTAGGTAAAATGAGGCTGAGACCTACTAGGTTACCTTCCCAGTTGGTTAAGGCATTCTAAGTCAAGAATGAGATTGGAGGTCAGCACAAGATACAGGTCATAAAGACCTTGCTGATAAAACAGGTTGCAGTAAAGAAGCCGGCTAAAACCCACCAAAACCAAGATAGCAATGAGAGTGACCCTCTGGTCATCCTCACTGCTACCTTCCCACCAGCACCATGACAGTTTACAAATGCCATGGCAATGTCAGGAAGTTACCCTATATGGTCTAAAAAGGAGAGGCATGAATAATCCACCCGTTGTTTAGCGTGTAATCAAGAAATAACCATAAAATGGGCAACCAGCAGCCCTCAGGGCTGCTCTGTCTATGGAGTAGCCATTCTTTTATTCCTTAAACTTCTTTCACTTTACTCTGTGGACTCACCCCAAATTCTTTCTTGCATGAGATCCAAGAATCCTCTCTTGGGGTCTGGATCTGGACCCCTTTTCTGTAACACAAACAATTCTCTACATATTCTATGACAAATACTTCACTTGGGTTAAATCCTTTCAGGAATAGGAAATTATTTTTCACTCAGCCCACTTCATTTTTGGTTGGCACTGTAAGAATATTCTTTCCAAGTTGAGCTCAGAGCTGTCTCTGTGAATTTTTTGTTAATTTCTTCTCAAATTTGTCATATGACATAAAGATTGCTGTCTTAGTTATGTATCACTATAAAGAAATATCTCAGACTAGGTAGTTTATAAAAAAAGAAAAGAGGTTTATTTTGGTTCATGGTTCTGCAGGCTGTATGAAAAGCATGGTGCCAGCCAGGCGCGGTGGCTCAAGCCTGTAATCCCAGCACTTTGGGAGGCTGAGACGGGCGGATCACAAGGTCAGGAGATCGAGACCATCCTGGCTAACACGGTGAAACCCCGTCTCTACTAAAAATACAAAAAACTAGCCGGGCGAGGTGGCGGGCGCCTGTAGTCCCAGCTACTCCGGAGGCTGAGGCAGGAGAATGGCGTAAACCCGGGAGGCGGAGCTTGCAGTGAGCTGAGATCCGGCCACTGCACTCCAGCCTGGGCGACAGAGCCAGACTCCGTCTCAAAAAAAAAAAAAAAAGAAAAGAAAAGCATGGTGCCAGCATCTGCTAGTGGCAAGGACTCAGGAAGCGTACAATCATGATGGAAGGTGAAGGAGGATCAGGAGCGTCACACTCTGAGACAGAAAGCAAGAGAGAGAGGGAGGGGGTGCCAGGCTCTTTTAAACAATCAGATCTCATGTGAACTCACAGAGGCTGAACTCATTACCATGAGGACAGCACTCCTATTCATGAGGGATCCGCCCCCATGACTGAAACACCTCCCACTAGGCCCCACCTCCAACACTAGGGATCATTCAACATGAGAGTTGGAGGAGATGAATATCCAAATGCATATTTGTTGCATTCAGCTGGTTAATACCGGTACAAATTACTGATTGTTAAAATACTCAAGCACAGTTGTTAAAAACCACTGTTCTAAGCTCCCCAACCCCCACAACTGCCACTGGACAGTTCTGGACCAGTCCATAATCTGGACATTAAACAGTTCAACCTGGACCTAGCAGAAGGCCCTGAGGTGCTTGCTTCTGCAGAGATATGGCCTGCTTTTCTTCTGAGGATTGGTACCTGTGTTGTGCTTGGTACTTCTCATAGCACTTCTGCTTGTACCTCTACCATATGAACACCTGTTACTTGTATTCTAAAATGCACTAAAGCCTTATTACTCGAATGAGATGCATGAACCCATGCATTATCTTGGAGTTTTTGAGAAATGAAGAATTGCAGGCCCCACCCCAGACCTACTGAATCATAATTTTCATTTTTATGAGACTTCCAGATGACTCATGTGCAAATTTCAGTTTGAGAAGTCTCAGCTAGCCTAGGTCCTGGTTGGACTAATCCAGTGTGAACTGGTAGATTAATAATGCAGAGAGAGTGCAGACCATCAAAGGAGCTAAGTTCCTGGGAAGGAAAATTGTTCTGAGAGCATGTGGAGAAATTGTCATTTGGGGAAAGGAAGGGATGGGATAGATGGGAAGAAGGGGATGCAGATTTAAGAGGTTTAAAGATTTGGTTAATGAGAAGGTAAAATATTTCTCTCAGATTAATTTTATCACTTTAGTGATGCATGAGGGAGATCATCAGTCCTGATGGGCAACAGGACTGATGAAAGAGGAGAGGCTGATGAGTTAGTCATCTTGGTAGGCAGACATTAGGAAAATTTTGGTAGGTTACTGGACAGTGTTGAATGCCCATTCAAATATTGTAAACATGAATTTAAAGACAAATAAGTCAGCCCATTTGGGTGAATTTCTCCTAAAAATGTTCAACTGCTCAACCACTGGTCCCAAGATGGCAGACAGTAGACTTCAACTGTCAGAATTTCCTTAGTCAAGTATGCCAGAAAGAAAAACAGCAAGGGAGTTGAAGACATGGCAAGACTTTTCAACATAATTTAAGCTAGACAAGGAGGCAAGTGAATACAGGAAGGGGATGAGGGACAAGAGAGAATGTGGTGGTTGGATCAATGAAACGGAGCTCTTTTTAAAAAAACAAATTTTTTTTGAGACAGAGTCATCTGGCCCTGTCTCCCAAGCTGGAGTGGCATCTCGGCTGACTGCAACCTTTGCCTTCCAGGTTCAAGCAATTCTGCCACAGCCTTCCAAGTAGCTGGGACTACAGGCACCCACCACCACGCCCAGCAAATTTTTGTATTTTTAGTAGAAATGGGGTTTCGCCATGTTGGCCAGGCTGATCTCAAACTCCTGGCCTCAAGCGGTCTGCCTGTCTTGGCCTCCCAAAGTGCTGGAATTACAGGCACGAGCCACCGTACCCAGCCGAAATGGAGCTCTTAATGAGGTTGAGAATGCTGGAATTTTCTAGAATAAGTAAGTGAGCTTGAAATAACAGGCAGTAGTGCTGTGAGAATGAGAGGCATGACATGGGAATTTTGAAGGTGATAATTTCTGGGCTGACAAGGTTAAGTTTGACTATGACACTGAGTGATTCCATGGGAGTAGTGGTCAAGGAAATGAGAGGCCATGGTGGTGGTTTGGAACACTCACAGAGATTCATTTGCTGTTTTGTTATGGAAATCTTAAATATAAAAGTAGAGAAGGCGGCCAGGCGCGGTGGCTCAAGCCTGTAATCCCAGCACTTTGGGAGGCTGAGACGGGTGGATCATGAGGTCAGGAGATCGAGACCGTCCTGGCTAACACGGTGAAACCCCGTTTCTACTAAAAAAAAAAAACTACAAAAAACTAGCTGGGCGAGGTGGCGGGCGCCTATAGTCCCAGCTACTCGGGAGGCTGAGGCAGGAGAATGGCGTGAACCTGGGAGGCGGAGCTTGCAGTGAGCTGAGATCCTGCTACTGCACTCCAGCCTGGGCGACAGAGCGAGACTCCATCTCAAAAAAAAAAAAAAAAAAAAAAAAAAGTAGAGAAGGCATAATAAACTTCCATCCATACGTCACCCATCTTAGTAATTATCAACTCATGGCCAATCTTCCTGTACCATTGGAAGCAAATCCAGACACTCACATGTTTATATGTGTAGATATATCAGATTGGCATCTAATTTTTAAAATGATTCTGAGAAAACTTCCACACTACATTATCAAATCTAAAACTAATAACAATAACTACATAATATTATCTTTTTATTTAGTATTATTATTTTTTTGAGACAGAGTCTTGACCTGCCACCCAGGCTGGAGTGCAGTGGCACGATCTCGGCTCACCACAAACTCCGTCTCCCAGGTTGAAGCAATTTTCCTGCCTCAGCCTCCCGAGTAGGTGGGATTACAGACATGTGCCACCACGCAGGGCTAATTTGTGTATTTTTAGTAGAGACGGGGTTTTGCCATGTTGGCCAGGCTGGTCTTGAACTCCTGACCTCAGGTGATCCGCCCACCTCGGCCTCCCAAAGTGCTGGGATTACAGGCATGAGCCACCATGCCCGGCTACTACATAATATTATCAAAGAGCCGATCTGTCATGTTAATTGTTGAAGTTGCTGGTCATTGTGATGGGGGTCTATGTAGAGATAAATATTTATAGCTGAGAGTCGATCCTCAGCCATGAGGAAGAGTGGCAGGGATGCCACCAGACAACAGCCACAAAGAGGAGAGAATATTTCAAGTCAGGTAGTCTAAGCCTCAAAGATACAGTGCAATCTTTCCTTCCCCCAACTTCCCAGCCCCAAAAAGATGGACAAATGGTCTGGAAATAGCAGTGAAATGCACAAAGGAAGACTTTGAATTTTATATTCTCACCCTGATATACAAGGAGTATAAGAGAAAAAATAGCTCCCCTGGAGAGGGTGTGTGTTGGTCAGGTCCTCCAGAGGAACAGAAGCAATAGTATTTGTATAGATATATAACAGGGGATTTGTTATGGGAACTAGACACAACTATGGAGGCTGAGAAGCCCCATCATCTGCTGTGTGCAAGCTGGAGACCCAGGAAAGCTGGTAGTGTCATTCAGTCTTAGTCTAAAGATCTGAGAGCCGGGGAAGCTAATGTTGTCACTCTCAATCTAAGGTCAAAGTCCTGAGAACCAGTGGTCCCATTAATGTAAGTCCCAGAGTCTGAAGACCTGAGAACCAGAAGGTCCAGTGTTCAAGGACAGGAGAAGACAGATGCCCCAGCTCAAGAAGAGAGGGCAAATTCACCCTTTCTCTACCTTTTTATTCTCTCCCTGCTTTCATCAGACTGAATAATGTCCACCCACATTGATGAGGGCAGATCCTGTTTACTCAGTCTGTGGATTTCAGTGCTAATCCCTTCCAAAAACACTCTCACAGACCCACCCAGAAATGTTTCTGTGCATCCCTTAACCCAGTCAAGTTAACACCTAAAATGCAGCACAGAGTCAAAGGGAGAAGAGTGTTCACAAGGGAGAGCTGCGTTTCTGGTGAATTCAGGAAGTGAAAGAAACATTTAGCAAAGAGACTGAATGTATGTGGATCTGCTGTTTGCAGACCTGAAGGCCACAGTGAAAAATATGAGTGTGGGTGTGGTGGTGGGGGCATGCAGAGGATCAAGTCAGATTTATGGGGGAGGTGTTTTGAACAGTAGGGGTCACGAGTAAGATGACAAAACATCCCAAGGCTGTCCCCGTGTGTATGTGTCATCCTGACATGCAGTTTAGTATATGTCCAAGTTCAGACAATAAATTACATGATCTCACTAGACATACAGATTGACTGAAGAGGTTTGTTTTTCTGGCAGTAGCTAAGTGAGCAAGGATGTGTGACAGGGTGGGGTTAGTCCTGGGACTCTACCTGTTCTAACTCCACATAGTCTTCCTCCGTGTAGTGCTTGGAGATGGTGCCTGGGATGGTGTTTTCTCAACCAGTAAATGCACTGGGGGTGAAGAATACCAAACTTTTGATCTAGAAATTCCACAGTCAAGAATTTGTCTTGGCCGGGCACAGTGGCTCACACCTGTAATCCCAGCACTTTGGGAGGCCAACATGGGAAAATTGCTTGAGCTCAGGAGTTTGAGACCAGTTTGGGCAACATAGTGAGAACCTCATCTCTACCAAAAAAAAAAATTAAAAATTTTAATTTAATTTAATTTTAATTTTAGCCGGGTGTGGTGGCATGCACCTATAGTCCTAGCGACACAGGAGGCTAAGGTGGGAGTAGTGCTTAAGCCCAGAAGTTCAAGGTTGCAGTGTGCCATGACTGCACCACTGCACTCCAGCCTGGGTGACAGAGTGAGACCCTGTCTCTAAAAAAAAACAAACAAAAACCAAAAAAACAACCAAACAACAACAAAAAAACTCTCTAAGGAGACCATCAATTTGGCAGATAAACCATATTTACCAAAAAATTGTTACTCCAGTATTGTTTATAACAAGCCAGTCTCCCCAGGATAAATTGGAGAAAAATTAATCGTTGTTAAATGAAAAACCTCTACTTCTCTCCAGAGGACGGAGAACGAACTACACAGAATTATCTATAAGTAAAGTGACTATGTCTTAAATAACCTGCCTGCCATTCTCAGCATCTACCATTAGATTTGAGACACATACTTGAGTCCATGAAACACTTGTCAAGAGAGGCTTTGATAGTATCAGTGAATTTAAAATGGGTATCAATTTTTTTCTATTTTTCTTGAGTTAATTTTGTTAATATTTTCCTTCCTAGATAATTCCAGTTGCACAGTTTTTCAGGTTTATTGGTATAAAATTGTTCAAAGTACTCATGATTTCTGAATTTCTTATATTTTTATTTGTTCTCTCTCTTTTACTTAATCCTACTCTAGTTTTTGACCCTTTCTATTCCTTCTGATTTTATCTCGTTCATCCGTATTTCTGTCTTTATTTTAGTTCTTATACTTTCCTTACATTTATTTATTTATCTAGCTCTGTTTTTGTTTGTTTGTTGGTTGGTTGGTTTTTTTAAAGAGACAAAGTCTTGCTCTGTCACCCAGGTGGCAGTATAGTGATGCTATCACAACTCACTGCAACCTCAACTTCACAGCTGGGCTCAAGTGATCCTCCCACCTCAGCCTCGGGAGTAGTTGGGACGACAGGTGCACACCACCATGCCCAGATAATTAAAAACAATTCTGATGGGGGGAGGCTAAAGATGGTGGGAGGTCTCACTATGTTGCCCAGGCTGATTTCAAACTCTGGGTTCAAGCCACCCTCCTACCTTGGCTTGCCAAAGTGCAGGAATTATAGCATGAGCCACCATGTCCAGCCTTATCTAGCTCTTGAGACACCTTCTTCACTCATTTCTTTCTTGTTTCTTTTTTAAATGAGTGCATTTAAAGTTAGAAATGTATTAATGTGACTAATGGAATCCTGTATATTTTGATATACTGTACTTTAATTATCATTCAGTTCTAAGTATTATGTAATTCTTTTGTGGGAATTCTTTCGAAGTAAGTTTTTAGGTTTGCAGCCATATGAATAGTTTTAAAAACTGACTTTGCGCCGGGCGCGGTGGCTCAAGCCTTTAATCCCAGCACTTTGGGAGGCCGAGACAGGCGGATCACGAGGTCAGAAGATGGAGACCATCCTGGCTAACACGATGAAACCCCGTTTCCACTAAAAAAAACAAATACAAAAAACTAGCCGGGCGAGGTGGCGGGCGCCTGTAGTCCCAGCTACTGGGGAGGCTGAGGCAGGAGAATGGCGGGAACCCGGGAGGCGGAGCTTGCAGTGAGCCGAGATCGCGCCACTGCACTCCAGCCCAGGTGACAGAGTGATACCCTATTTCTAAAAATAATAAAAAATAAATGGATTTATTTGTTGACTTATCATTTAATTGAATTAGGAGGAGAGCACATTGACTATGTCATATTCACTCCCTGACACTTGCTGAAACTTCTTTAGTGATACAGTGTGTGGTTAATTTTTGAAATGCCCTGTATACTTTTTGTAAATACACTCTAAAAATGTATAATGTCTGCTTGTCAGAGGGAGAATTCTAGGTATCTATTAGATAAGGCCAATTTATTTTGTAAATCTTATCCATACTAATTTTGGTCAAATTTATCAGACCCTGATAGAGATATATTGGAATCTTACTACTACGTGGTTTTCTCTCTCCTGATAATTCCATAAGAGCTTGTTTCATAGAGTTCTGGGTCTTATTATAGGTATATTCAGGTTCACAATTATTATATTTTCTCAGTGGATTGTTCTTTCAATTATTATGGACTAATCTTTTTATCCCCATTAATTCTTTGTCTTATATTCTATTTTGTATGGTATTAATATTGCTATGCCCCTTTATTTCGGTTGATACTTGAATGCTATAGGTTTTGTCCACTCCCCTTTTTGATAACTCTTTATTTTGAAATAACTATATATTCACAGAAACTTGCCACAGCAAAAAATGTGCAGGGAGATCTTGAGCACCCTTTTCTCACTCACTGTTGACATCTTGCATAACTACACATCCCTTTTTAAAAATTCTAACCTATGCCTCTTAAAGGCAACATGTAGCTAGATTTTGTTTTATTATCCAATCTGATCATTTCAGTCTTTTTAAAAGGTGAGTTTAATCTGTCTACCTTTAGAGTGGTTATTTACACAGCTGGAATTGTTTCTATTTTCTTTTTCTCTTTCTTTCTTTGCTTTTTCTTTTCCTGATCACCGTACTTTTTATTTGCTTTGTTATTGCTTCTTTTCTGCTCTTTCATTTTCTTCTTGCATAGAGGTATAATTTTATTTACATAGTCCATATTATTCTCAGCAAAATATTTTATCAGTTTCCATATTTATAGTATTTTTTGTATCTCAGTGCCTTTTCTTTGGGTTTAGTTTTTTTCCTGCGGAAGTATATCCCTTAATAGTTTTTTGTTGTTAGTATTGTTTTTATTTTATTTTTTCTTTATTTTTTCTTTTTGCGATGGAGTCTCACTCTGTCACCCAGGCTGGAGTGCAGTGGCGCCATCTTGGCTCACTGCAACCTCCGCCTCCCGGGTTCAAGCAATTCTCCTGCCTCAGCCTCCTGAGTAGCTGGGATTACAGGCGTGCACCACCACGCCCAGCTAATTTTTGTATTTTTAGTAAAGACGGGATTTCACCATGTTGGTCAGGCTGGTCTCGAACCCCTGACCTTGTGATCCACCCACCTCCGCCTCCCAAAGTGCTGGGATTACAGCCGTGAGCCACCGCCCCCGACCAGTATGGTTTTTAATTGAGAAGATATGTGTGGCCAACTCTTAGTATAGCCCTCATTCTCTGGGTATAAAACACTACGCTAGTAATTATGGACTTTGGGATATTTAAGATATTATTTCACTCTCTCTATGCATCTATCTTTGCTGATAATAACTCTTCAGTCATTAACATGTGGTAATCTTTCTCCCCAGTAACTGTTAAATTTTCCCAGAGAGTTTTACTATAATGTGTCTTGTTTGGGTTTATTTTTCTTTATTATCCTTGGTACTTGGACTACCCTTCTAATACATTTATTTTATTTTTTTAATTTTTACATTTTTTTGAGACAAAGTCTCACTCTTTGCCCATACTGGAGTGCCGTGTTACAGTAACGTGATTATGGCTCACTGCAGCCTCGAGCTCCTGGACTCAAGCAATCCTCCTGCCTCGGCCTCCCAAAATGCTGGGATTATAGGTGTGAGCCACAGTGCCCAGTCCTCTTCTAATTTAAAAACTTGTGTTTTAATTTGATCCTGGGAAAGCCTTAGCTAGTCACTGTTTGATATCATTTTTCCACTCTTCCCTCCATTTTCTTTTCTGGACCTTCTTTTGGATACATGGGAAAAGCCTTCCATCTGTCCACTATTTCTGCATAAATGGTTTCATCAACTAATTTTCTACTGCAGTTATGTCCAATATAGTTTATCCAATTTCTTAAGGTATATTTCTGATTTTTTAAATTTCTCATTTCTAATCAGTCATTTTTCATGTTTCCCCGTAGTTTATGTATGCCTATTTTGTATTACATTTTTTTCTCCCTTTTATTATTTTTTTTTGAGAATGTTTCCCTTAACTTTCCCTTGAAGTACCTTAAATATTTATTTTTAAAGTCTTCTTTCAGATTGTCCTATTATTTTTATCTGACCCATATTTACTTGATGATGATCTTGCAGTTTTGTTTCTTGGCATTATACTTCTTCATGCATTCTGAATGCTTGGTGTGCAGGCTCCTGGGTTGTTTCTGGGGTTTTATTTCACTCCCTTCGAGTACTCATCCCACTTGCCCACAGCTTGGACCTTGCTTCCACTCACCTCTAGGGGGCGCAATGCAGAACAAAATCATTGCACAGGGCGCTGCTGGGGACTCTGCAGTTCAGTTATGAGCCTCTAGGGGGCTGGTCGCATGCAGTTTCCGCTTGTGAGTCTGTGTCCTCCCTCTTCTTCAGGTCCACAGAAACCCAAGTGTCGCAGAAACCTGAGTGTCAAGTGTCAGCAGCAGGAGTTCTGAATTACATTTCAGGGGCAGAAAAACCGCACCGGCCTTTGTTTTCAACGGTGAGCTAACTCTAGCCCCTGTCTTTTGCGGAGCGATTTATCCGAACAGAGCCCAACTCTCCGGTCCACAACCACAGTCCTGGATCTTCAATTCACTCACCTGTCTCTGTCCAAGTGCTGCTTCCCAGTCTACGCAGACTCTTCATTGGATTTTAAAGCATCACTATGCCTTATTATATTTTCATTTTATATTTTAACCACCACTGCTGTATGTTTAGAAAAGAAGAAATGTCCCAAAGAGGCTGGGCTCGGTAGCTCACGCTTGTAATCGCAGCACTTTGGGAGGCCGAAGCAAGGGGATCACTTGAGGTCAGGAGTTCGAGACCAGCCTGGCCAACATGGCAAAACCCCGTCTGTACTAAAAATACCAAAATTAGCCGGACGTGGTGGCGGGGGCCTGTAATCCCAGCTACTCAGGAGGCTGAGGCAGGAGAATTGCTTGAACCCGGGAGGCAGAGGTTGCAGTAAGCAGAGATTGTGCCATTGCATTCCAGCCTGGGCGACAGAACGGGACTCTGTCTCAAAAAAAAAGAAAAGAAAAGAAAAGGAAAGAAAAAATTCCAAAGAATGGAGTTAGCATCCACTTGAATTAGCTTCTGTATTAATTCAGGATCAAAAGATTTGAGAGGGAAAAAATGTAGTTTTTTTGTTTGTTGTTGTGGTTTTTTTTTTTTTGACACGAAGTCTCACTTGGTCGCCCAGGCTGGAGTACAGGGGTGTGGTCTCAGCTCACTGCAACCTCTGCCTCCTGGGTTCAAGCGATTCTCGTACCTCAGCATTCGGAGTAGCTGAAACTACAGGCACGTGCCAATACGCCCGGCTAATTTTTGTACTTTTAGTAGAGACGGGGTTTCGCCATGTTGGCCAGGCTGGTCTCGAACTCTTGATCTCAGGTGATCCACCCGCCTCGGCCTCCCAAAGTGCTGGGATTACAGGCATGACCCACCGCGCCGGGCCAGAAAATGTAGTTTTAATGGTTGGAAGTTTTCGAAAGTATTGTTATATGGAGAGCATAGCAACTATGTTCTCTGATAAATAAAAGTTTTTAACAGCCCTGTGTTCAATGGCTAATAGGTGGTATTTTAAAAGACCTGTAGCTTGCGAAACATTGTAAGTGCCTTGTGATTTGTGTGTGTTTGTGTGAAAACTGGAGCTTACTCCAAATTTATGTTGAAACTTAATAATCTTTTCACTTTCTCAAGAACGACAACAACTGGGAAAAGTTAAAAATTCAGAGGTCAAATATTATGTCAAAACAGTAATGGAGGTACAGAAAACATCAGAAAAATAAAATATCAGAAGTCAAAGAGGGATTTATCTTTCCTAGGATGGATAATCTTATTCCCTGGGGGTTGCTGGAAGAAGAGAGGTGAGTCTTACTTTTTTATAGCAAGTTGTTATGGGGGAAAAAATCTGTACCACAGAAACCAACTTTTTTTCTATAATAAAAACATATTTTGGGGCTAGACGCGGTGGCTCACACCTGTAATCCCAGCACTTTGGGAGGCCAAGGCAGGCCGATCACTTGAGGTCAGGAGTTTGAGACCAGCCTGGCCAACATGGTGAAACTCCTGTCTCTACTAAAAATACAAAAATTAGCCAGACGTGGTGACCCATACCTGTAATTCCAGCTACTCAGGAGGCTGAGGCAAGAGAATCACTTGAACCTGGGAGGCGGAGGTTGCAGTGAGCCGAGATCACACCATTGCACTCCAGCCTGGGCAATGAGCAAAAACTCCACCTCAAAAAATTTTTTAAAAACGTATTTTTGGTTTTAGCTTCATTCTATTTTTAAATCTCTCTAGGTATGATGTCCCTGACATTTTCTTCCAAAAAAAAAAATCATCCAAAGTGGAAGCTTTTCTTAAAGAATACATTTCTTACATTAAACTTAATGAAATGTTAAAATCTAAATTTTAAGACAATACAATAGAAATACCTTGAGCATAATGCAAAGACTTATATTTAAGGAATTCAGGCTAAAGTTCATTATATTGATTTCTAGTTTATTAGCATTATCAACCAATAGTGATGGTGTGTAAGTTTAGTCTATCAGACAAGTCACTATTCAGATAACAGGAGACCTGGGATGGTGAATAAAATCAATACACGGCTATTGGTCCCAATTTGCAGAAGACTGGTCTCATCTTAAACACTCACTTTCCTGTTGTTCAGTTTAAGAGTTTGATTTATTTTGTAAACAATAAGCTGTATGATTCTGTATGTTGCCAATTAGAAAGAACTTTGTTATTTTTTTTTCAAAGGGAGTTTTCTGGGTATGGCGTGCATACATGTGAATTTAAATATAGGGCCGGGCATGGTGGCTCAAACCTGTAATCTCAGCTCTCTAGGTGCCACTTTAAATTTGAAGCTTATTTTTAAAGCTTCTAAAAGGATGCCTTGCTGAAGTTGTTAAAGGACTTCTAACACTAACAATTTGTTGACATACTATTTGTTTCTTAATCTTCTGTCTAAAGAATGTTAAGGTAAGTGCCTCTCTCCTGCTACCAAGTCAGAGAGCATATGAATGGAGAATTAATAATCTATAGGTGTTTTAGCAGGTTACATCTGGGGGATTTTGAGAAGTGAGAGACAATGGGAGAGTTTATTGTTCATTGAGTCAAAATGTCATGGCTAATATCCACCAGCTAAAGCTAAGTTCCATCAGACAGAACCACTTCTTTTAGGCAGGAAGATAACAGTCCTGTCTTCATATCTAGTTTACGTTGCATGCAGCTTGCTTTGAAACATTTTCCCATCCTCATATTTCTCATATTTTCTTAATCCGGTAGCATCCCTGTCCTAGTTTCTGGGCGTGTCACTGGTTAAAGATCATTAACATAATACAGACCTCCAGGGAACATCCTCACCTTACAGGTGGAGAAAATGCAGGAAGAAAGAAGTTTGCAGGCCAGGAGCCGTGGCCCGTGCCTATAATCCTAGCACTTGGGGAGGCCAAGGCAGGCGGATCACTTGAGCCCAGGAGTGGAGTTTAAGACCATGAAACCCTGTCTCCACACAAAAAAATACAAAAATTAGCGGGGCGTGGTGGCACCCAACTATAGTCCCTGCTACCCAGGAATCTAAGGTGGGAGGATCATGTAAGCCTGGGAGGTCGAGGCTGCAGTGACCCATGTTCACGTCACTGCATTTCAGCCTGGGGTGACACAGTGAGACCCTGTCTCCAAACAAACAAACAAACAAATGAAGAAAACAAAGAAGTTTGCAAAGTCTCCAGGTTTATGCTATGAATGAGTGGCTCTGACAGGGTCCAATGTATATCTACCTGGCTGCAAAGCCAGTGCTCTCTCCTGTACAACACACATACTTCCTTCCCAAAGTATTCCTACATTTTGGTTTGCAGTATGCTGATGGATTTCAGCCTTATGGAATTCACTGTTCCTTTTTATGCCAAGCGAGCAGCTCTATAGCATTTGTTGCACAATTAGCAATTCTATAGCTAAAAACAGGGATGTTAAAAAAAATCTATAAAGCTGTCCTATGTGAATGAGGCTTAGGATGTTCATTTACAGAGCTTTCTCAGTCAGTGTTTGGGTTGTACATACGTGTGTGTGTCTCTATACATATATATATATATATATATATATTTTTTTTTTTTTTTTTTTTTTTTGAGACAGAGTCTTGCTCTGTCAACCAGGCTGGAGTGCAGTGGCGCGATCTCGGCTCACTGCAAACTCTGCCTCCCTTGTTCAAGCAATTCTCCCGCCTCAGCCTCCTGAGTAGCTGGGATTACAGGCGCCTGCCACCATGCCTGGCTAATTTTTGTATCTTTAGTAGATATGGGATTTCACCATGTTGGCCAGACTGGTCTCGAATTCCTAATCTCAGGTGATCCGCCCACCTCCGCCTCCCGAAGTGCTGGGATAACAGGCGTGAGCCATCATGCCCGGCCACAGTCTAATAACTATGATGATGATGACCATCACCATGATGTGTGTTGCCATCCATTTTACAGATGAGGAAACCAAGCCCTGGTCAATTGGCTCCAAATTCAATATTAGAATGAGACAAGATTTCTATTTGGTTAAACCACCCTTGTTATTTGGGGTGTTCCTGTTCTAAAAGTCAAAATTAGGTGACATAGCAATATTAATATCCCATTCTTTTCTAAAGCAGACCTTATGTGGGACACGCACCTCTGATCTTTCCTTCAGAATTCCTTCTTCAAAAAATAGCTCTTGCCAACCTAAGCAGGTTTTGCAAGTCTTGTTAATGCAGAACTTTCACTTTTTAAAATCCTATTTCTAGAAGCACCTTTCTGCCTTTTCTCCATGTCCTTGTTTTTGTAGCCCTTTTACACATGATCTTTCAAAAGCAATAAACTTATTTATATCCTGTCCCATTTGGAAACAGATGGAAGGTGACTGCTTGAAGATCTTAGACAATTTCATACTCAAATTTCACACTTCAAAAGGAACCCGAAATATGCCGTTCCTGAGTCTTGGCCATGTCGGATCTAAGCCATCTCTAAAATATGGGTCTTAGTGTCATTCTCAAAGCTTTTTTAAAAGCAGATACGGCCAACTTGCTTAGTAATGAATTCATCCTCTCAAACCAGATATTTAATATTTTTAAAAAAACATAGTTTTTGTAACAGCTATGTATTTACAGAAAAATTGCACAGATAATACAAAGAGTTCAGAGACTCACATATCTCACATCCAGCTTCTTCAATTATTAACATCTTCCGTTAGTATGGTACATTTGGCACAATTATTGAACCAGTAGTGACAAGATATTATTAACTGAAGTCCAACTTTGATTTCTTTCATTTTCTTTATTGGTTTCTTATTTTCAATTTCAGTGATTTCTGCTCTAATTTTTATTTTTTTTTCTCTGTGTCACTCTTAAATTGTTCTTCTTTTCTCTAGTTTCTTTTCCTAGTTTCATATAGCTTATTGATTTTAGATATTTTCATTTAATATATACATTTAATGCTATAAATTTCCCTCTAAGCACTGCTTTCACTGCATCCTACAAATTTTGATCAGTTGTCTTTTAAATTTTTTTATTATTTTATTTTATTATTTTTTAAAGCGACAGAGTGTCACTATGTTGCCTAGGCTACTCTCAAACTCCTGGCCTCAAGTGATCCTCCTGCCTCAGCCTCCCAAAGTGCTGGGAGAACAGGTGTGAGCCACCACAGCTGGCTGATAAGTTGAATTTGTATTTTCATTCAGTTTGAAATATTTTTAGTGTTTCTGGAGACGTCATCTTTGACCCATGAGTTATTTAGGAGCATGTTGTTTAATTTCTAAATATTTTAGGATATTCTCTCTTTGTGTTGTATATTTCTAGTTTAATTCCACTGTAATCTGAAAACATACTTTGTATGATTGCTGTTTTTCAGATGGTTGATCTTGGTGTAGGTTCCATGTAAGAATAATGTGTATTCTTCTGCTTGGATGAAGTGTTCTATAGCTGTCAGATCTAGGTGGCTGATGGTGCTGTTCAAGTGAACTATACCCTTACTGATTTTCTACCTGCTTGAACTATGAATTGCTCAGAGATGAGTGAAGTCTTCATTTGTGATAGATTTGTCCATTTCTCCTTCAAGTTGTCAGTTTTTGCCACATGTATTTTGACACTTTGTTGTTAAACGCATGAACATTAAAGACTGTTTTATCATTTTGGAGAATTGACCACTTTAGTATTATGTAATGCCCCTGTTTATCACTAATAATTTTCCTTGCTCTAAAGTCCACTTTGTCTGAAATTAATATAGCTACTCCAGCTTTTTAAAAATTAGTGTTAGCATGATATCTTTCACCATCCCTTTACTTTCCATCTGAGTCTATAATGTGGGTTTCTTGTAGATGGCAATATAATTGTCTTGTTTTCTAATTCACTTTGACAGTCTTTGACAATCTTTGTCTTTTAGTTGCTATTTTCCGACCATTCCCATTTAAAGTGATATTACTGATATTCTTGGATTAATACCAGCCATGGTTGTAACTGTTTTCTATTGCATTTGTTATTTTTCCCCTCTTTTTCTGCATCCTTCAGTTTTAGTTGGGTATTTTGTATGGCTCCATTTTACCTCCTTTGTTAGCATATAATCTGTATTTATAATTTCAGAGTAAAATACAATATACATTTTAAACTAATCTAAATCCACCTTCAGATAATAACACTATACCACTTCATGTATAGTAAGATACCTCACAGTAGAGTATTCCCAGTTCCTCTCTCACCCCTTATGACATTTATGTCATCCATTTCACTTATGTATATAATTGTTCAATACATTGCTACAGCTATTAATTAAAACAAATGATTTCGGGCTGGGTATGGTGGCTCACACCTGTAATCCCGGAACTTTGGGAGGCCGAGGCGGTGGATCATGAGGTCAGGAGATCGAGACCATCCTGGCTAACATGGTGAAACCCCGTCTCTACTAAAAATACAAAAAATTAGCCGGGCATGGTGGCATGCACCTGTAGTCCCAGCTACTCGGGAGGCTGAGGCAGAAGAATCGCTTGAACCCAGGAGCAGAGGTTGCAGTAAGCTGAGATTGTGCCACTACACTCCAGCCTGGGGGACAGAGCGAGATTCCATCTCAAAAAACAAAACAAAACAAAACAAAAAAAACAAAAACAAAAATGATTTATTTTCACTCAAGAACAAGATAAAATACTTTATTTTAGCTTCATTTATTCCTTCTCCAACACTCTTGCTTCTTTATGTAGATCTGATTTTCTGAACAATATAATTTTTCTTCTCTCTGAAGAACTTTAAACATTTCTTGCAGTATAGATCTGCTAACAATTTTTTTTTTTTTTTTTTTTTTTGGTCTGACAAGGTCTTCATTTCTCCTTCATTTTTGAAGGATAATGTTGTGGGATATGAAATTCTAGATTGGTGGGGTCAGGGGTTCTCTCATTAAATTAAATATTTCACTCAGAAATCTGTAATTCTTATCTTTGTTCTCTATTGGTGATAGGGTTCAGCTGTTAGCTGAACAGCTGATAGACAACAGCTGTTCTCTATGGGTGATAGCTGAACCCTATCACCAATAGATGATTGGGAGCGCCCCCACCCAAATCTCAGGTGGAGATAATTGAATCACGGGCGTGGTTTCCCCCATACTGTTCTTGTGGTAGTAAGTCTTAAGAGAGCTGATGGTTTTATAAAAGGGAGTTTCTCTCCGCAAGCTCTCTTGCCTGCCATCAAGACGTGACTTTGCTCCTCATTCGCCTTCCGCCATGATTGTGAGGCCTCCCCAGCCACGTAGAATTGTGAGTCACTTAAACCTCTTTCCTTTATAAATTACCCAGTCTCAGATATGTCTTTATTAGCAGTATGAGAACAGACTAATACAATAGATAAGGATTTTTTTTTCATCTTTTTCAAAATTTTCTCTGTCTTTGGTCTTCTGTGGTTTGAATATGATATACAAATATGTAGCTTTTTGAATATTTATCCTCTGGTCTTCTCTGAGCTTCCTGGATCTTGGTTTTGTGTCTGTCATTAATTTGGGGGAAATTCTCAGCTTTAATTACGTCAGATATTTCTCTTCTTTCTCTTCTTGTCCTTCAGGTATTCCAATTGTGTCTATTATACGTTTTAAAATTGTTCCACAGGTGTTGGATGGCCAATTCCATTTTGTTCATTCCTTTTTCTCTTTGTGTTACAGTTCCGGAAGTTTCTATTACAAACCTTCCATCTCACTGATTCTTTCCTTGGTCATGTCCCGTCTACTGATGATATGGGGGTTAAGAAATTAGGCAGGTAGTGAGGGCACGGAAGTCCTTGGTGAGGTTTTCCTTTTTTTTTTTTTTTTTTTTTTTTGAGACGGAGTTTCGCCCTTGTTGCTCAGGCTGGAGTGCAGTGGCGCGATCTCAGCTCACCACAACCTCCACCTCCCAGGTTCAAGCGATTCTACTGCCTCAGCCTCCCGAGTAGCTGGGATTACAGGCATGTGCTACCACGCCCAGCGAATTTTTTATATTTAGTAGAGACGGGGTTTCTCCATGTTGGTCAGGCTGGTCTCAAACACCTGACCTCAGGTGATCCACCCGCCTCGGCCTCACAAAGTGCTGGCAATTACAGGTGTGAGCCACTGCGCCTGGCCCAGGTTTTCCTTTTAATTAAAAGCAGCCCCAATATCATTTTCTTTTCTAACAAAGAGCAGCCTGTAAAATCGAGCTGCAGACATAGACAAGCAAGCTGGAAGCTTGCACCGTTGAACGCTGGCAGTTGTGCCAATAGGCAAGGCTACCTGGGACTACACAGGTTCAAAATGGCAGCTCCATGTTTCCTCCTCTTTGCCAGCCACGTTTACAGTAAGGAGCAGGCAACATGGCACCAGCCAAGCAAAGACTCCATTTGCATAAGATTAGGCTGGGGCAACCAGCTTCCTCGTGCACTCTGTAAGCATCACACCTGGTCCAACCAATCTGTGGGCCCTTTGTAAATCAGACAGCAACTCCTCAAACCTGTCTATAAAATCTGGTGCACTCCGTGGCAGGCAGGAATTCCCATTCGGGTGCCCCTCTCTTTCCGAAGAAAAGAGAGCTGTTCTCCCTTCTCTTTTTCTTGCCTACTAAACCCCTGCTCTTAAACCCACTTCTTGGGTCCGTGTTCTCAATTCCCTTGGTGTGAGACAGTGAACCTCAGGTATTTTACTCCAGGCAACGCCACTTCACTGATAAGCCCATCAAAGGCATTCTGCATTTTTGTTACAATGTGGTTGATTTCTAGCATTTCCTTTTGATCCTTTCTTAGTTTCCATTTCTGTTATTCCATTACCTGTTGTTGCTTGTTGTCTACTTTTTCCATTAGAGCCCTATAGTAATCATGGTTATTTTAATTTCACTGATAATTCAAAAATCTGTCTCATATCTGAGTCTGGTTCTAATGTTTGCTTCATCTTTCAGACTTTGCTTTTTTCTGTGTTGTGTGTGTGTGGTTTTTTTGTTGTTGTTTTTTGTTTTTTTTTGTTTTGTTTTTTGTTTTTGTCTTTCTCTTTTTTAGAGTGTCTGGAAATTTTTTTGTTGAAAGCCAGACATGGCAATGTATTAGGTAATAGGAAGCAAGGTAATAAGGCATTTGGGTGAGTTTTTATGTTATCTGACTAGAAATTGGGCTGTATTTAATGTTAGCTGTAACTGTAGGTTCAAACTTCTCTAGTGTTTTTATTATTATTATTTGAGATGGAGTCTCGCTCTTGTTGCCCAGGCTGGAGCATGGTGGTACCATCTCAGCTCACCGCAACTTCCACCTCCCAGGTTCAAGCGATTCTCCTGCCTCAGCCTCCTGAGTAGCTGGGATTACAGGCACGTGCCACCACTCCCGGCTAATTTTGTGTTTTTAGTAGAGACAGGGTTTCTCCATGTTGGTCAGGCTGGTCTCGAACTCCTGACCTCAGGTGATCCGCCCACCTCCGCCTCCCAAATTGCTGGGATTACAGTCATGAGCCACCACGCCCCGCTAGTGTTCTTATTTTTGTCTCCCCTGTTGACTCTGGGCTTCCCTGAGAACTCCTCCTCAGATAGACTCTGTAGCTTGCCGCTCTTTATCTTCTAAGAACAAATTCAAAGAAATGCAGAGAATCAAAAACATTGTAACAGTAATCCGCTGTCATTATACTGAAGCCCTCTTGGTGTGGTGGTAAGATACGGGGGAAGTGAAGCATTCTGGATCTTACGGTTAAATCCCAGTGTATTATGGGCCTGTGTCCCTGGGCTATGACCTTCACAAGTGTTTCTTGTCTTTCCCCCTCCTTAAGTGAGAAGGCTAAAGGGGCTGAAGTGGGAGGAATGGGAGAAATGTCCTTCCCCAGATAAGGCTCTGATAAAGCCTTTTCTACTGGAGAGTTCCCTCTTGTGGCAGAAGCTTGGGGCATGTTTCACAATGGTTATTCCTTCTTCCGTCTCCCAGAGCCACGAGGGGATTTATTTTGATTCTTCATCATGAAGACCAGATGGGCTTTCTGGAAATTTATGTAAGTGTGAGAGTCCCCTTACACTGAGGCCCAGGAGTTTTTAATTCGGAAGCTAGTGCACATACAGCTTTCAGCCATTCATCAAAATAGCCAGGTCAGTATTCCTACCAGGTTATGGCTCTCCCAGCTTCTGTTAGGAGCAGATACTGGTTGTGACTATCTGGATTTGCACGCCTCTGCAGTTTGGGGTGGTAGTTTACTCTGTAACCTCAATTATCTGATAGGTCCGGGAAAAGTCATCAATTTTCAGTTTTCCAGCTTTTCCTGTTGAAAGGCCAGGAGTGACCATTTCCAAACTCATTACATGTCAGAGTTGCAGTCAGAAGGTTCCTAGATACTTGAGTTATTGTATACTTCCAAGCTCAAGAAGATGCGGCAAATGTGATATAGTATTCCCAAAGTGTAATGATCTATCCCAAGTTTGGGTAGAAGTATTTTCAACTTGCCCTGGTACTGTATCCAAAAATAATCGTGGATACATCATATCAGAATGCACAATTTTAGGGCAAGAATTTCATGCTGCCAGTGATTTGTTGATGTGATTGTCACATTTAGACTGCTTTCCCCACCCCAAAGGCTATAGTTACTCCTTTCCCTTCTCTTTCTTCTATACCCAATGTTGAGTATCATTTATTGAGAAAGCTCTATATATATATATATATATATATATATATATACACACACACACACACACACGCTGACAGCTCTTAGAGTCATGAAATACTTTTATGTGTTTTGTTAAACTTATTCCTACTGTGATATAAAATCGTATTGTTACATTTCTTGTTTCATTTCCTATGAACTTGGAAACTTAAAACTCTTTGTCTCATTGTAAAACAGATCATGACATTTTATAGTTGAAGTAATCAAGGCTGATAATAGGGTGCCAAATTTGCAGGCACAGAAAAACTCAGCGATTGAAATAAGTAATATTTTAATGCAATACTTTTAGTTAATGTAAAACATTTATAATGAACAAAATATGAATGTTTTCAATACCATCAGGACCAATATATTATCTTGTCTAAAGAGTGGAAATCCTTCCCACGTGGGCCAAGCATGGAACCTACTTTTTTATTGCTCAGCACAACTGAGACAGGTTGCAGTCTTTAATAAGACTCAAAGTTCAGGACTGAACTCAAATGACAGAAAGTCATTTCAATGCAATACAGTTTTATTTCAGCTGCCAATGGATTCTGCAGCTTTCAGAGCTCTTCAGGCAGGAGCCGTCTTTACTGGGTGCCTTGGCCCAATGTGCATGAGGATAGAGGGTATGTAACCCTCTACCCAGACAGAGTACCCTTGAGCTAGTCTCCTGACACTGGTGTCCTTTGCTGCCAGCAAAGATCTACACAGCAGAAAGAGGTGCCATATACTTTCTCCTTGCCAAGCCAATCTAAGGACTGAGTTGTCAGTTCTAATTTCTTCATTTAGAATGCATCTCTTTCTGAAATAACTGATGATGAGAATATCCTTTTGGATCAACAAAATCCTTGCTTATGGGGCTGGAATCTGTCATAGGGCATCAGTAGGAAATCACATCAGAGTACATTAGTGTCATATCAGAACCTTTCTCCAAATATGTATGATTCTGTTTTAATAGCTTCACATGCAGGAGATCAAAAGTATAGTCCGAGCTCAATTCCACTTCGTCACTTCCCTCTTCGTGACTTCCCTCTTCGTGTGAGATGAAGATCTGCCCTCACTTAGCTTCTTTCAATGGCTAAGTCTCAACCCCGGATCACTCATGAGTAATTTCTGTAACAACAGAAGCAACAACAAGAATAACACACACACACACCCTACCTCCATAAGAAAGAGTGGCAGATCATAGGCATAGTGTAGCTTATATTTAAAAAGGGAAATAAACTCTTTATAAAAATGCCATCTGGCCAGGCTCAGTGGTTCATGCCTTTTATCCCAGCACTTTGGGAGGCCGAGGTGGGCGGATTACGAGGTCAGGAGATTGAGACCATCCTGGCCAACATGGTGAAGCCCCGTCTCTACTAAAAACACAAAAATTAGCTGGGCATGGTGGCACGTGCCTGTAATTCCAGCTACTCGGGAGGCTGAGGCAGGAGAATCGCTTGAACCAGGGAGTCAGAGGTTGCAGTGAGCCGAGGTCGCACCAGCCTGGTGATAGCAAGACTCCATCTCAAAAAAAAAAAAAAAGAAAAAAGTACTACTCTACGTCCTCACCTCTTTTTGTCTCACTCTTGCTCTCTCATGATTTCACAGAACCTTCTACCTCCTTAGAAATTACTCTTTTGGTTAAACTATCAGCTTAGTATGAGTATAATCAAATAATCCCTTCTGGTGGTTTTCCAGAAGCAAGACCTCAGGATATATTTAGGTCTTGCCTCCTGCAGGGTTTCTACCAGCATATTTAAGGTTTTGAAAATATCAGAACCAAATTTTACCTAGGGCACCATGTTACAATTACCGTAATGTATTTTAGCACATCCTCACCAGTTACTAATAAAAATTTCCAAATTCCACTGTTCCTAAAAATAAGGACAAATTTATGAGATGCTTATAAAGTTAAATGTATTTAGTTTAAAGGTACTCCTTTCTTCTTTGATTATATCCTTAGTACATCATTTTTCTGTTAATAATTTCTTTTATTATAATAATGTCATAGGTTTTGTTTTGTTGTTTGTGGCTTGTTTGGCTTTCAGAAAGGGTCTTGCTGTGTCACCCAGGCTGGAGTGCAGTGGCACCATCATGGCTCACTGCAGCCTCTACCTCCTGGACTCAAATAGTCCTCCTACCTCAGCCTCCTGAATAGCTGGGACCACAGGCATGCATGACCATGCCTGGCTAATTTTTAAATTATTTGGTAGAGATGGGGGGTCTCACTATGTTGCCCAGGCTGGTCTTGAACTCCTAACCTCAAGCAGTTCTCCTGCCTTAGCCTCCCACAGTGTCGGGATTGCAGGCATGAGTCACTGCACCCAGCCATGTTTTTTAATCCTGATTTTGCAAAATACAAATTTTGAAAGCATGTGTCATCCACCTCAGGTTGTTGGCTTGTGGGTTTGTTGTTGTAGCTTGCTGTGGGCTGAATTATATCCCCCCATCTCCAAGCCCCTAATTCATATATTGAGGTCCAAACCCCAGAAACTCTGAATGTGACTGTATTTGAAGAGAGTCTTTAAAAAGATAAATTAATTAAAATGAGTTATTAGGGTGGGCCTAATTACCCACCTTTTGACTGCTATCCTTATAAGAGGAGGCACATTGGATACAAACAAGCAACAGAAGGAAGATGACATGGCCGGGCGTGGTGGCTCATGCGTATAATCCCAGCACTTTGGGAGGCCCAGGCGGGTGGGTCACCTAAGGTCAGGAGTTCGAGATAAGCCTGGCCAACATGGTGAAACCCCATCTCTACGAAATCATACAAATATTAGCCAGGCGTTGTGGCATGTGCCTGTAATCACAGCTACTTGGGAGGCTGAGATGGGAGAATCTCTTGTACCCAGCAGGCAGAAGTTGCAGTGAGCCAAGATTGTGCCATTGCACTCCAGCCTGGGTGACAGAGTGAGACTGTCAAAAAAAAAAAAAAAAAAAAGGAAGGAGAGGGAGGGAGGGAGGGAGGGAGGAGGGGAAAGAAAAGAAAGATGATGTGAAGACACAGGGAAAAGAAATCCGTCTAAAAGTCAAGGAGAGAGAAGTGGAACAGGTCCTTCCTCAACACCTCAGAAGAAACCAACCCTGATTTTGAATTGCCAACTTCCAGAATTGTGAGGAAATAAATTCCTGTGTTAAAACCACCTAGTCTGTAGGACTTTGTTATGTCAGCCTTAGGAAACTAAAACATTGTTGTTTGTATTGTTTTGCAATTTTACCCTTCCGTGAAATCCCCAAATCTTGGGAATCTCGTCTCAATTCATTAGGGGCCAGTTTTGTCTTGCACATGGGGAAGCAGGGGTCACATGTGCTTCTTTTGTATCTCTTCACACAAAGTGGGCATCTCATCAAAATTTGCTGAAAGCTTGGGATATAGAAAAAAATCCCTGGAAAGATCACTGGGGAAATTCTAGATAAAGAAAGTGCTTCACCACGGTCCCAGCAGATAAACTGAAAATTATCTTTCTCTCAATATTAAAATCAAATTTGACAAACAAGATTCATGTTGACAGAATTTACTTCAGAAGGATGATTTTCCTTTATAGTGTTTATTCTGTCAACAAGATCAACCTTTCCTCTTTTTTTTTTTTTTTCATTCTGTTTCACCCTTGTCATGACTATTATCCCCCTGACTCAGGACATTTTCTCTGTCTCTCCTCTGTGGGTTGAAGTTACCACAGCAGATACTTACCAGGAGTCTTCCTAGCCACCTAAAGTCAAGGAATTTCATTCAAGGTCCATTTTTCATCATGTCCTGGTCGAGTCCACAGAAACCCAAGTTCTCCCTGTGCCTTTCAACTCTTTTCAGGCTGTGGTGGCTCATGTCTATAATCACAGCACATTGGGAGGCCAAAGTGGGAGGATCACGGGAGCCCAGGAGTTCAAGACCAGCCTGGGCAACATAGGAAGACCCTGTCTTTACAAATAATTTAAAAATTAGAAAGACATGATGGTGCACACCCGTAGACCCAGCTACTCAGGAGGCTGAGGCAGGAGGATCACCTGAGCCCAAGAGGTTGAGGCTGCAGTGAGTCTGTTCACACTGCTGCACTCCAGCATGGGCAACAGAGCCAGACCCTGTCTCAAATATCTTTTTATTAATGCAAATCAAAACCACAGTGAGATACCATCTCCCACCAGTCAGAATGGCTACTATAAAAAAGTCAAAAAATAACAGATGCTGGTGAGGTTGTAGAGATAAAGGAATGTTCATACATTGCTGGTGCTCACGTAAATTAGTTCATCCACTGCAGAAAGCAGTTTGGTGATTTCTCAGAGAACTTAAAACAGAATTACCATTCGACCTTAGCAATCCCATTATTGGGTATATACTTAAAGGAAGATAAATTATTCCACCATAAAGACCACATGCACATGCGTGTTCACTGCAGCACTATTCACGGTACCAAAGATGAGGAATCAATCTGCATGTTCATCAATGGTAGACTGGATAAAGAAAATGTGGTATAGGCCAGGTGTGGTGGCTCACACCTGTAATCCCAGCACTTTGGGAGGCTGAGGTGGGTGGATCATGAGGTCAGGAGATCAAGACCATCCTGACTGACATGGTGAAACCCCATCTCTACTAATAATACAAAAACAAAACTAGCCGGGTGTGGTGGCGGGCACCTGTAGTCCCAGCTACTCGGGCGGCTGAGGCGGGAGAATGGCGTGAACCCAGGAGGCGGAGCTTGCAGTGAGCTGAGATCTCACCACTGCACTCCAGCCTGGGCGACAGAGCAAGAATCTATCTTAAAAAGAAAAAAGAAATGTGGTACAATACAGCATGGAATACTGTGCAGCCATAAAAGAAGAATGAGATCATGTTCTTTGCAGAAACATGGCTAGAGCTGGAGACCATTATCCTAAGTGAACAAAGGCAGGAACAGAAAACTAAATACTGCATGTTCCCACTTATAAGTGGGAGCTAAGCATTGAGAACACATGGACACAAAGAAGGGAACCACAGACACCAGGGCTTAGTGGAGGGTGGGTGGAGGTTGAGGATCATAAAACTACCTATGAGATACTATGCTTATTACATAGGTGACAATCTGTACATCAAACCCCCTTGATAATTTATCTGTATAACAAGCTTGCACATGTATCCCTGGACCTAAAAAAGTAAAAACACAAAACCCATTTCATTGCCTCAGTGGCTGTTTTGAGAGCATTGAGGCTATGAGAGCATGGAGAGGCTCATTTTCCTCTCTTCCTACCCATCGCAGACCCATCTCATTTCCCCATTAAACCCTGACTCATACTTCTGTCTGGACACTCTGAACCCCAACGGCATGGTCTTTTGGCATCCAGAGCTGTTGGTGGCACTGAAGGACCGAATACACCTGCTTTTCTCAGGCAGAATTCCAACAAAACGTCCCCACACTGGTCACTGTTATTGGTTCATAGGTATAAAACAGAAACAAGGATTCTTAGTTGGTGTGTATTGTACCAATGACATCTCTCAATCTTGCCTTGAATTTCCTTCAGCTTGGCGAAAACTTTTTCTTCACTGGGCATCCAATATCTTACTATAAAAAATTGACTTTTATAGCTCCTGAGGCAAAACTTGGGTTAAAAAAACTGAATGTAAACAGGTAAAATCATCTACCTTTAGACAGAAAAAAAACCAATCATTTTCTAAAACAAGGTTAAAATGCAAATTATCTTAATTAGAAAAATCACCCATTACATAAAGTATAACAACAAAAAACAGTCCTAAATGAGATCCTCCTTGAAAATCATGGTCTCATGGAAGCAGGTTTCGTAACAGAAAACATTTGTGTAACCTCAGCTCTAGCATTTTCCATTTGCGAATATCACAATATGCTCTGTGGGGAGTGTTAATGAATACATCTGTTTGCCTCCTTGCACAGTTGAATAATATCTGAAAAGAGATCTGTTTTCACATTTCAGAAAGATATCCAGTAACTTCTTGTTGATGAACAGTGTTAAGTTACATAAGTTCCTTTACCTTGCCGTTTAACGCTAAGAGAGATGAGTCCCTAAACAGCTGTTAAAACTCAAAGATATATTATTTACTTTGGAGCCATAAAGTGTCCAGGCAGACATTTTTATCTGTTAATTTTCACTCTGAACCATTACCACTCCTTTTCATAAACAGCATTGTCCTTGCTTTGGACTTCCTCTGTAGTCTGTCATGACTTCCTGCAGGGAGAAAAATGGTGCAACAGCCCAGAGCTAGAAATGTAGCCCTAAGAGGTCCATTTACTACTTTCTACAGAGCAGAGAAGCCATATGAAAGGCTGTAATTGCTACTACCTCAATGTATTGCTGCAGTTCAGAGCATAGGCAGATCGGTCATTGCAAAGAGCAGCATTTTCACAGCTTCCAAACTCACAACGGCTTTGTTTGTGTGTTTGTTTTGCTGACTCGTAGAAGATCAGGTAAATGAGTTCACTCAGCCCCTCTGATTCCAAAAATGGAATCCCGATGTTCTGCCATGCTCTCATTTCCATTTTAGCATTGCCCCCAAATACGTTTCCTCTTGATTCGGCCACATTATTAAATTTGTATCCTCCTTCCCCTGCTGCTGTATGCCGCATGTGTGGGATACCTTTGCCATAGTGACATCAACTGGAACAAGTTGGAACTGAAATCTCTAAGCATCACAGGACCCCCCAGATTCACATTTTTTTTCTACATGACTTAGAAGTATAGCTCTAATAATCGCTGTGCCATAAAAATAATCCCAGTTGGATTTGAAAATAGACTTTGCACATTCCAATATAAATAATAAAAATAATTTTACATGTGTACACTAATGGCCATGAGAACTGACTAGTCCATATATTTAGGCTCATACTTTGGAAAACATGCTAGCAATAATGATGTAAGAATGATTCTTAACTTTCACATTTTTAGGAAGACTTCTACACAAATTCATATGAATTAATAGCCAGTTAATACTTATATTTTTGGATTAAACTTTACTGAAATATTCATTTATTGGGCAAATATATATTTGGAAATCAGATTTACATAAGGCACTAATAATGAAAGATTGTTAAGATATTTACTCAAAGATGTATGAATCTTGGGTGTTCCCTGTCCCTTGGAATTTACAGCACAACTATTAGGTTGGTGCAAAAATAATTGTGGTTTCTGCCATTAAAAGTAATTGCAAAAATTGCAATTATTTTTGCACCAACCTAATAGATAAAACCCATTTACAATACAATTGGATAAAATCTCTAAAATATAGACTGTGTTAATTGCCATAAAAGAATGCTACAAAAATTTAGATGAAGGAAATCGGTTAGCATTTTAGTTGGAATTTGAAGACTGGGTACAACTTTTAAAAAATTGACATGTAATACTTACATATATTTTGGGGGTACATGTGATATTTTGATACAGGCATATAATATGTAATGGATCATATTTTTTAAAAGTAATGCAAATTAACAATAATCTATTATTCCTAAAAGTAATTTTAAATTTTTTTCTGGGACTAGGCTTTGTTGGATTTTTTTTTGAGACTGAGTCTCGCTCTGTCACCCAGGCTGGAGTGCAGTGGCACGATCTCTGCTCACTGCAACCTCTGCCTCCTGGGTTCAAGCACCTGCCTCAGTCTCCCCAGTAACTGGGACTATAGGAGCATACTACCACACCTGGCTAATTTTTTATTTTTAGTAGAGACAGGGTTTCGTCTTGTTGACCAGGCTGATCTCGAACTTCTGACCTCAGGTGATCCGCCTGCCTCGGCCTCCCAAAGTGCTGGGATTACAGGCGTGCGCCACCACGCCCGGCTAAGACTAGGCTTTCTTTTTAAGTTCTGTCAGGTAGGATCGGGGCAGCCTTTAGTCTCTAGCATTCTGAGTACTCTATATCTTATGATTACAAGGTTTTCCTCTCTGCCTGGTGGAAGCACAACTGCTACTGGTCCTGTGTATGCTCTGAGGATTGTTCCCTGTGCTCCTGGCGTGTGGCTCCTTCCCCAGCCTTGGGTAGGATCCTCCCGTATATGTACTGACCAGGTCTCAGTGGACGGCCCCAGGGTAACCCTCTGCAGATCTCCCAAGCTTGATCTCCGTGCGATCTTTTTCTCTCTGCTCCGCGAACTCTGTCTTGGCTTCCCAGTGGTTTCTACTCTCTCCACATGCTGCAACCCTGGAATCTCATTTTAAGCTGATAAATAAATGAGGCTTACCTCATTCTGGTTACACCATCTTAACCATAAGTGGGAGTATGACTACTGTGATATATTTTTAGAGTAGAAATTGGAATAAGCAAATATGTTAAAAAAATCCTTTTTCTGCCACCTACAGATAACAAGTATGTGTTAGTGAATTGTCCAATTCTTTAACAGTTATATGCAGATATACTCAAATAAATACACAAACACAACATAGATGTCTGCAGGAAGGCTTTCCATTCCTTAAGATTTAGTTACATTTCCTAAATCTAAAACTGGGTACATTGTTGGTTAATTGCCTCCAAACTCGCCTTTTCAGTGCATTTTTATGAGAGGCAGATGTGTAGGTGGTGGTAGTGGACATGGAAGGCTGTAACTGCTATAGTCTGAGCATTTGTGTCTCCCTAAAACTCACATGTTGAAACCTAGTCACCAAAGGGATGGTGTTAGGAGGTGGGGCCTTTGGGAGGTGATTAGGTCACGAGGGCAGAGCTTTCATGAACAGGTTTAATGCTCTTATAAAATTGGTCTCAGAAAGCTGTCTTGCCCCTTTAACCATATGAAGACACGGTGGTGAGAAGGTGGCATCTACGAGCCAAGAAGTGGGTCCTCACCAGACACCAAATCTCCCAGCACCTTGATCTCAGACTTCCAGCCTCCAGAACTGTGAGAAATAAATTTCGTTGTTTATAAGCCACCGGTTAATGATATTTTGTTATAACACCCTTTGACATATAGTAATGCCAATATCTTAAAATTCCACATTTGACATTAATCTTGCTAAAAGATTCTGCAACGCAGGCTTCATAGGCACAGTGCTTAGCTCTCCTCTTCTCCCTCTTTCATGGGTGAACAACAATGACAAAACAACAAAATCTTATTTTACTATGCAGAATGACTCCAGTCTCCTCAAACCCTGTGTTTAAATTCAGCTCTAGGATTTCCTTCACATATCCAAGTTACGAAGTTTCTGAAGAGAGTGAAAAGGTCTGTTAGGGAATGGCATTCATATTTTTTAAGTTACCTGTGGTGTAAAGATAACATATACATAAATACATATGATTTACATATATAGATACTGATGTATGTATGCTTCAAAGTGAAAAATTTTTAGACAGCGTTTTGCTTTTGTTGCCCAGGCTGGAGTATAACGGTGTGATCTTGGCTTATTGCAACCTCCACCTCCCAGGTTCAAACGATTCTCCTGCCTCAGCCTCCCGAGTAGCTGGGATTACAGGCGCCTGCCACCATGCCCAGCTAATTTTTTGTATTTTTAGTAGAGATGGGGTTTCACTATGTTGGCCAGGCTGGTCTCGAACTCCTGACCTCAGACAATCCACCTGTCTTGGCCTCCCAAAGCGCTGGGATTACAAGTGTGAGTCACCGCACCCAGCCCAAAATGAAATATTTTAATGCTATATCATAAATTTTTTTGCTTTTAATAAAATGTTTAAAATTGGATTTTACAAAGAAGTAAAAAAATAAAATGTTGTTTATATGTTATCTTATTTCATATGCCACATCATTTTTAATGGGCTGAGTTTTTATGAGTAAACAATACCGTCTCATAAGAAATTTGGAATTTTTGTAACTTTTCCAGTTACAAAAACCACTGTGATAGATATTGAAATTAAATAATGTATTTTGAAATAATCTAAGTGTGCAAAATAGAAAATGATAAAGGAACTTAGAATATATTTAAACTGAATTATAATAAAAATATGACATTCTAAAATGTATTTGGAGCTTGAAGCTATGTTTGGAGAAATGCACAACTTTAAACGTATATAGTAAAAAAATAAAAAGTATTGTTTAATTTGCAAATCATTGGATATTTTCTACATATCTTTCTGTTATCGATTTCTAATTAAATCCCTTATAGTCAGAGAACATACTTTGTGTGGTTTTAATCCTTTTAAATGTATCAAGACTTGTCTGTGGCATCAAATAAGATTTATCTTAATAAATGGTCTGTGGATTCTCAAAAAATAAATAAGTAAATGTGTTAAACCAATGACATAAATTTTCACGTTAAGAAGCCAGAAAGATATGATTATATTAAACCCAAACAAGAAAGAAAGCAATAAAGATAAAAGCATAAATCTATAGAGAAGACAACAAATAACAGAGAAAATTAACAAAGCCAAAAATTAATTCCTTAAAAAGATCAATGAAATTGATTCATCCCTAGCAAGAACATTTTTTTTTTAAAGAGACAAACCCAAATGTCGATGTCAAGAATGAAAGCAAGATATACTATAGATTCTATAGACAATGGATAATGGCAATTTTATGCCAACACATTTGACAAGTTGGATGAAGTGGACAAATTTATTGCAAAAAGAGTCAACTTATCCAAGCTGACTTAAGATGAAATTAAAACTCTTAATTTCCCTGTATCTGCTTAAGTAGTGTAATCCACTAATTAAAAAGTCCCTTTACAAAGAAAACTCCAGGACTAGATGGTTTCACTGGTGAAGTCTATCCAATATTTAAAGAAGAAATAATGACAATATTATCCAAAACTGTTCAGAAATTAGAGACAAAAGAAACACTTCTAACTTAGTTATGGGGTCAGCATAAACCCACAGCAAAGCCTGACAAAGAAAATTACAGACCAGTATCTCTTATGTTTGCAGACAAAAAAAAAAAAACCTTCAACAAAATACTAGCATGCCAAATCCAGCAACATATGAAAACAATAATAATGAACCCTAAGCAGGGTTCATTCCAGGAAAACAAAATCAGTTTGTGATTCAAAAATCAATCAACATAATTAAACACATTTAAAGAGTCATCTCCATAAATCCAACTGAGTACCTTTGGCTTGGACAACTAGGTTAGTAGCAGTGGGGACGAAGAAGAGGATATGGATTTGTGATAGGTATTTATGATAGAAGATTCACTGATAAGGCAGGGCGCGGTGGCTCACACCTGTAATCCCAGCATTTTGAGAGGCTGAGGCAGGCGGACCACTTGAGGTCAGGAGTTCGAGACCAGTCTGGCCAACATGGTGAAACCCCGTCTCTACTAAAAATACAAAATCAGCCAGGCGTGGTGGCGGGTACTTGTAGTCCCAGCTAGTCAAAAGGCTGAGGCAGGAGAATCGCTTGAACCCAGGAAGCGGAGGTTGCAGTGAGCCAAGATCACACCATTGCACTCCAGCCTGGGTGACAGAGATCTTGTCTCAAAAAAAAAAAAAAAAAAAAAGAAGAAAACTTGCTGATAGGATATAAATATGAGGAAAATAGAGGAATCAAGGAAAATTTTAAGTCCTTTCTTTTGAGCAATTGGGTCGACGGAGGTGCTGTTTATTGGGAAGAGAAAATTGGGAAGAGCACAGATATGTTGGAAAATAGAAAGTACTGTTTTCTGGCCAGGTGCAGTGGCTCACTCCTGTAATCCCAGCACTTTAAGAAGCTGAGGCAGTGGATCACCTGAGATCAAGAGTTTGAGACCAGCGTGGCGAACATGGTGAAACCTCCTCTCTACTAAAAATACAAAAATTAGTGATCATGCTGGCGCTGCGCCTGTAGTCCCAGCTACTCAAGAGGCTGAAGCATGAGAACGGCTTGAACCTGGCATGTGGAGGTTGCAATGAGCCGAGATTGCGCCACTGCACTCCAGCCTCAGTGACAGAGCAAGATTCGGTCTAAAATAAAAATAAAAAGTATTCCTTTTGCCATTTTTTGATTAAAATGTCTTAACTTTTACACCCTTGTAAGCAGATGGAGATATTAATGGATTCTGGGAGAGGTCAAAGCTGGATATTAAAATTTATGAGTCACATAGATGATTTGTAAAGTTATAGTCACCTAATGTGAGGTTGGAAGAAAAAAAGGAGCCTAGTATTGAACCCAAAAGTAGGGATCAGTGAGGTGGAAAATCAGTTGAGTGTAGCTTCAAAGGAAATGTGCTCAAGGACAGTCTGGTCAATTCTGAACAGCGAAGGATAATGGGAATTTTGATGGGCAGAGAGAAAGAAGGAAAAGGAAGGATAAAGAGAGGAAGTATTTCAATCAGAGGGAACAGAATGAAAAAACAGGCTGGGTGCAGTGGCTCATGCCTGTAATCCCAGCACTTTGGGAGGCCGAGGTGGGTGGATCACCTGAGTCGGGAGTTCGAGACCAGCCTGACCAACATGGAGAAACCCCATCTCTACCAAAAAAAAAATACATAAAAATCAGCCGGGTGTGGTGGCGCATGCCTGTAATCCTAGCTACTTGGGAGGCTGAGGCATGAGAATCGCTTGAACCCGGGAGGCAGAGGTTGCAGTGAGCCGAGGTTGGGCCATTGCACTCCAGCCTGGGCAACAAGAGTGAAACTCCATCTCAAAACACACACACACACACACCACAGTCCCTACTCACGCTCCTCCCCGAAGAGATACTAAATTGATCTTCTAGCTATCAACTTTTAGGAAATAGTGAAAATGTAGAAAGATTTATTTGAGGAAACATTATTTCTCATCCTTAACTCCTTCAGATTCTTAGGATACTAGTTAATGAACAGAGATTGACTTTCAGATAGAGCATATGCCGTTTCCACAATCTAATTTACTCCCAACAGTTCCCACAGGGTGATACGAGTTCAACTACTTCTCCTCTGAGAAATAATTCTGTTTGATATTGCCAAGGACCTGACAAACAGCCAAAAGAAATTCTGGCATCCCCACGGATGAAGTGAAGACATAGAACATAATCTTACTTTGGTTTATCTTTTCAAAGATGTGGGGCATTGTTTATTTCTCAACAGGGATGAGATGGGTTAATTTTTAACATAAGAAATAGGTGAGAAAAGCTTTAGAAGTCTGAATATGAGGGAGAAATGTTTTCAGTGGCATGAAAGTTTATCAAACACATATCATGGAGTATCTCAGCCCTAAATCCACCTGGTGAATGATTTTATTTCTGAAAGGTTTCTGACATCCTGTTTGCTAAATTCCTCTGAAGCTTGCTGCTCTCAAATATGTCATTGATTTGCTTCAGCGTGAGAATTCGACAAGAACCTGCCGTAAGAATTCTGCTGGGCAGCTACTTTTTACAGCTTAGGAAACAAGAAAGGTTAGTATGAATTGTGAGCCTCCAAATAATATTTTAGCTGGGGGGTAATTCTGCCATTTCTCAAACTGTGCACCAAAAATCTTGTCAAAAAAAAAAAAAAAAAAAAAAAACAACCCAGAAATGGTCTGATTCCCTTTACTTTTTCAAACCAAAGTGAGATTTTGAGATTTCATAATGAGACTTGGGACAAATCAATGCAACAACCTGGCCAATTAAGAAATATAAAGTTCTATTTACGGGAATATACTTGAGCACAAAATAGTTTCTACAAAGTCATATACAAATCAAATATATTGTGGCAACTAAGCATTAAAGTAATGAAACGGTGATTTTTCCTTTTGTGACTCTTGTTATCCGAATATGAATCACTGTGCTGAAGGTACTCTATGGTACCAAAGCATGCTTCTCCAAAAAAGTCACAAAAATGGTCAGAAAGATAAAATATCTTAATATAAATGTATATTTAAATCGACAAAGGGACATGATTTATTTATCAAATGGATAAACGTATGTGATTAATGAAATTTCTGATAGTTTTAACAGATTTCCTTTTATCATTTCCTAATGCTATACTGATGCTGCCGACAATTGTTTCAGCAGATCCAAGTTTCCATGGAATTATATCTAAGAAACTGTAGAAAAAAAAATACAGTTCTCTAGTATAATAATTTTTCTTTGTCTGTAAAATAAGTCATATAAGATGCCAACGCCATGAATTTTGAGGACTAATGGCCCAACTACAGTGCTGTATCCATTGTAACAGCTAAGGATTTTTATTTTTGCGGGGAGAGGGAATGGAGCCTCACTCTGTCTGTCAGGCTGGAGTGCAGTGGCACAATCTCAGCTCACTGCAACCTCCGCCTCCCAGGTTCAAGCGATTCTCCTGCCTCAGCCTCCTGAGTGGCTGGGATTACAGGCGTGTGCCACCACACCCAGCTAATTTTTGTATTTTTAGTAGAGACAGGGTTTTACCACGTTGGCCAGGCTGGTCTCAAATTCCTGACCTCATGGTCCACCCACCTCAGCCTCCCAAAGTGCTGAGATTACAGGTGTGAGCCACCGGGCCAGGCCACAGCTAAGGTTTTAAGATGCAGTGGTAAACAAGGAAAATATCAGGTCCTAAACTTAATGGATGCTAATCCAGTAGAGGAGAGAGAGTGAAGTGACCGTATTTCTAATGCACAAATCTGACCTGGGCTAATTATGGTTGATAAATAATGCTTCCAGGAGGAAGGTGTATAGGAACTGGAAGCTGGGTAAAGACAGAAACTGGCTCCATGCTGTCACACCATGCTAAGGAAATTGGACTTCTTTTCTAGAGGGTAATAAGAAACTATGAAGGAGTTTTAGACATAGGCTTGATGGAATCTAATTTCCATGTCAGTAAGCTGTGTTGTCTTGTGGTAATTTGTGTCTAGTATTTCTTGTGAAGTAGTTGCAAGTCCTGCGTTTCTAAATATATGTATTATAGTCCCAGAGTTTCCACTTACTAAATGTTTTTCAGGAATACCACTCCTATGTAATTTAGAGCTTAATTACAAATTTATTTTCTTCTCTGGTATTCAAGAACCATGGGCTGGGCACATTGGCTCATGCCTTTAATACCAGCGCTTTGGGAGGCCAAGGCAGGAGGATCACTTGAGCCCAGGAGTGTGAGACCAGGCTGGGCAACATAAGGAGAACCTGAATCTACCAAAAATTTAAAAAGAATTAGCCAGGAGTTGTAGCATACTCCTGTGGTCCTAGCGAGAGGCTGAGGTGGGAGGACTGCTTGAGCCCAGGAGGTTGAGGCTGCAGTGAGCTGTGATTGTGCCACTGTATGTAGCCTGAGTGAGAGAGCAAGACCTTGTCTCAAAAAAAAAAAAAAATAAATAAATATATATATATATATATATGCACCTTTCTCAGGGAGCCAGACAGTATGTATAATACTGCTAACAATTATGCTTATAATATTTAGGTACAACTTTTCAGAAACACCTTTGTTACATAAAGTGCCCCCCATTTCATGAAAAGAAATATGTATTCTTTACCTAGTGATGCAGTTTCAAAAACCTGATATGATTTTGTAGGTGACATTGCCACGTCTGTGGTATTCTTTTGGGTAAGCTTCTTTATGATAGTGTTTTTTTAAAAATGTTCTATTTTATGGAAAATTTCATGCATACTCAATAGAGAGCACAGTATAATAAACCCTCACGTATCTGTCACCCAGTCTCAACAGTTTTCAGCACATGGCCTGTGTGTGTGTGTGTGTGTGTGTGTGTGTGTGTGTGTGTGTGTGTTCAGTCCACCCACTGAAGTATTTTGAAGCAAATGCTAGACATCACACTATTTCATCTCTAAGTACTTCAGTATGCATTTTTGAAAGATTAAAATCCCTTTCCTCCATTTCTCTCTCTTCTCTTTCCTTCCTTTCCTCATAACCGCGACACTATTACCACACCTAAAAAACAGCAAATTCCTTAATATTTAAAAAAATAGTGTTCAAATTTCCTTGATTGCCTCAAAAGTTTACTTATTTATTGTAATCAGGATACAAACCAAACCACACAATGCATTGGGTGAGTGAAAGACTCTTAAGTCTCTTTTAATTTATACATTCCCCTTCTTATTTTTCTTGTAATTTTTTTGTATCTGTGTTGTTTTCATTTGTATTTTTGCTGATTGTATCCATGTAAATGACAGTCTCTCTGTCTCCTATATTTCCTATGAACTGGTACTTATACTGGGGGAATTTATCAGATTTAGGTTCAGTTTGTGTTTTGGCAAGAGTCGTCCCAATGCGTCATATCAGGAGGCATATGATTATCTGGTTGTCTCGCTCTTTTTTTTTTTTTTTTTTTTGAGACAGAGTCTCACTCTGTTGCCCAGGCTGGAGTGCAGTGGCGCGACCTCGGCTCACTGCAACCTCCACCTCCCGGATTCATGCCATTCTCCTGCCTCAGGCTCCCGAGTGGCTGGGACCACAGGCTCCTGCCACCACGCCTGACTAATTTTTTGTATTTTTTAGTAGAGACGGGGTTTCACCATGTTAGCCAGGATGGTCTCGATCTGCTGACCTTGTGATCCACCTGCCTCGGCCTCCCAAAGTGCTGGGATTACAGGTGTGAGCCACTGCGCCCGGCCCGGGTTGTCCCTCTTTTCATGGTATTAAGATCAATAGATATATTCAGGGATTGTGAGGCAAATCCATCCTTTACAAACTGTCTCACCAACTTTTCACCTAATGGTTTTAGCAGCTGTTGGTGATGATTGCCTAGAGCCATTATTTTACTAAGGGTTGGTTGTATGGTAATATTTTATAAAACTCCGTTGACTTAGTAGAGATGAATACTACTTAAAGTAAAATTTGGTATAAGCTTCTCACTTTGGATAAGACAAAAGCCAGAGGAAATGAGAAAAGTACCCAATGTTTGCAATTCTCATTTGTTAGACGTATTAAACACACCTCCCTTCCATTGACTGTAGGTGCTAACAGCAATCTTCTGTTGAGACAGACTTAATCCTAATGAAAAGCCCCAGGCAGGGCTTCAAGCCTGGGTTGGCCCTTATGCAAGTGACCTCAGCCAAGTTGACTAATCCCTCTATGCCTCGATTTCTCCATTTATAAAATGGACAGTTCTCTTATCTACTTCAAGGAGTTGTGAGAGATAAGTGAGAAGACAAATAAAGGACTTGACAGATCATAAGAGATCAGAATTAGCTCTTATTCCTTACTCATTCAGTCATTCAACACATTTTTTACGCTATTTTATGATTTTTCACCATTACATGAGGTGAGCACCAATTTCAACCTAGAGCACTGGATTCTTTGGAGGGAAGTTTTTCTTTCCTAGACCTTTACACTTATTTAGGAGTCTACAGTTGCAAGATGAGTTCACATACATGAGTTCATTTAACCCTTTCAATGGCCCTGCACTGCAGGCAAGTGTGTCAATGACCCTAGCATAGGAGAGAGAAAATGGAGGAGGAGAAAGGTTAAACAACTTGCTCTAAGTTTCATATCTGGTAGTGGGAAAACAAGGACCATAATCTGTTTCTTCTGGTTCTTTCCTTTGGCACGCCACTTTACATATCCTCCACAACAGAAGGTTCTTTATTTGTTTATACCTTTATTCTAGGTATTCTTTATTTGTTTAATCAACTAGCTAATGCATTTTAGGCCAACAGGGCAGATTCTCACACTTACTTCTATTTAAAATATCCTCTATTTTTAGGCCGGGCGCGGTGGCTCACGCCTGTAATTCCAGCACTTTGGGAGGCCGAGGCGGCCAGATCACTTGAGGTCAGGAGTTCGAGACCAGCCTGGCCAACATGGTGAAACCTTGTCTCTACTGAAAATACAAAAATTAGCCAGATGTGGTGGCTCACACCTGTAGTCCCAGCTACATGGGAGACTGAGGCAGGAAAATTGCTTGAACCCAGAAGGTAAAGGTTGCAGTGAGCTGAGATCATGCCATTGCACCCCAGCCTGGGCAACACAGTGACTCTGTCTCAAAAACAAAAATCCTCTATTTTTAGGATCTGAGAGCTGGAGCAAGAATCCTAGCATGGAGTTCTTAATGCATAGCTTTTTCCTTTAACCATTAAGTAAAATGAACATTCTAGTTCAACTATTCAGTGATGTTTATCAGTGTATTAATATGCAACATGCCATCTCATTCACAAAGTAAAACCAACATTAGCGATAGGAAGCTTACTTTCTCTATTCCTACGATGAGTATTAGAGCAAACCTTTTTGCATAGTTTTCTAAGGAAGTGAATTAAAGAGTTGCTCATAGATTTGATAAATAACATTTTCTTCAATGTTCTATTTCATTCCTATCTAGTTACTGTGGTGTTCCTATAAAAATAGCGTAAGTGTTAACTGGGTGTTACTAGTATCATGGAATGAAGATTCCCAAATCAACTACCTTGTTAGCGGACACGAGAAAACGCTTTTCTCAGATTACAGCCAGGCGCGGTGGCTCATGCCTGTAATCCCAGCACTTTGGGAGGCCGAGGTGGGCAGATCACTTGAACTCAGGAGTTCGAGAACAGCCTGGCCAACATGGTGAAACCCCGTCTCTACTAAAAATACAAAAATTAGCTGGGCGTGGTGATGCAGGCCTGTGATCAATCCCAGCTACTGAGGAGGGTGAGGCAGGAGAATCGCTTAACCTCGGGAGGCAGAAGTTGCGGTGAGCCGAGATCGACTGTGCTCCAGCCTGGACGACAAAGTGAGACTGTGGGTCTCAAAAAAAAAAAAGTTTACGGAGAAAGTTTCAAATCCCATGAACACTGCCATAATCGTTTAGTTAAAACGGATGCTCATCAGTTGACGATGAAATGTTGTCAGTATGGTCAGTCTGTGAACTGTTTGTTGTCAGTCTACAGGGAGATAAGGGCAAGCATTAAAACAATTTTGGTAATTTGATAGAGAAATCTTATGCCTGTGGAACCTAATAATTTTTTAAAAATAGTTATGTATTTTTGTCTTTTAAATTTCATTTCTCTAGTAATTCAGTTTTTAAACGTATTGAGGTGTAATTTACATAATCCCTTGCACTTATTTTAAGTATACATTTAGATGAGTTTTGGCAAATCTGTTCATCCAGATAATTGTCAACAAAGCGTAATATAGGCTATGCTCATCATCCTCCCAAATTTCTTTATGCCGAATCCAGGAAATCAACCACTATCCCTAGCCCTAGGCAACCAATGAACTGCTTTCTATCCTTACAACGAGATTTGCCTTTTCCAGAGTTGTTGATGAGGCAGTTGTTCACTCCCTTTATTGCTGAGTCATACTTCTATTCTATGGGTATTCATAATTTGTTTATTCAGTCACCTGTTGATGGATAGTTGTGTTGTTAACGGTTTGGGGACATTATGAATAAAGCTGTTATAAACATTCGTGTACAAGTCTTTCAGTGAACGTGTTTTATTTCTCTTAAATAAATGTCTAGGATTGGGCTGGGCATGATGGCTAATACCTGTATTGTCAGCACTTTGGGAGGCCTAGGCGGGCAGATCACCTGAAGTCCGGAGTTCGAGACTAGCCCCGGCCAACATGGCAAAACCCTGTCTCTACTAAAAATACAAAAATTACCCGGATGTGGTGGCTGGTGCCTGTAATCCCAGCTACTTGGGAAGCTGAGGCAGGAGAATCACTTTGAACCTGGGAGGTGGAGGTTGCAGTGAGTCAAGATTGCACCATTGCACTCTAGCCTGGGTGGCAAGAGTGAAACTCTGTCTCAAAAAAATAAAAAAAAAAATGCCTAGGATTAGAATTGCTGTGTCGTGACAGAAGTGTTTAAGTTTTCCAAAGCAGTGTGCCATTTTACATTTCCACTAGCAATGTGCGTGACTTCATTTGGTCCTTGTCATTGAGAACAATTGCTATTGTGAGTCTTCTAACTTCAAGCAGTTGTAATGTGTTTTTAGTGGTACTGGATTGTGACTTCATGTTTCCTGATAACTAATAATGCCAAATAGCTTTTCATATGCTTACTGGCCATACATATATCTTTTTTTATGAAATGTCTGTATGAATCCTTTGACCATAAATTATTTGTCTTAGTGAGTTAAAAGAGTTTCTCATAAATTTTTGATATTAAATATCTTACCTTTGTAAGATAGTAACATTGCCATAATCATTCAGTTAAAACTGATGCTCATCGCTTAATGACAAAATAATGCAAATTAGTGTGGTCAAATACACTTATCTTACCTTTGTAAGAGGTGGAGGTTGCAGTGGGCTGAGATAGCACTACTTACCTTTGTAAGATAAGTGTATTGCAAATATTTTCTCCCAATCTGTACCTTGCCTTTTATTTAACTTAATTACTTCTTTTTTTTTTTTTTTTTTTTTTTTTTGAGACAGGGTCTTGCTCTGTCACCCAGACTACAGTGCACTGGTGTGATCATAGCTCATCATAACCTCAGGCTCCTAGACTCCATGTTCCTGCCTCAGGCTTCTGAGTAGCCAGAACTACAGGTGCATGCTACCATACTTGGCTAATTAAAAAAAAATTTTTTTTCATAGAGAGGGGGTCTCACAAGGTTGCCCAGGCTGGTCTCGAACTCCTGGGTTCAAGCAATCCTCCCCAGTCAACCTCCCAAAGCACTGAAATTACAGGCGTGTGTCACTACACCCAGCCTTGCCTTTTAATAGTGTCTTTCAAAGAACAGGTGTTTTAAAAAATTTTTGATGAAGTCCAATTTACTGTCTTGTTTTTTATCAGAGACAGCGTCCCACTCTGTCACCCCCAGACTGGAGTGCTGTAGTGGCAGAATCACACCTCACTGTAACCTCAAGCTCGATCTGCACTTGAACTTCAAATTTGAACCTGGGCTCAAGCAATCCTCCCTCCTCAGCCTTCTGAGTAGCTAGAACTACAGCCGTACACAACCATGCCCAGCGAATTTTATTTTAATTTTTATATTTTTGTAGAGATGGGGTCTTGCTATGTTGCCCAGGCTGGTCTCAAAACTCATGGCCTCAAGTAATCTTCCTGCCTCAGCCTTCCAAGGCACTGTATTTACAGGCAGGAGCCACCACATCCAGCCTAGTTTTGCTTCTTTAATATCTGAGAAATCTTTGTCTACTCCAAGGTTATGAAAATTTTTTTAAGTTTTAGATTTTATATTTAGGTCTAGAATCCATTGTGTTAATTTTTATGTGCGGTATGAGGCAAGGGTTGACATTCATTTTTCTCCATGAATAGATGCAGTTGTTCTAACATTTGTTGAAATAACTACCGTTTCCCTATTGAATTACCTTGGCAACTTTGTCAAAAATCAATGAGCCATATTTGTGGGTCCATTTCTGGATCCTAGTCTGTTCATTGACCTATATGTTTATCCTTACCTAAATACCACTTCTTGATTGCTGTAGCTTTATATAGCAAAGTTTTATATAGCACAGTGCAAGTTCTCTAATTCTTTTTCCAAAATATTGTGACTATTCTGTCATTTGTATTTACACATAAATTTTATAATTAGCTTGTCTACAAAAAAAGACGGGCAGAATTTTTATTGTAATGTAATTTATAGATCAATTTAGGAATAACTAACATTTACAAGATTTACATTTACACAATTGGGTCTTAGGCCAGGCATGGTGGCTCACGCCTGTAATCCCAGCACTTCAGGAGGCCAAGTCAGGCAGATCACTTGAAGTCAGGAGTTCGAGACCAGCCTGGCCAACATAGTGAAGGCCCCATCTCTACTAAAAATACAAAAAATTAGTCAGGTATCATGGCACACGCCTGTAATCCCAGCTATTCGGGAGGCTGAAGCATGGTAATCGCTTGATCCCAGGAGGCGGAGGTTGCAGTGGGCTGAGATAGCACTACTGTACTCCAGCTTGGGTGACAGAGTGAGACTGTCTCAAAAAAAAAAAAGTAAGAAAACCCAAAATTGAGTCTTCCAATCCAGAATTATGGTGTTATATCTCCACCTACTTAGACATTCTTTCATTTCTTTGCAAGTTCTATAGTTTTCATTGATAGGTCTTGCACAAATTTTGCTCTATTTGTCCCTATTTCATGTCAATATTATTGTAAATGGTGGTTTTTAAATGTTAATTTCCATTTATTAGTTTCTAGCATGTAGAAATAAAATTGAACTTTGCATATTGACCTTGTACCTTACCTTGTTATTCTCACAACTTTTTTTATTCCTGGGGGCGTTTAACATGTCTGATGTCTTCTGCAGTTTTATTTTTTGCAGTATGTATGCTTTTTACTTCTCTTACCTTATTTCACAGGCTAGGCTGATACAATTCTGAAAAAAAATGATAAAAGCAGATTTGTTTCCCAAATCTTGTGGGGAGGGAGGCAGAGTGGTGAGGGGCAACGAACATGTGATGTTTGTTACAGGTTTTTCCATAGATACCTTTTTATCAGGTTAAGGAAGTTCTCTTCTAGTTTGCTGAGAGTTTTAATCATGAATGGATGTTAAATTGTATATTTTTCTGCATCTATTGAGTTGAACATGTTCCTCCCCCATTGTATTGTTAATATGGTAAATACTGATTTTTAAAATTCTTGTAATTGATTCTTTAAAAAAAACTCAACTGTGGTAAAATACACACAATAGGAAATTTACCATCTTAACCATCTTTACTACGGTTTGGTATTGTTAAGCATATTCATAGCTGTGTAACCATCTCCAGTTTTTCATCTTGCGAAACTGAAACTCTATGCCCATTAAACAGTAACTTCCCATTTCCCCCTCCCTGCTACTGTTTTTATTTTACAAATGTTTGTGACAAATTGGAAATAAGTGGTCCTTTACTACAGAAAGTTTTAAAAGCAATGTTCTAAAGCTGTCAGTTTATTATTAGTAAAAAGCATTTTAAACACATATTTGGCTTGCAAATTAAACTCTAAAGCTGTACACACACAAAACTGCAGTCCTGGGAGAACAAATACACCTCACTAGCGTCCTGGCTGATATCGCTTCAAACTAGATACAATTACACTTTGTATTTTTAAAGCAATTTATTTCTAACCCTAAGTTTCTATTTAAGCATGTCAATCAAAGTTTCATCATTGCTTCACCATAAAGGCAGGCATGAATCACTCTTTCCTAACCCCTTCCATCCATTCTTCTATATTCTGATTCTGGCTGAAGCAATCTGCTGATAGCCAACATGAACAGGTGATTTTTTGTTTGTTTAAAAAAAAAAAAAAAGCTTTACAAAAGGTTTACAATTTAGCAATCATCAGCTTGCCTTCTGACAGCTACTCAGTCTTACCACTTCATCTGTTACTATTCTAAAACAATTTGGCTTTGTAGATGGAATTTCATTTTCTTAAAGAGATTAACCTACTAAATTTAGTTCAGTGAAGTATGTTCTTCGCAAATTGACAGCTTTTAAGTTAAAAAGTGCATGGGAATCATATGTACAATGTATAAGTGGACTGTCAGATTACTATCCAACAAAATATCCTGGGGATTTAAGATTTTGTTTTCAGGAAAAAAAAAACTTTAAGCAACACAGAAACATACTGTATAATAGTTTTATTTTTCTCATTTACTATTTTTACATTTTATGCACAAATATTTTTTATCTGCGTAAAAATAGAAAATAACTGTTTTATGTAAAATTACAAAAAAAATTAAAACCACAAAGAAATACATAATTGTTATTATGACAGTATAAGTGTCGTTGTCGTTATTTAAAGAGTAAAAATGTATGCAAAAGTCCTCCTCCCATTTACAAAAGATTGAGAATTTTTTTTTCCTGGCAGCAAGTGAAATATTGAAGTATCAATATTTTTACACCCTTTAGATCTGAAGACATTAAGTTAGTCACAGGTTTGTTTTGCAATTATGAATTTTAAAACATTTTTGTGCTATTTCAAGGATACTAGTTCTTTCTTAAAGGCAGTAGCATAAAAGGAATATGGAAAACAGCAGACCTTGCAAAAATATTTGGTGGTACAATTCTTTTTGTATCATACTTGAGTATCACCATTAATCAGGGGAGAAAACACCTAAACAATTTTTCCTAATTAAATGACATAGACTGATACAAAAATAAATGTGATCAGTCAATTTATCTGAAGATCGACCACGCAAAGCAGTTCTGCCTAATTGGTTTTTCTGATGCCAACACAAATATTTAGACTTTAGGCTAGCGAGATATGTATGAAAGTTGGCTCAATAAAAACTTCACATGGAAAACAAGTTTTAAAACAAAAAGGAACATTTCTTTTACTTAAATTCTTGTACTTCTAAAGTACAAATGATGACCAATAATTTTATCTTTCTTCCTTTGAATATACTGTAAATTGTATGAAAAATTCATTTATAAAAACAAAGCAAAGAATGAATAGCATGAATTTTATTTTCTTTCACAATATGTTATCTTTTAATAGAAGAAGAAAAACTACCTGGCTTTCTGATAACTGTAAGTAAAACAAATATTTTACATATAATTTAAGGCAAAGTAATGAGTTTCTTGAATCAACTGGAGAAATTAGCCATATTACTTTACCTATGTCATGCATAAATGATGGTAAGAAGAAAAAAAAAAGCATCTGATCATGTATGAGAACTGTCTCTGTTCAAATTATGAGAAATAAAATGAAAATTGCTAAAGGGAGAAAATGAATAAAATATGATTTTAAAAAAACCATATGGGAATTGCATAGATGAGAAAAGAATTTTCATTCTAGGGATCTAAAACTAATGTTTCTAGCTTTAAAAACATACACACACATATGTAATTGAGACATGTCTGTCATCTTGGCTAAAATTTTAATATGTCTCCCCAAAAGCATTTTAAATATGAAAGCCAAGATTCTTAAGCTCTTGATGATATACCAGAATGGTATACTTTATTATTTTTTTTAAAACTACAAGCAACTTGTCAACTCCCTAGGCCGTAAGAGGATGGTGCAAAACCTTTCTAGCTGTCTATTTGTTATCTGACACTAGAGCTTCTGTATATTATTTCATATTGTTATTTTACTCAGACATTCTTACAACCACAGTGCCCAAATTGTACTAATAATTTGTTCATATATTCTCTTTCAAAAAAGTAATAATGGACATACAAATTTTACTCTGCTCAGGTATCAGCTGCAGAAAGGACTTAATAATATAAATGAATTAAGAGAACATGTTGTAGTAAAATTATGCGTTAAGATTACCAGAGAAAGAGATTACCTCTCTCTCCTCTCTTCCTTGTCCTTAAGATCCCTGCCTCTTATGATTCATTCCAAACCACTACCAGAATTGCTAATAATGCCATCTTGCCTGTATTAACATGCCTTTTTCTCCTAGTTAAGTTAAAAGCATTAACTGAGCTCTTAAGAAGCTTTTTAAGGGGACAGATTTAAAGAAAACAATGAAGGAGAAGGTGCATAAATATTTGAGAATCAACCTTCTCAAATCTGTAAGAGGATTAATAGCTATCTTGCCAGTCTCATATAATAATTTGTGCTTAATACCTTAAACAAAAACAGAAAAGAAAGAAAAAGACATTTTTAGCCATTTAGTGTTAGTTTATGTAAGGAATGTCATATATGCAGGAATTATTTAATTTGAATCTTAAAATGAATAATCTTCTGTATATCTTTATGCCTTCATATATGTTTATAAAATCAACTGAATATATAGATATATGTATACACATATATAATATGGAAAAGGAAAAAAAAATAAGTGGAAAAGTATTATCTTAAAGAGAAGACAGCCTATAACAGAGGTCGAATTTTCTTTTTAAAACTATTTGCAAGTAATTTACTAATGCCTTGAAAGGTAAAGTACTGCTGACTAATTTAAAGTCTTCATTTTATCAGAAACACAGGAATATAAGCTGCTTTGCATAATAAACTGGCACTACAGGGTAATTTTAAAAAAAAGGAAGCCATAACAAACCAAACCTTTACTTTTGGGTTGAGGTATACCTTTTCAGTTTTTTAAATCTCTGACAGGAAAAACAGAGATCATTTTATAATTTTTGTAACAGCTGGTTTATTAGAATTAAATTCCTCTCTCAAAATAATTTAAATTCTTGGTCTGACATGAATAATCTGTACAGAAAATCCTTACAATTGGCTTGAGTTAATAAGCCAGATTTAAACCTGGATCTCCTCCTTCAGCACTGCTCTTTTTGCCAGTCAACTTCTTACTGTCCTTTGCTTGCAAATATATAAATAACCTGATACTCTTAGTTTAGTAATTTATTAATATAAATTTATTTGATATGAACATTTTAGCTCTGCTTGATTAGATGAAACAGGCACACATGCTTTAGCTGAGAAATTCCATTTTCTGGTTCTATGTAAAGCAACATCTAAAGCAGCAGAGAGGGGAAACAGTTATATTTTCAAAAATAGTTAAGCCAGACTGTTTCCTGGAGATACTTCATTTATTTTTCATTTTCAGATACTACTGGCTATTTTTGGTAGGGCTACACATTAATACTGACCAGTTTAGCTTTCCTGACTGTTAACAAACTATTCCACAATGAACCTGCCTTCACGCTGCAGACATTGTGGAGATCCTTTAACATACACATATTCTAAAATATATGCTCAAAGTAAAAAGATCCAAATTCACAAGAGTATGAAATATTTATAAAAAAATCATGCATCAGACTGTACAGTCTAGAAATAAAAGAAGATTCAAATTCGGTAATAAAGGTAAGAGCTATACTTGCTCTAAACATTTTAAGAAAGACTTTGGAGTCCCAGAATGTCCTGGGGCTCAATTATCCTTTTCCGTTTGCAGAGAAGCAGTGGCCAGAGCTACTGCTGTGACTGGCTGGGCAATTCCATGGAGCTGCATCTTTGCAAGTTTCTTCTGTTCACATTCTGTGACCAAACGGTTCAACTCTGCTGCACTGTATCCAATAAGAGTCTTCAAGTCACAGACAAACTTGTACACAAATCTCTTGCCTTGAACTTTACAAATCATGTCCCCATCATAATAATACCTTTAAAAAGAGAAAAATTAGAGACTTCATAAAAAATAAATGAGACTTAGAATAATTTAGACTATTCCATAAGCAGAAGCCTAGTAGAGTACTGCATCCACCACAATAGCAATTAATACTGAAGTTATATAGAATATTTAATGCTACTATCAAATGAAACACATCCAAACATCATTTACTATTTCAATGCTCAGTACTCCAAAACTCTATAAACTTTCAAAACGTATTTTCAACAATTAGGATAAAACATTGATTTAAAAGTAATTATTAAACAAAACAAAAAACCTTTAGAGCAGTAGAAGAGCCTAAGAACAAGAGCTTTGGAGTCAGAGCCGAGATTCAAAACCTAACATTTCTGGACCACAGGAGTCATATTTTCTCAAAGCTTCTATTCCTCATTTATGAAGTGAGGTGAACAGTGCTTACACCCTCATATCACTGTTGAGGATTAGAGGGATAATCTTTGTAAAGTGCTTAGTATACAATGACTGGCACATAGCCCTCTACAAAATAGAAGCTATGTTAATAAAAATCGGTAATATGAAAGAACGAATATATTCCACTTCTTTTCTGTCTTGTAAAGAATCCTATATGATGAAGTCATGTCTTCATCTTTATTATTTCACTATGTAAATGCTTTCCAAATTTCAGATAAATTATCCAAGCCCAACAGGGAGCTTTAAGTCTAAGGAAAAGGTCTAAACGAAATAGAGGATACAGAAAAACAGGAAAAGGGCATTGTAAAGAGACAATATTTCTAAATGTACACAAGCAGAGTTCCAGCAGTCATTCTAGAAATCTGGTTTACTGCTGCATTCTATAGAGATGCAAACGGAGTTGGATTTATGTTTCCTTTGGAAAACAGACTTTATTTAAACAAACACTATGTACTGCTAATTCCAACAACAGGAAAAAGAGGCAAGTCAAGCTCTTTCCAGGACTGGCAGAATGCAAAGCCCTTATTTTAAAATTGCACTGCCCACTGACAAAGGGCTACTACAAAAGAAACAACTATTTGCAAAAGTACCGCTGATATAAACTATCACATTTAGCAGGATAAAAGTCACTTGGCTTACTCAAGAGTCTATTAATGAAAGGACTGACCTATATACAGGAAACTCTCATCTTTCCCTAATTCCAGAATAGTTAAAGGAAAATAGTTATGTTTGATTTCCCAGTAAGAGATATAACACATTGCGCAGTCTTGTAGTTTCCATTTATGTCAGTTACATTAGTATAGAATTTGGATCTCAGCTCACAAACCAACAATTCCTTGCCATCCAGTTAAAAATGCTGTAGGCGTTTCAATTGCTTTAAAACATTTCTACGTTAATATATAAGACTATACGTGGGGAAAAAAGGAAAATGGAAAAGGTTTTATAATTCTAGGAGGAATATATATTATATGATTATGCCAGTTCTAGGAGTTGGCATTATATTTCTTGGTAAGAGGTGATAAAAAAGAATATACACACACAAATTTGAATTTTACTGAATACTTCCTTTGATCTAGCACATGCATCACACAACTGTATACAGTAGCACTTATTCCACTTGTTCCCTCCCTAAAATGAAGAAAGTAGAAAGATACACAATACCTGTATTTCACGGATATGATTTCTTTTCTTCCCTTTTTTTGAACTTGTATTTTTTAAAAACTTTTTAATTGCAAATATATCACACAAAAGGACACAGAAGTGAACAGTTCAGTGACTTATTACAAAGTGAACATTCATTCCCCTGTTAAGTATCACTCAAGAAACAACACTGTCAGCATCTAGAATCCCCTTTATGTCCCCTCCCAATCATTCCCCAAATCCTGGCTCTAAAAGGTAAACACAAGCCTGCACCATGACAGTAATTTCATTGCTTTTTCTTTATATTTTTATCTCCCAAACATGCAACCCTAAATACTGCAATTTAATTTTCCTGTTTTTTGAACTTTACTGAATAAATGTAATACAGAATTTGGTCTTTTGGGTCTGGATTCTGTCACTGAACATTATGTTTGTGAGGTTCACTGGTCTTCGTTTGTAGCAGGAGCTCAGTTTTCGAGAATGCAAGGTATTCTTGTATGAATATACCATAAATGATTTCTTCTCTACTGTTGATAGATATCTGGTTGTTTCTGGGATTTGGATGTTACAAATAATCTGCTATGAACATGTGTATGGGCATACAAGTACACTTCTGTTTGATATATATCGAACAGTTGCTTAGGGGAGCAACTGTTACAATTTGCATTCCTATCAAAAGGGTAGAAGCATTCCCATTGCTCCATATCCTCAACAGCACTTAGTTCTGGCAATCTTTCAAATTGTAGCCACTCTAGGGGGTGTGTTGTACCATTTAATTATGGTTTTCAATTGCATTACTCTGAATACTAATGAGGCTGTACACCTTTGCATATATTCATTGGCCATTTGGATAATCTCTAGCCTGAGGTGTCTATTCAAGTCTCTTGCCCATTAAAAAACTGATTCGTAAGAATTGGTTAGATATTCTACATACTTCTGTAAGACATGTGTGGCTCTCTTAATAAGGCTTTCAACGACCAAAAGTTCCTAATTGAAATATAGTCCAATTTATTGATCTTTCCCTTTATAATCAGTCCTTTTGATTCTGCATAAATGTCTCCCTACCACCACAAGTTATGAAAGTATTTCTACATCCTTTTCTATTTTACTTTTTACAGGTAGAGCTACAAGCTACATGGAATTGATTTTTGACAGGTAGAGCTACAAGCTACATGGAATTGATTTTTGGTACGGCGTAAGGAAGAGGTCAACTTTTACTTTTCTCCCAAGACGGATAGTAAATTATCCCCGCACTGATGATTGAAAAGAAGATCGTTTCCTCATATGTTTTCTCCCCACTGCCATTTCTTTAAATCAAATGCTTATGTATTCCTGGTTCTATTTTGGCTCCCTATTCTACTGTATGGCCTATTTGTCTTGAGCAAATAGCATAACTGTCTTATTACTGTAACTTTAGAGTCAGTCTCAATATCCTGTGGGACAAGTCTTTCCACTTTGCTAATCTTCAGGTGTCCTGACTACTGACTACCATGGTACTTTATAGTCCCATGTAAATTTTACAATTATCTTTTCAAGTTCTATGAAAAAACTTAGTTTGATTTGAAAAATCAAAATTACTGCTGTAATTTTGAGGGGTCTTGTATGTATACAATCTGCATCAACTCTCAAAAATGGCAGCTTTAGTTCTGATTATACACAAAGAATCTTTAGACAGTTGGCAATGTGTTTGAGACTGAATGATAAATAAGCATATTGAAAACTAAACATTTTAGTTATGAACTCTGAGAAACAACAGGTCATTCAGGAAAAGAAGAAGAATAACGGTCAACTATGTAATAATAGTTACATGGCCATAATACTCTAACAATGATACTCGCTGAACCAAAATTTCTATATAATCATATTGGGATATTGAGATGAGGGGATAGAAAGGGGAAGGGGGAGTGTGTGTGTGAGCTAAATTATAATCTTTCAGTGTGAAAATGGCCAAGTGAAACAAGAAGCAGTAAAAGCATGCTATTTAGAAAAACTTGTAAATTGCAGAACTACTATACTATATTCAATCCCCCCAAAAATCAGACATAATTCTGTGATATTCTTATATATCCTCCTTCTCAGATACTTAAATGTACCTGCTGAATTTCCATCACTGTAGTAGGCATAATTTCTGATAGTAATTTCTGTCGGAAAACTTTATACTACTTACGGAGTTTGTATCAATGTAAAGATTGGATATCCAGATTTAGGCAGATTGTATAGAAAACGGGTCAATATTTTGCATGTAATTGTAAAAACAGAGGACAGTTTCTGCTTACTCATTAAAAATTAACAATTCACCTATGCAAATAATAAAAATCTCAAAAATCAAACTTTTTTTGACAGTATTATATGCTTTCAAATCAGATAAAAACAATCTTAGAGTAATTTTGTAAAAAAAACCGTACCTCAAAATTAAGATCTTTTTAAAAAGGTTTTTTAATTTGTAAAGAAAACATGAACAAGTTTTTAATATCATTACGTAACAATGCTTACATCTAGAAGCAGCAGCTATTTTTTAGAAAGGCATGATAACAGAAAAAACAGTAATAAAGGCTTACCTTAATGCACGACTGAGTTTCTCATAGTTCATTGTAGGCTTATTTTTACGCTGTCCCCATTTTTGTGCAACCAGTTCAGGCTGATTTAGCTTAAATTCACCTTCATCACCAACCCAAGAAATACAGTCTCGAGCATCCTTATCAGTAAGAAGTTCTAGCAAAAACTGCCATAGTTGGATTTGGCCATTGTTTCCTAAATTGATAAGAGGAACAAAGCATTGGCTATAGTGTTATAGATTAGTCCAAGGCAAAGGCAACAAACTGGTTCTTTGGTTCAAATCTCAGCCATGGCAAAAACAATTTTTGTTTTTCTAGAAATGCTGTCTAAATACTACCAGAGCAATAGTCCAAATTCACATTTTTCATACAGTGAAATAAAACAAAATATACCTAATTAGATAGATATATTTTACAAATACAAGAAAATACAAAAATACCTGTTCTGTTCCCAGGTGAGCTTCTATCTTCTCCTGAAATCCTCGGTGCTCTTTGCACTTTGGCTGCCTTCGCACTACTATTTATAACTTTAATGGTAGTAGGTGTAGCAGATTGCACTGATGCTGGAATAATTTGCACAGCTGCAAAGACAAGGGGGAAAAAAAATTACTGAAAGACATTATCAGTTTAACTAATGCCCTATGAATTACCCCAAGAAAGTACTTCACTACAAAAAGCCTCAAGCCACAATTTCAAACAAAATAACAAAAAAGGTCAGATGGTACAGTATAATGCTTGCATTACAGTTTGTGCATCTTAGTAAGAGCTAGTATTCTTGTTTGGAAATAACTCAGTGATGCACACACATTAGACAGAGTATTTTAACATGTTTGTTTTTAAAACATTTGTTCATAAAAACAGTTTGTCAAATATTGTAGAAAATGTGGACAAATAAGAATTCATACCACCACTTTGAGACTCTGGCAGTATCTGGAGTAAGGTTGAAAGGATTTTAGAAACCCTATGACATGAACATCTCACACATGTTCTTACAAATATTCACTCAATGATGTTCACAGCATTTAAAAAATACTATACAGCAATGAAAATGAAACAGCTACAAGTATCAACATGGGTAATTTTCAAATGATAAAGTTATAAAAGAATATGTACAATGTATTTTACAGAAAATGCTTAAACATGTGCAAAACAATGCTATACAGTGTTTATGGTTACATAGGTGGTAAAAATATAAAATAGTAATAAACAAAATTCAAGATAGTCAATTCTCTGGTAAGAGAGAGGAAAATGAAATCTACAACAGGTAAACTTGGTATATAAAATTTTATTTCTTATATGTACACAGGTGTTACACTTTTTGTGTATCTCAGATTCTTCATTAAAAATTTTAGCCGGTTGGGATGATCTTGTGACGTGTGTGTTCGTATCTCAGGTAAAACATGGCTAAAAGCTATGGTGTAAGGGGAAAAGAAAGATGTCTGCTGAAAAGGGAAAAAAATAATGCCCCAAAGAGCTCAGCAGGCTTAAAAGGATTCTCAAACTAGACAGTAATGTTTTAACGAAAAATGTTTAAGAGATAGCAACTGTGGTGTACCGAAACCCAAACATGCTAAGAGAAAATGCAATGTGAGGTAAAAGTTGGAAAATATGACATGAAAATGGAGACTGATACTAAGAGAAACAAAAAGACTCTTCTAGACCAGCATGCATAGTACCCAATATGGATGAACCAAAGGTAAAGAATAAAGCTGAATGCAAAGTGAGAGAAAAGAAAAAGGGGAAAAGCCAAACAAAAGTAGTGAAGGCGGCGAAGGGTTTGGCCTGGTAGACTCTTAAAACCTTGGAAAATGCCACATGGGACTGATGATCAATTAGAATGTATACAAATGTATACTTTTGATTGCAACTCTCACCAAATGAAAACTATTCATTTTCCTATTTTAACTTGCCTTTTTTCTTCATTTCAAACCCAGTGTAACTCCTCAAGTTTGTTTTGGACACTTGAATATTTTCTTTGCTGTATCCAAGCTATACTGATATTTTAATTGGATGCCACCCAATATCCAGTTATTATCAGGCATGAAAGTTCTGTCAGGTATGAATGTGGTTAGAATTGTTCTTACAACTTGGTAATTAACAGTCAGTAAAGATGAAACAAATGATGTCCTAACAAATTTTAGTGAACCCAGATACAAAGCAAGCTGTTATGTTAATCGCATCATTTAAAAACACGACATGAGTGGATCTTATAAAGTACTTGTGTTGAGCTCTCATTCCACAGAACAAAAGATATTTCGTGTGTGGGGAAAAAAATTTTTTAAATAATTTTCCTTTTTACTACCTTGCAGTATCAAATAAACATTTCTTCAATAAAAGGGCAAATATAGATACGAATACTCACGTTGATCAATTGTAACTATTTCATTCATCTGTTGTTCTTGACTTGCCAATACATCTGAAAAAAAACACAATTTAAAAAAATTTAAAACCAAAAACCCCGATCCAATAAAACCCAACTTAATAAACATGATTCTTTTAAAAAAGAACTCCACAATTAAAACCAAAACACTGAACTGAAACTTACTGGCATAAAAACATTAAAAATATTTGATAGTCACTTGAAAAGATACCTTTAAGAGAAGTAACACAGGGAAAAGCTCCAATGTCTTTTAGTGTTCAGTAAAGTTCTGCAGAGAACTATGGTTTTCTAAATGTAAATATTTGTATCAAAATCTGTATAAAACCATGTAAAAATATGGAAATCTTCAAGATCATATCAAAGATAAAATATACACCAAAATGAAATTATTTAGATATGGATCTCCACCAAAAAGGCCTCCTTCACATTATCTGTTGTAACATCCGCTTTTGACTAAAGCTGCTTAAGCTTTTTAATGCTTCTACTTAAAGATAGCAAATTTTCAATACAATTGTAGCGGTCCTAAATGTCTCAATTAAAGTAAATAATTTCACATCTAAAAATATAGCTCCCCAAATAAAAATATTATAAAAGGTCCTAAGATAAGCCTTTACAGAACCATTCATTACTTATCTGTTGCTATTACCCACTTAAATGTTATTCTTTACCTCTCAAAGAACTGCACATCCCAGTCTCTTATTACTTCAGCCTACTTCGTGCCCATCATAAATTGCATGCCTCTCTCTTAAAAATGAAACTATACCCTCCAGCAATCATTCTGGGTACTGAGGCCTGGGCTCCCAAGAAGACTCTGCTAAGGGTGCCTTGCCAGGACCCAGTTCCAGACACGCAGAGCTGGAAAAGGTTGGGCAAGTAAAAACAGGTCTGAATCCTACCAGATGGGAGCTTTGAGGGTCTGAAGACTGAGGACTTAAAACAATTATATGGGACTGGCTTCAAACAGATCTGGATTCAGTTCTCAGCTCTTACTGACTATATGACTTTGGTAAAATTACCAACCTCTTTCAACATTAACTTCCTCATGTTTAAATTAGACACCTATACTTATCGCCTCATGAGGTTATTGTGAGGATTACAGAAACATGTTTTTAAGAAGCACAGTGCACAAAACAATTACTTTTCAGTCAACTGACAACCTCACTGTTTTATCCAGACTCCTAGTTCTGAGCATTCTCCTCCAGAACTGTGTCTCTCTTGGAAAAAAAAAAAAAAAAAAAAATACATACCTTATGTTTGTAGTAAATTTTCCTCAGAATTTTATAAAAGTTCCTCAAAGAGGAACCATTTCATTTGAAGACTAAAGGAATTAGCCTCAAAAGAGGCAAACGAAAGCGTCACCATCCCACAGCACAGGCGTAATCAACTTGTAAAATCACCTTCTACGTCCTAATTCTCAGATTGGAGTTTGGTTTGTTTCCTGGAAGCTCTTAAGACAGAAGGCAGACCACAGGGGGAAAAAAAAAGCTTTTGAAAGACTGGTCCAAGACCAATCTCTTCAGAGTACAGGCACCCTGAATATCATATTCCTCCCTGAAACTCCCAAATCCTTGCTAGGCATAAAGGAAGCAGTCTTGAGAGGCAAAGCCCTGGGGGATATGGAGCCATTTTATGAAGAAACATTAGACACTACAGGAATAAAACAATTATTTTTCCTAAAGAAAACCCTCAGCAAACTGAGAACTTCCTATGCCTTTGGTGACAGAAGACAGAGATTCACACCGAGAAGGACATCATGGAACTGGTAGTACTGGAACATTTCCTAATTATCTCCCATGTATAGTAGGACGTGGATGAAGTTTCAGCAGAGCGGGGACTGCAGGCAGGTGGCCGCTCAGCTGAATAATCTAATACAAATATCTGAAGAAGGAGCTCTACCTCTTCAGTACCGCCGCTTCTTGAGAGATCACTGAGGATGGATAATAGAGGCTGGGTTCTGTCCCAGAATCAGTGCCTTTCACAGAGAGGCTGCAGACTTCTCTCTACAGAAGGGACCAGATTACTGCATTGTGCTCAAAAAACCCTGTTCTGAGAAGTGAGACTTGTGAATTCTAGAAAGTCTGTTAGAAATACCCTTACACATCATCCTGCCCATCTCTCAATTCTGAACTGAGCACTACATTTCCAAGTCAGACAGGAATTCCCTGCCCAGGCTAAGTGAAGAACCATGGCTGGATCACCAAGAAATTCTGTGAGACGCTCATCTAGGCTGTGGGACTTTGTTGCTTTAAAAGACAAAGCAACGGTTCCAGAGCAGAGCTTTTCTGAGGAAGACTCATTCAACTGCATGGAAATGCAAAGATATACAAGACACCTTTGACTTCTGTTCTAGGAAAAACCTGTGAATGAACTTTAAAGTTTGAGATGCAATAAGAGAAGCAGAAAGAGACAGCCACAACGAAGAGCTGACCTGGGAGAGAATGGAAAAAACGTGGATTTGGGAAAAATGAAACTATCATCTATGCACTATCCTTGTTGTGTTCTTGAGATTTCTTACAAGAAAGTGTTTCAATAAACATGACTCACATGTTTCACAATTCAGAATTTACCTTATTCATTTCAAAACCTCTGCAGGGAAGGAAATCTGTGAAACCAAGGACAAAGCTTCAACCAAGACATTCAACTTATTTATCTAGTAAGAACAGACACTGGAAATAAATGCTGCAAATACAATGAATATACTAAGTCTTTTAGTATCATAGATACTTAAAAAAAAAAATCTGAGCGAATCTTTACAAGAATAAAATTATAAACAATGAGGAAATGCCTCTCTCCAGAGCTCACTTCTTATTCACCAGCAGAGAAAGCACTTTCAATTCCTGACCTCAAGTGATCCACCCCGCCCCAGACTCCCAAAGTGCTGGGGTGACAGGAGTGAGCCACTGCACCCGGCCAGAGAAAGCACCTTGAGTGAAAACTGCAAGCATTGAATTAAGGTGGAAAATCCCTCCACCAGAGCTCTTCCGTTATTGGGTATATAATAGAACAAAATGCTATCAGTAACATTTTCATCCATAACTGATACAAAAGCAAAGTCAGAGTTTGTTGTATTCATGTGTTCTGAAAAATATGTGGGTCCGGCTAGCATTTCTGATATGCAAAACTGTCAAGGAATGGGTTGCTTGATTCAGTGTCTTAACAGTCACTGAAATATAAGATGGATTAATATTCAAGCAAAAATAATTTATTTGTGCCTTGTTTTCTTGGACAGCCAAGTAGTTTCCAAATTTCTCTCTCTGTTTTTTTTCCAACTGAGACTCTTGCTCTGTCACCCATGCTGGAGTGTCGTGGTGCGCTCTCAGCTCACTGCAACCTGTGCCTTTCAGGTTTAGGCTATCCTCTCGCCTCAACCTCCCAAGTAGGTGGGACTACAGGCACACAGCAACTTGCCCAGCTATTTTTCTGTATTTTTAGTGGATATAGGGTTTCACCATGTTGGCCAGGCTGGTCTTGAACTTCTAACCTCAAGTGATCTGCCTGTCTCATCTTCCAAAGTGCTGGTCCAATTTCTTTATATGGTCACTGAATCATATTAATGTCTGAGGCCTTGTAAGTTGTAAGTGGAAAAACTTATAACCGGTGGCTTCCAATTCAAAAAGGTGGTTGCATACACTTCCTTCCCTCTTAAGACTCTATTCAGTTAATTGTAAAGACTTGAACAAAGATTTAATCTCATGAATAATGAAGAGAATGGGAAGGAAGCCACCTGCAAACAAATGATCTCTTCAGTTTCTAGATGAGCAGTAAATGTAAGAGCTGATCAAACCGAAGGCAACAAATAGAATATATGAAGAGGGCCAAGTGTAGGGCACAGCACCTGATTTAAGAACTTGGATTCTAATGTTAGCCTGGGCTTGTATCCTGGCTCTACCACTTCCTAGCTGTGACTTTGTGGGGCTCTCAAAGCCTCACTTTCCTATCTAAAAAATAAGCAAAGTAATGATTTGTGGTATTACTATAGGAATTAAATGAGATAACATATAGAGCTTTCAGCATAGCATTATACAGTAAATAAATGTTAATTATTACTGCTTATTACTTATTATCAATAAACAAGATGAAAACAAAGTTGTAAGGAAATAAAATTCAGCTTAAATTACAATGTAAAGAAATAACTGTAATTTCATACATTTTCGGAGAAGTTCCAGATGACTCCAGAGAATTTCTCCCCGAGGCACCCGCTGAAAAAAATCTTCTTGGTTGAGACTACATAATTCTCTCCCCGAAATGTTGAGTGTGGTGAGGTCTATATCGGTCATGCTGAATTCCTTCATTACCCAAACCACCCAATGCAGGACTTGGTCTGTGGACCACTGTATGGGATCTAGAAAGAAAAATATTAACTTTAGCCTAGTTCCATTTTAGATACTGTGTAAATTTACAGTTAACTTGTTAATACACACACATACACACAGATGTTTTCTTTCCCTAAGTATGTGAGGTAAACTTATTATATGAAGCAACAAACAAAAACAAAAATTTATGCTGTAATTTTCTCCTCAGCTCCTTTTCAATTTTGTAATCTAAATTTCTGATGGAGTCACTTGGTTCAACCTCAGTTGGAACTGTATCAAGAAAAACAAAATGCAAAATTGCTCTCCAGTGGGTCAAATGAAAGAATAAAATATGAGATTATTCTGTAGAGAATAAAGTAAATTATCCAAGTTTAAAAAAATTTGCAGTTGCATTGAAAAAAAAATCAAAAGGGGATTCTCTATTCTCCAAAATATGAACCATATCCTTTTTCCTCCCTTTTCCTTCCTGTAAAAAGCTGGCTGCTCCTGCATTTACCCTTATGATGCATTTCCAATAAATAAACATGGTAATTGCCTGTTTTACTCAGCTGTCCCCTCACAACACACTAAGAAATACAATAAATGTGTCCTGTAAAAACCATTATATCTTTAGAACCTAACAGTGCCTTGCTCATACACTTGTTTAATCTTAAAGAGTATATCCAAATAATTTCCTTTTCCCTATGATTTTTTACTAATTGAATTCATAAATTAAAAAATATGGCCAATATCCATAACTATTACATTGCTGTATCACCTGCACCTAACAGAACATTCTATCTGTGTAAGTTTAATACATATTAGCTAAATTGGTTTTGGTTCTGGTACTCCCGCTTCAAGAAGATGATTTATTCAAATAATATTGCTTATATACCCAATAAATAAATGCTATTCAATAAGAAAAGTAGAAAAAAAAATAACATTTAGGTATTGAGGGCAAATTATAGTGAAAATAAATCAAACATAAGAATTTTATAAAAGTTATTCAAAGAGGCAAAGTGCTATTGAAACTGAAACTATTCCATTTGAGACTAAAGGAACAGAGGTGCCCTAGCTTCAAAGAATACAGGATTAATAGCCATAGAATATATATTTTTAAATTTTTCCACAAAGAAGTTAAGGGAGGATTCTAGGAAGATGATGGCAAAGTTTTTTAATTTTTCTGAATGTACACATAAACATTAAAAACGTGACTAGAGGACAAAACCAAAAACCCACAAACATTTACATAAAACCAGGTGACAAGATATCTTCATGGACTTCAAGATACAAGAGAGTAAAGACAAAGCAGTAAGGGTTATAAGACCTCCATGGTCTTAGCTTGTGTGCAGGAGAAAGCAAAGGGAAGCAAGAGAAATGTGACCCACTCTGATCACAGGAAAGCCTGAGCACAGCCAAGAAGCATGCATTGAAAGTACAACAGGACAAGCTGAAAGCAACGCTAAAAAGCAGTTTTGCCCAATCCAATAGCCGCAGTCTGTGTTAAGATTTAAAGTGCTGAAGCAATGTAGCACCTGGGTGTTTTTCAAACTGAGCCAAGAACCACTTCCAGGAGAATGGCCCACAATAAGGAGAAACTGGCAGAGTAGAACTAGAAGTGAGCAGCAGAGGGACGCCAAGGAAAAGGAAAGAGAAGGAGAAGGCCCAGGTAAAAGTCAACAAGAACTGAAAAAGAAAGTTCCCTTATCTGTGAATACTATACTAATGGAAAACAACAGAAGCAGAGTTAAATTAGAAAAGCTATCCTGAATCACACCTCTTTTAAAAGAAAAAGAAAGATAATTTTACATAAAAATTTAAGAATAAAAAAAACTCAGGGAAAAATATAATTTGTCTGATTTGTTTTCTCAAGTATCAGGACTTCTAGTTTAACATAACTAATTGGCCATCCATGTTCTGCCTCTTTTCTCTCAGACTCTAGTGAAACAACAGTAAAGGAATTTTTTAAGGATGTAAAATCATAGGAACATGAGTACAAAGCGACAGGCATGGATGAGAGATTTAATCTAATGTTTTGAAGACAATAAACAGAGTGGTAATCGATTTGGCAGAGGTGGGGAAACTATGACCTAAAATGTTTGCCAAGGAGGATACCAGTAAGAAGTGAGAGAATTCCCGCTCGCAGAACCCTGTTCACCGGTTCAAGTCATGGTGGTTCTGAGTAGCAACGGAGGCTTAAAGCTGAAAATGAGGAGACTGATTTAAAGTAGATGGTGTGGTTAGAACCTTCAGGGTCTTTCATTTGGGGCGCCAGTTAAATGGGCGTACCCCACACATGTGGACACCGGGAAAACATTTATTAATATACGGGGAGAGACATGAAATGAACAGACACCAAGAGAACAATTCTCAGTAATAAAACCCTATAAACTGAAGAGTGAGACCGTCTCTACGTCTTCTCTGCTCCACTTCCTTTTCCAGTTCCAGAACGCAGCATTCACATACACACCGATCCCAAATGCTCACCCCATCTTCTGCTGACAGGTATCTGCAAAAAGATCTATAAATACTGATACGTTTGAAAAGAACTCCTTTGCCTTTTTTTTGAGACCATCTTGCTTTGCCACCCAGGCTGGCATACAGTGGTGCCGTCACAGCTCTCTATAGCCTCAGACTCCAGCGCTCAAGCAATTCTCCCAACTGAGCCTCCCAGGATATTGGTGTATGCCACTACACCCAGCTCTTTTTTTTTTTTTTTTTTTTTTGTGGAGACAGTCTGGCTATAGCCCAGGCTGGTCTCAAACTCTTGGCCTCAAGAAACCCTCCTACCTCAGCCTCTCAATGTGCTGGGATTACAGGCATGAGCCACCACACCTGGCCTGAAATTCTTTTAATGAAAGAGTCAATGCCTCATTTTATCAGCATATAGTTATCAAATCCTTCAGAACTTCACATTAATTAGCTTTAAAGTTATTTACTCTTATTTTTTTTTTCGAGATGGAGTCTCACTGTGTTGCCCAGGCTAGAGTGCAGTGGTGCAATTTCAGCTCACTGCAACCTCTGCCTCCCAGGTTCAAGAGATTCTCATGCCTCAGCCTCCCAAGTAGCTGGGATTACAGGCATGCGCCACCACGCCCAGCTAATTTTTATATTTTGAGTAGAAACAGGGTTTCACCATGTTGGCCAGGCTGGTCTCAAACTCCTGGCCTCAAGTGACCCACCCGCCTCAGCCTCCCAAAGTGCTGGGATTACAGGCGTGAACCACCACACCCGGCCTGAAGTGATTAATTCTTAAATGTGAAAAGATGGGCAAAAATAATTAGATATTTGAGAGAGGTTAAAAACACCACAAACAAAAACCACAAGAAAAGCAGAATCCACGAGAAACAGAAATACTGCAGTAAAGCTTTTTAAAAGTTAAAACTATAATCAATATACTCAAAGAAGTAGGAGAAAACATGACATTGGCAATATAAGATCAGAATGCTACAGAAAGGCACAAACAAAAACGAAGAGCCCTTGTAAATTAAAAATCAGATAGGTTATATTATAAAGACAAGAAAATCTGGCAGAAAGTAGTGCAGATAGGAAAGACGAAAAATAAACAAGAAAAAAGATGCAGCAGATCAACTCAAGAGATTCAACAGGAGTTCCGAAAAAAGAACACAGAAGTATTTATCAAAAGAATGCAGTAAGAACATCCAGAACTAAAGGTGACAATTATCAAGATCAGGGCTGTCCAACAGAAATATAATGCAGACCATTATGTAATTTTTAATTTTCTAATAGTTACATTTAAAAAGTTGGTGAAATACATTTTTTTTTCATTAAACTCACTATTTATTTATTTATTTTTATTATACTTTAAATTCTAGGGTACATGTGCATAACGTGCAGGTTTGTTACATATGTATACTTGTGCCATGTTGGCGTGCTGCACCCATCAACTCGTCAGCAATAATGAATTTATTTTAACTTAATGTTCCAAATGTTATTTCAACCAGTAATCAATATAAAAAATTTAAAAAGATTTTACATTCTTTCTTTTAATGGGTATTTTACATTCATAACACATCTTAATTTTGACCAGGGACACTTCAAGTGCTCACACGTGATGAGTGGCTACAGTCCTGGGCAGTAGAGGGACAGACTGAAATTCTACACTAGCTGTCTGGTTCCGTAGCTCTCTTTCAGTTCCATGGGTAAGCTCTATCATTTATTGTGTATCTTTTAGGTTTGGTTTAAAGAAAGAAAAAAATGTCTTAGGGAAAACAGCAGTTCTATAACACAGCCTTTCTGTCATCAGCACTGCTCCCCAGGTACAACCTTGTCTCTAAAAATAAAAAATAAAAAAAGGACAAAAAACCCGACAATACTGTTTCATTTACAAATACACTGAGGTCCCCACCAACTCTTGGATGATCAATAGTATTTATTTGTTACCCCAGCATTCTTCCTCATCCGCCCCCACTTCTAAGATGTCTATTTCTTATAATACTGTTTTGTCTCACCAACTCTAGTTACTTTTGTCTAAATTTAAGAATGATCCTCTGATCATCACATTTAAGAGATATAGTGAGCATTCTTTGACTTTCTCGGCAGCATCTGAGAGTCTTGACCATCCAAACTCTCCCCTCAATTTCAGTGACACTATACATATAAGTTCTTTCTTTCTTTCTGTCTCTTCAGTTATTTCTTGTCTCCCTTTTCTCCAACCCTAAATGTTTATAGGGTCTAGGATATATGCTTTAGTTGTGTGTTCTTTTCCATTCCTTGCTCTCCATCAGGGACTACGTAGACTTTTATAGCTTCAAATACAAATTCAATGTGAATGAGTCTCATATAACATCTTTGTCTCCAGCCCAAATCTTATATAACTGAAACCATTTTCTGGCTACCTGCAGCTGAATATAAACTTTCACCTCAAAATCAAGTGCTATCCACCTTCTCTTGAAAAAAGCATTTCCTATACCAGACTTCTCTACTTCCCCAGCTGGGCTATTGAAGGCATGCTCTTTCTAGTGCACCATCTTAATTAAGCCCAGCATTTAACATGGTGCCTGGCATATAGTAGTGTTCATTAAACATGCAATGATGATGGAACCAATTTTTATCAAGATTATTACTGTTTTAGTCACCAAGATGAAGCTTGAGAAGTTAGATCAATACTTGTATCTTCTCTCTCTACTCTCATAAAATCTGTCAATCTGCTCAGTCCTATTACTGTTTTCATCTACTTTTTCCTTTCTACTCCCAAAGAAATCACCTATCATCTAGCCACAATTATAATATGCTCCTGTTTTCCCTTCACTCAGTCTCTACCTGTTCCAACTGACACCATATACCATCACCATATTCATTTTCCAATTATTTTCATCAATCAAAACAGTTCTGTAATGCTACAGAGTAACTCCTTAACCACTCAATTTTCTCACTACTCACGCATACCCCCAGGTCTAAGCTTTGCACATAACACTTCCTGTCTTAAATGTCTTTCTCTGCCCAATAGTATCTTATTTATAATAAACCTTATTTATAATAAACCCTTTTCACCTTTCCCTCAGGGCAACTAGGATCCCTTTGAGATTCCAATAGCATGCTGCTTCTATAAGAGTTACTGACAGTTTAAAAACATGTTACCTTTTACAGCAATTATCACTTTTCATCTACTCTCTCTTCAACTACACTCTCAACACCCTAAGAGCAGAATTTTTTAGACTTCTTTGTACTTCCAGCACGCAGGACTGAATTTGTCCACCATATGAGCTTAAATGTATATTACAATTAAAAAAGAGAGATAAGAAAATCAACATTCATTCTAATAACTCTACATGTAAAATAGATTATAACTTACCCTAGTGTCTTCTATGTCAAGCTTAATTCCTACTGTTCTACCCAATATAGAATTACGTATTTCATTACCATAGGGTATCCCAAGGCGTTCTTGTTCTTTCCTATAGCCTTCCAGTGCAGCAGCCCATCTTGTCACTTGTTCTGAAGTTTCATCTGAAATGGTTGTGATGTGTTTTGTGCCATCAAGAGTTATCACTTGAGCTTCTTCAACAAGATGTGCTTCTGATTCAGCATGGTGGGCATCTGGATCAATAACAACCTCAACAGTGTCCGCAGGTTTAACAATTTCAAGGATGTTTAACTTTGGTTCAATTCCTTAACAGTGGATAAAAAAAATTATGAATCTAAATGAAAACACAGAAGTCACCAAAACATAATTTAGGGTATATGTTCCAAAATGGTAGAGAAAAACTACATCGAATAAAGCAAATGTAGTAAAAGTTAACATTTGGGGAATCTGGGTGAAGAATATTCAAGAATTCTTCTACTAGTCTTGCAACTTTTCTATAAGTTTAAAATAATTTTATAAAACATAAGACACACACAAACCCTACCTATAAACATCATTAGAAAAAAAGTACCTGTTCATACCACAATAAAATAAATAAAAATAAAAATTACCAATATGAAACAAAATAAAAATTAGACTATGCAGAGTATAAACAAGCAGCTACCTATCCTTGGAATTTCAAAAAATCCTTCTAAACAAATTAAAATTATTTACTGACTCAGTTTTTGTTTTTAAAGGACAAAGTAGATGTATTAAAAACGATGCCAAATTTGCTAAATTAAATTTACCATTAAATTCTAATTTTCATTTTAAATTAGATGAAGAAAAACCCAAATCCTGAATATTTTAAGCTCCTAGTATAAAGGTGTTAAGAATTGTAATTCCTATGGAAAAGATAAAGATAAATAGTTTATTAATACAAAGGTTCCTCAACTATCCAGAATCAAAACACTGAAACCTGTTTCAGAAATTATAATTAATTATGCCATAAAAGCAGTTATTTCAGTATGTGTGCAGTACTCTCTATAAGACATACTATTATTTATCTGTTCAAAATGGAATTAGCCCTTTATGAAATAACCTCAGACTAAAATGACAGCTCTAAGACACTATCATATTATATAATTGCTTCTGTTCCTTACTGAATCTATTACAATCTATATCAAAATTCAATCAAAGTACAGTTTAAAGAAAAAGCACAACTCAACTTTGATCTTCTGTGAAAACCAGTATTGCAAGAAACTACTACTATCATTCTCAGGTGGTATAAACAGAATCACTTCTCAAATACACATGATAAAAATAATCAGAATCAAAAGTATTTTTTCTTAAAATCTATTTCCTAATCCTTCATCTAAATTTCACACGTTTATGGCTTTAAGTAAACTCTTCTTAAACACACTTGCATCAATAGGTCACTAGGCTTTTGAAGATAAAAACTACTAATTTATTTCCTGTTCCCAATAATCAATCCTGAGGAAATTAAGGATCAGAAGTACGTACCTACCATTTACAGAGTCTGAAGAAAAACGTGGTTTGTGAAACGTTAATTGTGAACAATATATGTTAGAGATGACATTATTCTAAATTTTAAAAAGCTAAAATTCAACCTACCAAAAATAGTTTCCTAATTTTCTTTTCTAACTTGGGTATTTATACAAGTTTAGTAAAATACTGTAATGAATAAGGCTGACTGGATGATTCTATTACAAATTCTCTCTATGCTAAACTGTACAGACTGGATTTCCTTGCAGCTAGGGTTCCAGGTGTGATTTAGGCTTTAGAATCACTGGTATAAGCCTTCTATTTGGAAATGAGCTGAGGGGGCAAGCAGGCAGATCAGGGGTCCCCAAAACCCAGGCCACAGACCACACAACAGGAGATGACTGGCAGGCAAGTGAATGAAGCTTCATCTGTATTTACAGCTGCTCCCTATCGCTCACATTACCGCTTGAGCTCCACTTCTTGTCAGATCACTGGCAGCATTAGATTCTCACAGCAGCGCAAACCCTATTGTGAGCTGCACATGTGAAGTATCTAGGTTGCATGCTCCTTATGAGAATTTAACGCCTGACACTCTGTCACCGTCTCCCATCACCTCCAGAGGAAACTGTCTAGTTGCAGGGAAACAAGCTCAAGGCTCCCACTGATTCTACATCATGGTGAGTTGTATAATTGTATCATTATATACTACAATGTAGTAATAATAGACACAAAGCACACGATAAATGTAATGCGCTCGAATTCCCCTGCCCCAATCCATGGAAAAATTGTCTTCTGTGAAACTGGTCCCTGGTGCCAAAAAAGGTTGGGGACCATTGAGGCATATGCCATCTATTTTGTTTATTGATTGACTGACTGACTGAGACAGAGTTTTGCTCTTGTTGCCCAGGAGGGAGTGTAGTGACACAATCTCTGCTCACTGCAACCTCCACTTCCTAGGTTCAAGTGATTTTCCTGTCTTAGCCTCCCAAATAGCTAGGAGTATAGGCACGTGCCACCACGCCCAGCTTATTTTGTATTTTTAGTAGAGATGGGGTTTCACCACATTGGCCAGGCTGTTCTCAAACTCCTGCCCTCAAATGATCCACCCACCTTGGCCTCCCAAAGTGGTAGGATTACAGGCGTGCACCCCCGCAGCCAGCAGACATCCTATTTTTTTTACTAGTGTGGATTACTGTAAAGGCAACATGGTTTAAGTGACAGCCACCATGGTGTTGTATTTTCCAGATGTTGTATTTTCCAGGTGTTGTATTTTCCAGATCATGGCAGGGCAGCAGCTTCCTTAGCAGTCCAGCTCTGCAGTGTGGCTGAGGTACTCTTAGGAAGTCAGCTGGAACCTGCTGACTTCCAACACGCTCTGTGAATCTGCTATTTACTACCATATCATATATCCTTTTAGGATTAAACTAGGTAGAATGTGGTACACTCTCTGTTTCACCCTGTCAAATACAACTACGAAACCCAAAGCAGGAATATTTGGCTGTCATATCAAGTAATTCAGACAACCATCTAAAACACTTATAAATTATATCAGAAAAACATGAGCTAAAATTTTAAATAACTATCATGAAAAGTAACTTACCTTGGTAAGAAATTACCTGTACACTAAGCTGTACAGTTCCATCTGTTTTTACTCCTTGGTCAAATAAACTTCGTTCTGGATCCAGCTAACCATGGATAAAATGAGTAAGATTATTTTAGTGCAATCATTAGATTAAGTCCCTTGCCTTTGGTTTAGAATAAATGGATGTACCAAAAAGAACTTAATTACTGAACATACTAATTAAATTATAAGAACATATTATCTAGCTTGTCATATTTAATTCTTTGCCAAAATTTAAAATATTTTCACTACTGAGGAAGTAATTCAGGACAGCATACCACCAAATTTGTCATGTCAGTTTTCTCTATCTCTGGAGTCTAGTTTGGGATTTTAAATAATTCCAAAAGTCAATTATTCATTTTGAAATGTATTTAAAGTACACTATACCTGTCATGAATAAGAGTGTTTAATTAGTGGTGATAATTTATCTAAATATATTAACATATTCTTGCCATATCTGCCTTGTAACAAGCGCTACATATTGAAGATAAGGGTTTACTCTAAATCTCTCATCATAAAGTTAATAAAATTAAAGCACTTATGACCTTACTACCTAACCTAGCTATAAATATCTTGAATCCTAATTCTGTATCATTTCAGTATTAGTGTTTTTTCCTTCATATATCCTTAAAATGAATGTATTTCACACGATGGCAAATTGATGTTAATTCTGACTTCAGACACTTTCTGTAATCAGTTTATAGACAGGCTTCCGTTATAATCATCTCGCATAATTTATAACTGTGTCTGCATGTCATATAGCTGCAGGTCTACTCTCAATCCCAATAATTAACCTGATGGTGTCGTCATGGCACAAACATATGACAAATGACTATGAATCTAACTTGAACAGGGGATAAAACAAACTGTGTAGGGCTGGGCGTGGTGGCTCACACTTGTAATCCCAGCACTTTGGGAGTCCAAGGCAGGTGGATCACCTGAGGTCTGAAGTTCAAGACCAGCCTGGGCAACATGGTAAAACCCTGTCTATACACAAATACAAAAATTAGCCAGGAGTGGTGGTGCACGCCTGTAATCCCAGCTACTTGGGAGGCTGAAGCATGAGAATCGCTTGGACACGGGAGGTGGAGGTTGCAGTGAGTGCCACTGCACTCTGCCTGGGTGATAGAGCGAGACTCCATCTCAAAAAAAAAAAAAAAAAAAAGACTGTGTCATCTTGTAGACAGATTAAATATGACAGTTACATCCATTAATATACATTTCATTAAAAATTGTCTTAAGGTCAAGTTTTTTCTCCTTGTCTGGTGGACGCTGGTATTATCCACTAGAAGCTATGGCAAATGTAACTCTGAAAGTATAAGCGCTCAGGTACTGAACATATTAGCAAGTTCACTAAAAGCCAGAATAAGGACAAAACTCAAGCCTGGTATTTGATCTTGTGTTAACATTCTTCAAAAAAGTGCAACTTAGCCATTGTTCCCTCAGCTTTCAAGTCAGCCCACATCTGAAAATATAAGAGCATTACCATAAGCAGCAAGACTTCTGATTCAAATGTATGTATGCATTGACATGAAGAACAGAAGTGGTGGTCCTCATATCCTTTTTAAGGAGGAAAGGGGGACAAGGAGTAACGTAAAATGCCCTTAGATCCAAAGCTAGCCCTGAATTCTACGACAATATGAATTATAAATATTACCATTTATCCAACTAATATTTACTGAGAATCTGGAAGAGTCTGGGTAATCTGCAGGCCATACTTTCATTTTGGATAGGTCAAGTATTAAAAAGAAAGCAATAAATGTTACAGCTGAAAGACAACTAAGAGATTAAGTCCAGATTCCCCTTTACTTTACATATGAGCAAACCAGGCAAAGTCCAGTGACACTGAGTTATATTCACTATAAACCTTTAAAAAAGTTTTTTGTTTTTTTGCCTCAAACAAGTGAAGAGAGTTCTGGAATCACAGAGGTCTGGGTTCAAATTCCAGTATACCCCTTTGTAGCCACACACTGGGCACATTATTTAACCTCTTTAAATCTGTTTCTACATCTGCAGAATGTGACTAGTAATATGCTGATTTCAAAGACTGATGTGAAGATTACATGAGCGAATTAGAGTGTTTTGGAAGTATTTTTTTCACTCAATGCACCTTGCCCACATAGCTCAAGTTCACCAGTTTTTAATAGCTACCTCAAATTCTATTCTATGGAACTAACATATCAAATCTCATTTTTGGAACATTTGAGGTGTTTTCAGTTTTTGCAAAGCCATGAACATCTTCATGCATATACCTTTACCCACCCACGTGAGCATTTCTGCAGGAATAATTTGCTGAAGTGGAACTGTTAGCTATTTCACATTTAACATTAACAGATATTCAACGGGAAGTAGTCTTCCAAAAAGACTAAGTTAATTCATCCTGTCATTAAGAGAAAAATACTTTAAATCCTAAAATTGTAACATTACTAGACCTTCCCACATTCCCTAGTTTTGGAGCACTCTATCATCCCTACCCACCACCAATTACTAGATTTATATTGAAATGAAAAGATTAAAGTATGGTTAAAAGGCAAATAAAATGCACAAATTTTGTTAAAACATTTCAACTTACTGTACAACAGTATTTTATTAAAAATAGTAGCAGCATATGATGATTTGAATTTTTAAAAAACTAACACAAAAGTTCTGTAATATAAGGAATACCCATATCACAAGGCAGGCAGGGGAAAGAGTAAAGAACGATCCAAAAGATGACACAATATACATTAATCTAAGTTAATAATAAATATATAAATAATATATATTTATTATTATATATTATAAATATATATTATATTAACATATAATGTATATTTATATATATATTTATAAACATATATGTTTTTATATAATATATAAATATGTAAAATTTTATATATAATTAATACATAATATAAAATCTTATATATAAAAAATATAAAAATATTTATATATAAACATTTATATATATATAATGTATAAATACATATATAAATAAATAAAAATAGTATAAAACTCAGCCAGGTGCGCTGGCTCACACCTATAATCCCAGCACTTTGGGAGGCCAAGGCGGACGGATCACTTGAGGTCAGGAGTTCAAGACCAGCCTGGCCAACATGGCAAAACCCCCTGTTTTGCCTAAAAATACAAAAATTAGCCAGGTGTGGAGGCATTGGCCTGTAGTCCCAGCTACTCGGGAGGCTGAGGCAGGAGAATGGTATGAACCTGGGAGGTGGAGGTTGCAGTGACCTGAAATCGCACCAGTGCACTAAAGCCTGGGTGACAGAATGAGGCTCCATTTCAAAAAAAAGAAAAAAGAAAAAGTATAAAACTCTAGTATGTATTTAATCATATGTTTAAGAAAGGTCATGGAAAACTGTATGGGCAATTCTATTTTTTTTTATACATAAAAGTACTATACTTTTATACATAAAAGTACTACCTATCTTGAAAACATACTGCAAAATATGACTCGGAATATGTTTCAGACATAACATATTATACTACTACCATGAGTAAATCCTTTTACAATAAATTCCAGGACCTATCAGTTAACATTTAAATTCTTATCCAAAACCTACTGTCAGAGAAAATAAAGGTAAAAGGGAAATGTGGAAATCATTTAGTTAAATGATACATTTGAGAAGTTAGAAGCTGGCTAGAAATATACTTCAGTTTCAAAAGTCAATGTGCTCCCTACTATTACTACTTATATTTAAGCTTTGATTCTTATTTATTTAAACTTCTCATTTTATATTTGTGAAAAGTAAAAAACAAATGTTTCATTTGTTTTAGTACTAAATTTTTAAAATATAATTTTAAATGGAGAAAATTTTGCTTGAAAACCTTATTTCTAAACACTTAAATTTTACAGTAATACCAATCAAATCTTACAGAGATAAAGTCTAAAGCTATAAAGAAAAGGCTAACAAAAAAATATTCCTATGCAGACTAAAATGTTGCAATACAAATTTACAAAAATAAAAATTACCTGGATATCTTGCAGGCAAATTTCATGAGCATCCAAAGAACACTGTAGTCTTGGTTCTAGCAGTTTCTTTAAATTGCCTATTGGTTCATTGATGTCTATGGCCTGGCTTACACATTCAGCTGGCGCGTAGGTTTGTTCTACAATGCTAAATGTTAAAGATGTAAGTGCTAACAGTTACATTTTTTAGCCTGGATTTCAAAGTAACAATATGCTAAAAACATAATCCCAAACTAAAACACATTTCTGGTCTTTGAAAAGTCATTTCTACATAGATGCTGTGGTAGGCTCACCCCCAACTAGTATTGCCAAAATGAACACTGAATTTCATAAAGAAATGCTAGCTTGAAATTTAAAGCATCCTTGTAAATATGCCTGATTATGTATGTACATACATGTGTATGTGTACACATATAAATATTGCACATACATTATGTTTGCATTTGCATTATATTTTCAAGTTATTTTGAAGAATTTTAGACCCAGAAAGGAAGACACATTGTCTCCTCAAAATCTGTATGCCATCTCTACTAGTCAATTTCCCTTCCCCACATAAATAAAAATATAAAGATATAAAAATAGAATAAATTAAAGACTTTCCCTTTAATTTAATATGAACACAACTGGTTGTAATCAGGACAGCTCCATGTTCAAAAAAGTTTATATTCTTCCTAAAAACTGTCTTAGTGCTCTTTCATATTATTTCACACTTTGAATTCAAAAGGGTTAAAATCTTTGGTAAGTAATCCTATATATCTCTTACAAATCCTTATATAGGACCAAATAGAAGACAAACACTAAGTAATATTTGCTGAATTGGTGAATGTGGAATTCAATTAAGTATTCCAACATGTTTAATTTAAACATGATTTAAATCTCATTTGTGATTGTTAAAAACAGTATGCATTAAAAAATCTGTTGAGTCTTCACATAAATTACAAGTAAAATGAGATACATACACGATAGTCAATGAATGTATATAACTTAAAATTTTTTCTAAAACATTTATTTATATTTTAATTTTAGAGACAGTCTCCCTATGTTCACACCAGGCCAGCCCCAAACTCCTGAGCTAAAGTGATCTTCCTGCCTCAGCCACCCAAGTCGCTGGGACTACAGATGTGTGCCATTGCACCTGACTTAAAACATTTAAAATTTATAAAATAGACCCCTCATGATTAAAAACAAGCTTATTTAAAAATACTAGTATACTATTGTTATTTTTTAAGGTTAAAGAAAAAAAAATCTTAAGTAAGCCTTTTTACCAAAGTCTTCAGCTATAGCCATGGTAGGTTGCTGTTTTTTTTTTTTTTTTTTTTTGAGATGGAGTCTTGCTCTGTCGCCCGGCTGAGGTGCAGTGGCACAATCTTGGCTCACTACAACCTCCACCTCCTGGGTTCAAGCAATTCTCCTGCCTCAGCCTCCCGAGTAGCTGGGACCATAAGCATGTGCCACCATGCTCAGCTAATTTTTGTATTTTTAGTAGAGATGGGGTTTCATCATGTTGGCCAGGATGGTCTCGATCTCTTGACCTCGTGATCCACCTGCCTTGGCGTCCCAAAGTGCTGGGATTACAGGCATGAGCCACTGTGCCAGGCCAGCTTTTTCTTTTTTTGTAACAATTATTCTTGAGATTCAGATGTCACTTTAAAACAAATTTTTAAAGAACTATTTTATACTAGCTGAACATTAAACATTTTTCTAAAGTTTTTATTACTATCATTAAAACCTTGGAAGACTTCATACAAATATCTAAAGTACCAATTTCTCTTAAAAAAAAAAAAGTAGATGATCTCAAAAAACTGGACCTAAATTCCTGTACAGCAAAAATCTACATTAGGTAAATGTCAATTACTGCCTCCTTCACATAGGTCATACATATTAATTACCGATCTGTCACCTAACCTAGACTATCCACAAAAGGTCGGATAGTATATACTTTAGACTTTGTGGATCATCTGTGTGCATGCTTGTATAAACACAAATATACGCATGCTAGGCTCAAAGAGGGCTCCTAATGATTCTTAAATGCATGCCCTTTCAAAGTTCCGCCCCACACTGTACCAGGGTTGGACTGTGCGACCAGAAGACTAAGATAAAGTGGTATGTCACTTCTTAGATTACTTAAAGACACTGGGGCTTTCTACCTTGCCATTCTATGTCTCTCAGACCATTTGCTTTAAGGGAAGCCAGCTGCCATCCCATGAGCAGCCCTAGAGACAGTCATGTGATGAGGAACTGCGGTATCCTGCTAAGAGTCTCAAGCATGACTTTGGATGCAGACACCCGAGCCCTAGTGTCCAGTCTTTAGGAGACTGCAGCCCGGGCTGACAGCTTCATTGCAGACTCATGAAATATCCCCGAGGCAAACCACCCAGGTAAGTTGCTCCCAGGTTCCTCCGAGAAACAATGTGCAATAAAAAATATTGGGCTTTTCTTTTTTTTTTTTTTTTGAGACAGCATCTTGTCCTGTCACTAAAGCTGGAATGCGGTGGCACAATCACGGCTCACTGCAGCCTTAAACTCCTGGGCTCCAGCAATCCTCCCACCTCAGCCTCCAGAGTAGCTGGGACTTAGGCACATGTCACCAGGCCAGGCTAATTTTTTTTTTTGCATGTTTTATAGAGACAGGGTTTTGCCATGCTGCCCAGGCTCGTCTTGAACTCCTGGGCTCAAGTGATCTGTCCACCTCAGCCTCCCAAAGTGCTGGGATTATAGGCATGAGCCACTGCATCTGGCCGAATGTTGGGCATTTTTTGTTTCTGAATTTTGGGGTAATTTGTTACACAAATATCTATACATGAAATTCCACAGAAGCATGCATTCCCTCTTTCTTACGCTGGAAAAACTGGGATAAACAAGTTGAAAAGCTCTATTAAAAATTTAAGGTTTTAAATCTCAACTGTACTCTCAACACTCAGTATCCTCCTTAACCTTAATTATCTTGTTCAGTTGCACTGCAGAGATTTCTAAACCTGTTACTCCACGGAGATTCTCTATTACTTTTCAGTCCCTTTTACTGTCAGTTTATTATCTCCCCTCCTACTCCACAGAGTAAAATAGGGATCACTAACTACTACTTTCCTCAATCTTCTTGTTGACGCCCAAATGTCTATTTCTACTCATGTTCTCTCCTTGGATTCTGAACTCACTACTACTGTCCTCCTTTCAAGTAAGTATGATTCCATTATTATTCCAAGAATTAACACTTTTCACTACACTTTATGCTTAGTACTGGTCACGTAATTACTCATATACCTGTATGTCTCCTCAAATACAATGTGGCCTTTATAAGGGCAGATTAGTATCTTATTTATTCACATATTCTTGTCAATTAGTTGTTTACAACGGTTACTCATAAATATCTGTTAAAATAGTTCAGGTTGAATTAAACTATTTCTGAAATTAAAGCAACCAGTGCTGAGGAAAAGAATAAAGAATTAAATGCCCCAAAGGAGAAAACTATTGAAATCAATTGCTTTTGATTTCATTCACCCTTTTACTATCATTAGTTTAAAACTGTCTTTCCCTCTCAGCTACAAGCACACTAAGTCAGAGGAAATAAAACAATACATTATCCCCTAAAATGCTGAGAACAGTTTTTTTAAAAAAAAAAGGAAGTCCAAAAGAACTATGACTTGTTTCCTGGTTTTAATTAGGTATATCGGTATTTTGAAAAAAATGATAAAATTCAGAAACACCTACCTTTCTTCTGTGCACTCTGGTTTCTCTGTTCCATCAATCTCAATTTCTATCAGCTCCTCTGCTTCTCTTTTAGTCATGGCTGAAGTATTTCAAAGGATCGGTCCTGCAAGAGTGACTTTTTAAGATACTTTAAAATTATCTACATAAACAGAAACGACACACAAGAAGTAGAGACCCAATTCAAATAAAAGGCAAAGGGCAAGCAGAAGAGGGGGAAGTAGTCTTTACTCATAGAAGAAAATCAGCTGGGCGTGGTGGCTCATGTCTCTAACCCCAGCACTTTGGGAGGCCAAGGCAGGCAGATTGCTTGAGCCCAGGAGTTTGAAATCAGCCTGGGTAACTTGGCGAAATCCTGTCTCTACTAAAAATACAAAAATTAGCAGGGCGTGGTGGCACGCACCTGTAGTCCCAGCTGTTAATACTTGGGAGGCTGAGATGGGAGGATCACCTGAGCCCAGGAGGCTGCGGCTGCAGTGAGCCAAGATCGCACCACTGCACTCCAGCATGGGCGACAAAGTGAGACCCTGTTGGAAAAATAAAATAAAGAAAATCCACAAATGACATTTACAAATTAATTTTTTTAAAAACTGGTGTTTATCAACCTGACATGACAACTTCATCAATCTACTGGATTTACTGGGATATTTTTGGGACCAATCGCAATCAGTAAGTTACCTCAAAATTAAGTTAAGGGTCTGTTAACTATATTAAAGCAACTCAGTCTCAATAAAAGATTCAAACCTGAAGCTTAACATGGAGATGAACTATGTTTATTCAGCTAAAAGTTGTACCTTAGTAGCATAATTTACTGCAAAGTATCACACTGATACAATGACATGCAAATTAATCAGCTAGGATTTGATACAAATGATGTCCCTTATAAATGCAATATTATAAAACAGCAAAACAAAGTAATAAAGTATAGATATGCATATTATTTCCCTGATTACACACAGTAGAAAATTTTTAATGATTTTTTTCAGATGTGGTTTTATTTTAAACAAACCACTACTTCAGTTTTTAATTATCCAATGTAAAATTTTTATCTATTGCTTAAAACCACTGATACAAAAACATTAGAATTTTAAAAATGCTAAGTAATGCACAAATAGCTATATACACATAGATATTTCTTTGTGGACATTTCTGAGGTGTTACTACTGTTAAATACCAGGTTCTGTTATTAACTACCCCCTTGTAGGTCAATAAATTTGTCTTTGGACTCCATATGTAATTTCAGTCCACAGCACCTTCTGAGACGTTAAAGTGTATGGCACATCTAAAAAGAGGCGTACCTTTATAATGAATGCTCCACTAAATTTGGTATTCCGACATTTACAAAACAGTTGTGTTCCCACTCACAAGATTTGACGAAATGAAGAACTTAAATATTCATTTGTATTAATAACCATTACTCACTGAGCATCAGGCACTGCATTCAAATGTTTTGCATAGAGCAACCTTATTTTGAGCCCCATCTCATACAAACACTATTCAGAGGTGACGCTAAACCACCTGTGGCTCCATGTCACAGTTCTGGTGTATCAACCTAAGCAGGTATCATTCCAGATGCGGATGAACCATGGTTGTTCAAATATAGGTTCTGTATTGCGTATATCAGTACCACAGCCACCACCACCCCTTACCTGGAGTACTGCAACAATCTCCTAAAGGAGGTCCCTGTGTTCACTCTTGTCCGCCCCCCAGTCTATTCTCAGCCAATAAAACAGCCAGAGTGTGATCGTTTTTAAAACGCAGCTGGGCCAGATATGGTGCCTCATACCTGTAATCCCAACACTTTGGGAGATCGAGGAGAGAGGATGTTTGAACCCATGAGTTCAAGACCAGCCTGGGCAACATAAAAAGAACCTGTCTCCTATATTTTAAAATTAGCCAGGCATGGTGGTGTGCACCTGCAGTCCTAGCTATTCGGGAGGCTGAAGTGGGAAGATCGCTTGAGACCAAGAGTTGAGGCTGCAGTCAACGATGATCGCGCCACTGCACTCCCTCCTGGGCAACAGTGAGACCCTGGCTCTTACAATAACTAAATAAAAGTAGAAGGTCCATAAAAGTAGAAGAGGAAATTGGAAGAGAGGGCCAGAGTGATTCAATGTGAAGACTTGCTGGTTAGCTGCGACTGGCTTTGAAGATGGAGGAAAGGAGCTATCAGCCAAGGAATGCAGGTAGCTCCTGAAAGCTAGACGAGGAACAGATTCTCCTTGGAAGGCTTTAGAAAAACAGGACTGGCAACACCTCATTTTAGCCCAGAGACCTACTTCATATTTGACTCCAAAACTGTAAGATAATAAACTGGTGGTGTTTTTAAGCCACTAAATTTGCATACTTTGTCACACTCACATTAACAAACTGTCTCCCTTTCCACTTTCGAAAGGGCTATAACTCTCCTCAGTTCTCAATATCTCCAACTCTGGGGTAGCTGGTTTTTTGACAAATAGCTAGCATCCAAATCTAGACTGCCTGATACAAAATGATCTAATTTTTCCCACATAATTAACGTTGCTCTCAGGCTTGTCCTTAAAGGACAAACAATAAAAGGGTAAGGTTCTCCAATGGGCTGGACGCATGCACATGGAGCAGACTGCGCAGGCTCCGTTCACACGCCTATCTGGCAGACTGCACAGGTTCCAGCAGGCTTCTTTTAGGGATGATGAAAAAATGAAGACCCTCTGGTTTTCTTTTTTCTTGCTGATGCTGACCTAATAAGCCTTCCCTTTCTCCAATAAAGCCTATTCCTCAACTGGTGCTATGTGTAAAATTGTGGAATTCAACCTGAGTGCTAAAGAAAACAGGTGGAAAACCAGTAGGGATCTACCTTGAAGGACAACATAAGCTTCACAGGGCAGGAATATGTGTTCACAGATATATACAAAGTACTCTGAAGAGTGGTACTGTGTGGTACACACAGGTGTAGATATTCAGCAGGCACTCCACCAATATGTGTTGAATAAATGAATAAGAACTATTTCACACCATATAAAATGAACTACAGATGCCTTAAAGGATTAAACATAAAAGGCAAAACTATGAAACAGAAGAAAATGGTGGGGACATTTTTGTGGTCTCAGGATAGAAAAGGATTTCTTAAATAAAATTCCAAGAACATAACCGTAACGAGAAAAATCTGATTACATAAAAATCAAGATTTATGTTCCATAGACAGGCTACAGAACGGGAAGGTATTTCCAATACCCAAAAGTGACAATGGAATAGACAATGGCCTGGAATTTGATAACCAAAAAAAGGGACAAATTAGAAAAGTAGCCAAAGCCTAGGAAAAGGATTTTCACATAAAGGGAAAACAAAATAACTCATGATACAAAAAAATGCCCAAATTCAAATCATTCAAAAGTTCAATTTAAAACAAGAAATTACCACTTTATACTGCGTGTGTGTGTGTTGGGGCACGGGGGAGGCGGCAAATGTCAGCAAGTTAAATAACGAGAGCAGTTAGCAGGAACATAAGATTCCCCTGTCTCTGCAGCTGTGGTACACACAGGTGTAGATATTCTGCAGAAAAGTGTATCGAGCATACTTACACCTGCAACCCAGCAAGTTCATCCCTAACTCAGCATTCCAGAAGAATTCTCCAATTGGTTAACAGGATTGACTGATAATGTTCAGGGCAGCTTTGTTGGTGACAGCTGGTGCCAATCCAAGTGTCTATGTTAAGAAAGTATTCATCAAAGAAAACACGGAGAAAGCATACACTATGGAATTTTAGTACTGATTAAAAGGAAATAACGTCCACACAAAATAAATAAATTATAAAAAACTGTTGTTTACAGAAAACAGTGAGAATCAGGTTTGCAGCAGAATAGCACTTTAAAAAATCACTTATTTTCAGGGCTTATAAAGAGGTCCACTCCCATCTCCACAACCCATTTTTTAATGATTAGAAAACATAATTTTCTGGAAACTTTGGCAAAATAGAAAAAAAAGCATATGACGTAGCCAGAGGCTGAGAAGCGGCCCTAATGACTTGTCAACAGGGACACCTGGGGCTCCCCTAATATAAACACTAAAATAGGAAGTTGCTACAAAGAAATGTATCATATGATCTTTCAAAAAATTTATAGACCAATCCCTCGAAAGTGCCAAATAGAGAAAAAAACAAAACAAAAACTCATGCCCTTTTGGAGGGAAAAATATATATATATATATACATACATATAAAAAACTCAGTTTCTTAAATGATCTTTCAAAAAATATTACTCAGTCTCTTAAATGATCTTTCTCTCCAGGTTCTCTATCTATGCTTAGTCTAGAGAAGCAAAACAGAGATTTGAGAAATAGTCCCAATCTTACATATCAGTTTTTGAGTGAGTCTTATCTCTTTTTCTGAAACCAATTCCCCAGGCTTCTACGTCAACACTTAGGAAAACTGAGAGAAAATTACTAGCAGTTTCTCCATCTAAGGGCTGCCCCCGCCAGAAATGCACAGAACAATTTCATATACTTTCACTGACACTCTGGTTCTGCTGGATTAAATCCAAGCTGGGGTTCGGAATGTTTCACAAGATGGGATACAAACTGAACTTGAATTTAACGAAAAATTCTGGGAACAGCTAGTGTCTTTTAAAATACAGACAGATGTAACATTCCCTTTTGAAATTACAGATAAATTTGAGAATTGTCCTTCATTGGAGTGCGTTATTAATTACAGAACTTAGAACATTTTTTCCCAATATATTATAAATATAAGTGGAGTGTGGGAGTACCTGCGAAATTTACTGCACATTTTCCTAAGTTATTAAATAAATGCTTTTCAGTGTCTGAGGAAATTAAAAGACATTTTTATTTCAAAAATAAAGGTAGCAGTTAAGAAAAAGCAAAGCATGCACATCTATTTAATATGAAGACAAAGTACATACAGTGAAAGATTAACAGTTGGGACCCCCAGGTGAAGGGTATATGGGTGTTCACTGTATGATTTTTTCCCCCAATTTTTCCATAGGTTTGGAGTTTTATATATAAAGAGTTGAGGGAAGGCTAAAGTCAACAGTTTTAACTTACTACTCGGTCTGATGACTTACTTCAACCTGACATCTAGCTCACGATTTAATTACTTCATTACCATACATGCCTCATGACAGATGCTCTTGTATACACAATTCAGGTAAAACTGACTTAAGTCCACCCAGCGTCACTGTCTGTCTAAAAATAAAGCAGCTTGGAAAGCCTGGAGGGAACCCTGAGAGACAGGCTGGCCCCTCAAGCAATTGCTGAAGAGTTGAGCGGTTTCTTCTGAAGTTCAAGATAACACTACCTAGGAATGTTATCACCGCCTCGTTCTACAATTCGCTCAAGTGAATCCTGCTAAATCTTTGCTCCTCTCACGAGTCAGCTCTACTGCTATTAGTGGAAACTATTTATGAAGTGAACTTTATGTCTACATTTCTAATAATCTTGCAGTGCAATATTAGGCACTGACCTCTCGGTCGCTAACCCGATCAAACTGGGGTCCCTAAATCCAAACACGCACACAGAGCGTGTCTTCCAGCACACAAAAAACTTTAAAAGTAGACAACCCATTGTTATCTCCTTGGTTTACTTCCTCGCTTAAAAACAAACACAAAAAAACCCAAACCCAGATGACTACCATATACGCTGATAAATGATTTTCGTGTAACTGTGCTGTTCTACAAAGACACTGGATTTGAAGTGAGTGAATCGCTGAGTCCCGCGATGAGACAGGGTCTGCCTTTTGCTCTTAAAATCTGGGGGCATCAGGACCACATCCCAGCTGAGCAGGCTGAGACTGCGGCGGAGTGTGGACCGGCGAGGAGGGGACGCGGAAGGGAGGGAGCGGCGACAGGCGACCCGTCCGGCGCGGGTCCCGGCGGCGCCCGGTCCCCCCGGGTTCCAGGCCGCTCGCCCCCCGCCCCTCCCCTTCGCTCCCCGCACAGCCTCTCCCGCCCCTCCCCACCCGACTCCCTCAAGTCTCCACAAACGGAAATGGGAGTCACAGCGTCGGGGACCAGCGGAAACAAAACACAGAGGCGGCCGCGGGGGGGCCGCTGTGGGAGAAAAGGCCCCGGAACGAGGCCGGCCCGCGCGGGCCCGCGCTCCCCTCCTCCCCGGAGGCCGCACTCACCCACTCCGGAATCGGCCCTGTTGCCCCCGCCCGCACTCCAGAGCCGGCTAAGAACGGCAGCGGCGCGGGCTCCACGTGCAGTGTCTCTCCGGGTAAGACCTGCAGCTCCCGCGACTACAAGTGTGAGGCCCCAGGGCCCTTCCCGCGGAATCGGCGCTGAGAAGCCCCAACCCCCCTCCCGCCTCCCAGGCACCTCCGGGTCCAGGACTACAACTCCCAGCAGGGTGCGCAAAACGAACGCCCAAGGCAACGGAGGCTCACGAGGCACAAGGAAGCACAACGCCCCAATCCGCTCTGTTTTACATAGTCTCACTTTCCCTGCACCATTATACACCTCGATAACCCTAACGAACAGGACGCTGACTCGGAGGGGAGCTTGAACTAGGGGAAAGGCCAGTCAAAGGGCGCATGCGTACAGAGCAAGGTTTCAAGGAGGGGAAAAAGAACGGGTCAAATTAGGGGAAGAAAAGATGGCGGAGGCTTTGCCAGGGGACCCGGAAGCACTTACCCTCCACTTCCTCCTCCTGTTTGGCTTCTGTCTCACCTAGACCCGTCCGGTCGCAGACTGTCTCCGAGACGCTTCCTGTCCGGTGAGCGTCGACCGACTGAAACGGCGGCCCATAATGCATTGCGATGGCGGGTAGGCGTGTGGGGGCGGAGCCAGGGCCGGAAGTAGAGCGGTAGCGGTGGCGGTGGCGGCGGAGGCTTTGGCAGCTCGGGACTGAGTGCAAGGTGACTGGGAGGGTATCTAGATCAGCGTGGCCTCTTGGGACTCCAGTTCTGGGTTTCTTCACGAGGCCTGGGCTGCCTCTCACCTTTACTCTACTAGGAGAGAGCAGCTCTGTGTCCTGGATACCTGCGCTGCCTGGCCCGGGGTCACAGCTGACCTCTACGTTTCTAGACCTGGGAGTTTGCCTAGACCCAGAAATAAGATCGATACCCTCTCTGAGGGCTAATGGGGCGGCGCGGGGGTAAGGGAGGCCTGGGGGTCTCGGGCCCGCATCCTGGTTGGGGCAACCCAAGGTCAGGCGCGCGGGAGAGGTTTTCGGCCAGGCCTACCCGGGCGCACGGGACCGTCTAAGCTACTTAGGCAGAACGGGCACCATAAGAGGGAAAAGAATAGTTACAATCTTGAAAGTTTGCATCCCACCTAAAAACGATGATAGTGCTAACACTTCGTTAGGCGACTTTATGGATTGTTCTTAGGAATGTGCACTGACGAGGCAGCGAACCTACTAACCTATGGCCGGTCAGTCATCACTATAAATAGGAGAACCATGCCCCCGCCCACGACGAGGCCTCTGCTCAGACTAGTGTTTTCTTACTGTTGCCTTCCCCAGTCTTTCTGATCATGTCAGACGCTATCATATTCTCTTGTGGCACCCGATGGTACTGGAATGGAGAATTTATGGCAGGTGGTATTTCACAGCCATTTGTGTAATGACTATCTTCTGCGTGTCAGTGGACAATGCGCATTCACTGATCAGTGAAAAAAATGAAAATGATTAAAGGAGAAGGAACAAGTTTTGATATGAGATTATGTGTTCGTTCTTTGGATGAGTTCGTAGAACTTATAAGGGAGACGAGAACTGTTGAATACTGTGTATAGATTTGGGGTTCAGGATGAATACTAAAATTAGAAATGCGATTAGGGGCCGGGCGCGGTGGCTCAAGCCTGTAATCCCAGCACTTTGGGAGGCCGAGACGGGTGGATCACGAGGTCAGGAGATCGAGACCATCCTGGCTAACACGGTGAAACCCCATCTCTACTAAAAAATACAAAAAACTAGCCGGGCGAGGTGGCGGGCGTCTGTAGTCCCAGCTACTCAGGAGGCTGAGGCAGGAGAATGGCGTAAACCCGGGAGGTGGAGCTTGCAGTGAGCTGAGATCCGGCCACTGCACCCCAGCCTGGGCGACAGAGCAAGACTCTGCCTCAAAAAAAAAAAAAAAAAAAAAAGAAATGCGATTAGGGAATCATAGGCACTTAGATAATTGAAGCTATGAAAGTGAAGTTTACCCATGTTGTAGCAGGAATAACATCTGCAGTCAGACTTAGAGCAAATTAACTGTGTAACTATATGCAGCTTCACCTTTCTTAGATATAGTTTTATCATACGTAAAGCAGGGATAAGAACACTTTCTTCTAACTCTTTTAAGAGTATTGCTGTAAGGGTACAAGGAGAGGATATATATGGAAGTACTTTACACAGTATATAGGGCTGAGCAAATGTTGGGTGAACTTATTGCTGAATGTTAAGCATGTCCTTAGTTTGCTAGAAAGGAAAGTAGGCATTGAGTTGCACAATTTTTTGTTTTTTTTACATATTTGTGTTAAGTTAGATTTTGCTGTGTAACTTTGACCAGATAATGCTAATCCTCAGTTTCTGTATGTTTAAACATAGGAATGCTAATAAGTGGCACATGACCTTATGAAAGGTCATTTGTTGTTTGCTTGTAGCCTTTTCTCAAGTGTTTTTCCCTAATGGGGTATAAAAGTGATATGTTATGAATTCTTTAATTTCTTCAAATACTTTGCTTTCATTCAGGTGAAGCATATTTTGATTGTATTGATTGTAGGATTTCTTTTTTTTTTTTTTTTTTTTTGAGACAGAGTTTCGCTGTTGTTGCCCAGGCTGGAGTGCAATGGCACGATCTTGGCTCACTGCAACCTCTGCCTCCTGGGTTCAAGCGATTCTCCTGCCTCAGCCTCCTCAGTAGCTGGGATTACAGGCATGTGCCACCACTCCCAGCTAATTTTGTATTTTTAGAGACAGATTTCTCCATGTTGGTCAGGCTGATCTCGAACTCCCTACCTCAGGTGATCCGCCCACCTTGGCCTCCCAAAATGCTGGGATTACAACAAAGTGCTGGGATTACAGGCGTGAGCCGTCGTGCCCGGCCTGATTGTTGGACTCCCCTCCCCTCCCCTGCCCTCCCCTCCCCTGCCCTCCCCTCTCCTCCCCTCCTCTGCCCTCCCCTGCCCTCCCCTCCCCTCCCCTCCCCTCCCCTGCCCTCCCCTCCCCTCCTCCTTCTTGACAGGGTTTCACTCTGTAACCTAGGCTGGAATGCAGTGGTACAATCACAGCACACTGCAGCCTCTACCTAACAAGCTCAAGTGATCCTCCTGCCTCAGCCTTCCAAGTACCTGGGACTACAGGCACTCACCACCACACCTGGCTGTTTTGGTTTTTTTTAGAGATGAGGTCACACTATGTTGCCTAGGCTGGTCTTGAATTTCTGGGCTCAAGTGATCCTCCTGCCTTGGTCTCCCAAAGTGCTGGGATTACAGGCATCAGCCACTGCACCTGGCTCATTGTAGGATTTCTTTTGATAATTTTTACATGCCATTCCAGAGTTTGTCAACCCTGGCATTATTGACATTATGACCAGACAATTCTTGTGGGTGAGAGGGCTGTTATTGTCGTTATAGAGTGTTTGGCAGCATTCCTGGCTTTGTACTCATTATAGGCCAGTAGCACTCAGCTTGGTGAGAACAACCAAAAATGTCTAAAGACATTGCCAGATGTCTCCATGGAGGGAAAATCTCACCTCTTCCCCCACCCCCAACCCCATTTTGAGAACTATTGTGCTACTCTACAGTTTTCTAGCTAGTGCTTCTCAAACTGTCAGTGGTAAAGGGCCATTCTCACACCCGCTCTTGTGGACACTTTTGAGTACAGTGAAAATGAATTACAAAAGAAATGAAATTTAAAAAACAAAACAATGAAGTCACTTAAAATACAACGTCTAATTTTTTAGAGACAGGTTCTCTCCATGTTTCCCAGTCTGGTCTTGAACTCCTGAGTTCAAACAATCCTCCCTCCTCAGCCTCCCAAAGTTCTGGGATTACAGGCATGAGCCACCACACCCGGTTCATAAGCTCTATTTTTTTTATTTTTAAATTCAGCAAACAAATTACCTCTTGAGTCGTTATAAGTTTCTAAATGCTTATTTCTAATTTCTTTGTTTTGAGACAGGCTCTTGCTCTGTAGGCCAGGCTGGAGTGCAGTGGTGTGATCCTGGCTCACTGCAACCTCCACTTCCCAAGTTCAAGTGATTCTCCTGCCTCAGCCTCCCGAGTAGCTGGGATGACAGGTGTGCCCATGCCTGGCTAATTTTTTTTTTTTTTTTAATAGTAGAGACAGGGTTTCACCATGTTGGCCAGGCTGGTTTCAAACTCCTGGCCTCAAGTGATTCTCCCATCTCAGCCTCCCAAAGTGCTGGGAGGTGAGCCACCTCGCCTGACCTCTAAATACTTATATCTAATTTCTGTATTACTTTAGACCAAAAACATAGCGTGTATACTTCCACTAGTCCTATTATGACTTAGTAGAAGTCCAATGTTAACACGATGATGACTGGTATTGTCATTAGGAAATTTGGGAAGGCATGCAAGCATGTTAGCATATCAGGTTTTCACTTGAAGATTCAGAAATTTTACCAGCCAGGGCAATATGGCAAGACCTTGTCTCTACAAAAAAATAAAAGTAAACATTAGCCTGGTGTGATGGCACACAAGTGTGCTCCCATCTGCTTGGGAGGCTAAGGTGGAAGGATTGCATGAGTCCAGGAGGTCGAGGCTGTAACGAGCTGTGTTCAGCCTGGGCAACAGAGTGAGACCCTGTCTCAAAAAAAAAAAATGATGCAGAAATTTTACCAGGCTGTGGTGCATTGTGAGCATTTTGTCACCGTTCCAATATGGGGTTTGGCAAGCCCTGTCAATGTATAGACTCGGCCTTGATCTGAGAAAAATGTCTTCTTCTAATTATTTATGGTCTCTCACTCCTTTTTTTTTTTTTTTTTTTTACCTTTTGAGTTGGAGTCTTGCCCTGTCATCCAGGCTGGAGTGCAGGGGTGTGATCTGGGCTCCCTGCAACCTCCACCTCCTTAGTTCAAGCGATTCTCCTGCCTGAGCCTCCCAAGTAGCTGGGATTAATTTATTTTTGTATTTTTAGTGGAGACAGAGTTTCACCATGTTGGACAGGCTGGTCTCAAACCTCTGACCTCAAGTGATCTACCTGCCTTGGCCTCCCAAAGTGCTAGGATTACACACACAAGCCACCGCGCTTGGCCCTCTTTGTTCCTTTTCTTCTAGAATTCCTGTTTACACCTATTTGTTGTAATTTGGAATACTTTTTGCATTTGATCTTTAAATCACTAAAGTAAATCTCAACAGGGATTGTCCTCTACTGAAATGTTTTAGTTAGAAAATAATATATTTTAGCTTAAGGAAGTCGTGGGATTCGAAAGTCTTTAAGTCCTTATTTTTTGTTTTTTTTTTGATACGGAGTTTTGCTCTCGTTGCCCAGGCTGGAGTGTAATGGCATGATTTCGGCCCACTGTAACCTCTGCTTCCCGGGTTCGAGCAATTCTTCTGCCTCAGCCTCCTGAGTAGCTGGGATTACAGGCGTGCCCCACCACGCCCAGCTAATTTTTGTATTTTTAGTAGAGACGGGGTTTCTCTATGTTGGTCAGACTGGTCTCGAACTCCCGACCTCAGGTGATCTGCCCGCCTCGGCCTCCCAAAGTGCTGGGATTACAGGCATGAGCCACAGCACCTGGCCATAAGTCCTTATTTATAAAGTTCAGGCTTCCATCTCCTTCACCAATTTATTTCACTGGTAAAATTGGACTGCCAGCCCCTCCCCCGTGTCATGCACAGCTCATTTGGTATGGCTGCTGTTTTTCTTTGCTGGTTCTTCTGGACTTTGATTTAGTTGTTACAGTATTCTTAAATGGCTGGAATCCTGTTGTAACGGACAGAGCAGTTTCTGCCTCTATGGGCCTGAGAAGTCCACGCTTTCAGGTTATCATGCCTGGCTGAGGCATGGGAAACCTTGTACATCAGTTTGGGGACCAGTGTGTTTTTCCTGTTAGGAGTGGACAGTGTTGCAACAGTCTACCTCTACTGTTTTCTCTGATCCAAGACTAAGTTCAAGGGAGAAGAAATACCTCACCTCACATTTTGTGCTCTAACCTTGATGAAGCTTCAGGCCTGAGTTTTTAACTGTTCCTATATCCCAGGGACTTTTGGTTAAGACCTAAAAATCTTGCAATGGGGAATGAGGAGGAGAAGGGAACTGTGGTCAGGTATAGACTGAGATCTGATATGATGTAATTCTGTAGCAATTAGTAGAATTTGAATCTCATGATATATTTAGAGGTGATTTCTGATAAGTATATTAACATTTCTGATGCTTGTTTTCAGTAACAGAATCAGCATGATTCTTCAGAGGCTCTTCAGGTTCTCCTCTATCATTCGGTCAGCAGTCTCAGTCCATTTTCGGAGGAACATTGGTGTTACAGCAGTAGCATTTAATAAGGAACTTGATCCTGTACAGAAACTCTTTGTGGACAAGATTAGAGAATACAAATCTAAGCGACAGTAAGTGAATAAATAACTACAGTGTAAATATAAATATTCAAAGTATGTAAGCTCCAAGGTGGTAATAAAAAACGATGTGGTATTTGAAAGTGTCAGACCTTCACTGAGCTCATCTCTGACACAGAGGTTCATTAGGTGCCCTCAAAAAAGAAGGTAAGGATCTTGATTTTTTTAAGTCATAAACTGTATCTTCCTCGTACTAGTTATAAGGGAAAATCCTATTAAATCTATTGCCATTTCAAATATATCCTTACTGTAATGTCATATATTATAAACCACATCAATTCATAGAAATACAGAGGGTCTTGGAAATCATTTAGCAGCTAAGTTTGAAAGAAGTAACTTCCTTAGACATTAATTAGCCTAAGATCATAAAACTAATTGGGGAAAAATGTATTATCATAGTATATTTTAGCCCTCAATTTAGTGGCCTTTCTGTGACCTCGTAATTTGGGAGAAATGTATAAGCACAGCTCTTTTTTTTAAAATGCTGTTTCCATAGTTAAGATCTCTGAGAATATATATTAAAGGACAAAAGACTCTGAAATGACATAATGTAAGTCCAAGAAAAACAATTGTAGAACCCTAGTTTTGGAAATGAATGACCACCTTAGCCGTCATCAGGTCCAAAGCCCAAGTCTTAGGAAGAGTGATGTGCATCAATTCATAGTTCCATTTTCTTTCATATAGTTGTCTACTGTGTGTAAAGCACTTGGCTGTTAACTGATGGGCCACAGGGCATTTTTTTACAATATTCTTAAAGTCTGACAGGAGTAGAAAGCTAGTAAGCAAATAAATACAATATAAGGTAAAATGAGTTAGGTGCTAAGATAGGGAAATGTTGAGTGCTTGGGGAGTTCATAGGAAAGAATACTCCTTTCCAGCTAGAGACATTTTAGAGGCTTTTTGGAAGGCAGTGTTTGGGTATTCATCCCTCTTGAGAATCTCATGGACAACTGTGGATCATCTTCCCAGTTTAAAGAAACAAACATGAAGAATTTACTTACATGATTTTGCTTATAGCATGAAATGGTTCTCAAACCCACAGGAGGCCTTCAGTAGACACTAAACCCAGGGGTTTACGCTAGGTTCTAAAGATCAGTGTATGAAGGTTGGACAGATAAATGAGGGTAGGAGGAGAGTATCTTTTAGGAGGAAAAAATGGTGTGAACTAAGGCATGAAAACTAGAAAGCACAAGATACATTTGGTGAATGGTATAATTCTGTTTCCCTGAAGTATAGGGTATATGAAGAGTATAAGGATGGTATAGGGTTAGAATGAGGGATTATGGAAGGCCTTGATTATAGACTGAGCAAGTAAGATATGTGGTAGGCATTCATGAGAAATTAAAGCTTTTTGAACATGACTGTGGGGATGGAAGATTACTCTGAATTAGGAGGATAACTTAGGTTTGAAATGGGAAGAGAGCAAAGATAGATATGTTAGCAAAATGTAACCTAAACATTAGTTGATGAGAACCTTGACTTCATAGCAGTGATAATGTAAAAGTGACAGAGTCAAGACATTGAAACACTGATGACTGGTTTTGGTGAGCTGCTGGAGAGGAAGAGGAGAGGGAACAATAAAAGAAAACCGACTTTTGAGGCGAGGTAACTAACAAAGGTGTTACTGTTGCCAAAACTGAGGAGAAATAGTGAAGGGATTAAAAATGTAGTAAGTTACTATGTGCTTTGACAACCCTATAGATGTTACCCCAGTTTTATATATGAGAAAACCAAGGCTGACAGTTAGAATTTGCCAAAAATCATGCTATGAAGTAACCAGATGTACAGGACTCGTCAGGGAATTTTGAGTGTCTTCTGTCCAAATGTGGTGTTACGTTATAGTATTGATGCTGTTCGCATCATTTTAACTGTCCTTAAAAGCCTATCTAGTAAGAAGTGAATTCTTAGGTGTACCCGAAATCTAAGGAGTCTTGTTTGTGGGTCATTGATTCGTTTGTGCAAACACATACATGGAGAGTTCTGAGGATAGACCCTGGGCTGGCATCCAGCACAGCCACTAATGAGCTCTATGACCTCAGGCAGGTTTACCTTCTGTAGGACAGTTTTCTCTTACTAAAATGGGGATGATGATAGTACTTACCCATTTCATAGGATATTATAAAAATTAAATGATTCAGTACATTAGCGTGCCTAGTATTTGCTAGTGAAATGAACAAGTGTCTTCTGAGTGACTGCTTTGTCCCAGTCACCATGTCACCATGTGAGAGCCTAGGGATATAGTAATAAACAAGATAAGCAGCAAGACTTACATTCATTTGAGGAGGTAGATGATTTCTGGCCTCTTTTTATCACAAGAGTGCATATTAAAGTTAAAATAGCCATCATCCATCAGTAACCAGTATTAGAGTATCTAGTTGAAGGATCTATTTAGAACCATACTGTCCATTTCGGTTGTCATTATCCATGAGACTATTCAAATTCTAATTACAATTAAATGTATATATAAATTCAGTTTCTCATTTTCTCATACATGTTAGCTCTATTTCTAGCGCTCAATAGCCAGATATGGCTAGTGGCTACCATATTGGACAACACAGACAGAGAATATTTCTAACATCACAAAAAGTTCTATTGGACAGTGCTAATCTGAAAGAAAATTGGATCTCTAACAAGAAACATTGTTAACAAGTTCTTAAATTGGAGCCACCAATGTATTTTTTTGTGCACGTTCTTTAACTTAAATAAGACTCTATACTTTGATCATAGGCATGTGTAAAAATGTTATTACTCTTGAAGGAATTTTCACGTGTACATTTTTTTTTTACGTTTAGAATATTGTTCATTGCCAGGTAGGCAGTAATATTTATGACAAAAACAGAAGAATTTCTTCAAATAATTAATTGGACCCAATTGGCCCTGCTGCTGGTCCATGATGCTATATTTATTTTCCCAAACTGCACACATTTAATTTTGTCATTTTATTGCTTAGCAAATAAAATAAAATACAAACTCCCAGGCCTAACATTCCAGGCCTCTCATGATCTGGGGTTTGCTGATTTTTCCATCTAGACTCCTTAGCATTCCCCACATATAGTCAATCCTTTACCACCTCTATGTCTTTGCTTTTTCCATCTTAGAAGGTCTCAAAATAAACCCTGGCCCCAAATGCCTGATGTTTCTCAAATGCCACCTTTTTAAAATGAAATTTTCCCTGATTAGCTTAGCAAAAGTGATCTCTTCCTCAACTTGAATAGCTTTTTGTTAAACCATGTCTTTGAAGCTCACCACATCACTCCTTTACAGCATAAATATTTATAAACATGTAATTTTTTTCTTCTAAATTGCAAAATCTCTGAGGGTAGGAAATAATTTGCTTCTTTAATAGAACCCCTATTGTAGAAACTTAAAAGTTACTAAGTTCTTTAAAAGCCATTTAGTGATGGCTGACTTAAAGCAAATGATAATAGTAGATAATAATTGAGTATTCACTGTGTGCTGGGCACTGTGCTTAGAGGTATGTGTGCGTTTACACCCTTGTTTGGTAGGAACTTCATGTTTAGATGTGGAAACTAAAATTTAGAGGCTCTGTGCCTTGCTCAGGTTTACACAGTTGCTGAATAGTTGAACTTACACTCAAATGGAACCAGTCTTTGACTCCAGAGCCCGTAGACTTAATGATACACCTTACTGGAACTTAGACCCTGAGAAATTCTGACTTAAGTGTCTGTGATACTAAGAAACCTTGAATGTTAGAGATTTGTTTGAAGTTACCTCATTTATGTGAAACCTCATCATAATAAAATAGTTTGAATTGAAATTGAAGTGGAAATACTTCTTTTCTTTCTGAAGTTTTTTCTTTGACTACATGAATGCTTTAAAAAGGTCTATTGGCTGGGTGTGGTGGCTCACGCCCTTAATCCCAGCACTTTGGGAGGCCGAGGCGGGCGAATCACAAGGTCAGGTGATCAAGACCTGGTCAACATGGTGAAACCCCCTCTCTACTAAAAATACAAAAATTAGCTGGGTGTGGTGGCGGCGCCTTGTAGTCCCAGCTACTCAGGAGGTTGAGGCAGGAGAATCACTTGAACCAGGGAGTTGGAGGTTGCAGAGAGCCAAGATCGTGCCACTGCACTCTAGCCTGGCAACCAAGCAAGACTCCGTCTCAAAAAAGAAAAAAAAAAAAAGATCTATTGAAATGTGGTGAAGAGTAATTTTGTTTTAGTAAACTAGTACATAAAATTAATTTTTGTTTGCTCATTTACTTAACAGGACATCTGGAGGACCTGTTGATACTGGTCCAGAGTATCAGCAAGAGCTGGAGAAGGAGCTTTTTAAGCTCAAGCAAATGTTTGGTAAAGCAGACATGAATACATTTCCCACCTTCAAATTTGAAGGTACATCTTGTGAATCACAGATTCATTCTTGTGGGGGATAAGTGAAGAATATTTACCCTTACTTGGATTTTTGGAGAATCGAATGACAGTGTTAACGTGAATTTATTAGGACCATGATGTGTGCCTGAGAAGCTGCCGGCTAAATGTTTGCCATTAGAATAAGAGCAGTATAGGAAATCACATAACATAGCAATTAAATGGTGGGGATCTGAAATTGAATTGCCTGATCCTGAATCCTGACAATCACTTTCAGTTGTGTAATCTTGAGTAATTAACTGTTGCATATTTCCTCATCTGACAGTTGGGGAGAATTATAGTATCTTCTGCATATGTAGTTAAATGACATAATATATGCAAAGTCAATTAATGGAATGCGTGGCTCATAGAAAGTGTTGCATAAATGTTTAGCTATATTTCTATGTAAATGTTTACAAACAGTAGATATTTACTAACAAAATCAGAAGATTGATGAGTTAAATCTTGAGCATTTTACATAATCCATTTTCCTGCAGTATAGCTAAGCTTGACCCTTTTTTTCCCTTCTTCTTAGATCCCAAATTTGAAGTCATCGAAAAACCCCCGGCCTGAAGAAATAAAGTAAAATTAATCTGGTAATTTGTCATGGGTTAGCTGTACAACTAGTTAGATGTTTCAGAATAAACATGCATTTCATAACTGTCAAATGTTCTTTTAATTCTGAGTCCAAATAAATTATTTGGTGATGTTGAGTGTGTTCTTAATGAGTTAAGTGCTGTTTGTTACGGATGTTTTTAGATCCTTTCATTTGGTTATAATTAAGCAGATGAAGACCTTGGATAAATTGGGCACAACTCGCCCGTAACCCTGCTTGTCGTGGAGGGATGTTACCCTTCCTTTAGAACATGAAGAAATGGTTTATAAATTCTTTGTCATAGATTTCTCAGAAATCTGAGTGTAATTTTTTTATATGTCCTGGAACATCTATTGTGTTTTAACTTTGATCTCCTCAAATGTTAAATAATTTTCTCCTAGTAACCCAGGTCCCTCATCTTTGCTTGCAGGTCACAGTGTATGTTACAATTCTGTTCAGATTGATGAGGGAAAGGTAGGGATGAATGGGGTTCTATAAAGGAACTTACTTTAAAAGAGTAAACTATATGGTGTTGTTTTGTCCTAATAAGAAGAGTTCCAACAGATACATTCTAGATAAGTGTCATATCAGACATGGTCAAAATTTTAGTGACTATAACTGGCTCTCAAGGAAGTTACTTAAAAAAATTTTTTTTAATGGTCAAAATCAGGCTTACAAAAAAGTAAATTTTAAAGGAAAAACAGCCATGTCTTATTAGTATTTGACAATATCTCTGATATGTGTTAAATATAGGTCTTTAATAGATCTTTAAGATTTTCTGTAAAAGTGTGAAGCCAACAGTGTTTTTTTTTGTTTTTTTTTTTTTTTTCGGAGATGGAATCTTGCTATGTTGCCCAGGTTCAAGCAGTTCTCCTGCCTCAGCCTCCCGGGTAGCTGGGATTACAGGTGTGCGCCACCATGCCTGGCTAATTTTTGTATTTTTAGTAAAGACAGGGTTTCACCATGTTGGCCAGGCTGGTCTCAAACTCTTGACCTTAGGTGATCCACCTGCCTCAGCCTCCCAAAGTGCTGCGATTACAGGCTTGAGTCACTGTGCCTGGGCCAAAGGGAATAGATTTTTATTATGGCATACTATAGCTGAAGGCAAAACCTGCTGGGGATTCCTTTTTGAAAGATCTACAGATATTTCCTAATTATGTAGATACGATTAATATGCTGTGTAGAGAAGGAATTGGGGAGGGCAGTACAGTAGGAAGAAACAGCCCACTTTTCTTCAAATGTGGCTAAGCAGTGACAGAGCAGTTGAACTACTTTTACTTAAATAATTGCAGGCGTTGGAACAGAGAATCGGGTATTTAATTATGGCACTATCTAAAGGTAATCACGGAAGTCTAGTTGACCCAGGGTCTTCCTCTAACCTACCCTGAAACAGCTCTCCTCCACCCACCTGTGGCTGCAAAGCCGTCTTGTGTCAGCTGGAACTGCCAGTCAGTAGAGAACAAACTGACCTTTTCTGCATATGCTTCCTTTCCCTGTCTCTACCTCCTTCTTCATTCAGAGTTTAGCTGAATTTTACCTTTTATCAGCTAACACATACTTATCTCATTAACACATTTTTTACTTGTCTCACAACTGTAGAATTGCTTGAATATCCCAGTCTCTTTGTTCATTATTGAAACAGGGTTCTGTTTGACTGTAGGAAGCATCCTATTCTTGTGCCCTATATTACAGGGCTGTGCATTTACATTTAACTTTTGGTCAGGCAAGCACTCCCTGTTTTCCAGCTGAACCTCTTGTGGTGCTGTGAGTCAGGGATCTTAACCAAGGCTTCGTCTTCCTCAGAGTCCCTTCCTCTTATTGGCTAGACTGCTCCAACCCTGCAAACGCTGGCCTTTGTGCAGCAATTCAGCCTGCCAGGTCACTCCTTGTCCTGCACTTAACCATTCAGAACCACTTTATGTGATTATGACAAACGATCTCAGGCTTGTGGTTATATAAAATGGCAATTTTCCGCCTTGCCTGGTGTTATGAACTGAATTGTGTTTCCCCAAAATTCATACTTGATTGAATTGAAGCCCAACTTCCACTACCTCATAATGTGACTATTTGGAGATAGGGACTTTAAGTTAAAATGAGACCTTTAGGGTAGGTCTTAATCCTATCTGACTGGTGTCCTTATACGAAGAGGAAATTTGAGTTGAGGAGAGGTAAGGAGAACTAGAAAGGGACATGTGTCTGTTACTTACATAGCACTACCTTTAATAGTAACCCAAGAAGGCTTGGCAATTTTTACTTATTTAACATTCAGTGTAGGCTTTTTTTGTTTGTTTTTGGCTGTTACTGTTTCTCTGATTGTTGCTGCTCCTGGGGTAGTAGCAGCCTTCCAAATGCTAGCTCTCTAGTAAGGTGCATGTATGAGTTCTTGTGGGGGGCCCTGTGGCCGAGGAGGTCTTCCCAGTCGTACAGATTCCATTCTCTTAAATGGCAGATTCACTCCTACTCCCTTCCAAACTCCCCTTAGCTCCCACTGGAATGATAAGTGCACACTGTTTCCGATGTTTGCTCTGGGGAGGCACTGGCAAGAAGGCTCAAGGCCAGCTACTTCCAGTGGTGCCTACTGGACCCACGGGACACTCATGTCCTTGACCTAAGAAATCTTGGGAAAACAGGTGTTTCACCATCCTCCCCTACTTCGCTCACCTTTTTTTTTTTTTTTTTTTAAAAGAGATGGGCTTTTGTTCTGTTGCCCAGGCAGTGGCTTGATCATTTTTCATTTTCTTTTTTTGAAACAAAGTCACTCTTTTGCCCAGGCTAAAGTTGCAGTGGTGTGATCATAGCTCACTGCAGCCTCAACCTCCTGGGCTCAAGTGATCCTCCTGTCTCAGCCTCCCGAGTAGCTGGGACTACAGGCGCATGTCACCACACCCAGCTAGTTCTTAAATTTTTTGAGACAGTCTCACTGTGTTGTCCATGCTGTTCTCAAACTTCTAGATTCAAATGATCCTCCCACGTCAGCCTTCCAAAGTGCTGGGATTACAGGTGTGAGCCACTGCGTCCAGCCTTCATTTTCCCTCGAAAGTGGGATACTTGTTTTTAGTCTTTGAGCAACAGAGAAAGTCCCAGTTAACATCCTGTTACATGAATATAACATCTTTGTAAAGAGATGCTTATTCATTCTCTTTGGTATATGTTATCCTAAAATTTAGAAATAAAATGTTTCTTAACCTACAGTAACTTCAATTTATCAGTAGTTAAATTCTATAGTAAATATTTGGAAAGAAAGTTTGAGAATGAAAAGAAGTTGGCTGGGTGCAGTGGCTCACGCCTGTAATCCCAACACTTTGGGAGACTGAGGTAGGCAGATCACTGAGGTCAGGAGTTCAAGACCAGCCTGGCCAACATGGCGAAACCCTGTCTCTACTAAAAATACAAAAATTAACCAGGCATGATGGCCAGTGCAAGTAATCCTGGCTACTCAGGAGGCTGAGGCATGAGAATCACGTGAACTGCACCTCAGGAGGCTGCAGTGAACCAAGATTGCACCACTGCACTCCAACCTGGGTGACAGAGCGAGACTCTATCTCACAAAAAAAAAAAAAAAAAAAAAGCATAAGCAACTTTAGGACTCCAACTATAGCTCTTGGTAAATCTCTATTTTTATACCATCTTTAAGAAACTTTATAAATAGCACACTTGAAGTTGAAAATAAAGGGATCATGAGATGGAGCTTTGAAACAGCCTACTTTCAGTTTCAAAGAAGTTAAACAGGTCCTTTGTTGACACACACTCTTCACTTGTTTTGAGAGCATTTTCTTGGTAGAAAGTAAAAAGACATTTTATACTCTAGTTTGTCTTACATTTTTTCAAACCTGGTCAAGTAAAAACTTGGCATATATTGAAAAGTAAACAAATATTGAAAGTATCACAAATGAAAGCTTTTAGTTTACCTTGGATTTCTTAACCAGTTGTTAACGCTAAAAGTGTTCCAAAAAGAGAAAACAAAAGATGGAAAATTAAATTTTAAAATTTTAAAGTTGGAAAAATATTTGAAGAGCTTCTTAAGAACTGTGTGGAAATTCATGTCTAATTGCTAAAAGACTGGTATGAGAAATAGTTTCTATCCAACCTTCATTCATGGAACAGTTTTGTAACTTCACATATTAGATAACTTGTAATTACATATTTCAGAATATAATCATTTATTAATATTCTAACAATTTATGGGGAAATTTTATAATTAAATGCTAAATTTGCTCTTTGACAAGTGTTCCTTTGATTTTGAAAAATTCATTTATCACTTATTAAATGCCAACCACGTGTTAGATGCTGTTAAATTATTTGGGTCTTATAAGGTTGTGTAAAACATGGTTCTTTTCTCAAAATGCTTCCAGATTGGTAGGGGTGTCAAACATGTTCATTCCTATCATGGGATAGAAACCAGTAAGTGAATCAAGGGTTACGGAAATTCAGAGAAGAAAGAAACCTTTTCCAGCAGAGGAAATGAGAGAAGGCTGTCCTAGAAGGGGTGGAATTTGACCTGTCTCTTAATGAGTAGATAGAATATACAAGTCTTGTGTTTACGAGAATTAGCATTCCAGGTGGATGGGGTATTATAAGTAAATGTATAGAGGAGGGGGAAAAACAGGTTAAGAGAAAATGACCATAGCTCAGTTTAATGGGTGCATAAGGCAACCAAAGAAGTTAGTAGAACATGTAGCTGAATACATAGGCTGTGGCAATATGACGGGTTGTGTCTGTGATGGGTGGGAAACCTTGAATTCCAGGCTGAGGAGTTTAGATTTTGTGATAGACCAGGTAAAGGAAGAGTGAAAGGGTTTTAGCCAGGGGAAGGAAGAAGGGAGTTGACATGGTTCGAGAGAAATGGGGCAAATTAATGCACGGGGTGGGGGGAAGAAGAGATTAGAGGGAAAAGGAGCCTTTGGAACTGGAGAGATTGATGTTGTGAGAGGGTACTTGAGGGTAGAAGTTCCCAGGAGACAAAAGTTGAGATAGTAGTGAAAGCCTGAGATAAAAGGGTGAAAGACTGAAGAATCGAATAAGACAATGAATGATGTAGTCAATGTAAATGGGAGGCCAAAGATGGAGAGATTTAGAGATAGGAGGGGGCAGTAGTGGTGATAGGATTTAAATGCATTCATCCTGGTTAGCCTCAATATTTTTCAAAATAATATTAGAGATTTGGGCATCTTCGGAGAATGACAGGAGAGTGGAAGAGAATGAAATGGTCCACTGTGGTATTTAGACTGGTTTGGGGGGAAGGCACGACAAAAAGGCATTTTGTCTGACAGTGAGACTGGAAGGCCGTGGAGGGGCCAGAGATAACTGAGGATGAAGGGAAAGTGACAGAGAATAACACAAGAATTTAAAAGGACTGGGCTTGGCTGGGCATGGTGGCTTATGCCTGTAATCCCAGCACTTTGGGAGGCCGAGGTGGGCAGATCACGAGGTCAAGAGATCAAAACCATCCTGGCCAACATGGTGAAACCCCGTCTCTACTAAAACCACAAAAATTAGCTAAGTGTGGTGGTGCACACCTGTAGTCCCAGCTGCTCGGGAGACTGAGGCAGGAGAATTGCTTGAACCCTGGAGGTTGCAATGAGCCGAGATCATGCCACTGCACTCCAGCCTGGTGACAGAGCGAGACTCCATCTCAATCAATAAATCAATCAATCAATCAGTAAAAGGACCGGGCTCAGGCCTATAATGCTGGCAGTTTTGGAGGCCGAAGAGGGAGGAGCGCTTGAGTCCAGGAGTTTGAGACCAGCCTGGCAACATGGCAAGACCTCGCTTCTACAAAAATAAAATATAATAAATAAACAATTACCTGGGCATGACGCACCTGTGGTTTCACCTATTTGGGAGGCTGAGCTGGGGGAATCACTTGAGCCTGGGAAGTCGAAGCTGTAGGAAGCCATGATTGCGGCACTGCACTCCAGTGACAGAGCAAAACCCCATCTCAACAATAACAACAAGGAATTTAAAAGGAAATCATGGGGTAGAGAAAAACATGGTGTGTGAAACATCCTGGATCAGACTGATCTGGGTCCCCACAGACCCTGATTCCTCACTCCTCAGCTCCGTGAACTTGGCAAGTCAGTAACCGTTTCTTCATCTGCAAAATGATGGCATTACCCACTTTATAGTATCGTTGAGATGAATGAGGTTTTATGCATCCTCACCCCCATCCATCTCCACCTCTGACATATATGAAGTGTTCAATAAATAGTTTTTGCTTTTTATTTTCAGAGCATTTTTCTTAGCATTTGAGAAGTTGGCAGCCATCCAAACAGAGATGATGAGATTCTAATCTTAAACAGCTAACCAGCAGCTAGCCTTGTAGCTACAGAAGGTAAAAGGGTGTAGTTTCCTGGGTTTGATGAATAACAATAGGTGGATGACTCTTTCCCTGCACTGTTATATGGGGCTAAAAGGTTTAACAAGTTCAGCTATTTTTATTAGTGTAGACTTTAATCAAACAAAGCCACCTGTGGACGAAGGACGTTCTTTGCAAAGTTGTATTGAAAAACAATTGGTCCAGATTTAGCTAGGTCAAACCTCCAACTAAAAATAAATTAAATCTGGTTACAACAGCAACAATAATGAAAACAAAACAAAGCTTGCTAATAAAGATTTTAAAGCCCAAATCTTTACACAACACAATTCACTGCAAGAAAGTAAAGTCAAAATGCTGTAAGAATTACAATGGGATTTTACCAATTGTTAGTGTTCAAATTCCTCAAGTAAACACAAATGGAAATACAAGTCTGGACACCAGTGACCCACAGATACATACATGTACTTTTAATAATTAGGAAATTAGTGCTCAATACTGTGCCCTTTGTGTGGGAGAAAACATTCTTTATACAAGGATTGTTACCTAGCTATTACAATAGTTTAAGGTAATGTACAATATATATTTGACACAGAGAGTGTTAGATGTTCACACTGCATAAAATGAATCCTCTAGCCTTTGATGTCTTCAAAAGAAGTTTTACAACTATTAGTGAAGCTAAGGCACTACATATTTTCCCTCCACAATGTGGATTTGTGTCATCTAAACTGAAGAAGTTTATCTCGTGTGATGACAGGTATGTCTGAAGAGGCGTCGTTCAGAGTCATCTATCCTCTTGGCATGCCAAGGCAAGAGGAAAGCATTCCTCAAACCAAAGAAATCTTCCAACCAAAACAGGTAATATTTAGCCTAATTTCTTACAAAAGCTTGTAAACAGGTGTTTTTTTCTGTCCTTCACCACCATGAGTTGGGAATCTATGCCTGTGGGCCAAATCTTGTCTGTGCCTGCTGTTTTTGTAAATAAAGTCTTATTGGAACACAGACATGACTGCTTGCTTATTTTGGCTGTGGCTGCCTTTGTGCTACAATGGCAGAGTCAAGTAGTTGTTAACAAGGACCTTATGACTTAAAATATCTACTTTCTGGCTCTTTACAAAAAATATTTGCTGATCCCTGATCATGTGGTGAAAATTTGATTTTGGAGGCAGAGCCATGTTACAGAAGCCCGACCTCCAGGAAGGGATCTGGTGAGACACATAGAATGTCACAGCTAAGTCAAAGGGGGAGCATCTTCCCAGTGGCCTGGTGTCCAGGCACATGCTAGGCACTCAGTGGGTGCTTAATCCATTTGTTCAGTGAATCCTGAGGATTTGCTTTGCCAATTGGGTAGAAAGATAAGATTCTTTTGAAAGAAGATTAACCTGCCGAGTGCAGTGGCTCATGGTTGTAATCCCAGCACTTCGGGAGGCTGAGGCAGGTGGATCATTTGAGGTCAGAAGTTCGAGACCAGCCTGGCCAACATGGTGAAACCCGTCTCTACTAAAATTACAAAAATTAGCCAGGTGTGGTGGTACATGCCTGTAATCTCAGCTACTTGGGAGGCTGAGGCAGGAGAATTGCTTGAACCTGGCAGGCGGAGGGGAGGCAGATGTTGCAGTGAGCCAAGATTGTGCCACTGCACTCCTGCCTGGGCAACAGAGTGAGACTGTCTCAAAAAAAAAAAGAAAGAAGATTAACCATGTTCATAGTTGTCAAAGGTAGCAAGTGACCTTTTCATCCCGATTTGCCCAGAACAGGACATGCCTTAGCCATGTTTTGTTTTTAATATCAATTCGGTAATTAAAAGAAGTTACAGATGATATGCATTTTTAACATAGTCTAACTGCTCTGGTAAATGGATCATTGGAATTTTCACATTGTAATAGTAGCTGGAGGCTTTTGTGGTTCATCAGTTGAGAAACCCACATTAGACCCACTTTTCATTTGAGCCATTTCTCCATATGCCCACTATGTATCAAGAGGGGTACCAGATGCAGGGAGTCAGTGAGCTTTCTCATCTCATCTTCCTTGTAGACAATTACTTCTTCCCTCCACATCCCTCCTTTTCCAAAAGCAGAATTGGCAACCCCTGACCAAGGAACTTGACCCGGAATGTCACTGCACAATTTTTAGAGACAGAAGGATGTGAAGTCACCACTCCTGCAGGGAAAGGTATCTGCAAACTTGTGTAGCCTCCAGTGGTGAGTTCTGATGCCAAGGTCACTGATCCTCTTCAAAGAAATCTTACGAGAAGGAAGCAGTGGCAAGCAGCAGTAGGGGTGAAATAAGCCACTTTGGTTTGTGTTTGACCGTCAAAATTACATTTAATGAAGAAATCAGTGACACACACCAGGCGAATCCTGTGGTGCACACCTGTGGGCTCCAGCCATTAGGTATTTCTATTGATGTTGCTTTTAGTTCTCAGGAATGGAAGTAAACACTAAGTGCAAATCCTCAGGCCTAAGACCCATCCCGCTTCCTCCTTTCTGTGGATATGTTAGTGATGAACGAGCATCAGAATAAGATGATATGAGGGGAGAAAAGAGGAGTCTGGCAGAAATGAGACCAGAGGTTCCTTTTGCATCTGTCAGAGTATTTGTCGGACGCCCTAAATCAGACTCTCGCTCAGAGTCTGATTTATATTTTCATGATCTGTGGATTAACTTCACAATCAGTATGTTACATTTTAGTAACGTTCTCTATAAGTTAGGATATGGTTAACAGTTGCCAAAGCCCAGAATATTACAAAGTATTTTGATTCTTTTAACTTAGTCCAGACACAAGAAGCCAGACTGTATTTTAGGTGTGGACAGAACTATTTGTTTAAAATAACAAGTTCAGCTGAGTTAGTAGTCATAAAAATTAAAATGAAATACCACTTTCATTTCCTCATGTACCTCTTTGCAAATGTCAGACAAAGCAGAGTTTTATAATAGTTTAATAATTTGTGTAACAACGGTGGTTTTGGTGTATCTCAAAAGTGGAGTCTTTAAATTATAAAGGATTTTGTGTGCTTGAAATCCTAGGAAAAGAAAGAAAAAACAAGTTTAAATATATTAACTCGTATTTAAAGAAACATAAATCTTATGAATATCAAGCTATATTTATTGTAAGAATTTTACAGGTGGCCGGGCGCGGTGGCTCAAGCCTGTAATCCCAGCACTTTGGGAGGCCGAGATGGGCGGATCACGAGGTCGGGAGATCGAGACCATCCTGGCTAACACGGTGAAACCCCGTCTCTACTAAAAAGTACAAAAAACTAGCCGGGCGAGGTGGCGGGCGCCTGTAGTCCCAGCTACTCGGGAGGCTGAGGCAGGAGAATGGCGTGAACCCGGGAGGCGGAGCTTGCAGTGAGCTGAGATCCGGCCACTGCACTCCAGCCTGGGCGACAGAGTGAGACTCCGTCTCAAAAAAAAAAAAAAAAAAAAAAGAATTTTACAGGTAAAAACCAGTATTTATTTATTTATCTTATTTATTTTTTGAGACAGAGTCTTGCTCTGTTGCTCAGGCTGGAGTGCAGTGGCACGATCTCAGCTCACTGCAACCTCCGCCTCCCGGGTTCAAGTGATTCTCCTGCCTCAGCCTCCCAATCTGCTGGAACTACAGGCACACGCCACCATGCACAGCTAATTTTTGTATTTTAGTAGAGATGGGGTTTCACCATATTGGCCAGACTGGTCTAGAACTCCTAACCTCGTGATGCACCTGCCTCGGCCTTCCAAAGTGCTGGGATTACAGGCGTCAGCCAGTGCACCTAGCCAAACCAGTATATATTTAATTAAACCCGTTTTATGGGGAATTAATTAACTAACTCCTAGCAGACAAGGTACTCTGAAGCTTTGCCCAGAGAGTAAAGAGGTAGGACTGGAAGGCAGAGGCAGATAAATCCTGTTAGGAGGATGCTCCCGGCATCTAGTGTTGGAGGACAGGCCTGTTGCTACGCATCCTGCGATGTACAGGACAGCACCTTACACAAAGAATGATGTGGACCAAAGTATCAGTAGTGTTGAGGTTGAGAAACCCTGCGGTGTAGGGCACAAGAGAACTGAAGGGGACTCTAGCTCTTAGCTGATGAGGGCGACTGAGAGGAAGGCAAAGAAAAAATAAATGGCTTTTGTTCATTCAGTTTAGCCACAGTGTGCTTCATACTGTGTGGAGGGATGGGAGTATTCGATTCTACACTCCGAGAGTACTTTCTGTAAATTGTAGGAACAAAAATGGTAGGAACAAAGTTTCTTGTCCCCTAATTAAACATCAGTATGTTTTCAGTGTAGTAAACCACAAAATACGGTGAATTCTGTAATAGTTTCTGGAACAATTTTTAAAAATCAAATTTGTACAGAAAAGTGGATGAATATTAAACACTACTATCCATTAAAATCACTTATGCATTTAAAATACTGATGTCCAGGCTCCCCCCTCCCCCGACCCCCGCCTGCCCCACCCTCCAGACTCTGCTGAGAGGAAATCTGAAAGAATTCCTGCCATAGATGAGTAAAGTGTTTCTGAGAACCCATGCTTTATTTCTCAAGAAACGACTTAGGCCTCTAAAACCATAGGAACTCCCCTGGCCCCAACCCACTATATTCCTGAGAAAATCATCCAGAAGGCTGAATATCCATCCAAAGAGCTACAAAATCTGAGTAATAATGGTATTTGCTGCAACAATGTAGTGTTTACAAAGGGTCCAAATGTCTATGTTCCTTAAACCCTCTGAGTTAGGTAATTACTGCATCTTTTCAAACATTTCTGAAATGTTCCTTTCAATTATAACAGGATATTCTGTGCTCTGGTCTGAATGTTTGTGTCACCCAAAATTCATATGTTGAAACCTAATCCCTAATGCAATAATATTAAGAGGTGGGGCCTTTAGGAGGTGATCAGGTGATGAGGGCAGGACCTTCATGAATGGAACTGTGCCCTTATCAAAGAGGCCGGAGGGTGCTTGTTTTGCCCCTGCTACTGTGTGAGGACACAGCAGGAAGGCTCCATCTATGAGGAACAGGCTCTCACTAGACATTGAATCTACTGGCGCCTTGACTGTGGACTTCCCAGCCTCCAAAACTGAAAATAAATTTGTTGTTTGTAAATTACCCAGTGTATGGTATTTTTGTTATAGCAGTCCTTAGTCAATGACTAAGACATTGCCTAGCCCTAAAATGTTCCAAGTACTTCACATAACCAAAGGTGAGTCCTAGAACCACAGATCTGCTGGAACCACTCTGCTTGGTCAAGCTACAGGGAAGAAAAGGGCCTGAGTCCCAGCTCCACCACTGTTATCCTGTAAGAACCTGTGTTTTAATTTACTCATCTGTCAAAGAGAGCTGATAATGCCAGACCTAGTGAGACTAAGAAGACAGACTAATTATAGAAAATACCATGAAACAAATCGTGATATGATTAAAGATCACTTCTGCAATTGGAAATGCCAGGTATCTTTATCATGCCATCCTAGACAGGGTACAGAAGCTCACATCTACTTAGCTCCTTTTAAACACTAGTGATAGACACTGGTGCAAAGTGTATTAAAAGTGAAAATTCACAAGGTCCATATAATTCATTTCCCTGCCCTATTCCCTAAACACATTCATTCTATAAATATGCTTTAAAACTACTCACATTTTCACTCATTGTCGTGGCTTTAGATGAAGAATTACTCTTCCTGTTTGTGGAATATAAAAGACAATATTTACTGCATTATCACTTCCAATCTGGAACACATATGCTCTTTTAGTTAATTTTACTTCCATACATTTTCTCAGCAAGAACATGAACATATATCTTAGGTAGAAAACAAGACAAGAATTCTTGCTGAATTCCTTATGTTTACAGACAATATTCACAGAGAAGCTCATGCAACAAAACATCAGTGTGAAGCCTTGTGCACGTAAATGTAGCTTATGGCTGGTATACTAAAGAAAGGTTTTTGTGGAATGCACAAACCAGAGACTGACTTACTTTTAATGTAATATATTAACATTTAACATTTTGAAAGCTTGACTATTATAATCTCAAAATTGATTTTATTTTTCCATGGAAAAAGTTTTACATGGTGACTAGGGTTCCAGTCATCCATTTTGTCATTCATCGTATTTTGAAGGCCACAGATTTAATGAATGTGAGGGCGTATGTCTAGGAATGAAGTTACTCCCCACCAGATGACTACTTGATTTGCTAGAGATACTGATGGAACAATAACCTCCCTCACTGCAGCCATGTCACCCTTCCCACTTCACGTAAGCCGATGTCTCCGCTCTGCTCAAAACCTTCCGATTACTCTCTGTGGCACTCAATAAAAGCGGAAGTCCTCACAATCACCCGGAGGTGAGGGGTGGGAAGTAGCAACACTTTCAGGCTACTGTGCCCTTCTGAACTCACTGGCTTCGTTACTGCTAGTTCTCGATAATTTGAACTTCAACCTAGACTTGTATTAGGATCTTACGAGACTGAGAGACCAGGATTGAGCCAGAAATCTGGGAACAGGAAGTCAACGGCAGCTGATTCTTCAAAGGAATTAGGAGATGACAAACTGAAGCCATGGCTTCAGTATCTCTTCTCCACTCGCAACTGTCATGACCTCAGATAGTTTGTCATCCATCTTCTCTCTACACCTATGGAGCCAAAGTTGGGTCTGCCCCATCCGTACATACAAGAAGGACAGTCATAAAACAAGCACAAACTGCAGGGCTTTGGGGAGCTCATCCATATTTCATGTACCAATGACTCCTACCATTCTATTTCCAGTTATTTCCCCAAACTCTAGATTTTGAATATTCAGTTACTTCCTGATTACCTCCACTTGGAATCAGATAAGCATATCAAATACTAAAATTCCAAACACTCCAACCTCTCCGCTTATCCCCATCACCACTCCCAAACTCTCTCCTCTTAAAATCTTCCACACTTCCGTAAATGGTAATTCCATCCTTCTCATAACCTTGAAGCCATCTTCGATTTCTCTGTTTCTCTCACAGCCCACATCCAACAGATCAGCAAGTTATTAAAACATTATATCCAAAACACTGTCACTTCTCAGCATCTCCAACACTACTGCTTTCACACCAGCCGCCGTTTCCTCTTGCCTCACTTGGTGTGGTAGTTTGCTAACTGATCTCCCTGCTTCCACCTTTGTCATCTCAGTTTATTCTTAACAGAGAAGCCAGTGTGAGTTTTGAAAAATTAAGATGACACCACACCTCTGCTTAATGCCCTCCAGTGACTTTCTATCTTACTCAGACCAAAGCCAGACTCCTCACAACCGCCTAAAAGGGACTCCATACAGTCTGCCCCCACCGCTACTTGTGTACACTCATCTCTGTTTCTCTCACTCTGTTCCAGCCACCCTGCTCCCGCTGACATCCCTCAGATACTCTAGGCTTGCCTGGCCTCAGGATCTTTCAGTTTGCTCTCTCCCCTCTGCCTGAACGCTCTTCTCATTCTTATTTGCACAACTTGCTTCCTCACTGTCTTCTGGCCTTTCTCAAAAATCCCTTATTAGTGAGATCCTTCCCGACCACCCTATTTGAAATTACAATCTCCACTCCTACCCTTTGTATTCTACATTCTCTTATTCGTTTTATTTTTCTCCATGATACCACCATCTGATATACTATATACTATTATCTGTTTATTTTCTGCCTTTCTCTACTAGAATGTAAACTCCATAAGGCAGAGTTTTGTGGGGTTTTTGGCCTGTTTTGTTCACTGCTGTATCCCCAGTCCTTAGAACAGTGTTAGGCGCAAAATTGGTATTCAATTAATGTAAAAAATGACTGTTAACTAAAATTTTATGTGAAAAATTTCAATTTAGCAAAATACAGTGAATATGTTTTTTTAAATTAGTTTATAGATATGCTTATGAAATCAAATTAGTGACCGTTTTTCTTGTCTGGGTAATCATCATTCTCTCTGTACTGTCATTTACAAGTAGGTATGAAGTGTGAAGTGTGATGTTGATAGAGTCTGGATATTTGCCTCGCCCAAATCTTATGTTGAATTGTAATACCCAGTGTTGGAGGTGGGGCTTGTGGGAGCTGATGAGATCATGGGGGGGCGGATTTCTCATGAACGGTTTAGTACCACCCAGTTGATGCTGTCCTCAGAATAGTGACTGAGTTTTCTTGAGATCTGGTTGTTTAAAAGTATATGGCACCTCCCCAACCTTGCTCCTGCTTTTGCCATGTGACATGCCTGCTCCTGCTTCGCCTTCAGCCATGAGTAAAAGCTTCCTGAGGCCTCCCCAAAAGCCAAGCAGTGTTGGTGCCAGGCTTGTACAACTTTCAGAACCATGAGCCAATTGAACCTCTTTTTAAAATAAACTACCCCGTCTCAGGTATTTCTCTGTTTCTCTCACAGCCCACATCCAACAGATCAGCAAGTTATCAAAGCTTGCTGAACAGCCTAATACAGATGTATTTCTTGATAAACTTGTGTAACTTCTTGGGAGAGTAAACCTACACAAATAACCCAACTTCCCTCTTTTGACTTCAAACAGATGATTAATAGAAAAGTAGTTGACATAGAGGAAACGTGCATTGTAGGAAAGTATACTTACTGGAAGGAGGTTTCTTCTATAAAAGAAAAAATATATATCATTAATGCAAGGGTTATAATGGTATGATACAGATTCATATAAAAATGAGTTTGGGTTTAATTTATTTTTATTAATTTTAATCTTGTTGACATTTATACCTTCTAAATTAAGAGTTGGCAACCTTTTTTGATAAAGAGCCATACAGCATCCATTTTAGGCTTTGGGGCCAAGAGGATACTATGTAGGTACTTAAAACAAGAGAGCAAACAAATTTCCAAACATTTTTAAGGGTAAAATAAAAAATATAATACTAATAATAAAAGTCTTGAAAAGCAGGCCTACTAGTTAGAGAAATGGAATTCTTTTGGGGAAGATAACATTTCTCTTTAATTGGGGTTCAAAGTCAGTAGTCCCTATCATCAAATAGATTGTAAATGTTCATCTGTAAAGCCATTTTTGTACACAGGCCATAGAAAAATAGGCGGGGAGGGCAGATTTGGTCCACAGATTTGGTCCACAGGTATTAGTCTGCCAACCTGTGTCCTAAACATAAGTTCAAGAATATGGTTCTCTTGGATAGATTTTTCTGCTAGATGAAAATGAGAGTAACATTCTTAGGTAACGAACCCCTAATATTCAAGTCAACTTTTAATTAATTCAGTACTTTAGGAAAATTTGTTTACTAACTCCTCGTTAAAAAACTCAGACCGGTATTCTTTTAGGGTATAAACATGACAAGAGTTTTGCAAGAGTCATCTTACTTGTCTGTACTTTTGCTGATGACCAGCAGGGGGACACAGCTGGATTCAATTCATAAAGTTACATTGCAGTGGACTGCATTGAAGCACTGAACAAGTATTAATTGACAGAGCAGCTCTTTTTGTTTGTTTGTTTGGTCAGTGTCTTGCTCTGTTATCCAGCTTGGAGTGCAGTGGTGAGATTATAATTCACTGCAGCCTCGACCTCTGGGCTAAGCGATCCTTCTACTTTAGCCTCCTGAGTAGCTGGGACTAAAGGCATGTGCAACTATGCCTGGCTTATTTTTTATTTTTTGTAAAGAAAGGGTCTCCCTATGTTGCCCAGGCTGGTCTTGAAGTCCTGGACTCAAGTGATCCTCCCGCCTCGGCCTCCCGAAGTGTTGGGAATGCAAGTGTGAGCCACTACACCCAGCCCAGTTATTCTTAATTATAGGGCATCTCTTGGAATCCATGTCCACAGAAACATTTTATGAGACATAATACCTAATTGTAGGTATTATTAGGAACACATTTTATATTTAAGTTTTATTTTGGCACAAAATTTTTTTTTTAAGGCCAGGAGTGGTGGCTCACACCTGTAATCCTAGCATTTTGGGAGGCTGGGGTGGGAGGATTGCTTGATCCCAGGAGTTCGATACCAGCCTGAGCAACAGAGCAAGAACCTGTCTCCACAAAAAATAAAAGAAAATTAGCCAGGCGTGGTGGTATGTGCCTGTAGTCCCAGCTACTTCAGAAGGCTGAGGTGGGAGGATCTCTTGAGCCTGAAAAGTCAAGGCTGCAGTGAGCCATGATCACACCACTGCACTCAGCATGGGTGACAGAGTGAGACCCTGTCTCCAAAAAAAAAAAAAAAAAATTGTTTTAAAAATCGAAATTCCAAAATTAATGTTTGCTGTAAAACCATGGGTCTATAACTTGTATATGCTATAAATTTATAATTCAATTAAAAATTTTATTTTATACACTATTACCAGTGGACCTGATAGAGTGCTGCAGCTTCTGAGCTCTCCAGTAATATTAGAGAGTGAAGAAATGCATTAAGAGAATAAAACATTTTTAAATCTCACCCATTTACATCAAACCTATTGCATCATCAAATGGAGGTGTGAAGTTACAAAAGGTCTAAATTTGAAGAATTCAACACTGTGTACAGAAGTAGTTCTCATAAATACAATAGGTTTCTAGTTTTCACTGAACAATTCTCTTTTTTTTTTCTTTTGCAGCAGAGTCTTGCTTTTTCACCCAGGCTGGAGTGGAGTGGCACAATTTGGCTCACTACAACCTCCACCTCCCAGGTTCAAGTGATTCCTCTGCTTCAGCCTCCCGAGTAGCTGGGACTACAGGTGCATGCCACCATTCCTGGCTAATTTTTGTATTTTTAGTAGAGACAGGGTTTCACCATGTTGGCCAGGCTGGTCTCGAACTCCTGACCTCAAGTGATCCACCCGCCTCAGCCTCCTAAAGTGGTAGGATTACAGGCGTGAGCCACCACACCCAGCTGAACAATTCTCTTCTAAATACAGTTGTCCTAAATTTAACATTCAACACTTCACTGTTCTACACTGATGAAATATTTCACTTATTTATTTCAATGAAATTTCTTTATAAATTTGAAATCAACTTATATCTTGAGATATACAATTCCTAACTTAAAATAAAAAGATATTGGCCGGGCATGGTGGCTCACACCTGTACTCCCAGCACTTTGGGAGGCCGAGGCGGGTGGATCACAAGGTCAGGAGATCAACACCATCCTGGCTAACACGGTGAAACCCCGTCTCTACTAAAAATACAAAAATTAGCCAGGCATGGTGGCAGGTGCCTGTAGTCCCGGCTACTCGGGAGGCTGAGGCAGGAGAATGGCGTGAACCCGGGAGATGGAACTTGCAGTGAGCCGAGATTGCGCCACCGCACTCCAGCCTGGGCGACAGAGCGAGACTCTTTCAAAAAAAAAAAAAAAAAAATCTTAAAAACATGCAAAGATACTATAAATATCTGTTCACATTGAATATCTCTGTCTCGCTGCACTGCACCACTCCAAGGATGCCCCTTGCATATTCTGTGGTACTCCCTGGAATTTGCAACTAGGCAATTTTGCCTTTTCTCCCTAGGTTTGCCAAGGTGTTTCATAAGCCACCTGCATGTCATCCTGAACATTTTCTATAGCAGAAAATAAATGAACAATATTCTCCAGAGTTTGTTAGAACTTCCTAGGAGAGGGCCAGGCGCGACCGCTCACGCCTGTAATCCCAGCACTTTGGAAGGCCAAGGTGGGCAGATCACTTGAGGCCAGGAGTTCGAGACCAGCCTGACCAACATAGCGAAACTCCATCTCTACTAAAAATACAAAAATGAGCTGGGTGTGTTGGTGCACGCTTGTAATCCCAACTATTTGGGAGGTTGAGACGTGAGAATCACCTGAACCTGGGAGGTGGAGGTTGCATTGAGTGGAGATTTTGCCACCACTGCACTCCAGCCTAGGCGACAGAGCAAGACTCTGTCTGGAAAAAAAAAAACAAAAAAACCCCAAAAAAAACAAAAAAACAACTTCCAAGGAGAAACAGTATCTCATAAATAAACTCCATAGCCATAGAAAGTTATCTGCCAAAGAAGGGTGAGGTTCACTTACTTGAAAAGTAGCCTTTCCTCTGAGCATAGCACACACCAAGGCCACAAACGGAGATCACTAAGGCCACAACTACTACGGCTGCTATGATGCCACTTATGTTGAGATCATCTGGAATGCAAAATAAACTATGCATAAATTTATGTGGATTACACGGACTGATGCAGTCATTAAATTGAAAAGGTTCAAAAAAAAGGTCCCCTTTGCAGCTATATCATAAAGCATACTTTAACGATTTTGAAGCCTATTCAACTAACTCACTTCTAAGACATGGTTCAAAATTGATTAAACATATTAACAGAACTGAAGCTTTGGGAAAATACTAAATTTTAAAAACTTCTCAGATTAAAAAATAAAATGTGTGGTTTTCTTTTGCATTCATTTGGAGATGTGTAATAATTCACAGGATTAAAAGACCGGAAGCGATCTTTGAAGTTCAATGAGTTCAAGTATTCTACTGCCACCCCCTACCCCACATCTTAAAATTCTTCTACATCATCATCTGTGTGAATTTCACAAATAATGAAAAACTCGGCATCAAAGACAGCATGTGGTGCCGGGCGTGTTGGCTTACGCCTGTAATCCCAGCTACTCAGGAGGCTGAGGTGGGAGGACTGCTTGAGGCTAGGAATTTGAGACCAGCCTAGGCAACAGAGCAAGAATCCATCTCTAAAAAATAAAAAATAAAAAAAATTAGCCGGATATGGTGGTGCATTCCTGGAGCCCCAGATACTCAGAAGACTGAGGCTGGAGGTTCACTTGAGCCCAGGAGTTTGAGATTATAGTGAACTATGACTGCACTACTTCCCTCCAGTCTAGGTGACAGAGCGAGACTGTCTCAAAAAAAAGCACATGTCATTGTTATTCTGTAAAACTAAGTAAGAAATACCTTCCTTTTTGAATTATATGGGTGTGTGTATATATGTGTGTATACAGCCATATACATATATGCAACTAAATTGTCATCCATTTATGAAAAATGAATTAAATTCTCTGAGGCTTTTCCTATGGCTGTTAAGGCATCCATCCTCTAATGTAATGCAACTGGATGTTTTGAACCCAAGTTTGGAAATAACTACTGTGATTCTTCCCAGATTGATTCTGTTGCCCAATAATACATTAATTATAATGTATTAATAATAATATAATTAATAAAAAATTATTAATAATAACATTAACCTTCCAAGCTTAACATTTCTGCAAACTGAGAATTTTATTACAAATACTCTCATTCAAGTCATTAATAACATGATGAACATGCATTTGTTTAGGAAAGAACTATGTAACAGTCTAGTAGACACCTCCCGTCATACAACACAATTTATTAACATTCTTTGAGCATGGGATTCAACTGCGTGTGGATCCACCAAAACATTGTTTGGACCATATTTCTCCATCTTGTCCATGAGGATTTTATGAGCCACACTCTTCTGCCATTTAGATACTTGCCATGTATTTATTAAAGGAGCAATTCTTCAAAGAGTTCCCATTTTAAAAAACAAGTTTTAATTAGCATATGATTAAATAACCTAGAGAAAATATTAGGTAGCATTTTCTCAAAAATAATTTAAATATTTTAAAGCAATGTACATTTTGGAAATGATCTTTTTAGAGATACTGTTTAAGTGAATCTGCTTATAAAAACTTCAGGTCTTGAAATTCTTTCCTAATGCCAATTGTGTTACTAATTTTCTTAAATACCTCCAAAATATTAATTGATTTTTTTTTTTAAAAAGAAAACTTGATAAATCTTTTGAAAGGTTAAGTAATTTGACCAGAGTAGAAAACATTAATTATTGCTTGGTATAAACTCAGTTTGCTTGGGTATTGAGAGGTCAGTAAGATTCGGCTTTTTATTTACTTGGATTAAAAAGAGCAGATAGAGAAAAAATCTACAGTAATCATAATCTTAGGCAAAGTCAAATCAACAAGTGAAATTCCTGAGAACCAAAGTGTGCCTTCTATTTACTTTGTAGTAGTCAATAAATTTGACATCTATGAAGCGTTCAAAGTAAGGGCTATTATCTGACCAAAAAAAACTGTCTTGTAGTTTATCAATGAATTTAACATCTATGAAGGAAGGATTAACACAAAAAAATTGTCCTGTAAGTGCTAAGTCGTGGTATGAATTTTATGTTATTTTTCTTCAATGAAATGGGAGATAGAGGAGTAACAGATTAGGAGTAAGTTAACTTCTTACATCCTGTTCACCATTTTCTGTGATGTTGAGCAAGTCATACAGCCATATTATGCCTCAGTGTAGAGAAAATGTAACATTAAATATGAAAATATTTTGTGATTTTTTTTTTTTGGAAAAGTCTCTATAAAAGGAAAGTACCATTTTTCTGACTGAAAGAAAAGGAACTAAACTGCTGAAAGGCTCAGTGTGAGTAGAGTCTGCTGGAGTTTTACAGTGAGTCAGTACAAAAAACAACCAACAAATCCTGCACTTTGAAAAAATTTCTTAGGAGAGTTAACATGTTCTAATTTTGGTTACATGTGAAAATAGTTATAATTCACAAAGAAAACCAAAAAAATGAATTTATGAATTTGTATGTATTTCAAAAGATGTAAGTCCCAACCAAGGACGCAAAACACCTCGGATCAATGGATGAGCATTAAACAAACTAATTTTAACTTCTAAGCTAACTTGTATTTAGAAAGAGTAGATATGTGAGAATCATGTCCAAATTAAAGTGGTCCTCATGGAGAAACAAACATTTAAATTTTATTCATTACGTATTTATTGTGTGCTAAGAAAAAGTAACTAATACATCAAAACCATGACTTCCCGGATATGATTCCTTAAGAGAAGGCAAAGGTAGACGTTTAAAGTAAACAGGACCATTTAAATGGAAGGAAAAATAAACAGAAATTGTGCTGGTAGTACAAGGTAATGGCAAAAACCATGAGGACAGGCCGGGCGCGGTGGCTCACACTTGTAATCCCAGCACTTTGGGAGACTGAGGTGGGTGGATCACCTGTGGTCAGGAGTTTGAGACCAGCCTGACCAACATGGTGAAACCCTGTCTCTACTAAAGATACCAAAATTAGCTGGGTGCAGTGGGTGCGCCTGTAATCCCAGCTATTTGGGAGGCTGAGGCAGGAGAATTGCTTGAACCTGGGAGGCAGAGGTTGCAGTGAGCTGAGATCACGACCCTGCACTCCAGCCTGGGCAAGGAGGACTCTGTCTCAAAAAAACAAAAACCAAAAACAACAACAACAAAAGAAAAACCCATGAGGACATATGTGAATAAATGAAACTAAGAAAACAATGCCTTAATTTTTAAACATGTTGTGATGAATTTTGTAAATGATTATTTCAAAGCAGCATTGAAAGGGATACTTTCTGATTACTTAAATAACTGCTATGTTGACTGTAAATGTCAACACCTGAATTAATTTGGTGGCTAATATCAATGATATGCATTCCTGAATTTTAAAAATATCAGAAATTCAAACTTCTAGACCTTCAACAATTTAGACTACAAGATATTTAGCTTTTAATCGAGAGAAAGATTACCCAGAAGAATGTATTTTAAAAACAATTATTTAAAAAACTAAAAACAGTGGTTAACTACAATACTAAGTATTTTTGGCTTATTTGGGAGATGGCTTAAAAACAGCATCCTTGCTTCTTTGCAACACATCATATCAAGTTAATTTTAATCATTCTCTCCTGTTTATCCTTCAAGTCACTCAGACATGTCCTGCTCCTTGCTCCTTCTACCCCCAAATGCTGGAATTCACAGTCTAATTGAAAACCATTTGTTCCTCCCAATATTTCATGCTTACCTACTTGCATTCGTTTCCCAGGACACCTGCGATATCCAACAGAATTGCGGGCTTCACAGGAATATTCTCCAGTATCCAGTTTGGAAACAGTATTAAATTGCTATTTGTGGATGCAAAAATATGTATTTTTAAGCCATAGATGTATAAGTAGACTTTTTAAATAACCCTGTTCCTCAAGTTTTAGCTTCAAGTTTGTCTTTCCTTTTTAAAAATTTGAGACTTTCTATCTTTACTATGAACTTAAAAATCTCCATGACTTCAAGGAGTTTAAGCTAGACTTTTGCTTAATTTGACAGAGAAGAACAAAGATAAAACACACACAGGGAAGTTCCTTTTTTTTTTTTTTTAACCATGAAAGTAGTACAGTTAGGAAGGCAGTGAGCATTTTTTAAAGTTCATAACACATGGTAGTATTAAGTAGTCTAGGTATTTCTAATTCCTAGGAAACATCATTTATAAATGAAGGGCAGGCCTCCCTGGTAAAAGGGTTAATGCACTTTCCTAAGTCACAAGCGAGTTCACTGCAGCAGCCAACAATAAATACTCCCTTTAAAGAGTCAGTTACTACCAGGAAGTAGCTTAGGGCCTAGGAAAATCTTAATTGGTATCGGTTTATAGGATTGTTGATTCTATCAATTCTAGAATTTTTTTAAATTTGAAAAGAAAAGCCAGCCCTTGCTCCTTCCCATCCCTGTCAAAGCAACCAAAAGCTAAGACTGATATAATATACTTCATTATTTTTATCAGTAGTTTTATCCCCTTGGAGAATATTTGGAAGGAATGAAGGCAGACAAAAAGGAAGAAGAGGAGAAAAGAGAGAAGAGAGGGAGGGAGGGAGGGAGAAAAGAAAGAAGAGAGGGAGGGAGGGATAAAAGAAAGAAGAGAGGGAGGGAGGGAGGGAGGCAGAAAAGAAAGAAGAGAGGGAGGGAGGGAGGGAGAAAAGAAAGAAGAGAGGGAGGGAGGGAGGGAGAAAAGAAAGAAGAGAGGGAGGGAGGGAGGGAGAAAAGAAAGAAGAGAGGGAGGGAGGGAGGGAGAAAAGAAAGAAGAGAGGGAGGGAGGGAGGGAGAAAAGAAAGAAGAGAGGGAGGGAGGGAGAGAGAAAGGAAGGAAGAGAGGGAGGGAGAGAGAGAGGGAGAAAGGAAAGAAGAGAGGGAGGGAGAGACAGAAAGGAAGGAAGAGAGGGAGGGAGGGAGGGAGAAAGGAAGGAAGAGAGGGAGGGAGAGAGAGAGAAAGGAAGGAAGAGAGGGAGGGAGGGAGGGAGAAAAGAAAGAAGAGAGGGAGGGAGGGAAGGAGAAAAGAAAGAAGAGAGGGAGGGAGGGAGGGAGAAAGGAAGGAAGAGAGGGAGGGAGGGAGAGAGAAAGGAAGGAAGAGAGGGAGGGAGAGAGAGAGGGAGAAAGGAAAGAAGAGAGGGAGGGAGAGACAGAAAGGAAGGAAGAGAGGGAGGGAGGGAGGGAGAAAGGAAGGAAGAGAGGGAGGGAGAGAGAGAGAAAGGAAGGAAGAGAGGGAGGGAGGGAGAAAGGAAGGAAGAGAGTGAGGGAGAGAGAGAGAAAGGAAGGAAGAGAGGGAGGGAGAGAGGGAGAAAGGGAGGAAGAGAGGGCGGGAGAGAGGGAGAAAGGAAGGAAGGAAAGAAGAAAGGGCTGGAGGGAGGGAAGAAAGGGAGTGTAATCCTGGTCACCTTGAAGGGTCATTGTCTTAGATCCTCCTAAATGGAGGGAGAGGAAGTTTTCCTGTTCTTTTTTTTTTCTTTTTTTTCACTCTATGGAATCATCTCTCACTCTCCTCAAAGCCAGAATGCTTTTAGAATATTCACCATGAACTCGGGGCCAAGGTTACATATAAATAATATGTTAGACTAAAACCCAAAATGATCTTCCAGCATATGATAGCTGGTAATTAAAAGGAAGTCATTGGCTTCCATACACCAGAGCCTTTGTTGTTCATTTCTCACATAAGAACCCATCCTAGTTCAACCCAGGTGCATTCCTTTGACATCACAAGCTATTTCAAGGGTTGAGGTTAGCTGAGGAAAGTGAATCTATCCTTTCAGACCTGCCTTGGGGCTTTTACCGACTACCCTGAGAAAAAATACATTTGAAAAGTAAATATAGCAAAGTGTGACAGCAGGTTTTTCTGCCCAGTTGCTCAGTGTAAAATCACTCAGACCTGCTGATTGTACCTGCTGACTGCTGAGAGGCCAGAGCGTGGCCGGGCTTAAGAAGGAGCTGCATCCAATAGGCTTCATTATTCAGCCACTTTAGCAATTTGCTTTATTGTTTATCAGAAGATGTAGTTTGTAAATGTCATTGTGCACTTGTAGATGAAAGGAATGAAGCATTATATCCTCCTTCCAAAATTCATTAAAATTGACTGGGCATGGTGCCTCCCAATGTGCTGGGATTACAGGCGTGAGCCACCGCGCCCGGCCACGCATTTTTTAAAGTTTATAGCACATGGTAGTACTCAGTAGTCTAGGTATTTCTAATTCCTAGGAAACATCGTCTATATAAATGAAGGCCTCCACGGTAAAAGGGTTCATGCACTTTCCTAAGTCACAAGTGAGTTCATTGCAGCAGCAAACAATAAACATTTCCTTTAAAGAGCCAGAGTTACTACCAGGAAGTAGCTTAGGGTGTAGGAAAATCTTAATTGGTATCATTTATAGGATTATCAATTCTAGAATCTTTTTAAATTCTGAAAAGATAAACACACAGCCTTTGCTCCTTTGCTTCAGGAACCTTGCCCCTTTGCTCTTTTACTGGTCCTTGGACACTCAGCTCCCTCAGTCTCTGTTTTCTCTTCCCATCTCCTGTAGTAGCTCTTTCCATCACTTCTTGGTACAAGTGCTGCCATCTTTCCTGCTGCCCCTGCTTCTCTCCACTTAGCAAGCAATGGTATCACTTCTCTATTCAACATCATCTTAAGTTCTAATAATTTTTTTGATCCAAATGCAAGACAGTTATAAAGTCAATCTTGAAATGACCTTACCAGAGTTCCAGTTTTTGTGTTCATTGTGTATGAGCTGTTGGTGCTTTGGGAGCCAAGTCTGGGATTTTCTAGCAAACGGATGCCATCCTTAAACCATGTGTATTCAGGAGCTGGATTCCCTTCTTTGTCTTGACATCGTAGCTCTACCACAGTTCCACTCAGAGCAGAAGAGGGTACTTCACATGATGGAACTGCTGGAGCCACTGAACAATGGAAGTCAGATGATATTGGTTATTTATAGGCTAATCAAGGTTGTTTGTTTTCTTTAAAGCTGTTGACTTTGTCTCTATAATCAAGGGTTTTAATAGCCAGGTAAAGATGTGTGCTTACTGGACCCTATGATAGAGACTGGTTACTTGTCCAACAAACCCATCTTCTTTCTTCATGGACACACAGTGGACCACGTTTCCCAGCACTCTTGTTGCCAGATGGGGTCATATACATGAGTTCTGGCTAATGGAATGTGGGAAAAAAGTGATATATCCCAGTTCCAGGTCCGACTAATTAAAAACCTCCACATGTTTGTTCATATCCTCCACCCCCTCCCACTACCAAGTAGGTGTCAACAACAATGGTGACCTTGGAAAGTCATGTATTGAAGATGTCAGACCTATATTAGGTTGAGTCTCTAATGGTTTCATGAAATAAAATAATATAGCTCCTCCACCACTGTCCCAACTATTTAGGCTTTACTTCAGTGAGAAAGAAACATTATGTTAATCAACTCACTGAGAGTTAAAGGCCTATCTTTTATAATAATAAGCATTACTTTAGCTTGTACAACAGCTATTCTTTATTAGATAAACAATCTCTACTGTTTTCTTCAATTGGTTTATTACCAATTATATTTAAAAGAAGCCTAACAGAGAGAGAGAGTGCGTGTGCATGTGTGTGTGTGTGTGTAGATAGATTTTTTTTTTTTTTTTGAGACAGAATCTCACCCTATAACTCAGCCTAGAGTAAAGTGGCGTGATCACGGTTTACTGTAGCCTCAACCTCCCGAGCTCAAGCAATTGATCCTTCCACCTCAACCTCCCAAGTAGCTGGAATATAGGCTCGAGCCACCATGACCAGCTAATTTAGAAATTTTTTTTTTTTATAGAAAGGGTCTCACTATGTTGCCCAGGCTGGTCTTGAACTCCTAGGCTCAAGCAATCCTCCTGCTTTGGCCTCCCACAGTGCTGGGATTATAGGCATGAGCCACCATGCCCAGCCAAACCTGAGTATTTTTTTCAGGCCCAGTACTCAACTATAAATCTCATTCTGTCTAGAACTGGCCAAGTTAGAAAATACCTGGTCCAGCTATTAGGGTTATTCTGATCTCAGGGATTGAAAAGTAAACCAGACTTCATTAGGTGACCTATTTATTATTCAGGAAAACCCAGAACTGGCTGTATTCTAAGGTGGTCTCCCAAGATTACAGTATTTCTACTCCAAAACTCTAAGGTGGTCTCCCAAGATTGCAGTCCTTGGTAAAAATACACTTTTTTTTTTTTTCCAGTTATTCAATCAAACACTAATCTAGGTACTGTAGTAGAAAGATTTTGGAAATGTAACTGAGGTCCCAAAACCATTGTCCCTAAGATAGGATGATTTCATGAATGGGTTTGACCTAATCACATGAACCTTTAAAAGCAGAGAGTTTTCTCTGGCTGATTACAGAAGGAAAAGTCAGATATGCAAGGCACAAGAAGAAGGCTAGGTGTGGTGGCTCACACCTGTAATCACAGCATTTTGGGAGGCCAAGGCAAGAAGATCACTTGAGGCCTGGAGTTTGAGACCAGCCTGGGCAACATAGCGAGATTGTGTCTCTACAAAACACACACATATACACACACACATACACACACACACACAAGTGGTGTGTGCCTGTGGTCTCAGCTGAGATGGGAGGCTGAGATGGGAGAATCACTTAAGCCAAGGAGGTTGAGGCTGTAGTAAGCCGTGATCTGGAAGACAGAGCAAAATCTTGTCTCAAAGCAACAACAAAAACGAAGTACAAGAATTTGACATGCTTTTCTTTCATTGAAGATGGAAGGGACCATGTAATAAGGAATGTGGTGGCCTCTAGGAGTTGAGCGTGGCCCACCAACTGATAGCCAGCATGGAAGGGACTTTGGTCCTACAACCACAAGGAACAGAAATCTGCCAACACCAAGAATGAGCCTGGAAACGGATTTTTCCTCATAGCTTGTAGATAAGAACTCAGCCTTGTCAATACTTTGATTTCAGCCTTGGGATACTTTGGGCAGATACCCAGTCTTCTTGTTGGACTTTTGCTGTACAGACCTATTTAGTTGTTATACAACACTAGAAAATGAATAAAGTGGCCAGATCTGCTGCAAGGTTTTCTGAATTAAATTTCTCCTGTGCTAGTGCATCACTAGTATTTCAGAAAGAGCATGAACAACATGAAAAAGGAAGGGGAGCTGTTTTAGTGTCTTTGTTGGTAGATTATACACCACCAATGAAAGAGAAGAGATCGTGTTCCTCCACAAACTACCATCATGAACTGTTTTACTATCTATCAGTGATTCTTTTTATTTATTTATTTATTTATTTGAGAAAGTCTTGCTGTCTCCCAGGTTAGAGTGCAGTGGCATGATCATAGCTCATTGCAGCCTTGAACTCCTGGGCTCAAGTAATCCTCTGGCCTCAGCCTCCAAGTAGCTGGGACTACAGGTGTATAACAACACCACAAATGGATTTTTCTTTTGTTTTCTTTCTTTCTTTCTTTCTTTCTTTCTTTTTTTTTAAGAGAGAGAGATATAGGGGACTCACTATGCTGCCCAGGCTGGTCTCAATCTCCTGACCTCAAGGGATCCTCCCACTTCAACCTCACAAAGTGGTGGGATTACAGGCATAAGCCCCTGTGCCTAGTCTATCCATGATTCTTACAGAAACTAAACATACTGGTTTTGGAGTTAACCCCATCTGGATTAAAATCTTAGTCCAGACACTTTCTAGCTGTATGGCCTTCTTAAATCATTTAAATTCCATTTAAAATCATATTAATGTTAATGAAGATGAAGTAAAATTACTTATGTGACAAGGGCTAACACATATCAGGTACATAATCAATGTCAATTTCCTTTATTTACCAAATGACTTCTAATCCTACCTTCGGTCTACTTTTTTTGTGTGTTATTGCTTCTCTACCATCTCATGTGATACTATTTTAAATGGTTGGAAAAATTGTGTATATGCTGAAAACTACTGAAAAATAAACCCTCAGGAAAGATACTCCTATGTACATTGTAGGACCGCTAGGAATTGCCTCCATCTTTAACAAAGAGATACTTTGTGATAACACGTTACTAAAATTTCAGCAGCCAATGAGGGGATGGGGAGAAATGGCCAAGAGCTTGCCGGGAAGGTGATGCTTATGGTCTCTGTAACTTGACTGGTTGAGGCTCCCAGTTGATGCTGGCATGTTCATGGACCAGTGCTTGGTTGCCCCCAGGGCTGTGTGGTGGAGAAGAAGTGAGAGACGTAGTCACACATATACATGCACATCACCTAATACTTCCAGAGTGACTGTGTCCTCTTCCAGGTTTTGGCCTTGCTCAGATGGGGCACTAACTTCACAACGATATTTCCCCGCATCACTTCTTGTCACATTTTTGATCCGGATATTGAAATCTATCATCTCAGCTCGATTTTTAAAATCACCTTTTAGAAAAAGAAGACACTGATGTTAGTAATAACCCAAGTAGCTTTCTGTGTAATACCTTCCTCTAGTCAGTTCATTTAGTAACCAAAGCATTTATTTCCCTATTAATCAACTCAAGTTTAAAGCCTAAAAATTATATATGGATGCTGTTATTTAAATTTTTTCTTTTGGAAAGGACAGTTTTTAAAATGTTCAAAAGGCCAGGCGTGGTGGCTCATGCCTGTAATCCCAGCACTTTGGGAGGCCGAGGCGGTTGGAGACAAGCCTGGCCAACATGGTGAAATCCCGTCTTTACTAAAAATACAAAAAATTAGCTGGGCATGGTGGCATGCGCCTGTAAACCCTGCTACTTGGGAGGCTGAGGCAGGAGAATCATTTGAACCCAGGAGGTGGAGGCTGCAGTGAGCCGAGATTGTGCCACTGCACTCCAGCCTGGGCGACAGAGCGAGAATCAGTCTCAAAAAAAAAAAAAAAAAGTTCAAAAAGGCATATTTAGTTTTATATTCTCATATTTTAATTCATTTTGACATCTAATTTTAGTTTATTCTACTAGCTTAGTCAAAACAGAGATCAAACTTATTTGGCAGTGTTGTAATGCCTATGTTCAACCTCATACTTCTCACCGAATCAAAATTTTGAAGTATTTATGTATAAGGTTAATAACTGTCAGTTAAGCAGTTCACCGAGCAATTAAATGTTTTTGTCCATACGCAGTCAGATTTAATTGCTGCTGTAAGATAGTCATAATTTCTCCAGTTTCAGTCTAACATATACCTTACAGTACACACCTGCATAGATTTTCTAATTATTTGGATGGCCCTAACAAGCCATTTTAGGTCTTTGCCTTCACTTACATAAAACAGGGATAATAATATCTTTTTCAAAAAATTTACTTTCTAGGTAAGCAGACATAAGGCCATGTGAAAACATTTTGCTGAAAGTTGCTAAACAAACGTGAGGCAAAATTTGTAAGGTATTATCATATTAATTATTTTCTAATATTTAACTGACCTTTTTCTAATTTAACAAATATAAAAATTGCATGTTTTCAGAACTACAAAATTCAGTAGTTATACAAGGTGAATTAAAATAGTAAAGCTGGTCATAATAATGTTCATTCATGCATGTTTTTATTTTATTATATTAAGACATAATTATAAAAATAGGTAAAATTTAGTGAAAGCATTCCTATTTATTCTAGCTTAGGTGGTCTTGCCCATGTCAGTGGATTGTCTTGCACTGGCCACTGCATCAGGTACTCAGACAGTCATATGGCCCATAGATTTTTGTCAACCAGATTTGGCAATACAACTCTGACCTGTCAGTCCATATGCCAGATCAAGCATATTGTCAGTGATTGTGTCTAACCTCTCAAATATGTGCTTTTCAAAAATGAGGTGACAGAGCAAGCCAAGGCTCCCTGCTAGGCAACAAACCCATCAATATCTACATTATTTTCAACCACAACATCTAGCAGAGAGTTATCCACGTTTCCTTTGTTTGTGAATGTTTCACTGTTGGTTTATAAAGTGGACTGTTATTTTATCTTCCGAGCTGCTCTGGGCCTTCACTGACATGTTTGATTTCTGGCTGACCCCAGTGCTCCCACCCCGTCTCCAAGTGCCCAGCTCCCTGGCAGGCTGTCACATCCAGCGTGGGCCCTCTGAGGAACAGCTGCCAGCAGGCCTGGCCCCGGAGGCCCTTCCATATTATGTATATAAATTTTATTTTTTGAGACAGAGTCTTGCTCTGTTGCCCAGGCTGGAGTGCAGTGGCGTGATCTTGGCTCACTGCAAGCCATTCTCATGCCTCGGCCTCCCAGGCATCTGGGATTACAGATGTGCACCACCATGCTGGCTAATTTTTGTATTTTTAGTAGAGATGGGGTTTCACCATGTTGGCCAGGCTGGTCTCGAACTCCTGGCCTCAAGTGATCCGCATGCCTCGGCCTCCCAAAGTGCTGGGATTACAGACATGAGCCACTGTGCCCAGCCCCATGTTATATTTTAAAGAATTCAGTTCAAATGCTTGCCTCGTTCCCTTTCTAGTTCCCTTGTAAAAATATTCATGTCTTCAGAAAATCAGGGAGTCTGGTTTAATTGGCTGGAACAGTAACTTTATGTGTGGTGGCCCATGTAACACTGCGGCACAAGAAAAGGTGGTTAAAACATTATTTTATTTTTTGATAGTAACATATTCAGAATTAAAATAGTGTTTTGCACCCGGTGTGGTGGCTTGTACCTGTAGTCCCAGCTGAGGTAGGAGCATCACTTGAGGACAGAAGTTTGAGGCCAGCCTTGGCAACATGGCCAGATCTCATCTCTTTAAAAAAATGTAAAAATTAGGCAGGTGCAGTGGCTCAAATAGTTTTGCATAACGTGCACATGCCAGAAATGGCAACTACAGAAAATTCAAGTGAAGACAGCTGTGCTATTAACGTCTTACAGCTAGTAGTCTTTATCTTGACATATAAGAACTCGAGGGTATATTTTAAATTTTCTACAAACTTCAAACATTTTCACTTAATTCTTTAACATTAAAGAAATACATAGTATTTTAAAATAATAACATGTTTATTACACTTGTAAAATTGTATTTCCAGCTTTAGAAATATTTATAATGGAAAGATTCAAGCATACACAACATTAGAAAGTAGAGTGAATTGTACCTCAATGTATCATTGACCAGCTATAATAGTAATCAATGCAGGGTTTATCTTGTTTCATCTGTATCATTAACCACTGGTTTATTTTGAAGCAAATGGAAATTTGCTTCATCCATCATTATCAATGTCTTAAATTATAAGTTCATCACATATTCAATGGCAAGAGTTGGTAGTAGAAAGAAATGTATAACAAAAGAAAGAAAAGAAAAGAAAGTACTTGATAATGGTTGTTGTCACAACCCACTCTTAAGTCTTAACTCCCTAAGCTTCTCAGTGGTGGCCTGCCTTTCAAGACGGACTTAAGGAAATAGGTTGACAGCATTATGACTGAGAAGCAACCTTCCACTTCCAAACCACACAATTTTTTAATTCCTTTCTCTCAGGAGCCAGGCAAGTGGCTCACACCTGTGATTTCAGTATTTTTGGAGACTGAGGCAGGAGGATGGCTTGAGCCCAGGAGTTCAAGACCAGCCTGGGCAACATAGGGAGACCTCACCTCATCTCTACAAAAAAAAAATTAAATTAGCTGAGTATACTGGTGTGCACCTGTAGTTCCAGCTTCTTGGGGACTGAGATGGGAGGATAACTTGAGCTCCAGAGGTGGAGACTGCAGTGAGCCATGATCATACCACTGTACTCTGGGCTGGGCAAGAGAACAAGACCTTGAAAAAAGAAAGGAAAAAAAGGAAGAAAGGAAGAAAAAGAAGAAAGGAAAGAAAGGAAGAAAAAGAAGAAAGGAAAGAAAGGGAAGAAAGAAAGAAAGAAAAGAAAAAGAAAAAGAAAGAAAGGGAAAGAGAGAGAAAGAAAGAAAGAGAGAGAGAAGAAAGGAAAGGAAGGGAAGAAAGAAAGAAAAGAAACAAAAAAAGAAAAGAAGGAAGGAAGGAAAAGAAAAGAAAGAAAGGAAAGGAAGGGAAGAAAGAAAGAAGGAAAAGAAAGAAAGAAAGAAGGAAATAAGGAAAGAAGGAAAGAAAGAAAGAAAGAAAGAGAAAGAGAGAGAGAGTTTAATCTACAGAGCCAATAAGAGCAATTGCATTTTGCATCCTTTATGCCTGAATTGAGAAAGAAGAGTCCAGGGATTCAGTGGGCTTCACCTCCCTCTGTTCTCTGCTTTTGTGGCTATTGTGTTTTATGTCTCAGACGTGGTTGCTTTCATCTCACACTTACAAAAACACGTTTTCAGTAATCAGTCATGTCCTGATCTCATTTGTCAATTAAAGGATCCTGGTTGTACTTGGCATTCTCTTGCTCACACCTCTTCAAGCCTCCAGCTTCTTACCTTGAAGAGTCTGTTGATAGTAGACAAAGGAGACACTCCGACCCAGTTTCTTCCACTCTAATCTGGAGGAAACAGTCTTCTTTGGGGTTTTACAGGCTAAAATAGCCTCTAGGAACAACAATAAAAATACTTGTTTTTCTAATTGTCTCCATGAATTTATATTTTACTTAACTGGGTAACAACATTTTAAACATATTTAAATTACTCCTTTATAGTTTTATTCATTCATTCATTCATAAATTACTTCAACGGGTCCCATGTTGGCTCAATGCAGAGATGAATTGGAAGCCTTCTAGCTCTTCCACATAATAACTGCGTGACACTATGCTTATTTCCCTGGTTATCAAGTTTGAGTTTTCACCGGTAAAATGGGCTAGTATTTCACAAAGTTGTTGTGAGTCTTCAAATGCAATAAGATACGCAAAGCACACAGACTTGGACATAGTAAGGACTTAACAAATGGCAGCTATGATTAATTACGTATCTTATTATTCTCAGTCTCAGTCTTGAAGGAGTCTACCATCTGGTAGAAGAGGAAACTAAGATAATGGCATTTCAGCTCAGTGTTGCTGAATACCAGCTATGTAAATGGTGATTCATGCTTAGTACCCAAGAAAGGCACTTAATCCAGCCCAGGACATGCTGGGAAACCAGAAAAGTTTCAGCAACATGCTATATTCTCACTCAGATCCCTTCTTTGTCGACCTGCTCTACAAATACATTAATACATATCCAACATGGTCTCCTAATAAATCATTGATTTTTACCCCCAAACAACTGCCTATATAACCTTGCCTCAGTCCAGATAATTATTAAAATTTAAATCTTGGCATCAACTGTGACTACCTCAATGTAGCTAAATGCTTTTATTACAAGAAATTTACTGCAATTGTGTCATTAAATAATTCTTGGAGCCTCCAAAGGAACCCCCTTTTCACTGTCCAAACGAGATGTCTGAGAGAGAAAAAAAAACAACCCAGTGCCAGTCTGGGAACCGCTTCAAGTTGCCAAATGGAAACCTCCAGTTATAAATATTTTTAAAAGTATTTTTTAACCAGGCTCTCTAGAATGTCAACTCCATATTTCTGAAATACTTTTTTCCCACAAGGCATATGGTTTGACCTAAAAAAGCACAGTATCTTTGACCAGAAATTATTTTAAAATCCTTTTCATACCTCTGATTTTAATGTTAAGCAAATGAATGTTAAAAAAGAATGCAGAATATTTAGTTTCTAATTTTTTTCATTCCACACATATTGCTGGACATACGAAAATGGAATAAAAGGTAATGGAAAATAGAAAGTAGGGCAGAGAAAAGAAAGGCAAGGAAGAAAAGAACCAAAAATTGTTTTCAAGGATATCTAAAGTTTTTAAAGCAGGTTTTATATTACAAAGAGACATCATTTTACAGACATGTTTACAATTATGCTACAAAGACAAATGTGTGCTAAGGGACCTGTCTGAGGAAATACAGTTCTGTTCTGTTGATTAAGGAGAATGGGTGGTGACCTTCCGGAGTCTTGAGTTGTAGATAGGTTTCCTTCCGGTATTTTGTGAGTTTCCAACAATTACACACACACCCACACTCATTTTTAGCCTATTCCTCATGTCTTCTGTGTCTTAAGTCTTATTTTACACTTAAATAATTGCATTGTGTTACATATTTAGATACTCACGCATGTGCGTGTGCTTGCGTGTGCACGCACACATACACACACCCCTCCTGGTGAATTCTTCCTAATTTCTGTCCTTATTGCGCTGTGGAAAAACCTCTATGAAACTTATACTAGAAAATATAGCAATAATTTTCCTAAGTCCAGTGACTTCACTCCAGCCTCTCTCTCGCTGGCCATGTAAAATGTGGAGAAATGGTTTATCCAGTTCATCCAAAATATGTTGAGTACTTACTGTCTGCCATGCATTGTTCTTGAGCTATATCAGTGAACAAAACAAAGATCCTTGCCCTTTGGAATCTTACAATCCAGCAGGGGAAGTCAGATAAACAAGAAACGTAATAAAGTGAATTACCTCGTATGTTAGTAGATGATGAGGGTTATGAAGACTAAAGAGAGCAGAGCAGAGTACAGGAGGTTTGGAAGTGCTAGGGACAGCGCTACAATTTTTGAAAAACGGTAGCGAGAGTTCACCTCGTTTAGAAGGTGACATTTGACCAAAGGTTTAAAGGAGGGAGAGAATTCATTATATAGTTCTTTGAGAAAGAAGATCCCAAGTAAGGAAAGAGCCAGTGCCTAGGCCCTCAGGTACTAATGCTTGATTTTGAACTTCTAGCCTCCAGAACCATGAGAGAATAAATTTCTATTGTTTTAAGTCACCTGGTTTGTAGTATTTTTTAATGGCAACCATAGGAAACAAATGCAGAGAATAAAAATACTGGAATCATGGGGTCAATATCTGAAGATAAGGAAGTAAATGAACTTACAACCTAACTCTCATGAACTCTCTTCTCTCTCTTCAGCCAAAATTCAATACTTATGCCAGCATAATTTTGTGTATCAGGCTTTAGGGTTACTGCGCCATAACATGGAGGTTATAGCAGAGGCTTTGGAGTTAGCCTCTACCGTACACTCCCTATGTGATATTGGGAGAATTATTTTTATATCCACGTCTGTAAAATGATAAAAAGAACAGTGCTCATCTTACAAAGTTGTCACTAAGATTAAATGAGACACTATATTTACATGCGTGATGCACATGGTACTACTTTGCATATGGTATGTACTCTGTAAATGGTCATTATTGTTTCCACCCCCTGAGGAATTTCTCTGAGTTATAGTTGCAAGCTTGCCTTTACATAGAAATATATACTTTATACCATCACAAATTTACCCATAAATCACTCCAGTTTGAAATAAAATGTTATCTCTGTAGGAGATAGCAAAAAATATAGATATAAATCATATTTTCTCAACCTAAGGCATATTAAAAACAGGAAAATGTGCCAAGCTTTTCTATTAAGATGATTATTTCATTGCCAAAATAAATTGCAAAATAAATCATCTTTTCTATTAAGATGATTATTTCATTGCCAAAATAAATTCTTTGGATCAAGAAAAGAGAATTCTTTGTTTATAAAAAGCATTAGCAGCAACATGTGGCAAAACAATCACATTTCAGAATTACATAGATAGAATCATTATGAATTTTAATTTTCCTGGATTCTGTACTGCTAATTATCCTTTGATTTCATTCTCAGGGCTCAAGTTAAAAATCATCAAAATCTTACATAACACAAAAAGAGAACTGATACTACCAAAATAGCTCTGACTTAGCAGAAATTACTTCTGTGAAGAAATGCTTGCTATTAAACTCTGATTTATAGCTTTCAGGTTTAGCATCCCTTTGCAGAAGGCTGCACATGTAATTTACAAGCCTGGCAGAGCTGCCCTGATTTCAGTCTCCTTCTGCTCTTGGCACTATCATGCGAAGTGATACAGCATAGCAGCACTGGAAAGAAGGAATTAATTCATAATTTCTTGACCTCGGAGAAACAAGACATAACAAATGAAAAAATTGGGTGAAACACACATACACATATATACAAATCATAAAATATTGTAGACTTACAGCAAAATTAAGTTACTGCATTTAGTCCTAAGACTAAAATGTAGAAGACATAGAAATGTATTTATGCCTTATGAAGAGCCAAGCTGGAATGATGGGGACACATATACAATAGAATTAAAATGAAATTCTTAATTAAAAAGAGGTGAGATGAAAGAAAACACTTATTTTGGAGTAAGATTAACATTTGATTGCAATACATTATGAAAGGATTTTCTATATTAAAAATAAAACATGCATTAAAAAGTAATGTAAATGGGCACAGGGTTTTGTTTTGGAGTGATGAAAATATTTTGGAACTAGGCAGAGGTGGTGGTTGCACAAAACTGAATCTATCAAATGCCACTGAATTGTTCACTTAAAGACTATGAATTTCAGGTTATGTAAAATTCACCTTGATACAGTTTTAAAACATAATGTAAGTTTAAATAATATAATTTTGGTGTCCTAACTCAGATACTATGCGAGAGGATATACATTCACTGTTCCCAGTTGGACCCAGTATTAAGAACCTCCATGGAAGTGAGAAGTAGAAGTGAACTTCACTTCCTTTGTCCCTCGGGGACATCCTGGTCCATTTTCCCCTCCCTCACTCTGTGCTTACCCTTGTGGCCTTTCCAGCTTCTGTTCTGGCATCTCACCCAGCACTGTTTATCCATCCTGGAGGTGCTCCATAGTCCCAAATTCCCTCAATCATTAATTTCCTCTTCCCACCTCTCTCCTTTAAAACTAACTCATACCAGAGTGTTCTATAGCTTAAGCATATAAAAGATTAGAACTTAAGAGAACCTAGTTAACCTAATAATTGTTGAAGTAATTTGTTAAGTTACTCACTTTTTTAATGATGAACTTTAAATTTATTATTTATTTATTTATTTATTTATTTATTTATTTTTGAGATATAGTCTCGGTCTGTTGCCCAGGCCTGGATTGCAGTAGCGTAATCTTGGCTCACTGCAACCTCTGCCTCCCAGGTTCAAGTGATCTCCTGCCTCAACCTCCCAAGTAGCTGGGATTATAGGTGCCCACTACTAGGCCTGGCTAATTTTTTTAGTAGAGACAAGGTTTCACCATGTTGGCCAGGCTGGTCTCGAACTCCTGACCTCAGGTAATACACCTGCCTCAGCCTCCCAAAGTGCTGGGATTACAGGCGCGAGCCACCGTGCCTGGCCACTTTTTTTTTTTTTTTGAGACAATCTCTCACTTTGTTGCCCAGGCTGGAGTGCACTGGCATGATCATGGCTCACTGCAGCCTCAAACTCCTGCACTCAAGTGATCCACCCACCTGCCTCAGCCTGCTGAGTAGCTGGGACAACAGGCGTGTGCCACATGTCTGGCTAATTTGTTTGTTTTTTTATAGAAACAGTGACTTCATGTTTTCCAGGCTGATCTCAAACTCCTGACCTCAGGAGTTTGAGATTACAGGCATGAGCCACCACTCCCAGCCAGGACTGATTCTTACCACAGCATATTTTTACTTAACAAGCACATATAATTTGTATTATGTGTTAGCACTGTTGAAAGCACTATGTGAATATTAACTCATTTAATTCCCCCAACTCCAGACCTTTGCTTTCATCTTTGTCTCTTTCCTTCAAACTTATCTTTCTCCAGTTCCAGGAACCTAAGACATACCTGATGATGAGAGGTCAGACATTTAGGACCCACTTCTTAATGGCCTAAACAAATATTAAATTTAAGAAATAGCAATTCTTCTGATTGCCCAATATTATTAATTATATAAAAGATAAAGGATCCTAAGGAAAAGCAGTAGGTGGTCAATATTTCAAATAAACTTATAGGGCAGGTATGGTGGTTCATGCTTGTAATCCCAGTACTTTGGGAGGCCAAGGTGGGCAGACTGCTTGAGCCCAGGAGTGCAAGACCAGCTTGGGCAACATGGTGAAACCCTGTTTCTACAAAACAATACAAAAAATTAACCAGACATGGTGGCCTGCGCCTGTAATCCCAGCTACTTGGGTGGGTGAGGTTGGAGGATCACTTAACCCTGGAGGTGGAGGTTGCTGTGAGCTGAGATCATACCACATTGCACTCCAGCATGGGTGACAGACGAAGATCCTGTCTCAAACAAAATAAAGCAAAACACAACAACAACAATAACAAAAACTTATTAAAAAGCCCATATATAGGTTACTAGTTTCTTTTGACAATTTTTTAAATGTGGCAAAATAAACATAAAATTCACCACCTTGACCATTTTTTACTGTACAGCTCAGCAGTATTAAGTATATTGTTGCACATATAACAATCTCCAGAACTATTTTATCTTGCAAAACAGAAACTTTATACTCTTAAATTAACTCCTCCTTACAAACATTTTAAAGAAGCTAAAATAGATAAAATGGTGCCCCAAAGTAAGCTATATTAATATCATCTTAAATATACACAGAGGGGTTTGTGTTCATTTCTATTTCTCATATCTAGCTGGCTAGAAACTTTCCAAGCTCTCCATCTCCCAGTTTCACAAATCAGATTTGCTTTGTTGCAGGTAATGTAAGTAATAGGAGACCCTCTTTGTACATCCAGTCTTTTATTGAATGTCCAAAATGTCCACTGAGGAGGTGGAGAAAATGTTCTTGAGGTGGAGTCAGCATGAAGCAGCATTTCAGGCAGAGGAATTAGTAGAAGATAAAGGCAGAGAATCCCAACAAATAGAAAATCACATCATATGAGTCACTCTCATGAGTTATTTCAACAATGCAGCCTGTGAAAATCAGTAAGATACTGTACCTTGGTACTCTACTGCTGTGACCACTTGCTGGTCTTTTGGGGCAGAAAATCCATAGGCCTTATGATCTAAAAGATTAAAACAGATAGGATAATTAAAAATAAACAAAAATTCACTTTCAAATGTCCGAATGGAATGCAATATTCAAGAAAACTGTCCTAAAGTTTGGTGACAGTTTTGCCCAATTCCTAACACATAGTTTTAAAGTATCAAAATAGGAAAAAGCAAACAAAACTATATGTATTTATTTTCTAGACTGTAGTTTTGGCCTTTAAGCATTTCCCAAAGTAGAACCCTTGTATCTATTTGGACCCCACCACAGACAACACGCTCTTGCCAGCCCAATCATTGAAAAATATCTTACATCCTTCATTCAGCTTAATATGCAGTCTAGTGTCACATGGTATTGCCTCACAAATAACAGCTAATTCTTCTTAGTGCTTATTTAAAAGTATAAATAGCTTTATAAATTTATCCCTGACAATACTTATGTCATATAGAAATGAGTCATTTTACATACTTTTGATGAAATTTGTATATGTATATAGTATAATAGATATAAGTTGTATATGAAATTATGATGAAAAATTCAAGCAGAACATCTTTATTTTTTCCCCCCAAAACATTTCAATGATTTTTGAGAACTGGTCTATAGACTAAAGTAACTACTATGGTGGCTACCGCTACTGTGATCTAATAGTTACATGATGCTGCTGTTGTTTATTACCACTCCCTTAAACTAACACAGAAATTTTCATTTAAAAAGGCACCTCTGATACAGATAGGAGACAGAAAAGTGCTGGGTAGGAGAAGGCAGTTCCTTGGCAAAGGCCCTACCCTCAGGCCTGGAGACCCGCGACCCTAAAAGGGGTCGCATTCCTGTTTTCATACCCCAAAAGTTGCCTTTTGTCCCACCATGCCCCCTATCCTGTACCTATATAAACCCCAAACCCCAGGTTCTAGAAGCAGATGAGCAGGCAAGGAGACGAGGAGACAAGCAGACAAATGGCGGAACAACGGGGCAGAGAAAGATAGAAGAGGAGAGAAGTCTGAACACTGAGAGGAGTTCGACTGGGGGTGGTCGGAGAAGTGTTCAGCCTCTGGATGGCCAAACTCCAGGAAAAGATCATCTTCCCACTCCATCCCTTCTTCCAGCTCCCCATCCATCCTGCTGAAAGCTACCTCCACCACTCAGTAAAACCCTGCGTTCATCCTTCAACTCCTTGTGTGACCTGATTTTTCTGGGATACTGGGCAAGAGCTCAGGATACAGAAAACTGTCACACTGGCCCTCCGCCCACACGAAAAGGCAGAGGGTCCCTTGAGCTGGTTAACACTCAGGCCATCTGTGGATGGCAAGGCTAAAAGGGCACATTGTAACACACACCCGCTTGGGCTCCTGCACCTGTCCGTCTGCATGCTGCCCCTCCCCTCAGGGATTCAAGCAGCGGCCATCGAAAAGGTGAGCCACACCCCTGTCGCATGTCCTGCGAGGGGGATCAGGGAACTCTCCCATTTCACCTTCACATACTTGCTTTTATGCTGTAAAATTCAATATTCAAAATAACCTAGTGTGGTAGGCATTATTAGTACTAAAGAAGAAAGTATCAATAAAACTTTTTAATTCCATCTTTGATCTAAATCACTTTCTTTATGGATGTCATTCTATACTCCAGTGTAATGACCATGTTTAAAAATAATTTAAATATTTTCCTATAAGTGTACATCTCTAAAATATAAATGTTACAAGCGCAAGACTGTTGCCTGTTATAGTCTCTGAAATTAACTCAAACACTCAGAACAGTGCCTGGCATAAAGCAAGACACAATAAATGTTTGTTGAATAAATGAGCTCATTCCTTATTGTATACTAATAAGAAAAGTCCAGTAAATGAGGTCAGATCAAACTGACACTGAGGAAGAGTTCCTGAAGGCAAGCAATTCTTTAGGGTAAGTGTTGTAAGTATACAATATTGGATTGGTATTAATTGTTTCAAAGTCAGAATAATGCAAAGCATTATTGTTGGTTGATCTGGTTTGACTGTGTCCCCACTCAAATCTTGTCTTGAACTGTAGTTCCCATAATCCCCATGTGTTGTGGGAGGAACCTGGTGGGTGGTAATTGAACCATGCTGTTCTCGTGATAGTGAGTGAGTTCTCATGAGACCTGATGGTTTTATAAGGGGCTTTTTCCCTGCCTTCACTCTGCACTTCTCCTGGCTGCTGCCATATGAAAAAAGATGTATTTGCTTCCCCTTCTGCCATGATTACAAGTTTCCTGAGGCCTCCCCAGCCATGCTGAACTGTGAGTCAATTAAACCTCTTTCCTTTATAAATTACCTAGACTCAGGTATGTCTTTATTAGCAGAATGAGAACAGACTAATACAATGGTCATCTCAAGAAAACAATTTAGGCAAAACAATCCAACTGCTCTCCTTCATTATTCACCCAAAAAATTATACATGATATAAGGTAAGACTGAATTAAGCCTATCATGAAAAGCTAAATAAAGTTATTTATTGACTATATATTTCTATAATTTATTTGAAATGCTATTTCTCCACTCATGCTACCATCTGTCCTCTGTCTTCCTGTGGTCTACTGACCCTGTTTTCATTAAGACGACAATGACCTATCTGTTGGCATCTCTAATGGACACTTTTCAGTCTATATCTTACCTGACCTCTCTATGACATGTGACTCTGTTGACTCCCTTGTATTCTGTAACTTGATTCTCTCCTAGTCTTTGTCCTTCTGTTCTGATCCTAGTACTTCATTCTGTCTGCTTCGTGAGTTCTTCTTCCTCCTTGTTCTGCCCATCCATCCACCCATCCATCCATCCATCCATCCATCCATCCATCCATCCATCCATCCAGAAACTGCTTTTCTGACTAAACTAGCTCCTTTTTATAGAGTATTTTATACTCTGATTGAGCCAACTAGCATTTATTTGCTAAAAAGTTGTAACTCCATATCTCCAGCTCCAATCTCTCTTGAAATTAAATCTGTGAGGCTGGCTTTCTGCTGGACATCTGTATTTCCATTTCCCACAATTACCACAAACTCTTGGGCAAAACTCATCAGCTTGCCCCCAAACTTTGTACTATCTCTGCAAATCTCATCCCTGTGTAAAGCATCACATTCCATGTGGCCACTCACACTAGAAACTTAGGTACTGCCCATGATGCATCCATCTTCTCATCCCTTCATTCATCAGCTTCCATCTATAGACTAAGAATTGCGAGTCATCCAAGAAAATGTTTTGAAGTATTTTTCCTTCCCTGTCTTTCCCATCTCCCACCTTTATGCCACAAAGTGCTCAGGGAAGGGATATGGACAGCCAAACTTGAGAGAGAAAAATAGGGTATTTCCTGCCTTTCCACGTCAAAAGTCCCAACCATTAGAGTAATGGAAAACATTCAGAATTTAGGCAAACATTTAAGAGAAACCATCATGAGCAAATTACACCTGCTGCTTTCTGGACTTGGAGTACAGAGAAGGAAGTAACTTAGAGGACAAAGACCTTGATGGACTCTTGAGAAAGGATAATATTAGCTAAAATTTATTAAGCACTTGGTGCTTCACAAGTATTAACTCATTTGACTCTTACAATTCTCTGTGGCAGGGTACCATTTTTGCTCACGTTTTTGAGGGTGGGAAAACTGAGGCACAGAAAGAGTAAGAAACTTGGCCATGGTTATATAAGAAGTAAGTGGTGGAGTTTGGATTTGGACTCAGTCAGTACCTAAAGCCCACATAGTTAATTACTGTGGTATACTAGGCCCACACCATGCCCCAAGATGAACACGAGCAAGGATTGCAGATTAACAAAGATGCCAGGAGGAAAGGTTCATTAGTCCTATGAAAACAGGAGAGTTTAAGAAATTGGTAGTTAGAATGAAGGCAAAAGACTGGCTCTGGAGCACAATAGGAAGGTGGAAGCTAAGAGGCTGAACTAGGAAAGTAGGACACCAGGGTAATCCCAGAGGGGAGGTCTAGGTAAGGGTTTCTTAATCTTGACACTATTGATGTCTGGCACCCAATCATTCTTTGTTGCAGGGGGCTGTCCTGTGCACTGTAGGATGTTTTGCAGTATCCCTGGCTTCTACCCACTAGATGCCGGTATCACCACGCCCCAAGTGATGACAACTAAAATGTCCCTAAACATTAGCAAATGTCCCCTGAAACATGGGGGTAAAGAACTCACTCCTGGTTGAGAACCATTGCTCTAGACTTCCAGTTAGACCAGTTTGAACAACCAGGAACAAGAATAAACCAATAGACTGTAAAGAATGCCAAAGAATCATGAATTCTAGGATTCTGAAAGGTTCCTATAAAATCAGAATTGTATAACTATGAAAGATAATTGATTATACTCCTGGAAAGGAGAAAGAAATCTTTCATATGACATGACATCTCTTCTTTGATTTATTCATCTCTATATACCAACATGTAAATTAGTCTTCCATTGTGCTAGATTTTTTCACTCCTATGCTATTCTGGAGATTTTTCTTTTTTCCTTAAAAGCCTGGACAGCAAATCTAATTGTGAAGTTAAAATTTGCAAAACTACTTTGAGAGGCCAAGGAAGGAGGATCACTTGAGGCCAGGAGTTTAAGACCAGCCTGCGCAATATAGTAATGTCCCCCATCTCTACAAAAAATTTTTAAAAATTATCTGGGTATGGTAGCACCTGCCTGTAGTCCCAGCTACTTGGGAGGCTGAGGCAGGAGGATCACTTGAGCGCAGGAATTTGAAGCTGCAATGGGCTATGATCGCACCACTGCACTCCAGCCTGGGCTGGACAACACAGTGACTCACAAAAAATTTTTTTTTAATTTGCAAAAGTCTATGGGACACAAATTACTTGATTTCTAGTATAACAGGAAAACCAGTGATATGCAGGTTCGATATCTCTAAATGGCTAACATATTTAACAGGGAAACTAGCAAATATGTTGTCTATGTGAAGAGTACAGGACTGAACTGATTTCTATTGACAGCTGTAAATATGTCCATAGAAAACAGTGACCCATGTGGCTCAATCCTCGAGAGGTGTCAGGTCCACCAAGGAGTAATTTCAAAAGGACTCTTCTGCTTGTATATTTCAAGAACCAAGAACCTTGAAAGGGGTCCATGCCATCTTTTAAAATATCCTTTTCCATACACTTTGATCTCATAGCAGCTGTTCTTTCTTTTCTCTTCTCCCATATCCCTTTCTTCTCCTGCATTCCTTTCTTTCCTAGTTTCTCTTCTGTTTCTCACATGTTATTTTATAGACTCCAAAGATAGAGTCTGAGTCTTCAGAGAGCAGAGGAAGGAATGAGACAGGAGACCAAGCCAGAATCCTCTTCAGTGAGCTGGAGAAAGGACAGGACCTTAAATGTTCTTGTTGCTTTACTCCTTCTTTTATTTATTTTTTTATCTTTGAGACTTGAGTCTCACTCTATTGCCCAGGCTGGAGTGCAGTGGCACAGTCTCGGCTCACTGCAACCTCCACCTCCTGGGTTCAAGTGATTCTCATGCCTCAGCCTCCTGAGTAGCTGGGATTACAGGCGCACATCACCACACCCAGCTAATTTTTGTCTTTTTAGTAGAGGTGGGGTTTCACCATGTTAGCCAGTCTGGTCTCGAACTCCTGACCTCAAATGATTCACCCGCCTCGGCCTCCCAAAGTGCTGGGATTACAGGCGTGAGCCACCGCGCCCGGCCTACTGCTACTTTTCATGACAAAATCTCTGAACATTTTTGCCAGTGATTCCAATGCCAAACCATTATTCTGTGAAACTTTCGAAGTATACTTTGAAGAAGTCTCTTTGTCCTTTTAGCAACGTGTGAATTAATGCCCTCAGAGAAACTCTACTTATGACTGACAATTCTTGGGATTTTTGAAGTATTTTAGTTCACTTTTTAGACAAAACAATGAAAACTCAAATTCCCTGGAAACCAGTTGAGGAAAACCTCGGGGCAAAATAGGAAAAGATAATCTTTGTTCCCTCCGTATCATCATACCTTTGAACTTTTCAAACACCACACTGCCTACAGAGAATGTTTATTTTCTTCAGTAGGTTCTGGCCTTCCTTCATTTCAGGCAAACTTTAGTACAATCTGAGATTAGAAGATTTAGGAACTGGGTTTCAGGAATCATTGAGAAATAAAATCATTTTCTCTTTCTCAATTCCAGTTTTCTACTTGTTAAAATTTCCTTTAAGAAACATTTCTTAAATTGTCAAAAATTACTATAAAAGTTCTGTGAAAAATAACAGCTGTTAGCTTCAGGAATTTTGTTAATTCCCTTGTACATTTTTCATGTGTATAATAATATTTGAACAGAAAAATAATGCATCACAGATGTTAAAAAAGAGGATTAGTTGAACTGGCAAAAGTATGTAGGCAAAAAATTATAAAGGGCATTAGCTTTAATAAATTAATTATCAGCAGTATTTCTTAGTAGCTGAATATTTATTTCCATATATTTTTTTCTTTTTGTGTGTATATATTTAAGGGGCAAAAGTACAGTTTTGTTACCTGGGTATACTGTGTAGTGGTGAAGTCTGGGCTTTTAGTGTAGCTGTCATCCAAATATACATTGTACCTATTTTTGTGATTTTTTTTTGAGAGGGAGTCTTGCTCTGTGGCCCAGGCTGGAGTGCAGTGGCGCTATCTCAGCTCACTGCAAGCTCCGCCTCCTGGGTTCATGCTATTCTCCTGTCTCAGCCTCCCGAGTAGCTAGGACTACAGGCGCCGCCACCACGCCCAGCTAATTTTTTGTATTTTTAGTAGAGACAGGGTTTCACCATGTTAGTCAGGATGGTCTCAATCTCCTGGCCTCGTGATCCGCCTGCCTCGGCCTCCCAAAGTGCTGGTATTACAAGCATGAGCCACCGTGCCCGGCCTTTTGTGATTTCAAGTATCTTCTCCTTCTAGCTACCTTTCTTCATCTAATTCTATTTATTTCAGGGTTTACCAACAAATTAAGTAAAAATATTTAAAATGTGTGGTCACTTATGTGGAACTTATTTGAACAGAAAGCTCTGAATCTTTAAATTTAAAAAGTTTATTTATTACAAGATTTCTACCTTGTTTTAGCCTTCCTAGAGTTCCTTTTTTAAAAACTTGTACCTAATAACTCTCTTTATAAAAACAAAATGTTGGATTTTATATCAACATATCACTAGCAGATGTTAGATTTTGCCCCTGTTGGCTGCTTTCTTGAAGTGATTTTTATTTTTTCTTCACTTTTCCAGAATAAATTAAATAGGAAAATAAACAAAAGAAAATGGTCATGTAGGCCTGCTGGTTGAGGTCAACAATTGTCTTAAAGTTAGCCTCAGAACATCTTTAATAGTTATGAACATGTTCCAAAAGCACTGGCAGAAGTTCATAAAATAAGGTGAAGAGATGATTATTTTCATAACTGCTAACAACTCCAAGTCAAATAATTCCCAGTCAAATGAAACCTTTTGTGTTTCTTTTCCTCCCAACTTTAAGAACAAAAGTTTTTGTATTCTCTATTACTCATCGAAGACGGTCTGGTTTGACTAACAATATTTACTTTACATTGCTACAATTTAAAAATTACTAAAAAGGTGTTATTTAAATTAACACTTTTAATTGAAAACATGACAAGGAAAAACTGGAGAAGTGTTATACAAGTTTTTTTTTTTTTTTTGACAGAGTCTCTCTCTGTCACCCAGGCTGGAGTACAGTGGTGCGATCTTGGCTCACTGCAACCTCTACCTCCTGGGTTCAAGTGATTCTCCTGCCTCAGCCTCCCAAGTAGCTGGGATTACAGGCACCCACCACCACACCTGGTTAATTTTTGTATTTTCAGTAGAGACGGGGTTTCACCATGTTGGCCAGGCTGGTCTGAAACTCCTGACCTCAAGTGAACTGCCCATCTCGGCCTCTCAAAGTGGTAGGATTACAGATGTGAGCCAGTGCACCCGGCCCAAAGATTTTGTTTGTTTGTTTGTTTGTTTTTGAGACAGAGTCTGGCTCTGTTGCCCAGGCTGGAGTGCAGTGGAGCGATCTCGCCTCACTGCAAGCTCTGCTTCCTGGGTTCACGCCATTGTCCTGCCTCAGTCTCCCAAGTCACTGGGATTACAGGTGCCTGCCACCACGCCCGGCTAATTTTTTTGTATTTTTAGTAGAGACGTGGTTTCACTGTGTTAGCCAGATGGTCTCGATCTCCTGACCTCGTGATCCACCCGCCTCAGCCTCCCAAAGTGCCGGGATTACAGGCGTGAGTCACCACACCCAGCCACCTGCTTTAAAAGTATAGTACCACAGTATCATGTATAAAAGCAAGTTATACAAACTACGGGTATCAATTATATCATAAGTTTCATAAAAATAAAAATTTATGGCCATGTGGTTTTGATAGTTACTGAAAGAAAATTATTATACTGATATGGTTTAGATCTGCGTCCCACCCAAATCTCATGTTCAGTTGTAATTCCTAATGCTGGAAGTAGGGCTGGTGGAGGGTGATGGGATCATGGGAGCAGTTTCTCATGAATGGCTTAACACAATCCCCTTGGTACTGTTGTCATGATAGTGAGTGAGTTCTCCTGAGATCTGGTTGTTTAAAAGTGTGTAGCCTGCCCCCGCTTCCTTCTTTCTTTCTTTCTTTCCTTCCTTCCTTCCTTCCTTCCTTCCTTCCTTCCTTCCTTCCTTCCTTCCTTCCTTCCCTCTCTCCCTCCCTCCTTCCTTCCTTTCCCTTTTTCCTTCTCTTCTTCCTTCTCTTTCTCCTTCCTTCCTTTCTTCCTTCCTTCCTTCCTTCCCTCCCTCCCTCCTTCCTTTTCCTTTTTCCTCCTCCTCTTCCTTCTCTTTCTCCTTCCTTCCTTCCTTCTTTCCTTCCTTCCTTCTTTCCTTCCTTCCTTCCTTCCCCTTCCCTCCCTCCCTCCCTCCCTCCCTCCCTTCCTTCCTTCCTTCTTTCCTTCCTTCCTTCCTTCCTTCCTTCCTTCCTTCCTTCCTTCCTTCCTTCCTTCCTTCCTTCCTTCCTTCCTTCCTTCCTTCCTTCTCAGACACAGTTTCCCTCTGTCACCAAGGCTGGAGTGCAATGGTGCCATCTTGGTTCACTGCAACCTCTGCTTCCCGGGCTCAAGTGGTTTTTGTGCCTCAACCTCCCAAGTAGCTGGGACTACAGGAATGAGCCACCATGTCCTGCCATTTTTTGTACTAATAGTAGAGATGGGGTTTTGCCGTGTTAGCCAGAGTGGTCTCAAACTGCTGGTCTCAAGTGATCCGCCCACCTCAGCCTCTCAAAGTGCTAGAATTACAGGCATGAGCTACCACACCTGGCCAACAAGTGTGTAGCACCTCCCCGCTTTCTCTTTTGCTCTTGCTCACACCATGTGAGACGCCTGTGCCCGCTTCACCTTCCTCCATAATTGGAAGCTTCCTGAGGCCTCCCCAGAAGCAGAAGCCACTATGCTTCCTGTACAGCCTACAGAGCCGTGAGCCAATTCAACCTCTTTTCTTTATAAATTACACGGTTTCAGGTATTTATTTGTAGCAATGGGAGAACAGATCAGCACATATACTAATAAATATAAAAAATTGCACAGGGTTGGCATTGACAAATAAAATAATTCCACCCAGTATTTATTAGGGATAAATATGTATATTAATAGAAAGTAACCCAATGAAGTAGCAACAAATTTAGAGCTAGACATTATGGTCATCTATCTTATTATTGTTCAACCATACTAGATTTAGAGAGTAGGCGAGAAAGAAAAAGAGAGAGAGACAGACACATGTCTTTAGAGTCTCTCGAACTAGATAATCTGGCTCTTCCTCTTAATGAGACATTGATATTCTATTTTCAAGAAAGGGAAGCCACACCAAAATGCAAGGAGAAAGAAAAGACAGACTTGACTTTAGAGTTACTGGGGGCTGATGTCCCGGTCAGTTTATGATCATCTTAGGAATTTAAGAATAATTTTCACTATGAATAAATTCTCCCCTTAAGAACCTAACTTCTAAGTAAGATATGACTCCACTGCATTAAAATTCTCATTTGTCAGATGTATTATTAGTCTGTTCTCACACTGCTAAGACTGGGTAATTTATTTATTTTTTATTTATTATTTTATTTTTTTGAGACAGAGTCTCACTCTGTCACCCAGGGTAGAGTGTAGTGGCACGATCTCAGCTCACTGCAACCTCCACCTCCCAGGTTCAAGTGATTCTCATGCCTCAGCCTCCCGAGTAGCTGGGATCACAGGCAAGTGCCATCATGCCTGGCTAATGTTTATATTTTTTAGTAGAGATGTGGTTTCATGATGTTGGCCAGGCTGGTTTTGAACTCCCGACTTCAGGTGATCCACCTACCTGGGCATCCCAAAATGCTGGGATTACAGGCGTGAGCCACCGTGCCTGGCCAAAACTGGGTAATGGTAATTTATAAAGGAAGAGATTTAATGGACTCACAGTTTCATGTGGCTGGGGAGGCCTCACAATTATGGTGGAAGGCAAAAGGCACGTCTTACATGGCAGCAGTAAAGAGAGAATGAGAGCCAAGCAAAAGGGGAAACCCCTTATAAAACCATCAGATCGCATGAGACTTATTTACTACCATGAAAACATTATGGGGGAAACTGCCATCATGATTCAATTATCTCCCACCAGGTCCCTCCCAGAACACGTGGGAATTATAGGAGCTACAATTCGAGATGAGATTTGGGTGGGGACAGAGCCAAACCACATCAACAGATATAACAATTGAGAGTAGTTAAATAAGTTGCTCGAGGTCACAATGCTTCAGAAAGCAGGGAAGCCAAGATGTCCATCCACTTAATCTGCTCCACAGTCCCCTTTCCTCTCTCCCTGCCCTCAATAAGTACAAGGCATTTTGAGAAAGTAGCACCAAACACAAGACCACCAGACACTCTGTAATGGCTTCATAGCCATTTTCAAACTTTAGGGTTGTAAAGATATTATTCAGAGAGTATATTACAAATTGCCATCTTAACAGAGACAGTGTTAATGAGTAAATGTTTATGGTGAATGAACTAATTTGAAACCGTGTATATTTATGCACAAAAGTTTTATGCCCTCTGCCTTTTCTGGTTCTTCAACAACTTAAGCATAAGAGAGACTACTGAAGATTCAAAATTGAGGATAAAGTTATTTTCATGTAAGTTACCTGCATTACTAAGTTCAGGAAAACTTCCAGGGCATTCCGTTGCACAAACAACTAGATTAAAATTTTTCAGTTATATTAGAAAGAGATGAAGTAATTAAATTAACTTCTCAAAGTAAAATAAATTCTCAAAAATTAAAAAAAAAATGTCCTGCACATGTTCAAGTGTGTAATGGTAGCCATTGGCAGAGGAAAACCATCAGTGGGTGACTTTCTCACCAGGTGCTTTTTATCAGACATGAAGAAGCCATTTTAGGATTCTGTAGTCTTTGATTTTCAGCCAAACACAATTCATTTACGTGTGACATTAGCTATAGATTTTAGGTAGATGACAACAGTCATTTCAAATCTAGTAGACTATCAAGACAAAATGAAGAAATACCCCTTCCAAAATGGATGCTAATAAGAACCACATACTCAGTGGAAGCCATGGTTATTGGCCATTCTGTGTTCTAATTGCTTCTCCTTAAGATTAAGTTACCAGAAAACAAAATGATGGCCCTAAAACTTCATTAGTGGAAAGTAGAAAAAGATGAAATATGTCAGACATCAAAACAGACACATGATGTAATGGCAAAGAGATGGAGAACAACAAGCCTGGGTGCTCTCCTTACTAATGAGACGTGGTCTGGGTTGTGTATAGGCGCATCTCTATAGCAGAGATGGTTCATCAAACTTTGAGAGCTCTATTAACTAGGATTATTCATTGCTCTTTAATCTGAAAGTGTAGTTACCTAACTCCTAGACCTAGATATGGCTTTTAAAGATTAAAAGTACAGAACCACTGCCAGTATTTGGCAGTTCTATTTCTCACTAGAAATATACTTACTAATTTAATTGTCAAATAAATCATTTTTAAGATTAGGTGTTGTAAATCATTTCTCCAGAGTTTGATCAGCTCTGGGCAAATGGTTAAAACTGAGTTTCTGAACCTGGATTTGAACTCTGGTTCTGAAATTCTGTGAGAATCTGTGCATCTCTGCACAAAACACCCTAACAGCTGATACACACACAGATTACTCAGTGGCAGTTTGGGTCAGGGGATAGAGAAATAATAATTCCACAGGTATTTGTTACTAAACCACCTGGATGTGGTGGCATGCGCCTGTAATCCCAGCTACTTGGGAGGCTGATTTGGGAGTATTGCTTGAGCCCCGGAGTTTGAGACAAGCTTGGGCAACACAGCAAGACCCCACCTCAAAAAAAAAAAAAAGAAAAGAAAAAAGAAAAAGAAAAATAGCTGCTTAAACAGCATGTGTGAGAAGATATATCACTTAACCATCTACTAAACTCTTTTGACCTCCCAGGCTACATAGATGTTTGGTATTGTTTCAAACTTTGTTTATATCTTCGTAGTTTTACTTCTCTGCCTTACTGAGCGAATTTCCAGAATCACTAACAGTTTAATGTGTTTTGCAGAGATTAGCATAAAAAAAGATCAAAAGGATTATCTAATATCACCAATCTGTTAAATGTATAATCTGCAAATGAGGTTATCTTTGCATTTCTCAAACAAAGATAATCCTTTTCTGCTGGGCGCAGTGGCTCATGCCTGTAATCCCAGCACTTTGAGAGGCCAAGGCCAGTGGATTGCTTGAGGTCAGGAGTTGGAGATCAGCCTGGCCAACATGGTGAAACCCCATCGCTACTAAAAAAAATACAAAAAATAAGCCAGGTGTGGTGGTGCATGCCTGTAGTCCTAGCGACTCAGGAGGCTGAGGCAGGAGAATCACTTGAACCCGGGAGGCGGAGGTTGCAGAGAGCTGAGATTGTGCCACTGCCCTCCAGCCTGGGTGACAGAGCAAGGCTGTCTCAAAAAAGGTTGTATATAATAAATAAGCGCATAAAGGGATACAGGTTGACCATGAGTTTAATAAGGCTTAAGTTTTTGGGACCAACCCTTACAAGGGTGCTTCACAAGGCCCAAGTGAGGGTGGGTGTGGGGAGGGCTTAGCAATGCATGCACATTTTATAAAATTTGCAAGAATAAGGTTTTTTTTTTGTATTATTTTTCTTACACAGGGAACTAATAACCCACTCCTACACATAATTTTGGACTTCTCCTTATTAATGAGTTTACTTAGCTTTCTTGATTTTACCACCCACAAAGCTGGGAGAAAGAAACGGTCTCCATGGACCATGATCTGAGATTCAGCCTTTAAAATACTAAAGATTTTATATGTCCAGTGATTTAGCATGCACACTCTCTATCAAACTTCATTTCTTAAAATATGAGAGTTGTGTGAATTTTATTTTTCAACTTTCCTGCTGGAAGATGACTCATAAAATCTTGGCCCTTACATTACATACAAGTGTTATTAATTAAATTCTATTACCACAAGTGCTTACAGAAGAAACTTGAAAAACCAAGGGAAACTTCCCAGCCATTGTTGCTTCATGCTTCCTTTGATTAGTCCTCAGGAAGCCAAAAGAACAAGAACCATTTATTTTGAAGTGCAGAACACGGAAACAATGATTTGGCATGGCTTAACTATCATATTCACAATTGTCAGGCAAGATTCCTAAGAATTAGCTACCCTGATTTCTTGGGTCCTCTAAATCCAGGGACCATAATTTCCCTTTTCTTTTGGTAAAAACAGTTCTTTGACTTTTTTATTTCAAAACTAGTCCTACTCATCCAATTGTGAGCTAACACCAACACGTACCTTTTTAGTGTCAGTGAACTAGACCAATAAAATAATTTAGTGAATATTTGCACACATTAAAATCAGTTGGACCTTTGGAGCTGCCTCCTAGAATGGTCAGGAAATGAGTTTTTGTGCTATTGGATAAAGGTCAATTTTTTTTTCTTTTTTTAATTTTGGCACAGGGTCTTGCTCTGCCACGCAGGCTGGAGTGCAGTGGCGTGATCATAGTTCACTGCAGCCTTGATCTCCCAGGGTTCCGGCAATCATTGCACCTCAGCAGTCCTGAGTAGCTGGGACTGTGGCACATACCACCATGCCTGGCTAATTTTTGTGTTTTTTGTAGAGACAGGGTCACTTTATGTTGCCCAGGCTGGTCTCGAACCTCTGGGCTCAAGTGATCCACCTACCTCGGCCTCCCAAAGTGCTGGGATTATAAGCATGAGCCGCCATGCTCAGCCAAGGTCAAATTTTTGAAACTCTTTCAAATTGAGTATTGAAAAGAGGAACAAAGGTATTTGTGTCCAGATACGGTATGCAAAAGTCTAATTGTCATAATATAACTCAAGTGAAATGGCTGTTTAATGTTTGTCATAGCATGAAGAGAACTAGATATATGGCAGAATCTACCAAAAGTTTTGAAATTATTTAGAGTCAGCCTTAGCACGTAATCTTAGCACTTAATAAGGTGGTATCGGAACTGACTTTACCCCCATTGGGATAAAGAACTAAATTGTATCCTACCACTATTATTTTCAACAGCTTGGCTTTTTGAATAAATATCATCTAAAATTAAATAAAAGACAACATTAGAGTCTAGCAAGGTAAGAAAAGAGTAGTCTATAAGAGAAATGCAACTTAAGTCTTAGTCTTCATTATAGATGGAAACAGAATCATTCTGTCTTGAGGAAGTCATAACCCAGTATTTGAAACCCAGTGCTGTGAATTACTAGCCACGTCACCTTGGACAAGCTACAACCTCAGTTTCGTTTAGCTAAAATGAAGCTAGTAATGCCTTTCCTAGCTGGTTGTAAAGATTAAATAAAGTTATGCACATAATTGCTTAGCCTACATCTTGGCACACAGTAGATTCTCTATAAATACTTGCTTCTCATCCCTCTTCCCTCACTTCACATTGCTTTTTATCCAATGTGGTGATGCAGATAGAGCATTTCACAAATGCTTCTGCAATAATCGTGCATGAGGATGTTCTGTGAAAAATGAATTGTTAGAGTTATACTTTTCCCCCATCTTTTTTTTTTTTTTTTTTTTTTGAGACAGGGTTTCACTCTGTTGCCCAGGCTGGAGTGCAGGCGCACAATCATGGGTCACTGCAGCCTTAACCTCCCTGGGCTCAGGTGATCCTCCCACCTCAGCCTTCTGAGTAGCTGGACCACAGCTGTTAGCCAACCTGTCTGGCTAATTTTTCTATTTTTTGTAGAAATGGGGTTTCACCGTGTTGCCCAAGCTGTTCTCATACTTGTGGGCTCAAGCGATCTGCCTGCTTCAGCCCCCCAAAATGCTGGTATTATAGGTGTAAGCCACCACACCTGGCCTCCCCTACCTTTTTAAATGTAATGACTACTTCATTACAGTGGAAAGCCCTGGGTTTAAATTCTTCCTCCTTTTTTGTCCTTACTATGATATGTTTTGGAGAGTTGAAACCTCTTTGGCTGTGTCTTGTCCTCTGTAAAACATAATTTATGATGATGCCTTCCATAACTACCTCAATTGACACAACCCATCACACCCTTCTTCCTAACACGCTTTCCACACTTAACATCCAGGACAACACACCTTCCTAGTTTTTCTTCTCATGGCTCCCATCCTTGGTCAACTCTACTCCTCTATCTATATTTCCTTCTTTAATGATGTGATCCAGATTCCTGGCATTAAACACTCTGACATGCTAAATACTCCCAAATATATATTTCCATTCTGGACATCTTTGCTGAACTTCAGATCCAAATGCCTATCACCTGAAAGTTTACGAGACATTTCAAACTCTACATCCAAACATCATCCTTATTTCTAAACCTGTTCTACCTTCTCCACGTCAGATGGTGGCAACCCAATTATTCTATTGCTCTGGTTGAAAAATATCTGGCATTTATTTTTAGTGATCCCACATATCACAGCCCCTCTCCAATTCATCAGCAAAAACTATTGGCTTTACCTTCAAAATGCATTCAGAATCTGACCACTTCTCACTCCTCCCATAGCTACTACTGTGGTCTGAGCACTAACATCTCTTTCTTGGATTACTGCAATAGCCTCCTGACTGTCCTGCTTCTGTCGTGCCTTTCTGGAATCTAATCTCAACACATCCACTAGAGTCACCCTTTAAGATGCTAAGTCAGATCATGGTACTCTTCTGCTCAAAACCTTGGACTAGTTCTTCATTTCTCCGGAGTAGAAGGAGAAGTCCTTTCATTGGCCTAGAACTATGCAATGTGGCCCATTGCTTTCGAATCTCCTTTTCTCGACTCTCCCCTCCCTCTGCTCCAGGGACACTGGCTTCCAGTTCATCCTCAATCAGGCCAGACTCTAGCTGTTTCCTTCATCTGAAAGACTCTCCCTTCAGATGCCTATTAACTCCCTCACTTCTTCAAGTCTTTGCTCAAAGGACACCTCCTTAATAAAATCTCCTCTGATCTATCAAATATTTCAGCCCACTTTCATCTCACCTTTCCCTTTCCACATTCCTGATTCCTTTGATCCTGCTTTCTTTTTCTTTTTACATATTTTCAAATGATATATAATTGAAAATAGCATTATTATCTTCTAATGCATTGCATATGTGTTTATGTACTGAAGATGGGGACCTTTATTTTAGTTACTAAGTTTTGTTAATAATCAATCCCAAGGGCAAAGAACAATCCTTGCCATATGCTACTCAGTAAACATTTGCTGAATGAATGGAAGTGAAGTTAATTATGGAGAAGATGGGATGGAACACACTACTCCCCCTTAATTCATGAGAGATATGTTCCAAGACCCCCAGTGGATGTCTGAAACCACGGATAGTACCAAACCCTATATACACTATGCTTTTCCCTATACATACATGTCTATGATAAAGTTTAATTTATAAGTTAGGCACAGTACAAAATTAACAGTGAGAACTAATAATAAAATAGAATTACAACAATATGCTGTAATAAAAATTTAGTGGATGAGGTCTCTCTCAAAATATCTTATTGTACTGTATTCGCCCTTCTCATGATAATGTGAGAGATAAAATGCCGATGTGATGAGATAAAAAGAGGTGAGCAACAGGCATTGTGAGGTAGCATTAGGCTACTATTGACCTTCTGACAGTACATCAGAGGGAGAATCATCTGCTTCGAGTGATCCTGAATCATCCAGCCACAACGATGTCACTGATTGGATGACAGGAACAGGCAATATCAGTGACTAACAGGTGGGTAGCTTCTATGGCATGAATACACTGGACAAAGGGATGATTCCCATCCGAGGCGAATTGTTTATTTCTGGAACTTTTCATTTAGTATTTTTGGACTGTGGTTGGCCATGGGTAACTGAAACTACAAAAAGCGAAACTGTGGATAAGGGGGGACTACGATAATGAGTATACCACTTTAATTTTTTAAATTAAGAGATGAACTGCCCAAGATTAAAGAACAAAAGATTTCAAAGTAGCGAGTTCTGACCAAAAGATATCACTGTGCAGAAATAATTTTCACATTATGCTGCAACAAAAAATTAAATGAATTTATTTGATGCTTAAAATGATAGGGTCAATTCCTAAAATATCTTTCTAGATAGTAACTTCAAATGTGATTTTAAAAGCCACAACTGCCAGGTGCGATGGCTCATGCCTGTAATCCCAGCATTTTGAGAGATGGAGGCAGGAGGATCACTTGAGGAGTTTGAGACCAGTCTGGGCAACACAGTGAGATCCTATCTTTACAAAAAATAAACAAGCTAGCTGAGCATGGTATGTGCTTCTGTTGTTCCAGCTCCTCAGGAGGATGAGGTGGGAGGATCACTTGAGCCCAAGAGGTCAAGGCTGCAGTGAGCTGTGAGCTCGCCACTGCATTCCAGGCTGGGAGACAGAGCAAGACCTTGTCTCAAAAAAATAAAAAAGTAGCCTGGCCAACATGGCAAAACCCTGTCTTTACTAAAATACAAAAATTAGCCGGGTGTGGTGGCGGGTGCTTGTAATCCCAGCGACTCGGGAGGCTGAGGCAGAAGAATAGCTTGAACTCTGGAGGCAGAGGTTGCAGTGAACAGAGATCACACCTTTGCACTCCAGCCTGGATGACTAAGCAAGACTCCTTCTCTAATAATAATAATAATAATAATAATAATAATAATAAATAATAGCCATAACAATGTAATTTTTAAAAATCTCTATTATAAAATCAAAATAAGATTAATAAAGCATTCTAAATTTAATAACACAAGGTGAGCAATTTTCTTAAATTATTTGCTTTTTAAAAATGTTGATATACAATTGAAAATAGCATTGTGATAGTTAATTTTACCTGTCAACTTGGCTAGGCAGTGATGCTCAGATATGTGGTCAAACATTCTGGATGTTTCTGTGAGGGTGTTGTTGGATGAAATTAACATTTTATTATTATTATTTTTGAGATGGTGTCTCACTCTGTCACCCAGGCTGGAGTGCAATGGCGCAGTCTCAGCAAACTGCAACCTCACCCTCCTGGGTTCAAGCGATTCTCCTGCCTCGGCCTCCTGAGTAGCTGGGAACACAAGTGTGCACCACCACGCCTAGCTCATTTTTGTGTTTTAGTAAAGATGGGGTTTTGCCATGGTTGCCAAGCTGGTCTCAGACTCCTGACCTCAAGTAATCCACCCGCCTTGGCCTCCCAAAGTGCTGGAATTACAGACGTGAGCCACTATGTGCGGTCTGTGATTAACATTTAAATCAGTAAAGCATGTTGCCCTCCGTAACGTTGGTGGGTCTCATCCAATCAATTGAAGGCCTAATTCGAACAAAAGAATGACTTCTCTCAAGCAGGAGGGAATTCTGCCAGCAGATAGCCTTTGGACTTGAACTGCAACCTTGGCAATTCCTGGGTCTGTAGCTTGTCTGCCTCCATAATCACACGAACCAATTCCTTAAAACAAGTCTCTTTATACACACATATGTACATACATGCACGCACATGTGTGTGCATACACACACACACACGCACACACAATCTTGATGGTTCTACTTGTCTGGACAACCCTAATACAAGCATCATAATGAATTATAGTAGTAAATTAATCTGAGTGCCTACTTAAAACTAGTGAGCTTTGTACCTTAGGAGTTCCCTTGGAGGTCTGCCAATACAGTCATTTAAAAAGTGTTCCATAGTCTATTTTGTTGAGAATGCTGACGTAAAACCACCTTACATAATCAAGCACTTGCCTTTAAACTTTAACAAATACCTTCTTCAGAGGCATGTCAAGGACAAAGGACATGTTCATGTAGCCTTTCTTATCCCTTGTACAGCCTTCACTCAGAGAAGAGGTGCAGGCATGGGTGGGAGTGCTGTCTCCTTTCCCTTACAATTTTCTCCAACCCTCAAGACCTCTCTCAAGTCTCACCATCTCTAGGAAGTTTTCCTGTTAAAGCCCAAGGCAACACTCTAGACAACCCATGGAACTTTTCTCTCCAATCTATGTTGATGAAATTAAGTAGCATTTTATGATTTGTCACATTTGGTGGCTATTGTGACACTATTCTCTTCTTTGACATTCCTTTCCTGCATCTTCTCCCTCAGACTGGCCATTGACATAGAGCGTTTTACAAAGGGATAAGGATTCCTTGGTGATAAAGAAACGCTGGGTTGAGAAACACTGGGTTAACAAGTTAAACAAAGTTCTCTGCCATATAAAAGGACTTATTGGAGCCTCTAACATGCTAAGGAGCATTGTGACTCTCTAGGGAGGAATATAATTTAGAGCATGAAACACTGGAGTAGAATAAGAAAAAAGTTCAAGAGGAAACCATGTAGGAGATTGAGAAGAGGCAGTTAGAGAAATAAGAGAAACTAGGACAGAATGATGTCATGGAAATCACGGATGGGCAGACTTTCAAAGAGGGAGTGTCAACAATGTTTGATGTTCTAGAAAGGTCAAGTAAGGTTTTGACTAAAAAAGCAAGCTATGGGCTGGGCGCAGTGGCTCACACCCGTAATCCCAGCACTTTGGGAGGCCAAGGTGGGCGGATCACGAAGTCAGGAGTCTGAGAACAGCCTGGCCAACATAGTGAAACCCCATCTCTGCTAAAAATACAAAAAATAGCCGGGCATGGTGGTGTGCACCTGTAGTCCCAGCTACTTGGGAGGCTGAGGCAGGAGAATCACTTGAACTCGGTAAGTGGACGTTGTAGTGAGCCGAGATCACGCCACTGCACTCCCGCCTGGGAAACAGAGAAAGACTATCTCGAATAAATAAATAAATAAATAAATAAATAAATAAATAAATAAATAAAATAAAAATAAATTAAAAAAAGCAAGCCATGGACTTAGGAACCAGTAAATTATTGGTGATATGATGATAGCAATTTCAATGGCATGGGAAACAGACAATGTGCAGTGAGTTGAACGGTCAGTAAGCAAATTGATATAATAAATATAGATCACTGTTTCAAGAAGTTTCATTGGAGAATCATAGCGGGGTTCTTTCCTACAGTAAGTTGTAGAGGTTTGAGCATATTTATAGCCTGTGGTAAGAGAGCTAGTAATGAAGATAAGTTGAAGATACATGACAGAGAGAGGAGATTAATTGCTGCACAAAGAACACAAGAGACTGGAAAAACAGGATCATGTGCACAGGTGTGAAATTAGCTTTGGGTAGGAGAAACCCCTTGTCTTCGTCTGTTTTCTGTTGCTTATAATGCAATACCTGAAATGGGGCAATTTATAAAGAAAAGGAATTTATTTCTTAGAGTTATGAAGGCTGAGAAGTCCAAAGTAGAGGAGTCACATCTGATGAGGGTCTTCTTGCTGGTGGGGACTCTCTGAAGAGTCCCTAGGTGGTACACGGCATCACAGAGGGGGCTCAGTGTGCGAGAGTGCTAGTTCAGGTCTCTCTTCCTTTCCTTATAAAGCCACCAGTCCCGCTCCTATGATAACTCATTAATTCCTTAAACTGTTAATCCATGAATGGGTTAATCCATTCATGAAGGCAGAGTCCTCATGACTCAATCACTTCTTAAAGGCCCTACCTCTCAATACTGCTACATTAGGGTTTATGTTTCAACATGAGTCTTGAAGGGAACAAATATTCAAACCATAGCACCCCTCTTCCTTGGATTCAGGAGGGAAATTGCCAAGGATGAATATAGATGTGGACAAGTTTGCAATTCATCCTCCTCACTCTTACATGAGTTAGCGCCTTAAAATACTATCTGATATTTAGCTTCCTTCAGAGGCCCCCTGTTACCTTCAGGATGAATTCCAAATTCCTTCAAATGGCCTTTTGGAACTGGCTCTCATCTTTCCAGTCTCCCCTTTGACTACTGCTCCCTACAAACCCTATGTTCAAGGCACCCACCGTGGAGTTCCCAGACACTCTGGCTCTCTGCATTCTCCAAGCCCTCTGCCTGGAATCCCCTCTCTCCAACACTTCCCTGCCAAATGATGAACTTCTATGTTATTCAACACCCCACCAAAATGTCAAGAAAAGTAAAGCTTTCGCTGGCCCCTTCTGTCCTCCCATACGTAGTCATCCCTTCCTCTATCTGATGTAGTACTTGTCATAAGACTTTTAAAAAATTATGATATTTTACATGCCTGGTCCTCCCATTGAATAGTGTTAGGAATATGATGTTAGGAACTATTTGATACAAGGTTGTGTCTACATCATACTTAACCCCCAATAGGAGGTAATCAAATGTCTGTTGTAAACCAAAGTGGACATATTTTGTCTTCAAATCGAATGTATAAACTTCTTGTACTGTATTTTAAGAATAGTATAAGCTATATTTACATATAATATAAAATATACTTAAATATAATATTAACTGTCTATTGTTTAATGTATTGTGATACCTAGGCTACAAGACCTGCAAATAATACCAGTTAAAATAAAAACTAGGCTCAAGCCTGTAATCCCAGCACTTTGGGAGGCCGAGACGGGTGGATCACGAGGTCAGGAGATCGAGACCATCCTGGCTAACACGGTGAAACCCCGTCTCTACTAAAAAAATACAAAAAAATTAGCCGGGCGAGGTGGCGGGCGCCTGTAGTCCCAGCTACTCGGGAGGCTGAGGCAGGAGAATGGCGTGAACCCGGGAGGCGGAGCTTGCAATGAGCTGAGATCGCGCCACTGCACTCCAGCCCGGGCGACAGAGCGAGACTCCGTCTCAAAAAAAAAATAACAAAAAACTAAGTATAGCCAGGTGCAGTGGCTCACACCTCCTATCCCATATACTCAAGAAGCTGAGACAGGAGGATCACTTGAGCCCAGGACATTGAGGCTACAGTGAGCTACGATCATGCCACTGCACTCTAGCCTGGGTGACAGAGTGGGACCCTGTCTCAAAAAAATAAAATACAAAAATAAGGCTGGTCACAGTGGCTCACGCCTCTAATCCTAGCACTCTGGGAGGCTGAGGCTGGAGGACTGTTTGAGCCCAGGGCTTCAAGGGTGGCTTGGGCAACATAGCAAGACCCTGTCTCTACAAAACAAAAACAAAAACTAGCCAGGCATGGTGGCAGGAGCCTATAGTCTCAGCTACTCAGGAGGCTGAGGTGGGAGGGATGGCTTGAGCCAAGGAGGTCGAAGCTGCAGTGAATTTTACTGTATCACTGCTCTCCAGCCGGGGTGACAGGAGTGAGACCTCTTCTCAAAATAAATAAATAAAACAAAGAAAGTATTAAGTTTTATCTATATTTTGACTTTTTTGATAATGTTATGGGTTTATAGCTTCTTTGCACAAAAATCCAAAAGTAATTTTGACACTGAATAATTCAAAAACTATCCTTACCTTAACTACATAAGAAAGAAAAAAACTTAAATAGATTTTAATGAAACACACCCACATCTACACATATCCACGATTATTCTGCAGCATGTTCTGCAATTATTTTTTTAACATTTTTCTCCCATTTAATTTTTGTGCTCATGTTAGCTAAAAATGAATCTTGGAAAGAGAAAAACTGCTTCCCTAAAAATAGAGTATATAATTTTGTTTTCAACCACCACAAACCTAAGAATTTAGTGCAGTGATTAAATACATGTAATTTGCATTCATTTATTTTAATTCATTGGTTCTTAACACTATCAGACCCTCATTTTATAATAAATTTTGATGCCTCCTTTATTATTCTGAAACAAAATTTATAGATAATATAACATTACATATATAAACATATAATTTATATAATTTATATACATAAAATTTATATATATGTAAAATTTGGGAAATAATGTAATGTCCCTTTAATGTTAAAGAGAAATAAAAAAACAACATAATATATATTTTAATTCATAAATGCTTACACATGAGTACACTAGAAGACACAATGAAGTCACATGTTAGCCTACACTTATTATTATTTTTTCTTTTTTCAGAGACAGTGTCTTGCTCTGTCACCCAGGTTGTGTGCAGTGACATGATCATAGCTCATTGCAACGCTGAGCCTCTGGGCCCAAGGGATCCTCCTGCTTCAGCCTCCCAAGTAACTAGCACTATAGGCATGCACCACCATGCCTAGCTAATTTTCTTAATGTTTACTTTCACAGAGATGGAATCTTGCCATGTTGCCCAATCCAGCTAGTCTCAAACTCTTGGCTTCAAGAGATCCTCTACCTCCACCTCCCAAAGTGCTGGGATTATGGCATTAGCCACCATGCCTGGTGTACATTTATAATGTTAAATGGGATTTAAGTAAGATCAGAAACCATTTCAAATAGTACAGGAATATAAGAATAGAGTTATTGGCCAGGTGCAGTGGCTCACGCCTGTAATCCCAGCACTATGGGAAGCTAAGGTGGGCAGATCACCTAAGGTCAGGAGTTTGAGACCAGGCTGGCCAACATGGTGAAACTCCTGTCTCTACTAAAAGTACATAAATTAGCCAGGCATGGTAGTATGCCCCTGTAATCCCAGCTACTCAGGAGGCTGAGGCAGGAGAATCATTTGAACCTGGGAGGTGGAGGTTGCAATGAGCCAAGATCGTGCCATTGCACTCCAGCCTGGGCGCCACAGCAAGACTCCGTCTCCAAAAAAAAAAAAAAAATAGGGTTATTGTGAGCATTAGAATACAAATTTGTATATTTAGTTATATGATAAGACTGTCCAAAAGAATATTTGTGTTTATATGTAAAACAGTGTAAGTTACAGTATAAGCTCAGATAATTATGAAGTTTTCACTCACATGAGCATGCAGCGGGACTTTGGAGGGGGCAGTAATCCCCTTCCTGTTGATAGTCCCTGATTTAATTCCTTGAGCACACTCTCTGTTAATAGAAAGTTGAATGCTTTGTTTTATAAACTGAGGATTGTTTTGTCTTATACAGCTAATGTAATGTGACTATAACGGTAATTTTTAAAAAGTAAAATCTATCACCTACATTATTTTCCATTGACCATACTTGTTCTCACAATAAAACTATAAAAGAGGCTGGGTGCAGTGACTCAGGCCTGTAATCCCAGCCTTTGGGAGGCCGAGGTGGGCGGATCACTTGAGGTCAGGAGTTTCGAGACCAGCCTGGTCAACATAGTGAAACCCCATCTCTACTAAAAATACAAAAAATTAGCTGAGTGTGGTGGCAGTGGCCTGTAGTCCCAGCTACTCAGAAGGCTGAGGCTGGAGGGTTGCTTGAACCCAGGAGGCAGAGGTTGCAGTGAGCCGAGATCGCATCACCGCACTCCAGCCTGGGTGACAGAGCAAGACTCCATCTCAGAAAAACAACAACAAACTATAAAAGAGGTATAGGAGACACTAGATTTATGTTATATTTCAAAGAATCAATTTTCAGCTAAGGAAAAGTCAACTAATTTTGATGCATTCAACTGGGATAATTGTTGTTTTAAGTCTTCTTATCTGTCAAGAATAGTATACATAATATATTTAATTTTTTCAGCCATGTATTAATGTATTTTTAAATGATCTTAAAGCTCTTTGATCCAAATCTCTAATGAAAATCTTTGAAAAGGCAAACATATTATGATATCATAACCCAGTTTTTTCCACCTTCAAAGATAAAACACAGAAAAAGTCTCATATTAATTAAACTATAAGTGCCTGAACCCTAATTAGAAATCTCGGAGTCAACATTTTGAAAGAATCCCAAATGCTTTCCGATGGATCCTGTTCCTATGGAAACTAAAGTTGGGAAGTAGTGAAAGACAAAAGAAATTACAAAATGGCACCCAAGAAATCAGCTAAAAGAGTTATTTTTTATTTTAAAAGGAAGGAAAAACATAGCCTTGTGTTCTATCATCAGACACACATAGCAATTTTTAAAATAACACATAATTGAAATTTAGGAAATGCATGACGTATAATAATGTTTATCTTTGCTTAAAGCAATATTAATGTTATTCTTTTAATATGAACTTACGGCAAAAAAAAAAGGCTAGAAAATTATGAGGACGTTTTCTATTTCCCTTTTAAATGATCTGCTGTGATGCTATTAGGATGATTAAATTGGATGATAAACCCCTTCCAATATGGAATGTGTTCATTTTTGGATATTTCTCCCATTTAGTTAAATAATATTTTTAGAACATGAAATACTCATTACAGGCTTATGGCTTACCCTTCAGGTTAATATTGCTTTGAATTTGATTTGAGTTGTGAATATAGAAGGCATTTATATGTGGTGAGAGACAAGGACACTGCAAATACACTATTGGTTGGTACTTTCCAGCATATTCTTTGTATCCTTGTCTTCCAGATAGCAAAGAATGTGGGATTTTGAGTCAGTAACTCTAACTTTAAGTCCTGCCTCGGTATAAGTCCTAAAAGTACCCTAAGCTCCCGTGTTTCTTTTTTCTTTTTTTTTTTTTTTTGAGACGGAGGCTCGCTCTGTCACCCAAGCTGGAGTGCAGTGGCCGGATCTCAGCTTACTGCAAGCTCCGCCTCCCGGGTTTAGCCATTCTCCTGTCTCAGCCTCCCGAGTAGCTGGGACTACAGGCGCCGGCCACTTCGCCTGGCTAGTTTTTTATTTATTTTATTTTTTTTTTTTGTATTTTTTAGTAGAGACGGGGTTTCACCGTGTTAGCCAGGATGGTTTCGATCTCCTGACCTCGTGATCCGCCCGTCTCGGCCTCCCAAAGTGCTGGGATTACAGGCTTGAGCCACTGCGCCCGGCCCCGTGTTTCTCATTTATGAAACTGTGATAAAAAATAGTCCTATGTGTCTCACAGTCATGTTAACATGAGAAGTAAAATAATTCCTCTGAAAGTGTTTTGTCAATTGTAAAGTTCCATTCGAATGCTAATTTTTGTTTTTTCTTTACTTTTTAATCCCCCCAGGTTACCCAACACTTCACCCTGATCTTTTCCCTTCATTCTTCCTGACCTCTAGATAACAACTGACATTGCAAAATTCCTCCCCAGCTTCCATGACACTGGTTCTGTTGGTTGTCCATTATTTCTCTGGGCCCTTGTTTTGTCATTGTCTCTGCTCTTTTATATTCTTTAACTAAGCATGTTCTCCAGAGTTCAGTTTTTTGCCTCCTACTAATTTTCTCCATGTTTTTTCCCAGAGTGGTTTTACATTTCTGTTTCCATTTTACCACTTAAATATAGGGGATAGGTACAGATTATGATCATCCACTCTCCAGTGGTCTTTAGAGATACATTTAGTTGGCTATTTTATTACTTCTGAATGATTCTCAATTAAATACCATGATTTCTCTGGTTCTACAAGGTTACAATCTTGGAATACCTGTTTTGATTTCTTTGATGCCCCCTATATTTAATCAATCACTGCATCTTATCAATTTCTATTTTGAGTGTCTTCAGGATTCAACTTTTCCTAAACAATTTTGACAGCCTCCAGTTTAATCCTGACCTCAATACCTAAGACCTGCCTTACAGTTACCCTTTCTTCCCAAGTCTAGTCTATATGTAAGGGTCAAAATGATTGTTTATCCCCAATACCTTCAAAACCTTCCACAACTTCCTGTTGGCTACTGCATCCAACAAAAAGTTTATAGCATGATATACAGTCAACTTCATGAATATCCAGCATTTTTGGAGCTTATTTTCTTGCTTCCTTCTAAAACAGGCTCTGTTCTAACCAAGGAGAATTCTAAAGGAGGCAGTTTAGAATTTTAAAACGTGTTCTCAGCTACATATAACATAATTTTATTATAACAGGCTAAAATATGGTACATTTTCCCATTTAAAAACATAAAATGTTAAATTATAAACAACACAAACTATCATTAAATCAAACCCTTTCATTTAACAAATGAGGGGAAAAAAGACTCAAATACAATAAAGTAGCTTTTCTAAAACCATATGATTACCAAGGGCAGAACTGACTCAATCTAGCCCATTGGAACTCTAGTTCCATTTTATTTATATCACACTTTTTGCTTCTTTGTGAACAAAATTTGACATTTGTGGTTAAATATAAGGTGGTCCTTTGAACATCTAGAAGAGACATTTCACATGGATATTTAACTTATGAATTCAATAATGTACCACTGGCAAATACATATTAGAAATATAATTCATAAAATCAATCAATTTAAAAAGTGAAAGTGATTCTGTCCACCATCCCTATCAATATGAACCTGCCACGAGTCACCTTGTAAGAGAGGATGTGACTAATACTCCTTTAGGTAAAAGATGAAAGTCAGGTTGGTTGCAGTGGCTTACGCCTATAATCCCAGCACTTTTGCCAGGAGGCAAAAGCATCACTTGAGTCCAGGAATTCAAGACCAACCTGAGCAAAATAGTGAGACCTCATCTCTCCAAAAAAATAAATAAACTAGCACAAGCTATTATTGCACCACTGCATGCTAGCTTGGGTGAGAGAGACCCCATCTCAAAAAAGAAAAAAAAAGATAGATGTAAGTCCATTGTTCTCTGAAAAGAAAATTTGTATTCAATATACACATCAGTGGGATAACTGCTCTATAAAAGAAGTGTTGCAATAGCCCGCTTCCAAAATCTTTTGTCCTTTCATTTTCTAATTAGAAATAAATCTCCTTAAACCTTCTAGCTCACATCATGAAAAAGGCTGGTCTTGATGGGTCTCATCATTACTCAGCAAATTTTGGTAACTTGTGGCTAACTACAAACAATTGAACGTATATATAATTGTACAAGCAAGTAATATATGATTGTTCAAATAATTAGGACTCTGAATATATATCCCATGGAAGACTGTGATGCAATCTTGCTTCCACTCTAAAATTAAGAGGCAAAGGAGTGGGAGGTGAAGTGAAACTTCTTCCTCCATTAACATCTACATTCCCTTGCTCATGAATTCATAGTGTACTTGGAGAAAGTGCTATCCAGCACAGAAATAGCTTCTGACACAAATGGCTACAATGACAGTGTGCATATGCTGCTGACACAGGCTCCAGGCTATTCTAATGTGGCTGCTAAATGCCTCTCCTTTTTCCATTCTTTTCCCATAATCGGCATCTTCTCTAGAGAATCCTCATAGGTTTGGGGTCTTCAGGGCTAAAGGAACTATGAGAAATTCAATCTTATGAAGAACTCACAGGAAGCTTGGCACTAAGTTATTAATGACAAGAACTTTAACATTAAATGAATATTTTAGAAACTATGGCCAATTTTGAAATGTGCTTGAGTTGATATGTTGAATGTAAGACATCTGCAGGTATTCTCTTTACTTGTTTAGAAGGAGCCTGGGGGTGGACAAGAAGGCCTTAATGGAACCAGTCTCCACTAAACAAATGCAAGACAAAACTTTTAAATTTTTAGGAATTTAATCAACTCCTTTTTTATATTCACTTTTTCTTGCCATCAGTCTATGAATGTGGCATGCATTCATGTGATGAGTATTTTTACATTTTAGGGAATAAAATATTAAAGTCCCTTTCAAAAGAAATACACTGAAAGGTCCATGCTACATTGTTAAAAAAAAAAATGTAGCTCCTATGCACTAGATTTACTAACAGACTTTGCTGTATAACCCAGGATCTTGGAGTTCTAGCTGATGACAGGGGTGAATTGGTTTTCTTTTCTTTTTTTAAAAAAGACATTTTAAAAAAACTACTAGTGGGAGATAGACTAAATAGCTTTTTAAAAGGGACTATTCAAACATAATTTGCATTTCTTACACTGACTACCCTGGTTAAGGCACAGCATTTAAGAGAGCTGGTGTTTCAGCCAGTCACAGTGGCTCACACTTGTAATCCCAGCAGTTTGGGAGGCCGAGGCGGACAGATCACCTGAGGTCAAGAGTTCGAGACCAGCCTGGCCAACATAGTGAAACCCCGTCTCTACTGAAAAAAAAAAAACAAAAACAAATGTAGCAAATGCCTATACCAGTTACTCGGGAGGCTGAGGCAGGAGAATCGCTTGAGCCCGGGAAGCAGAGATTGCAATGAGCTGAGATGGTGCCACTGCACTCCAGCCTGGGTGACAGAGTGAGACTCCATCTCAAGAGAAAAAAAAAAGAGATGGTATTTCAAATATTTCAAGTAAATTCACTTTGTTCTATTCATTTTCTCTTTAAACCTGTAGAGTGAAAAGTGGAACACACAAAAAAGACCAGAGGGCTTCAGGAAAAAAAAAAAACAAAAAAAACCCCAGAATTTCAGTATATTTATCATATTATTATCTTTTTTCTATTTTATGGGTTAAGTTTTTTATTATGAAAATTTTCAAATATATACAAAAATAGAGACAACAAACAATAAACACCATATAGTCATCATCCAGATTAAAGTTATAAAGATTTTGTCATATTTACTACATTTACATTATTGAAGAATATTAAAGCAAATCATATATACCAAATAATTTTCTTTATTACTTTAGCAAGCACCACTAAAGATTAAAGACATATAGCTATAACACCATTTGAACAACTAACAAAAATAATTCCTTGGTATAATTTAATGTCTAGTCACATTTCCCTGATGTCTTATTTGAATCAGGATACAAATTATATGTCAGCATTACATTTGCTTCTTAGGCCTTTTATGCATGTGTTTAATCTAGCGCTGACCTGCTCTTTCCTCTCTCCCCCTTTGTTTTTACCTTTCATGCCATATGTTGCAGAAACCTGGTCAGTTATTCTGCAGAAAAACCCACTTTCTGAGTTTGTGCACATGCTACCTTGTGTCATTTGATTTGTGCATCTATCCTTCTGTAATGAAAGTTCGCTTGCTGAGAGGCTTCATTCAAGTGGAGGTCATTTTCTTTTTTTGGAGGGATGGGCAAGAATATTACACAGGGAGTGCTATGTGCTTCCTTTTTATTTTTTTATTTTTTGAGAGAAAGTCTCACTCTGTTGCCCAGGCTAGAGTGCAGTGGCACAATCTTGGCTCACTGCAACCTCTGCCTCCCAGGTTCAAGTGATTCTCATGTCTCGGGTTCCCAAGTAGCTGGGATTACAGGCATGAGCCACCACACCCAGCAAATTTTTGTATTTTTAGTAGAGAGGGGGTTTCACCATGTTGGCCAAGCTGGTCTCAACTCCTGACCTCAAGTAATCCACCCACCTTGGCCTCCCAAAGTGTTGGGATTACAGGCGTGAGCCACAGCACCTGCTGGTTTTCCTACTTTCAATGATGCTAAGATTAATCAGTGTTTCAGGTGGTAACAGACTGATCCTTCCATCGTAAAGCTCTCATCAACATTTTCTCTAATGATTTTACCCATTAATAATCATACCCTAAGTCAATTACATGTTGCAAAATGATGATTAGATTCTATTATTTTTTCATTATCTATTTTCTTTGACATTTATTAGCTTGAATTCTATAAAGAAGAACTTTTCCTTCTAAGTTAAGGCTTTGTGGTTACACATACATGCCTAAAAGAAAGCAGAATAAAGATAATTATTTATTTTGATTGTCAAATATCAGGGTAAGGAGTAACTGACCTAGTTAATTCTAATGGTGACCAAAGAGTGATGACTTTTTTTTTTTTTTTTTTCTTTTTGAGATGGAGTCTCGCTCTGTCACCCAGGCTGGAGTGCAGTGGCCGGATCTCAGCTCACTGCAAGCACCGCCTCCTGGGTTCACGCCATTCTCCTGCCTCAGCCTCCTGAGTAGCTGAGACTACAGGCGCCTGCCACCTCGCTCTGCTAGTTTTTTTGTATTTTTTTAGTAGAGAGGGGGTTTCACCGTGTTAGCCAGGATGGTCTCGATCTCCTGACCTCGTGATCTGCCCGTCTCGGCCTCCCAAAGTGCTGGGATTACAGGCTTGAGCCACTGCGCCCGGCCAGAGTGATGACTTTTAAACATTTTTTTTGATTTTCTTTTTAGTATCTTTATAATTAATGCATTTAACAATACAGTCAACATATTTAAATCAATTGCATTCAGTATTACATTTTCTCTTTTGATTCTCATCTTGCCTCCAGTTTGGCCAAAGAAAGTCTTTTTAGGTTGATTCCTTTGTCCTTTGGGCACAATCTCATTAGTCTTTGACAGCTACCTTGCCTTCTAAGTGATACGGTTAGGCTTTGTGTCCCCACCCAAATCTCATCTTGATTGTAATCCCCATAATCCCCACGTGTAAAGGGAGAGACCAGATAGAGGTAACAATCATGGTGGCAGTTTCTCCCATGCTGTACTCATGATAGTGAGTTCTCACAAGATCTGATAGTTTTATAAGGGCTCTTCCCCTTCACTTGGCATTGTCCTTCTTGCCACTTTGTGAAGAAGGTGCCTTGCTTCCCCTTCGCCTTCCACCATGATTTTAAGTTTCCTGAGGCCTCCCCATCCACACTGAACTGTGAGTCAATTAAACCTCTTTCCTTCGTAAATTACCCAGTCTCTGGCAGTTCCTTATAGCAGTGTGAAAACAGATGAATACACGAGGGCAAGAAAACATCCCAGGCTCATCTTAAATCGCCTAACCCTAAAACTGGAATCAGGTGTCCCTCCAAAGTTCCCTAGTCATTGTTAGTGTGGAATGGTATTTAGGGATTATAGTCTATATGCTAAGTATGCTCAGTTTTGAGGGGTTGTAGAATAGTTTATATTATTATCCCCAACTCCTAACTCCCTTCTTATTTATTATTGTATGATTTCTAGGGCCTCCTAGCAGGCAGAACACAATTCTCCATCCCAGTTCCATTTTTGGCCACGTGATGTGCTTTGACCAATGGGCATATCTCATGTTAAGTAGAAGCTTGCAGAGCTGTTAAGCTCTGTCCTTTGCTTTTCCCTAGGCCACAAGGACTGTCTGTTCCAAATAGGGCCAATTCCTTCAGCTTGAGTCCTAGAACAGGAAGATCGTAGAGAAGAGACTCAGCAGCTGACCTGGAGCCACCAAAATGGAATACAAGCCAAATATATAATGGATATGGTGGCAAACTACTGAGGTTTCTGAGGTTATCTATTACTTCTTCAAAGCTGATTGATACAGGCTGTGATGTCTTCTGGGCCTTTTTAGTGGACAGATAGGAAAAGTAGCTTTGAAAAGAGGAAAGCATCATGAGTTCAAACTCAATTCAAATAGAACATTTCCAAATCAGATAGAACATTACAGGACCTGTACTTAATTTTTAAAAACTTTATACACATATCTCTTTTTTCCTACACTAAAAATCTTAATTTCTATTTACATTAGTATAATTACTGATTTGTATTTCCTATAATATAATGTAGTGTCAAAATAACAAAATCATTATTTTAAAGTACTAAAGTTTAAAACATATTTGCAGCTATTTTTGTCCTTAACATATATTCTACTGTTTGGTAGAATATTATGTTTTTAGGTTCCGATTGAAATAATTATTTCCTCTGTGTGGTTATATCACTGATTTGATATACAGTAGGTTTATTTCTTTATTTCTTTTTTTTTTTTTCTTTTAGAGACAGCATCTTGCTCTTTCACCCACACTACAGTGCAGTAGTGCAATCACAGCTCACTACAGCTTCAATCTCCCAGGACCAAGCAAACCTCCCACCTCAGCCTCCTGAGTGGCTGAGACTACAGGCATGCCGCCAGGCCCAGCTAATTTTTATTTATTTTTCTTTTTTGTAGAGGCATGGCCTTCCTATGTGGCCTAGGTTGGTCTTGAACTCCTAGTCTTAAGCAATCTTCCTGCTTGGGCCTCCCAAAGTATGGGGATTACAGGCGTAAGCCACCATGCCCAGCTCAGTATGTTCATTTATTTCCATTTGTTTTCCGTTTTTCAGGACGGCTGTTTTAGTGAATTTTATTTTTTGAAATAAAACATTTAAAATTTCAAAATGAAATCTATGTAATAACCTGTATATAGTAAGAGAAGTCTGTTCCATTCCTGTTCTACCTATTGTTAATAACTTCATTAGTTAACAGTTTAACCTGCCAGTGTTTCTGTCATACACAAAATGTAGCATGCTGCATTAGATTGTTCTGCATCTTGCTTTTTTCACTTACTATATTTTGGAGATAACAGTATAGAGAGATCACCATTATTCCTTTATATCGCTGCAGTGCCTATCATTGTGTTATTTATTTAGCCAATCACCTATAAATGGGCATTTGTTTTCAATCAATTTTTTTATAATAGTTGTGAAATAAATAACACAATGCATAAAAAAGAAATAACACCATGCATAAAGCATGTCCTGTTTTTGCAACTACAGCTTTAAAATAGGTTCCCAGCAGTGGGGTTGATGGATCAAAGGGCAGATATAGAATTTTTCTACATAGTGCTGAATATGATGGGTCAAAGGGTAAATATACAATTTTTCTACATATTGCTACTCCCTATCAGTTGTATCATCTCACGGCTCCATCAGCAGTATGTGGAATGCCTATTTCCATACAACTTCAATAACAGTATGTGGATGAGTTTATGTGATTTTGCTAAGGGAAGAAGTGCTATCTTTGGGACAATCTAATTTGCACTTTAAGTTATACTGAGAAAAGCTTCATATTTGAAGAACCATTTAAATTTTTCTTCTGGGAACTCTGGGTTTTTTGTGTGCCATTTATAAAATTTTGATGTTTGCATTTTAACTTTTAGGGGCTCCTTTTATATCAGTGATAATACTCCATCAGAGACGTAACTTACAAATATCCGTTCCCAATTAGTCATTTATCTTTGGATTTGTTTAAGGTGTTTTTTCCCATGCAGATACTCATTTGATATACAGTCCAGTTTATAGAAGAACAGACCCATGCTTTATTTTATTTTATTTTTGGTGGGGTGAGGTATGGTTTAATTTATTTACCTACTTACATTTAGATCTCTGATCCATTTGAAATTAATCATCATGGAGAATATCAGGTTCTGATCCATTTTTCCCTCAAATGGCTTCTCATTTGAAACAATATTGATTAAGCATTCTCCATGGTTTCAAATGCTACCATTTTACACACACACATACACACACACACACACGTGATTTCTAAATAAAGTTGGCATAATTTCTGGAGTTTATATACTCTTCCATTGGTTTGTCTGTCTATTCATGTACCAATCTCACATTATTTTACTTATAGAGCCTTTACAGGACACTGTAATATAGAGCTATAACCACCTCATTTCTGCCCTGTTAGTGTGTTATTGTTTAATGCTCCATTATCTCATTCATTTGATATTTATTCTATGTATTATATGTTTTATGATTAATATGTCGATACAGAAATACATATTATAATTTATAAAAAAATGTCAGGACATACGCTCTTTTAAAAAACGAAGTAGGATATGTAATATAAAAAAGTTTGAAGATCACTGATCTGACGTTTTTCGAACACATCTGTATCTTCAGATAGCTGTCCTGGGTGGCAGTAGCACAGTTGAACTGAGATTCTTATGTGGATCTGATTTTGGCATTTGCCTAATGCCGAATGAGACTCTTGGCCAAGATGATGACTCACCTGGATCCAGGGGTAATTTTTTAAGTGCTAATGAGCAGGTGTCAAGATCCCACAAAATCATTAAAACTGGCAGCTAAAACTGCAGTTACTTTTGCACCAACCTGTATAAATACCTGACAAGAATGCCTAGGAAAATCATCTTTGATTTGGAAATGAAGATCACTTTATCAGGCTCTACAATGGTTGAAGTGTGTCCCTCAGAATCCACACATAGGAAACTGAGTTCCCAGTGGAATGGTGTTGAGAGGTGGTAGGACCTTAAAGAGGTGTTTGGGTCATGAAGACTCTGCCACCCTCACGAAGATATTATTCTCATTCTCATAGGACTGGGTTAATTCTCACACAGGCAAGTGAGTTCTTGTTCTCATGGGACTAGATTAGTAACTGCAAGAGCAGGTTGTTAAAAAGTGAGGCCATCGGCCAGGTGCAATGGCTCACGCCTGTAATCCCAGCACTTTGGGAGGCCGAGGTGGGTGGATCACAAGGTCAGGAGATCGAGACCATCCTGGCTAACACGGTGAAACCCCGTCTCTACTAAAAATACACAAAAATTAGCCGGGCATGGTGGTGGGCACCTGTAGTCCCAGCTACTCAGGAGGCTGAGGCAGGAGAATGGTGTGAACCCGGGAGGTGGAGCTTGCAGTGAGCCGAGATCGCGCCGCCGCACTCCAGCCTGGGTGACAGAGCGAGATTCCATCTCAAAAAAAAAAAAAAAGTGAGGCTATCACTTGTGTTTTTTCTCTTTTGCACATACTCGCTTGCTGCTCCTGCGGGTGCTTCCACAGGTGATGCCATTCACTATGCTCTGATGCAGCATGAGGCCCTTGCCAGAGGTGGCTGCCCAGTGTTGAATTTCCCAGGCTTCAGAACCGTGAGCCAAGTAAACCTCTTTTGTTTATAAATTACCCAGTCTCAGGGGTTCTGTTACAGCAACAGAAATAGACTAAAACAGTCTCTATTGTCTCATCTCTCTTAATAAACTTTTGCTCATTATGGGATATAGATTGCTATTATATCAATTGAGTAACAAAGAGATTGGGCCATGAGGGGAAAGTTTGGAGATACCCTGCTCCAGAGTAGAACTTTTACAACTAACATGCTGATATGGTTTGGGTGTGTCCCCACCCAAATCTCATCTTGAATTGTAGTTCCCATAATCCCCACATGTTGTGGGAGAGACCTGGTGGGAGGTAATTGAATCATGGGGGTGGTTACCTCCATGCTTTTCTCATGATAGTGAGTGAGTTCTCATGAGATGCGACGATTTGATAAAGGGCTTTTCCCCCTTTTGCTCAGCACTTCTCCTTCCGGCCATGATGTGAAGAAGGATGTGTTTGCTTCCTGCTTCTGCCATGATTGTAGGTTTCCTGAGGCCTCCCAGCCATGTGGAACTGTGAGTCAATTAAACCTCTTTCCTTTGTAAATGACCCAGTCTGGGGCAGTCCTTTATAGCAGCATGAAAACAGACTAATACATGTGCTTTGTTCTATTCTAGATTAAGCAACTTTTGAGGAGTGTATTGTTTGACTCATCTGAGTTTTTAATCAATGCTTACTAATTCAAGAGGAACTTATGTGCTTTTAGGATATAAGGAGGCATCAGGAAATCTGGAAAATTTCCTAAAATCCTATAAGGCAGACCAGTCTCTATATTTCCTTGTATCTCTAGGGAGGCCACTGTTAAAAAGAGGAGGAGAGAGTTTTAGGAGCAGAAATATTATGCATTCATTTGGGACTATTAATTGTACATATGTCTTGAGGTTTTTATTACTAAAATGTTATATAATTTTATGAAGCTACAAAACAAATAAGCATTAAATTCCAGCTTATGTAATTCTATTTAATCAAGTATTAAATGTGCCACGCAGTACTCTAGGTACTAAGGACCCAAAGATGTGTTGTCTCTGCCCCAACAAGCTCACACTACAGAGAGTGGAAAAATTATAAAAGTACAACTTAGTAAGTGCCATAGGAGAATCAAGAATATACCAAAAACACCAGAGTATAATATACAGTAGACATCAACTTTGAGGAATCGGTGAGTTGGAAAGAATTAGGAGAAGGCGCAAGGAATTTTGGAGTTAGACCTTCAGGGAGAAATTGCTTTTGGCCACATGAGGAACAATAGCAACAACAACACAGACGAATGAAGGTTGGGAAGAAGTACTGTATCGAGATAAAATGGCATAGATGTTCACTTGTTTATACCCCCCCACACACACTCACACAAACACACGGCACAAAAGAACCTGACTTGTTCTGGATCCAAAAGCACTAACTATATGGACCGTACAATAATCTCATGTCTCCAATATGCTTAGGTACAATTTTAGTGTTTTATGACATAGATGGCTGTATGTTTTGGTTATTGGACAAATGGATACTTGAGTTTTTGTTTATTCCATTGTATCAGTTCTGCTTCTGATCAAAATCCATTCCTATTTGAAAATGCATCTAGTGAATTTTTTTTTTTTTTTGTGACAGAATCTTGCCGTTGCCCAGGCTGGAGTGCAATGGCTCAATCTTGGCTCATTGCAACCTCCACCTCCCACGTTCAAGTGATTCTCACACCTCAGCCTCCCTAGTAGTTGGAACTACAGGTGCACGCCACCACGCCCAGCTAATTTTTCTACTTTTAGTAGAGACAGGGTTTCACCATGTTGGCTGGGCTGGTTTCAAACTCCTGACCTCAGACCTCCCAAAGTGTTGGGATTACAGGCGTGAGCCACGGTGCCCAGCCCTCTAATGCATTTTTTAAAAACATAAACACCATTCTGTCTTTTCAAATTTAGCACTTGCCCAGAAGTTTCACATGTTCCCTTTTTATTTGTGGTCATTATTGCTTCTTTGGTCTCCTTTAAAAATAGCACCCATTTGCACTTGTCTGCGAATCTTAGCTGGTGCTAGTGTCTCTGTCCTCTCTGGGTTTACACACGTTCTCCTTTGGACTTTTTAACTGGATCTTGGTTGGAATTTTTCCCTTTTCATATTTGGTTACTGGTTTGGAAGTTTATTTCCCTCTGTTTTACTAATCACTTTGTTTCATTATTTTTGGTGGTTCTAGTTAGAAAATAGCTCCCACTGCATTTTGACACAACAATTTTAAAGGCTTCTATAAGATGTTATCTTGAGTCCTGCTTGTAGACTGAACTTTAGGTTGTAGCTTAATTACTAACATAAATAACTTTTTGGAGCAAGGTGCACAACACTATATATAATATGATTTGATTTTCTGGAAGGTATACAGCAGTAAGCATAATAAATTGTGATATTTATTTCTAAAGAAATTATAAGAGTATGCTTATATATATTGGAACTATTTATTTTCTAATTTCTTGAAACCGTATGCAGGAAACTTAAGGATGGGCTATCTGAGAGGCATAGGAGTTAGGAAGCCTGGAAAGGAGACTTATTTCTTGTTTTATAAACTTGCTGCTCTGTTTGAATTTACCCTAAGCATATCTTATTCTTAGTTAGACATATAAGAAAATGTGTTTAACAATTAATTCATTTTTATCTTTGGTTTTGTCCATAGTATGTATTTAGCAAGTTTCACAATGTGAAGAAAGTGAAGAGTAAAAACAGCGGGTGACTGCATTGACAAAATGAAAGCAACCAAATTGGATAAACCTAGCATAAAGAAGACAGACCAGGTTATGCATTTTTACTCCTTACAAATATAAAGACAAGCCCGTCCTAAATTATCCCAGTAGAAAATTTCAACAACTACAACAAAACAGAAAACCCAACAAAACAAATAAAAATTTGATGCTGATGACATGCGATAAAGAAAAGCAGAGCTCTCCAGTAAAAAACAAAATTCCTGTCTGTTAAGTTTACAAGGATTCTTCCTTAGGACTTTCTGAGCCAAGACAATGGACAGCTAAGAGGGCAGCTCTTGAAATACTTTCACAGGATTTGCTTCTCTGCTCATAAAAATGTAGGAACAATTCAAACTGGAGAGCATTTCCTACCTATTCACTGGCCTAAAGATTCATAGAGTAGGGTTTTGTGTTCCTGTCAGCAGGCATTTACTTGAGCACACAGCCATCCATCCTCTCTCTCTCTTTCCCCCCACACCCCATGCATGCATACACTCATACCCTTTGGAACATAGAAGGCCACTCTTCTGAACATCAAATCCAGTAAAATGACCATTCTAAGGATGACAACTCAGGGAAACTCTGGAAACACTGGAAACAAATACTGAAAATAAACTTACATGTGGGAAAGAGAATAACATTGAAACAAGGTCTATATAGTAACCAAAAGAGCTACTGTTTCATGTTTATAGGTTGGGAACTGAACAGAAAGTTGAAAATGCAGCATACATGATTTTTAAAAATGTCCTTAAAAACCAAAGAGCCATTTTTAAAAAAAATTCCTGATCAGATTTAATTAACTACATTTCAAATGTAGTCACGCACCACATAATGACATTTTGGCCAACAATGAACCATATCAGTGGTCCCACAGATTATAATGGAGCTGAAAAATTCTTATTATCTAGAGATGCTATAACACCTGTACTGCTGTAACACAAGAACTTTATTGTTTTATAAATTCAGTGTAGCCTAAGTGTACAGTGTTGATAAAGTCTACAGTAGTATACAGTAACGTCCCAGGCCTTCACCTTCACTCATTACTCACTCACTGACTCACTCAGAGCAACTTGCAGTCCTACAAGCTCCATTCATGGTATGTGCCTATACAGGTGTACCATTGATCTTTTATGCTGTTTTTACTGTACCTTTTCCATGTTTAGATATGTTTAGGTATTGCCTACAGTATCCACTATAGTAACATGCTGTATAGGTTTGTAGCTTAGGAGCAACAGGCTACACCATATAGCCTTGGTGTGCAGCAGGCTCTACCACAGAATGTAAGTACACTCTATGATGTTCACACAATAACAAAATCACCTAACGACACATTTCTCAGAACATATCACATCACTAGGTGACAGCTGTAAAAAGCAATTGTCAGTGGTTAAATGTGTATGTGTAATTATGTGAGTATATTTACCGATAAACTATATAAAATAAGTACTTACATAAGCAATTGCCTGGACTACTCCAATAACTTCTAACTGGTTTCCCCAGTTTGACTCCCCCCACCCCAATCCTTCCATTCACCATACTCCATCCAATGCATTCTCTTTAAAATGCAAATCAAACTGATACTCAATGTCAAAAGGCTTCAATGGCTTCTCCAGTTTACTAAGTGTGCTATACATGTAATTCTTCCTAAATCTCTATGAGGTAAGCACTCTTACTGGGATTATCACCAACACTGATGAGTAAACTGACATATATACAGGTGTTAACCTGTATAAGATCACACAGCTGGTAAGAGCACAGAGTGCAACATTGGAGTGCATGTTCTTTACCACCATACTATGCAATTTGAAAAACAACTCATAAAAAATATAGCTTTAGGCTGGGTGCGGTGGCTAACGACTGTAATCCCAGTACTTTGGGAGGCTGAGGCAGGAAGATCATCTGAGGTCAGGAGATCAAGACCAGCCTGGCCAACATGGCGAAACCCAGTCTCTACTAAAAATACAAAAGTTAGCTAGGCGTGGTGGTGGGCGCCTGTAATCCCAGCTACTCAGGATGCTGAGGCTGGAGAATTGCTTGAATCTGGCAGGTGGAGGTTGTGGTGAGCTGAGATTGTACCTCTGCACTCCAGCCTGGGTGACAGAGCGAGATTCTATCTCAAATAAAACAAACAAACAAACAAAACTAAAAAACCAACCAGCTTTATATCACTATGAGCTATACTTTAAAAGTTATGGTGACTTCACAGAATCTAGAATATTCTTGGCTACAACACTGCAAACACTGTTTTGGCTGCTGTGAGAGACAGAATAATAGCCCCACAAAGATGTCCACATCCTACTCCCCAGAACTATAAATATCTTACTTTACATGGTAAATAGGAATTGAAGTTGTAGATGGATGAAAGTTGCTAACCAGCTGACTTTGAAATGGGTAAATTATCCAGAGTTACTCAGGTGACCCCAAGGTCAGGTGAGACAAGGGTCCTGATGAGTGGAAGGAAGCAGAAGACAGAGAACTAGAGAGATGGCAGCCTGGCATCACACGCTTAGAAGCTGGTGGGACAGAGCTGTGAATGGGGAGCCTCCAGAAGCTGGAAAAGCCATGGAAACAGATTCTGCTCTAGAACCTCCAGAAGGAATGTTCTACGCCGATACCTTGATTTTGTTTTATTTTATTTATGTATTTATGTACTTATTTATTTTTTGAGATGGAGTCTTGCACTGTTGCCCAGGCTGGAGTGCAGTGGCGTGATCTCGGCTCACTGCAAGCTCCGCCTCCTGGGTTCACACCATTCTCCTGCCTCAGCCTCCTGAGTAGCTGGGACTACAGGTGCCTGCCACCATGCCCAGCTAATTTTTTGTACTTTTAGTAGAGAGGGGGTTTCACCGTGTTAGCCAGGATGGTCTCGATCTCCTGACCTTCTGGTCCGCCTGCCTTGGCCTCCCAAAGTGCTGAGATTACAGGCATGAGCCACCACGCCCGGCCAATACCTTGATTTTAGCCCAGTGAGACCTGTTTCAGACTTCTGACCTCTAGAACTTTAAGACAATACATTTGTATTGTTTTGTTTGTGGTCATATGTTTCACAGCCATAGAAAAGTAATGCGGCTGGATTGCTTTTTCTGAGTTCTAGCCTTGTTAACACTAATACCGTCCAAGAAAACAGCCCCTGGTTTTAAGTTTTCTTTTGCTGCTTTTGCCAAAGGAAGCACCTGACCCATGTTCTGATTCCCCTTTTCCATCCTCACTATCATCTTCCTCAAAACATCAGTCTAGCTAGAGGGGTATACTGGAGTATTGACTCAGCAGTGTTATTACTATATTGCGTGGAATGAAAAAATATTATTTTAAGTAATGGCCTTTATAGCTTCCTGATGGTCTGACTTCAATAAAGCTAGCAGCTCTTACCTCTGTATTCTAATACATCTTCTCTACGGAAAAGGCCCACAGGAGGAAACCAATGCAATGGAAACCATGGGTGGTGAACATCCGTAAGCTCCTCTGGGCTCCTCTCATTAAACTGCGCATGTGGGAGGATATATGAGTGTTCTCGGTTGTAGCGAAGTCACTGTGCTCAGGCTGAAGTTTTTGTTTTTGACTTCATTCTTTTTAATATAATTTCTTTCATAGTCTTGAAATGGTTGTTAAATCCACCTACAAGCCCATTTTAACGTTTCTGTTCATCAGATAATTGAGACTATGCCAGCATGGAACCACTTCTCCCCAGCAAATTGATTATGACAGTTGCTTCTTAACAATAGATACAGAGGGCAGAATTTTCCTAGTACCAGTTCCCTGGAGTGCTGCTTTGGGTCAGTTCTGGCAAAAAGGCAGCACCTTGTGCTTTTACAAAAGATTCAGACCTCTCTCTCCTACCACAATCTTTATCAGTTGATGAGAGATTAGACTCAGGCTAAGCGCCTGGATCAGGTCCCAGTCCAGATCTGAGGACCAGCTGCTACTGGCTAGGTAGATCATTCACAATCAGTTCCTTGGCTCTGAGAGACCCCAAAAGGTATGACAACACCCCCACCAAACACGGAATACTCATTCCTATTATTTTTTGAGATATCAGCTTAAATGATGCCTCAGAGAAATCTGACACCCCACCTACTTAAGATGAAGTTAGAGCTTCATGATTTATATTGCAATCAGTTCAATCTATACACTTCTTTTACCTACCCTACCTCATCCCCATTCCATCTGCTATGGTTTATGTCCCCCCACATTCATATGTTGAAATCTAATCATCAATGTGATGGTATTAGGAGTTGAAGGCTTTGGACTGTGATCTGGTCATGAGAACAAGTGCCCCTACAAACAGACGTCAGAGCTGCCTTGCCTCGTCCACCATGGGAGGTCACCCTGAGAAGGCTCCATCTATGAACCAGAAAGTGGGCCCTTGCCTGATACTGAATTTGCTGGTATCTTGAATGTGAACTTCTCAGCCTCCAGAGTTGTGAGAAATAAATGTTGTTTATAAGCTACTCAGTTTATGGTATTTTATTACAGCAGCCTGAATGGACTAAGACACCACAGAATCAACAGGCATATATTTATACCTACTATTAACCAGGAACTTCACTCAGCACTGGACATACAGTGGTGAGCAAACATCAAGAAATTCTTTTCCTAATGGAGTGGGAAAGAAAAATGTAATTAAACTAAACACACACAAATGTCCATGTATCAACAGTGATACTGACATCATCATTTAAATAACAAGAACAGCATCAAAAAAGCAATCCTTCAGACTACTGAGAAAGATATAAAGAATGCTCATAAACAACAGGAAAAAAAGGAAGGAAGGGAGGAAGCATGATATTGTATATGAGAGGAGTGACCAAAAGAGTGGCACAGTTACATCTGGGAAGAATATTAAGAAGATGAATCTGTAACAACAGTATTAGAAATCCACTAAGTCTTTAATAAATAAAATAGTATTGAATTATAACCCAAAGTATAAAACAAATATGTATCAGCCCATACTGATAGAAAAACACACGATTAAATAAATGAAGGGAAGAGAGAGACACATCTCCCATGCAGAAGAGCTCCAAATAATTTATGAAGATACTCCGCCTGCAAGGAGATGGAGCATAACTCTCCTTTCTGAAGAAGTGTGGGTTGCATGTAGTGACTTCCTTCCAAAAAATCTAGTATGGAAATGAAGATAAAAGGGTAGGTAATCTGTGGAGAAAGCTGGTATGCACTACATTATGAGTAGGATTACAGGCGATCAAGGTTCACATCAACAGCAGTAAGTCATGTGTACAGTATGTTCCCTGGAGATAATGTGATGAAAATGTCCCTTTACCTAGGTCCCTTACCACTTTCTGATCTTCCACCAAAAACCCTATAACCCCAGACTAGTTATGAGAAACATGTCAGAGAAACACCAGTTGGCAGTTGTTGTACCAGATACTTGACCAGTACTTCTCAAACCCATTATAGCAAGAGAAAACAAGGGAAGCCTGAGAAACTGTTACAACCAAGAAGAACCTAAGGAATCATGACAACTAAATGTAATATGGTAACCTGGATGGCATCCTGGAATAGAAAAGGCATTAGGTAAGAATGAAGGAAATTTGAATAAAGTGTACCATACTAATGTAAGATATTAACAATACGGGAAACTGGGTGTGGAGTATATGAGAACTCTCTATACTAGTTTTGGAATTTTTATCTAAATCCAAATGTTCTAAAATTGTTTTAAACATAAAAAAAAACCCACACACAAATAAAACACTCTTGCAATGCCAGATCTTTTGGTGTCTCAGGAACAATATAGAAAAGTCCCCGCAACACTTCCAAATTTATCCCCGTAGGAATCAAGTTTAGCAGAGCAAATGTGTTATATTTACCTAAAGCTTGAAGAGGTCACTCAGCCCCATTCATTTATGCTTTTGCTTGCCTCTTGGTTGTTTCTCCATTACGATTTCAAACTTGGGGTGTATTGTTTCTATGTTGGTGAGTCAATAGGAATAGCAGAGCAGAAACGATTTTCTGTTTTTAATTAGTGACAATTCTACACTAACAGGCACACTCTTTTCTATTTGAAATTTAGGATTTCAGCAGAATACATAACTTTCTCAGTTGTTTTGTTACAATTTGTCCAACCTACCTCTCTGTTGCCTTTTAGCATGAGTGCATTTTTTTCTTCTGTGTGTTCCGTATAATACCAACTGATATTTCAAAATTGCACAAGGGTTTCATTGTGAAACTTTGGCTTTCTGGTTTGACTTTATATAATATTGGTCAGCACATGTCCCTTCCCTGAGACAATGTGCACCTTCCTCCTCCACAAAGGGACGTGCTCACATCACTTGAGCTGTGCGATGATCATTTGGGCAGCGAGGGCGTGAGAAAATATCATTGTATTGTGGTCCTAGACACTCATTCCGCAGGTTAAGTATTATAAGTATTACTTTACCGGAACAAGAATAGCAATAGTAACTCATTTTACAAAAGAAAGAAAGAGAGACAGACAGACAGAAAGAAAGAAAAGAAAGAAAGAAAGAAAGAAAGAAAGAAAGAAAGAAAGAAGAAAAGAAAGAAAGAAAGAAGAAAAGAAAAGAAAAGAGAAAAGAAAGGAAGGAAGGGAAAAAAGCAAAACAAAAAAGGTAGGAGAAAAAAGAAAAAGCAAAAGTCAAACTGCATTGCTTAAGGTCTATTGTAATTTCCTCCATTTTCCTAAAAAGTTAACGCGAAGAAAAAAAATAACGGCAACGTTCCCAGGATTTTAAATCTCATGAGCCCAGAATCCGTGACAATCCTGTTTAAAATCATCCGGCGAAATTGGCTTTGGGACGTCTCCCCAGCTACTGGATCATGTGGCTTTTGAATCTTTCTAACAATCGTCCCGTTGGATGTCCCCTGAGGACACAGCAGCTGGCTAGAGTCCCCAGACCAGACTTCTCTAACTGAATGTAGATGTGCAGGTGGAGAGGATAAAAGTAATTCTGGCTCAGCAGCCACGAATTCCCCCCATCTCCGCCCCACAAGTGCTTTGCATATCACCGGCTCAGCCGGGACGCTACAGAGCCCAGACCACGCGGACGCTGCCCCCTCCCCGGGGACTCAAAGTGTGGCCGGCGCCCGCCTCCCAGTGATGCCATCTTTCTTGGGATCTTAGCATCTTACCAGTGGGTAGTGAGTTTTGCATTCGAATCACGTCCCTCTGTCTGAAAACTTAACCCAACTTTACAAACAGATGAGAACCTGCTAGTGGGAACCCTTAATTTTCTGTATTTAGAACCGACAAAATCAGACGCAATTTACAAGAAACCCACGACCTCGCGCTCCCTTGCTCCCAGCGTCCGCCCGCGGGCACCCTGGGTTTCCCGCTCGCTGGGGCGCAAGGTCAGACGCCCGCGGCGACCTCGGCCCAGAGTCGCCCAGACTCCTTCCGCGAGCGCCCCATGGGGGGCTGGAGGGTGGGGGCAGGCTGGTCCAGGCAGGAAGGGTAGAGGAACCCGAGCAACTTACAGCCCAGGGCGACCACCAGGTAGCGCAGCAGCAGCAAGAGGAGGCGGTGGCGGCTCCTCCTCGCCATCTTCCCGGGGTGGCAGCCGGCTGCTCCGAGGAGGTCGAGGGTCCCGGCGGCAGGAGCGCAGGAGGCCGGGAGCCCTTGAACTTCTAGGGCGGGAGAGGAGTAGAGTCGGGAGGGGAGGAAGAGGAGGGACGGCTCTAGATGGGATGTCAATTTCCCCCTCCCCGGGGCGCCTTCTCAGCTGGCTGCCAAGAGGCGGGTCCTCCAGCCCAGGGATGGGGGTCTGTTCTTTTTTGCGGGGGGTGAGGGTGGGGGCTAGAGGGCGTGAAAACCAGGCGAGGCGTCCGCCGGGTCCTAACAAGGGGGCAGCAGGAGGAGAGCAGCGCCCGGGAAAGCCCCGGCGGGTCGTCCCTCCGCCCCCACGCCTCTGGGATTGATCGGCTTTGTGTCTGGTCCGCGCGGGGCTGCCAGCTGTCCCCAGGGCGAGGAGCCGGGGGCGGGAGGCGTGGGCAGGCTGGGGGTGGGGGGATTGGGTGTCTCGGGGACGGGGATGTATGCGGGTGGGGAAACGCCTCCTGTTTTGCCCCAACTCCTTTCTTCCCCTCCTTGGCTCAAAACTTCTTTTTGGCTTTTCAGCCTAGGGGTGGAGATATTTGGAAAATTTCTGCCCATCGGGCGAAGCTGAGGGGGTGGCGCTCTGAGGAGATGGGGTTCGCGGGCTCCGCCTCGGACTGGAGGAAAAAAAAAAAAAACGCAATCAAGCCTTGTGCTGGAAGTCAGGTCTCAGATTTTAGCACAGCCTTGTTCTCTTCTCAGTTTAAGCTTTTTGCTCCTTGGAGATTTGAGGTGCATTCGTTTCGTGTTCTTTGCTTTTTTTTTTCAGTGTCAGAGTTGGAAGTTCATCTAATGGTGTGAAATATTTATCATGTTTCTTTCAAGTTACATAACTGCTGCTTGTGGAGTTTTCCACGTGTTAAAACTCTACAGCTGCCCTTTGACAGGTTTATTTTTGGTCTACTGTGCTTTTAAAAGGGAAACCCATTATGAATGCTCTGTTGCGTGCTTTAAAATTGTGCCGCGCTTATATTGGACGCACGTACACTAGCAATTTTTACATTTGTTCCTAGGGACCAAAAATGTCTGGTGTATTCAAGAGTATTTGGTAAGTCTGGAAAAAGGCCATTCCCAGGAGAAGAAATTAGTATACATCAGTTTTTTTGTTTTGTTTTTGTTTTTTTGTTTTTGTTTTTGTTTTTTTTTTTAAGGTTGAATAATGGATGAAGTTCTGTATAGAAGATAGTTGATTTAGTGGTGTATATATAAAGAATTCAGCTAGCTCAGTGGACAAAGGCAACCAGAGTTTAGCTGTGCGGAACTGTGAGGAATGAGGCATCCTTTCTGTTGCCATGGTGACAGTGATGAAAACTTACTACCCAGGGAGGGGGTGGGAGGAGAGGACCCAGGGGGCCCAGAAAGGAAAGTCAAAATGGCAAAATGTTAAAACTCGTACTCCAGTCAAGCGAGGAGAAGGGGCACAGATTTAACAACAGCTTATGCCAGTTTTTCTGGGCAGTAATGAGAAAGATTTGATGCTTAAAAAGAAAAGTTGTTGGCATCTTCTTTTTGCTAATTCTTGCTACAACTGTATGTCTCTTTTACTCCCCCCTAAAAATATACACAAAAATGTCATACTTAAAAAAGTTCTATGCAATCCTATGTGAGTAACTGACTAAGTTATTTATTTGCCGCCCAGCCAAGGCATTTGTCAAATGGCAACAATGTGCTGGATGCTGAAGGACATCCATGAACAAGACCGAGGCTTTCTTGCTAACAAGCTCACAGTCTTGAGGGGAGAGAGAGTCTTATCTGGAAAGATGCCTGATACCACATGATAAATGTTACAGGAGGACAGAAAATAATAACAGCTATTTTTATTGCATGCTTTCTCAGTGATGGAGTCTGAATAATGCAGTATCTAATCCCCCAACAATTCCGTAAAAGAAGAAATGTTATTCCCACTCTGCAGATGAGAAAACTGGGCTGAGAGATAGTAAATGGCTTGTCCAAGATCCATAAGGGGATGTTCCTTTTGTTGGGAGTGGGGGCAGGGCTTTCTTTATTAAACCTTGAAAAATGGGTCAAATTCTGAAAGGAAGGACATAAAGGAAAGGCATTCCACATAGAGGAAACAGCAGGATCAAGAGCTGGGAGATAGAAAAATTATGACTTATTTAGAAAAAGCAAAGTTCTACAGTACTAAAGTGTATGTGGGATCGGGATAGTGAGGTAGGTGGTGGTGGTAGAAACTGAAGAGGAGGTTAGAGTATGAAGATCATTCACACTACTATCTAGACCTCATCCTACAGCCAATGAGTTTTTTTAAAGCAATGAGATAAGAAAAGACTCATATTTTAGAACTGTGGTGTCCAATATGGTAGCCTCCAGATCCAAGTGGCTATATACATTTTTTGTTTTGTTTTGTTTTTAATTTGAGACAGAGTCTCACTTTGTCACACAGGCTGGAGTGCAATGGCGCAATCTCGGCTCACTGCAACCTCCACCTCCCAGGTTCAAGTGATTCTCCTGGCTCAGTCTCCAGAGTAGCTGGGACTACAGACATGTGCCACCATGCAGGTTAATTTTTGTATTTTTAGTAGAGATGGGGTTTCGCCACGTTGGCCAGGCTAGTTTCGAACTCCTGACCTCAGGTCATCCGTCCGCCTCAGCCTCCCAAAGTGCTGGGATTATCGGTGTGAGCCACCACGCCTGGCTGCCTATATACATTTGAGTTCAATTATATTTAAAATGCAGTTCTCCACTGACACTGATCACATATGAAGTTCTCAATAGTCACATGAGGGTAGGGGCTACCATATTGGACAATGCATTTCCATCACTGCAGGAAGTTCTACAAGAGAGTGCTGCCCTAGAATGATGATTCATATTGAAATGTGCAGGATGGATTAGAGATAAAAGAATCAGGGTGTTAGACAAGTCTAAACTATTACAATATCCTGAGAAAGAGATGAAGTGGCGAAGTAAATGATCACTGTGTGATAAATGAAAAACCAGGTGGAGTCAGATGATATTTCACAAACATGGTCAGCAGGATTATATTATCAGCTAGATGTAGGGGTGAGAAAGGAGAGAAGATGTAGGTATCAGATTTCTAGCGTGGGAGGCTGTATGTGGGGGTTATAAATGGTGTCATTAAAGGAATAAAACATAGAGGGCATACATAATTCCTGCAGCTTTGGGATGAGTTGAGGGAGGGAAATATAGCTGGGGTCACCAATAAACTGTTAGAATGAGTGGTCTAGAGCTCAGGAAACCCTCAGGATTGACTAAAGAAATAAATGTAAACATTAGCAGCATCTTCTAGAACAGTGATCACTGGACTATCTTCTCCCCAGAATCCTTTGGAGCTCCTTCATTATGATTCTTTCCTTAAAATTATGTTAAAATTCTGAGTTTCAGAAGTTTTAATCTCAGCGGCCCAGGAAGCTGTATTACTAACAAGTACTTGGTTGATTCTGATGCAGCGAATCTACGAACTATTGTTTGAGGACCTCTCTGGAAGGCAGGAGCAGTGAAGGGGATCAATCAGACAAAAAAGTTAATGTTTATGGATAAATCTAAGGAAACAACTGCAATAAGAGGTAGGAAGAGAAAGAACCCAGATAAATAGCATAAGAAAGAGCAGTCAAAAAGTACGAGAGGAACCGGGAGAGAATCAGGAGCTAAAGGTGGAGGCGTTTGTACAGTGAAATGCTAAAAAGAGGATTGAGAATTGTCTCTTGTATTTAGTGTTCATGAGGATATTGCCTACATGGATAATGGAGAAAGCAAGCCTCCAAAAAACATGTAGAAAAAATTTGCAGACTTGTGTTTTATACTTAGTAAAGCAACTAATGCATAAGATATATTCAAATTATTTTAATTTTTAAAAAATTATTATGGGTACATAATTTTTTTGTGGGGTACGTGTGATGATTTGATACAAGCATACAGTGTATAATGATGCATGCAGGGTAATTGGAATATCCATCTCCTCAAGCATTTATCATTTCTTTATGTTAGGAATATAACTGCCCAACGGGTTCACCTTGCCTGATGCCCAGATAGAGCTGATTTTTAAAGACAGGGGAATTGTAATGGAGAAAGAGTCATTCACGCAGAGCTGGCTGTGTGGAAGATGGAGTTTTATTATTACTTATATCAGTCTCTCCGTATTCAGGGATTAGAGTGTTTAAGGATAATTTTTGGTGGTGGCGGAAAGACTAGTGAGTCGAGAGTGCTGATTGGTTGGGTTGGAGATGAAATAGTCGAGAGTGCTGATTGGTTGGGTTGGAGATGAAATCATAGGAAGTTAAACTGTCCTCTTGTGCTGAGTCAGTTCTGGGGTGAAGGTCATAAGATCAGATGAGCCAGTTTCTCCATCTAGGTGAGGCCAGCAGATCCATCAAGTGCAGGGTCTGCGAAATATCTCAAGCACTGATTTTAGGAACAGTTTATGGAGGGTGAGAATCTTATAGCCTCCGCCTGCATGACTCTTAAACCAGAATTTGTAATCTTGTGGCTAATTCGTTAGTCCTACAAAGGCAGTCTAGTCCCCAGGCAAGAAGGGGGTTTATTTTGGGAAAAGGTTGTGACCATCTTTGTGTCAAACTATAAACAACTAAGTTCCTCCCTAAGTTAGTTCAGTCTACGCCCAGGAATAAACAAGGACAGCTTGGAGGTTAGAAGATGGAGTTGGTTAGGTCAGGTCTCTTTCACTGTCTCAGTTATAATTTTGCAATGGTGGTTTCAGGAACATTCCAAGAAAAAAACTATTCGTGACCCTTGTTAAAGATGGTAAGGCAGACTTTATTCAAAGGGGGAGGCCATGGAGATAGATACGGGAACCATTGCAGCAGTGGGGGAGAAAAATTAGACTCAATTCCAGCAACAAGGACAAGTGGACTTGTAACTCAGCAGCAGGGTTTGTAGGGGTGGGTGTCAGTGGATGAAAAAGTACTAAGAAGAAACATCAAGGATGAGGGGTTTCTAGCTAAACTGACTTGATAGGGTTCTTGCTGAAGGCAGGCCCGGGTGACTAGATATCGAAGGTCAGATACCAAGGGTGGGGAATTTTCGATAAACTGACTTAGCAGGATTCTTGCTCAAACTGGATTCTACAAAGACAGAGAGGGAAGCCTAAGGTTGGGTCTAGTCAAGAAGAGGACTCAGAGGGCCCTGACTAAAGTTTTGGTCAAAGGAGAGGGTGTTTTTATACATAAAAACAGATAATACTTTGGGAAGCCGAGGTGGGCGGATCACAAGGTCAGGAGATGGAGACCATTGTGGCTAACACGGTGAAACCCCGTCTCTACTAAAAATACAGAAAATTAGCCGGGCGTGGTGGCGGGCACCTGCAGTCCCAGCTACTCAGGAGGCTGAGGCAGGAGAATGGCGTGAACCCGGGAGGCAGAGCTTGTAGTGAGCAGAGATCGCGCCACTGCACTCCAGCCTGGGCGACAGAAAAAAAGGCCGGGCGCGGTGGCTCAAGCCTGTAATCCCAGCACTTTGGGAGGCCGAGGCGGGCGGATCACAAGGTCAGGAGATCGAGACCATCCTGGCTAACACGGTGAAACCCCGTCTCTACTAAAAATACAAAAAATTAGCCGGTCGCGGTGGCGGGCGCCTGTAGTCCCAGCTACTCAGGAGGCTGAGGCAGGAGAATGGCGGGAACCCGGGAGGCGGAGCTTGCAGTGAGCCGAGATCGCGCCACTGCACTCCAGCCTGGGCAACAGCGTGAGACTCCGTCTCAAAAAAAAAAAAAAAAAAAAAAAAAAACAATAATAATAATAATAAATTTCTAACTTAAAAAACATCAGCAACAGGATGGTGAAAGAAATGGCGGTAGTTAATACTGCTTCATTAAGGAGCGTTTGGGAACTGGTTTGATTGTGGTTCTGCTTGTAGGAATCACTGCACCAGGGAGCATGGGGCAACTTGTTGGGAGAAACGGGGAGGAAATACCGTCAGAGTCCCTCTAAATTCTGTTCTCTTCTCCATGTTCATGCTACCTGCCCCCACCTGTCACAATCACTTTCACTCTGACTCTATAAGCAGTTTTGTCAGGTAAATATAACTGAGGACTTGGTGTTTTGGGACAGCTTACCATTTTGAATTCTTTCCACCCATTCTAATTCTGAATTCAAAGTAACATTGAGGAGGTGTCAAGGCACATTTCCTAAAACAAGCAATGAAGGAAAGGGCTGGGTTTAAATGGAGTGACTTCTCACATCTCAGATTTGGTATTTCTGTGTTGGATGGTTTATTTTTCCCCATTGGTGCGGAGAAGGTGCTGGAAAGTGTGCCCACACTCTGAAATTTAGAGAAAAAAATATCTCCTATTTCCAGAACCACACGTATCCCCAAGTTTAACCTCATATAAGTTTAACCTCTTACAGGTAGAATGTAAGGTCTTTAACAGGTTCCCGATTACCTAACTTATTTTATCCCTCACCATTATCTCCTCAGATCACTTTTTTGCTTGTTTGTTTCTTTTTGAGACAGGGTCCCACTCTGTCACCCAGGCTGGAGTGCAGTGGCACGATCTCAGCTCACTGCAACCTTCGCCTCCCAGGTTCTCCTGCCTCAGCCTCCCGAGTAGCTGAGATTACAGGTGCCTCCACAGCACCCAGATAATTTTTAGTAGAGACAGGGTTTCACCATGTTGGCCAGGCTGGTTTTGAACTCCTGACCTCGAGTGATCCACCTGCCTCGGCCTCCCAAAGTGCTGAGATTACAGGTGTGAGCAACTGTGCCTGGCCCAGATCACTTTTAGAAATAAGCCTGACTTCAACATTCTGTCCTGATGAGCCCACAAGCACACTCATGCTGTGCCCCTCCCACCCTCTTTTCTAGCCAAATAAACCTATTCAGGGAAGCCCACGGTGTCTCCAGCATGCAGCTGACCTTACTCTCCCAAAGTGACACCTTCCTTCAGGTGCTTTATAACAATACAGTACTCAAAACGTACCTTCAAGAAAAATTAACAACTCATCAGCCTCACCTGGTTTTAATTACTATAAGCAGGAACATTCTCTTTCACGTTGTCTGCTTCTAAATTACTTTACATCACTAGGTTAGTTTTACCTGCCAATTAAAATCAGTGAAAGAAGCACTTATTAGTGCTTCCAGAGTCTTGCTCTGTTGCCCAGGCTGGAGTGCAGTGGCACGATCTCGGCTCACTGCAACCTCCGCCTCACAGGTTCAAGTGATTTTCCTGTCTCAGCCTCTGGAGTAGCTGGGATTACAGGCGTGCACTACCACACTTCACTAATTTTTGTATTTTTAGTAGAGATGGGTTTTCACCATGTTGTCCAGGCTGGTCTTGAACTCCCGACCTCAGGTGATTCGCCCACCTAAGCCTCCCAAAGTGCTGGGATTACTGGTGCTTCTTTCTTTTATAAAGCATATTTATTATCAGCTCAGTAGTTGGTGCTTTACTGAATGATAATTAGTAATTTTATAAGAAATTAGGTGATCTGAAAATGATTTTTAATGGAATTTTCTTGGGGGAGAAAATAACATTTAACAAACACTTGCCATGATCAAACACAGAATGGACAGGCATCCATTAGCCTACAAGCATGAAATTATAACAATGAAAACCTTTGGGGAGAATGTAGAGGTACTTTCCCACTTCACTCCCCACCATTTCTGCCTTACTCATTTCACAGTTAAGGAAAATGAGGCCCAACATGGTAAAATGGCTTATTCAGCATCATTCTCTGACATAAGAAAAGAGCCATGCCTGGAATAAACACATTAGGTCTTTCCTATGCAGTCTCCAAACCAGCATAGATCCCTCTACATGGGCAGGAAAAAGATTTGTCTTTGTGCATGTAACGTGACCTAAGATATACCTTATTTCCCCCAAGAGTCCTTGCTTAGGACAGCTATGCTTAATATATGTCCTTAATTAAAGAGCAAGTGGGGAGGGTAGGAACTCTCCATTCTGTTGCAGGGAGCTATGCAGTCTAATACAATATCTTGTACCTTGGCTAATATAATCCAGATGAGAGGATGCTGAAAGAAATTGAGATAGATTCAGTAATTCTTTCATTTGATCCCTTCTCTCCAGAGCACTCTTAAAGACAGTGATGATAGCCAGGCACGGTAGCTCACGCATGTAATCCCAGCACTTTGGGAGGCTGAGGCAGGCGGATCACTTGAGGTCAGGAGTTCGAGACCAGCTTGGCCAATATGGTGAAACCCCATCTCTACTAAACATACAAAAATTAGCTGAGTGTGGTGGCGCATGCCTGTAATCCCAGCTACTCAGGAGGCTGAGACAGGAGACTCACTTGAACCCAGAAAGCAGAGGTTTCAGTGAGCCAAGATTGCGCCACTGCACTACAGTCTGGACAACAGAACGAGACCCAGTCTTAAAAAATAAATTAATTCATTAATTAAAAGATGATCATATTAATTGTTAACATTTATTAAGGCCTATTTGATTGGCATTGTGCAAAGTACTTTATAGGCAACATCAAATAGCTTTGTGAGGAGGTACTGTTATTATTTCCATTTTACAGATGAGGAGACAAAGGCTTAGAAAAGTCCCTGACTCAGGACTAGGCAACTAGGAATAAGTGAGCCAGATTTAAACCAGATGTGTCTGACTTCAAGACCAATGCTCCTAACCACTGCTACGGTGTGAATGATTGTATCCCCCCAAAATTCATATGTTGAACCCTAACCCCTGAGGTAATGATATTAAGAGGTAGGACCTTTGGGAGATGATTAGGTCATGAAGATGAAGTCCTCATGTATAGGATTAATGCCCTTATAAAAGAAGCTTGGCCAGGCGCTGTGGCTCACACCTGTAATCCCAGCACTGTGAGGCTGAAGTGGGTGGGTCACCTGAGGTCAGCAGTTTGTGACCAGCCCGGCCAACATGGCGAAACCCTGTCTGTACTAAAAATAGAAAAATTAGCTAGGCGTGGTGGTATGCGCCTATAATCCCAGCTACTTGGGAGGCTGAGGCATGAGAATTGCTTGAACCTGGGAAGTGGAGGTTGCAGTGAGCCAAGATTGCACCACCGAACTCCAGCATGGGTGACAGAGTGAGACTCTGTCTAAAAAAAAAAAAAAAAGAGAGAGACCTGATGGACCTAGTTTGCCCTTCAACTATGTCAGCACACAGCCACAAGGTGCCATTTTTGAAGCAAAGAGCGAGCCCTCAGCAGATATTGATGCAGTCAGTGCCTTGATCTTGGAATTCCTAGCTTCCAGATGTGTGAACAATAAGTTTTTGTTATACATTACCCAATCTAAGGTATTTTGTTAAAACAGCTTGAGTGGTAAAAATAAAAATAAAAAACAATCTTGAATAGACTGAGGCAACCATGAAAGTATCTAAAAAGATGGACTCCAATGCAATGTATTTCTCCCTCCTAGGAAGAAGAAAAAAACATCCTTAATATTGTCACTTGATCTCTGTAATGACAATGTCATCTTCACGTGTTTGACACTTGATATTTGGAAAGTCTTTTCGTGTGCATTTTCTCTTTAGATCTCTGCAACACCTTAGAGGGAACAGGGGAAAAGGTATGATTATGCGTATTTCAATAACACTATCTCTAACTGATGGATATCAGTAAGTACCTAATAAACTTCAGAAGCCAAACCATTAGGAGTGTCTCAGTTATGTATGATCAATATTCAGGGTGCTCCAAGTGACCAGCCTGGGGATATGGGAAGCATGCAATCGGGGGTCTGTGTGGCTGGGATCAAGTTCTGTCTCTGTGTGGCTCTTAAAGAGGATTCAGTGACTTTGTAACTTGTCCATATTGATAGTTAGTGACCCCAAGCCTTGTATCCAAAGACTCTGCTCTTCTTCATTCACTTGCTTAAGTGAGTTCCTATGTTCTAAGGACTCCTTAGTGTACATCTCTTGACCTACACATCTGTTTTCAGAAATCCCTACCTAGATGTGCCACTCAAAATCAATGTCTGAAATTGAGCTGGCCTCAATGCCTCCCCACCCCACCTTATTTTTCTCCACGTTTCCCCCTCCCTCTTTCTTTTCTATTCTTTCCATCTTCCATTATCCACTGTGAAATAAGCACCTACAATAAGCCAGCCACTATGCTAGTGGATGGGGATACAACCGCAGGCAATATCAGACAGTGTCTCATCTTGTGAAGATGTAGGTGGGAGAGAGAGACATAAATCAGGCAAAGCGATTTAATAGCACTGAGGGTGCTGTTTAAAAAGGACTTGCTATCAGGGAGGTCAGGGAAGACTTCCCAGGGGAATCTGAAGGCTGGAGTCTGAAGGAGGTAAGAGAAGGCAGGTAGAAAGAAGAGTCTGTGAAAAGGGGACATCATGGGCAAAGGCCTTGTCACAAGTACTAGAGAAAGAGTCAGAAGGTGTGGCTGTAGCATAAAGGTTGAGAGGAAGAGGATGGAGTCCACAGAGTGCCCCTGCATAAAATCCTCAATGGTTTCCAGCAGTGTTTAGAATAAAAGCAGAACAAACAACAGGGCTTCACCTTTTTTTCTCATCGAGTTCCCACAGAGCCTTGGCATATGCTGCTTCTGCTATGCAGTTGATTTGATTCTTCATTCTTTTATTTCTTTAGTATTATCTAACATTTACTAAGCAATTGCTATGAATTAGGCACTAGGCTAAGCTTTTTTCATAGTGTCTTTTAAGAATTGAATCCTCATAATCATATTGAATAAGGAAAACTATTATTTCCATTTTACAGGTGAGGTCATTGGGACAGAGAAGTTGAGCAACAGGCCCAGAGTTGTAACAGCTTGTGGGTAGTTGTTATTGACTGAATGTGTCCCCCCCAAAATTGATGTGTTGAAATCCTAACCCACAAAGTGATGGCAGTAGGATGTAGGGCCTTTGGAAGGTGATTAGGTCATGATGGGGGAGCACTTATGAATGGGATTAGTGCCCTTACGAGAAGAGACACAGAGCTTGCTTCCTCTCTCTGCTTATATGCCAGGCACAGTAGCTCATGCCTGTCACCCTCGTACTTTCGGAGGCCAAGGCAGGCAGATTGCTTGAGCCCAGGAGCTGGAAACCAGCTTGGGTAACATGGTGAAATGCCCTCTCTACAAAAAATTAGTCAGGCATGGTGGTGCGTGCCTGTAGTTACAGCTATTAGGGAGGCTGGGGTGGGAGGATGTCTTGAACCTGGAAGGTTGAGGCTGCAGTGAGCTGTGAGCGTGCCACTGCATTCCAGCCTGGTCAATAGAGCGAGACTCTGTCTCAAGGGGAAAATGGATACAATGAGAAGATGGCCATCTATCAACCAGAGGGCAGACCCTCACAGGCACCAAATTTGCCAGTACATTAATTTTGGACTTTCCAGCTGCCACAACTGTGAGAAATAAATATTTGTTGTTTAAGCCACTCAATCTATGGTATTCTATCTATGGTATAATCTTGGACTTCCCAGCCCCCACGCCTGTGAGAAATAAATGTTTGTTGTTTAAGCCACTCAATCTATGGTATTCTGTAACAGCAGCCTGAACTAACCAAGACAGTGGTGGAGCGAGCTTTGGAAGCACACCTGGCTGACTCTAGATTCAATGTACCTAACTGTTACGTGCACGGCTCCTCATTTCTATCCATCTCATCTAGTCAAAGGCTACTCATCCCTCTGCCTCTGCTCAGCTGCCATTTCTTTAGGAAACTTCCCTGCCCTTCCCAGTTGGATCCAACCCCACTCTTGCAAGCTCTCATTATCCCCTTCCTCTCTAGTGTTATAGCTGGGGTTTTACACTTAATTGATCACAATCAATCATGAGCAGGACTCTTTGAAGGCAAAGTCTGTGTCACTTTTGGCTTATTGTTATTATATAATCTCTTTGCCTAACAAAGTGCTTGTCTGTTAATAAATGCTCAGTAAATATTTGGCTACTGGATGAATATATAAATCCATATATCATTTGACAAGGGTATGATTATATAACATACATAAGTTTTTAAAACTTAACAATATCCTTTTTAAGCCAATGGTACCTTTTAAGCTTCAGTATCTCAATATGCCAATCTCATTGCCAAGGGTTCTATTTTCATTATCAACTTTGATTCTTCACATGAAAGAAATGAAGGTCGGAGTGAGATAAAATTTCCAGATCATCCAGTTGGCCAACAGCAGAACAAGGACATGATTCCAGGTCTATCTGTATCTGAAGGCTTTACTCTACAGCTCTGCCATGTTACCTTCATTCTTACAACCATCTTTCCAAGTTAACCAATCTACAGCAACATCAGTCCTTATGGCACCATTGCCTTGACAGCAGGGATATATATATACAAAATAACTTGTTGAACAAACCCATATTTTATTTACTTTCAGGTCATTTTGATTTTTTTTTAACATTTTAAATCTGTGAGGCACATTCCTATACATTTATACCCTCATCTAATTATTTCTTCAGGGTACTTGGTAAAAAAATCAGGCCGTTTTTAAAGTGTTTAATTCATGGGGCCAAATTTGCAACAGTAATACTTCAGTTTTTAGTAGCTGATTCTATTACTTTGCCTATTTGCCAAGAGAATATTTCTCCCACTGTGCCAACAAGGAAAAACACAATTTCAAAATAATCCTTTGTATTTTTGTGAATTTGTCCTGGAGTACAGAAAGAAAAGAAAGATGAAATCCATTGTAGCACCCCCTTTTTCTTTGATCTAGGCCTTAGGACATTCTTTCAAAGTACAGAATTTATTAGGTACTCCAACTGAAGACAGATAAATAAGATTGCATGTAGCAACAACAGGCTGCTTATGATTTATTTGGTGTTTACTATGTATCCTGAACACATTTTTTTCTCTAATGAATAGCTGTCAACATTTATATATATTTTTGCTAATCAAATTCTTAATGATGATGGAATTATATACCTAAAATAACAGCATCAGTTGCAGTCTTTCCTCTTTAGAAATCTTTGAGAAGATGTCAGAGATCATGGATAAACTTAATCTCCCTTGCTGCAATGAAAATTGGATGTACAAGAAACAGAATGATGCATTTTCACTTCCAAAGATTTAGAAATTCCGCTGCATTCTTGGATCTGCCCCCTTTAAGCCAGGTGGATGGTTTTAGTCTTTCTGGAATGCTCTTTTAGGCCCTAATGAAAAGTAGCTTACTGGAATAGCTGCAGATTAATGTTTAGTTTCATAACTGATATTCTGTTAAGTGACAGTGACAACATTCTGTCTACCCTACTAGCCAAGATTTCTGTTTCTCTGGAGAAGTCAAGAAAGGAGTTATTTTCTCATATCACAGCCTTTAAAATGCTTCCTGGTTTCACAGAATGATAAGGCTGGCCCTGTACCTTATAGATGGGAGTGCTCCTGGGAATGGGACCAGTTTTGCCAGATATTTTCTTCCTTGAAGCTTAGCATTATAAAGAAGGCCAGGTTGTTGATTCCCTGAAGCTAGGCGTCATCACAGAGACAGAAGTTCAAACGCTTGTCTGTTGGCTTGGAGCCAGGGCACACAATGGCGGGGACCAGCAGAGGCTTTGAAAGTCCCCCTTGGGGTGGATGATGTTTAACAAGCAGGATGTAGGGTGAGGGCCTGTGGCGGAAGTGACCATCCTTGTTATTCCTTCCTAGGATAGGGACTCAACATCCTGGAGCACTAAAAACCAAAGGTAGAGATATACTGGCCATTCCAGAAGCAAAGAGCTTTTCCCTCAGACCCAGTCTCTGAGAAGCCACCTCTGGAACTTTGGTTCCTTGTATACAGAAAATGGGACTGAGATATGTGATCTTAAAGGCATTTGCAAATAGAAAACTACACTGCTCTTATGTTTGAGTCTGCAAATTCAGAAACAAAGATTAAGCAATTTAAATTTTTTTTTTTTTTTTTTTTGGGACAGAATGTCACTCTGTCTCCCAGGCTGGAGTGCAGTGTGCAGTGGCAGGATCTGAGCTCACTGCAACCTCCACCTCCCAGGTTCAAGCTATTCTCGTGCCTCAGCCTCCTGAGTAGCTGGGATTACAGGCATGCACCACCATGCCTGACAAATTTTTGCATTTTTAGTAGAGACAGGGTTTCACCATTTGGCCAGACTAGTCTCAAATTCCTGGTCTTAAGTGATCCGCCTGCCTTGGCCTCCCAAAATGCTGGGATTACAGGCGTGAGTCACTGCACTGTGCCCAGCCGAATTAAGCAATTTTTTTTTTTTTTTTTTTTTTTTTTTTTGAGACGGAGTCTCTCTGTCTCCCAGGCTGCAGTGGCGCGATCTCAGCTCACTGCAAGCTCCACCTCCTGGATTCAAGTGATTCTTCTGCCTCAGCCTCCTGAGTAGCTGGGATTACAGGCATGTGCCACCACACCCAGCTGATGTTTGTATTTTTAGTAAAGACGGGGTTTCACTATGTTGGCCAGACTAGTCTCGAATTCCTCGCCTTAAGCGATCCGCCCACCTTGGCCTCCCAAAATGCTGGGATTACCGGTGTGAGTCACCGCGCCCAGCCAGATTAAGCAATTCTTCTAATAACAAAACCACATATTAGTGCTGGAAAGACGTCAAAATGATAAGCGACCTGGACTCAACTACTACAGATATTTTTTCTCTACTGCCCCCAGCCACTGAATTGAAACACATTTTCTCTCTGTCTCTGTTTAAAGTATAATAATAATTATTATTATTTTGAGACAGAGTCTTGCTCTGTGGCCTAGGCTGGAGTGCAGTGGCGTGATCTTGGCTCACTGTAGCCTCCACCTCCCAGGTTCAAGCGATTCTTGTGCCTCAGCCTCCTGAGTAGCTGGGATTACAGGAGCGCACCACCATGTCTGGCTAATTTTTTTTTTGTATTTTTAGTAGAGATGGGGTTTCACCATGTTCCCCAGGCTGGTCTCAAACTCCTGACCTCAAGTGATCCACCCGCCTCGGCCTCCCAAAGTGTTGGGATTACAGGAGTGAGCCACTACATCGGGCCTAAAGTATACCTAATTTTATTTTAGTGGGTAGATAATGTTAGAATAGAAAGGGCTATAGAGAGATAGAAGAAAGAAATGTCTTGATTGGGGGATATAAATTGGGGTTCATAAGATCATCTATTTATTTTCTCCTTTCTCTTCTGATTCTCCTTTTATCACTTTTTCTATCCTCCCTTCCCTCTTTCTGCATTTAAAAGCACCAAAATATTAACTGAGATTCTTAGTTAAGAAAGAGCTACTGTTATTTAGTGAAATCTTTCCACAGCATTTTTTCAGTGAGGAAGGATTTGGCTTTTGGCCCAATTTGACCACAGTTTATCAATGGTTTAAGATGAAAGAGAATTTAGCTTTCTGCTGTCAAGGCTTTTCTGGAAACACCAAAGAATAAAGCCTCAGCTGGTACTTGGAACAATTCTAGCAGGTTCAAGCTCTTTTCTTGACCTTTGCTAGTAGGAGAAAAAGCAATAGGAAGAATAATGGAAGCTTTTCACTACTGGAAATCCCTGCAGTTTTAAACTCAACAGTTTTAGTTAATTAAAATTCATCTTTTATGATAAAAAAGTTACTTTTTAAAAAAAACATACACACTGTAGAATTAGAGGTGAAATGTCATACTATCCATAATTTGTATTAAAATACTTCAGAAAAATAAAGCAGCAGCAAAATGTGGCAAATTGCTAACCCATGTGCTGTAGTTTGTTCAGGTTGCTATAAGGAAATACCACAAACTGGGTGGCTTATAAACAACGGGAATGCATTTCTCACAGTTCTAGAGGTTGGGAAGTCCAAGAGGAAGGTGTTGCCAGCAGATGCCGTGTCTGGTGAGGGCCCATTTTCTGATTCATAGATAATGCCTCTCACTGAGTCCTTACACCATGGAAGGGGAGAGAGTTCCCTCTGGCTCTTTTACATGAGCTCTAATCCCATTCATGAGGGCCCTAGCCTTATGACCTAATCACCTCCCTGAGGTCCCATCTCCTGGTACCAGCACATTGGAGATTAGGTTTCAACATCTGAATTTTGGGGGAACACAAACATTCAGACCATAGTACTAGATGTGGGTATCTAGAATTCGTTACACTATTTTTTTCTGGTTTTCTGTATGGTTGAAATGTTTCACACCTATTTTACACATATTTCAAAATTTCACATACATAAAAGAATTAATAAGTTAACCTCATCTTCATAAATAAGGGGCCCAAGTATATTGAGTTAATTATATACCATTTTCCCCTGCACTAACTTGCTGGCTCTTCAAAATAGTAAAATAGAGAAAATCTCTTGATTGTGTTCCTGGGTTCACTTATTCACTTAATCCAATAGAAATGATCACTATTAAAATAAGTTTAACTTTAAAGAGGTCTTGACTGAGAGTTGAAAGGTCAGTTTATTGGAGAGAAAAACAGAAATTTGTGTTCTTTCTTGTTTTTATCTTGCTCTGTCCAACTGAGTCTAAGGCCCCTGCTGTTTAGAATAGAAGAGCACAAGGAAAGAAGCAGAGGAGCTAGCAGGGTGAAACTCCATGGGGACTTTCATTGGCTTGCTTAGGAGAAGTAAATAAAATTAACCTTTCTCACACACGCGAACAAAATACACTCAGGTCTAAGTTGGAAAAGTAATATTGATGACTTTTAAGAAAGAAACTTGGGGTATTAGTGAGGACTTGAGAGAAAGGGATGGGGGGGACATAAACTTTGGTTTTAGGGCCTATGCCTATTTTTTTCTATTCACACTTAGTGACACTTAGTGTTTCCCAACTGAGCAGGGGACTGAACTCTCAACCAGGGCTTCTCAGGCTCCAGGGTGCATCGGAATCAACAAAGAGTCTTTTCAAAATGCAGATCTGGATTCAGCAGGACGAGGTGAGGCTGGGATCCTGCATTTCTAGCAATCTCCCAGGTGATGGTGATTCATGGACCACATGGAACAGCAAGGCAATATTCAAATGTAATAAAATAGCTACCTCCTTTTCTGCTACTGAAAATAACAAGCTGCAAAGAAGAACCGCATTTGAGGAAGATTGTTCATCCTACATTTTCTTACTGCATAAAATCTGAATACCTATTTTGGGCTCTGCATTCTCAAGCGGGGGCAATATTTTCACAAGGGAAAGAAAATTATTCTGTTGAGGGTTGAAGAAAAAGCTTACTCTTTTAATCTATAAAACACAGATACACATACAGTACATAAACACATATATCATTGATCAATTGCATTAAAATGTCATGGGGGAGATTAGGAAAAGGTCTAAAAATGTTACTTGGGTGGGGGATATAATGAAAAAAGCTTGCGAATCACTGCTCTAAACTATTATAGAGTGTCATGAAACTAGAGCAAGTACAAATTAGCCAGCCAGCCTGTTTGTAAATTATATAATCAGTGATCAACATTTGGGGCATGTGTTATATATCACCACCTAGATTCTCAAATTCTCATTGACAGAATGATGGAAATTTTTTATTCATGTAAGAGCACACTATGTTGATTTTCATGCAACTTACTTGTACCTTCAGGGCCTTCTGGTGTCAAAATATTTTAGATTGCAGAGGAAAGGAATGAGCATAAAATCCACCATGGTTATCAGAGATGATTTCTACCAACAGGGAAACTCACCCAAATTGTACAAATGGCAATCAGATTGTAAGTAAGTGAAAAGTTGAAAACTGGAATTGCAAACACACTCCCTGCCTTTTTTTTTTTTTTTTTTTTAACGTTTATAATGTTCACTGCATTTCTTTATAAATGCATTTCTTTATATTCCCTTCTGAGGGCATTAAATCTACATTTCTAGAGAAAACTAGAATGCCCCCCTGTCCCCACCAAGGCTGTTGCCAGGTAAGACAATGCTGATTCTCCTCAGGACCCATCCCTACCACCCCAAAAAGCTGCTGGTTTTGAGTAGGGCCTAGAATGAGAAAAGGCTCTGCAGCAGGTCCAGGCTCCGTGCAAGCTTCTCTGCCACATAGACCCTATGACCCCCAGATCCAATGGTACTTGAAGTGTCAGAGGTAGATAGAGATGCTCATTGGAGCCTTTTCAGACCTTTAAAGGTGAATCAAAGTGAAGGCCCTTAGGATTTTAATGCAAAGCTCTGTCATCCTTTGCAGATAACTAATTTCCTTTTGAGAAACAGCTTTTGGCCTGCTACTGGACCTTAGTAGAGACTGAATACTTAACCATGGACCATTGTTACCCTGTGACCTGAGTGGCCCATTATAAGCGGAGTGTTATTGGACCCACAAAGCAATAACATTGGGTGTGCAGAGCAGCACTCAGTTGTTAAATGAAAGTGGTATACACATGATCAGACCTGTGCAGGACTTGAAGGTACAAGTAAGTTACATGAAGAAGTGACCCAAATGTGCATGGTCCCCACTCCTGCTATATTGCCTTCTCTCTCCCAGCCTGCACCTGTGGTCTCATTGAAACTTCCCCAGAATCAGGTGACAGGGGAAGAGAAAACTCAGGCCTGGTTTACAAAGGATTCTGCATGATATGCAAGCACCACCTAAAAATGGGAGGGACCCAGCACTTTGGGAGGCCAAGATGAGAGGATCGCTTGAGCCCAGAAGTTGGAGACCAGCCTGGGCAACATAGCAAGACCCCATCTCTACAAAAATAAAAAATTAGCCAGGCATGATGGAACACACTTGTAGTCCCAGCTACTTAGGAGGCTTAGGTGGGAGGATTGCTTGAACTCAGAAGGTTGAGGATGCAGTGAGGTAGGATTGCTCCACTATACTCCAGCCTGTGTGACAAAGCAAGACACTGTCTCAAAAAAAAAAAAAAAAGGACTGCAGCACCACAGCCCCTCTCTGGGCCATCCCTGAAGGACAGCGGTGAAAAGAAATCATCCCAGTAATCCCAGTAGGCATAGCTTTGAGCAGTGCACTGGTTGTTCACTTTGCTTGGAAAGAGAAATGGCCAGACATGGGGTTATGTACTGATTCATGGTCTGTGGCCAATGGTCTGGCTGGATGGTTAGGGACTTGGAAGTGATTAGAAAATTGGTGACCAGGTAATTTGAAAAAGAGGCATATGGAGAGACCTCTCTGAATGGGCAAAAATTGTGAAGATATGTGTGTCTCATGTGAACGCTCACCAGAGGGTGACTTCAGAAGAGGATTTTAATAACCAAGGGGATAGAATGACCTATTCTGTGGATATCAGGTTGGTCTCTTTTCCCTGTCACCCATGTTATCACCCAATAGGCTCATGAATGAAGTGGCCATGGTGGCAGGAATGGAGGTTATGCAGGGGCTCAGAAACATAGATTTCCAGTCACCAAGGCCAACCTGGCTATGACCACCACTGACTGCTTAATCTGCCTGCAGCAAAGATCAACACTGAGTCTACCATTCCCTGGGGTGATCAGCCAGCTACCTGGTGCAGTTTGATTACATTGCACTGCTTCTATCATGGAAGGAGGACCATTTTTTCATACCAGAATAGATACTTACTCTAGACACAGACTGGCCTTCAATGCTTGCAACACTTCTGCCAAAACTACTATCCACAGATTTACAGAATGCCTTACGCACCATCATGGTATTCCATACAGCATTGCTTCTGATTAAGGAACTCAATTCATAGCAAGAGATATGCGGCCATGGGCCCAGGTATACGGACCTTGCTGGTCTTACCACATTCCCTACTATCCTGAAGTAGCTGGCTGAATAGAACAGTGCCTTTTGCAGACTCAGTTACAGCATCAGTGACAATAGGTAATAATACCTTGCAGGGCTTGGGCAAGGCTTCCTAGAAGGCTGTATATCCTCTGAATTGGTGTCCAATATATTGTGCTGCTTCGCCCATAGTTAAGATTCATAAGTTCAAGAATCAAGGGGTGGAAATAGAATTGGCACGTCTCACTATTATCCTTAGTGACCCACTAGCAAAATGTTTGCTTCCTGTTCCTGCAACCACGTGGCCCACTGGCCTGAAGGTCTTAGTTCCGGAGGGAGGAATGCTTCCCCCGGAGACACAACAATTCCATTGAATTGGAAGTTAAGATTGCCACTTGGCCACTTTGGGCTCCTCATACTCTGAATCAACAGGCAAAGAAGGGAACTACCATGCTGGGTGGGGTGACTGGTGCTGACTATTGAGGGGAAATTGGACTACTACTCCACAATGAAGGTAATAAAGAGCGTCTCTGGAATAAAGGAGATCCCTCAGAGTGTCTCTTAGTATTACCATACCTTGTGATTACAGCCAATGGAAAACTGCAACAACAGGCCAGAAGCAGTGACTCATGTCTGTAATCCCAGCATTTTAGGAGGCCAAGGTGGGAGGATCACTGGAGGCCAGGAGTTCAAGACCAGTCTGGGCAACATAGCTAGACCCCATCCCTACAAAAAAATAAAAATTATTAAAAAAAGAAAACTATAATAACCCAACCTGTGCAGGACAAACTACAGCCTAGATCCTTTAGGAATGAAGATTTGAGTCACTCTACAAGGTAAAGTACCACCTGAGGTGATTGCCAAAGGCAAGAGACTATAGATGGGGTAGTGGAGGAAGGTAGTTATAAATACCAACTACGGCTATGTGACTGTTACAGAAATGAGGACCATGATTATCATGAGTGTTTCCTCCTTATTTTGTTATAAATATTTTGTTGTATATATACATATACATATCCATATGTGTATATGTGTACATGTACATATCAAATATCATTGTTTGCTTTTCTCTCATTCCCTTATCATGTAATATAAGAATAATGACTTGACTTTCTAGTACTTAAGTATTGTTACTTCTACATCTTAATATTTAAGTTTTGGGATATCAAGAAGAATAAGCACCACTCAAGGATGTCATCTCTTCTGTGGAAGGAGTTAGTGTATTTTCAGTTGTACACAGAATGGTTGAATCATGTTAGGTGGAACTACAACCTTGTTAATGTTTTTATTTGAAGATTAAGTATGGGTTAAGGAGAAGTGTATGGATGCCAAGTTGACAAGGGGTAGACCTGTGATAGTTTATTTTATGTGTCAATTTGACTGGGTCATGGGTGCCCAGATATCTGATTAAACACTATTTCTGGGTGTGTCTGTGAGGCTGTTTCTGGAAGGATGAATATTTGAATCAGTTGACTGAGTAAAACAGATTGCTTTCCCCAGTGTGGGTGAGCACCATCTCATCCATTGAGGTCATGACTAGAACAAAATTAGAGGAAAGGACAAGTCACTCTGTCTGCCTGACTGCTTGAGCACAGACATTGGTTTTCTGCCTTCAGACTGGAACTTACACCGTCAGTCCCCTGGTTGTCAGTCTTCAGATGTAGACTGGAACTATACCATCTCCTTTGCTGGGTCTCCAGCTTGTCAACTGCAGATTGTAGGACTTCTCAGACTCCATAATTGCATGAGCCATTTCCTTATAATAAATCTATTATAGATTTATTACATCTATATCATCGAAATCCATATGATCTTTTGGTTTGTTTCTCTGGTAAACCATGATACAGTTGTTTTTCTAAGAATGAGGTAATAAGAGTCCCTTTAGTTGATACACACTTGATTCAGAGAATTGTAAAATTAAAAAACACACAAAATTCCGTTTAACTATGGCTATGTGCTAATCTGCTTCCCATGCCCAAATGGCTGTGCTGCCAATTCATGGCATAGCAAAGTAGTCTAGTGCCTGTTGCTGCATTAAGGAGTCTAGCGAAGGTGACTTCCGTCATTCCCATGTGAAGTAGAGTAAAAAGTCATCCAAAAACCTGGGCTAGAATCAGCCTCCAGGGTATGAAGAGGCTAGTTTCAGTAGCAATAACCTGTTATATTGAATGACCTGACATTGCTAAATGCCTTCTATGCATTAAGTGCTTTAGTCATCCCCAAATACTATGAAGCAGGTAATACTATTAATGCAATTTTTCATATGATTATTTGGAAGCATGAAGTGGAAATAAACTTGCCCAAAGTTACAAGGCCAAGAAGTGGAGAGCAGGGATTTGCATGTAGGCAGCTTGGCTCTGGAGCCTATGTTATATTAGACACTCAGAGGCAGTTCCTGATGGTTGCTTTCAGCTAGTTTTAGGTGGTCAGAACTCAGCTGTGTCTTCTCCCCAGGTATGTCAAGATTGATGGGAAGAGGCAAGCGTCATGATTAATGGACTAGGAATTAGGCATCCACTCAGAAGGCCAGCCAGACAGGTCAGAAATTTTCTTAACAGCTTTATTGAGATATAATTCACATACCATACAATTCACCCATTTAAAGTATAAATAAATTCAATATTGTTTAATATATTTACAGGAATCTGCAACCATCACTGCATCTAGTTTTAGAACATTTTAGTCCCTCCTAGAAGAAAGCTAATACCCATTAGCAGTCACTCCCCATTTCCCAGCCTACTTCTCCAGTCCTAATCAATTACATATCTACTTTCTGTCTCTATAGCTTTCCCTATTCTATACATTTAATGGAAATGAAATCATACAACACATATTTTTTTGTGGTGGACTTCTTTGATTTAACATAATATTTTCTAGATTCATCCATGTTGTAGCATATATCAGTACTTCATTCTTTTTTGTGTGTGTGTAATATTCCATTGTATGGACATACCACATTTTGTTTCCCATCCATCAGTTGATGGACAGTTGATTGGTTTCCACTTTTTGGCTACTGTGACTAATACTGCTATGAATATTCATGCACCATTTTTAGTATGGACACACATTTTCATTTCTCTTGGTTTCTTTTTTTCTTTTTTAAGAGACAGCATCTCACCATGTTGCCCAGGCTGGTCTCAAACTTCTGGGCTCAAGTGATCCTCCTGCCTCAGCCTCCCAAAATGTTGGAACTAAAGGTATGAGCCACTCTACCTAGACTCTCTTGGTATTTATGTATAAATTGAATTGCTAGGTTACATGATAACTCCATGTTCAACATTTTGAGGAAATGCCAGCCTGTTTTCTAAATCAGCCATACTACTTTGCATTCCCACAGGCAGGGTGTGAGGGCTCCAATATATCTACCTCCTCACTAATACTTGTGAATATCGGCCTCTTTAATTATAGCCACTCTAGTGGGTATAAAGTAGTATCTCATTTTACTTTTATGTACATTTCCCTGAGGTTAATGATGTGGGTCATCTTACTGCTTTTCATGCCTCTTCCTAGTTTGTTGAATGTTTATTAGGTTGAGCAATTTCCCTTCTATTCATAATTTATTGAGCATTTTTTTAATCATGAAAGAGTATTGGATGTTGTAAAATACCTTTTCTGTATTTATTTAGATGATCATGTAGTTTCTGTTCTTTATTCTATTATATAGTATGTTACACATTGATTATACTGATATGTGAAAACATTTTTATATGTTGCTGGGTTAAGTTTGCTGGTATTTTGTTGAGGAATTTTTGCTTCTATATTCCTAAGGGCTATTGGTCTATAGTTTTACTTTGTTCTGTTCTCTCGTGATTTCTTTGGTTTTGGTGTCAGGGTAATTCTAATTCTGGCATCATAAAGTGAGTTAGAAAGTGCTCCCCCTTTTTCCACCTTTTGAAAGAGTTTGTAAAGAACTGGTATTAATTCTCCTTTGAATGTTTTGCAGATCTCATCAGTAAAGCCATCTGGACCTGGTCTTTTACTGATGGAACATTTTGAAATGACTAATTTGAGCTCTTTATTTCGTGTAAGCCTATTCAGATTTTTTATTTCTTTCACTACATTTTTGGTAATTGTGCCTTTCTAGGAATTTGCCCATTTCATCTAAGCTATCTAATTTGTTGGCATATAGTTGTTCATAGTTTTCCTTATAATCCTTTTTATTTCTGTAAGATTGGTCATAATATGGTCTGTTTCATTCCTGATTTTTAATAATTTATATTTTCTCTTTTCTTTGTCAGTAGCTAAAGGGTTGTCAATTTTGTTTAACTTCTCAAAAAATCGACTTTTTGTTTGGATTTTCTGTATTGTTTACCTAGTCTCTATTTCATTGGTTTTTGCTTGAATCTATATAATTTCCTTTCTTCCACAACTTTGGATTTAGTTTTCTCTTCTTATTCTATCTCCTTAAAGTGTAATGTTAAAGTCTTTTAAAAGGTAGGCATTTACAGCTATAAATGTAAGAAGAAACAGGGACTATTTTTGTCTGAAGAAGATTTAATAGTCTGATAGAAATCTCCTGGTAAGACTAAATTACATATAATGTTACCTGGATGCTTTGCTTATCCTCATTGTATGGCAGAGAAGCGTTCAAAATGCACGAGTGAAATCCATAAACTCCAGTAGAACATTTGTTTTAGAAGTGACAATTATTCAAAGAGTTCATATAATTTTTAATTTTGAAGGATGAATTATTTGATGACGATTGTGAAACAGTCTCAAACCTGTCACATATAGCAATTCTGCAGTCTGAGAAATTGCTACTGGCATTTGCAAGCATGGCAGAAATTTAATAAACTGTCGCCAAACCATTTGCTTGTTTGAATGCCAAGGTTTCCTTCCCCACATCACATGCAGTGTCCTGTTGCCAACAGTTATCAAAATACTCCCACAGTTGTCACAGAGAGAATTGTTCAGGGAGTTATTTTTTCCTTATTCTTCTTGTCCTTATATTTCATTGCCTTACCACTTCTATTTGGGGATTTATTTGAGCAACCCAAATGCCATCATTATGGAGCAGTTAGATGTTAAATAATGGATTACAAAAGAATGTTTGAGATATAGCTGTAGACATATAGATAGTACAAAAAGATTAAGAAGGAAGACTTTTATGCTTTACTCCCTAAATATTCTTAATGTTTGAATTTTGATAGGGAGACTATATTTTTGTGTAATGTAGAACAACAATAAAAAATGTAAAAACAATTAGGAGACAGGGAATCAAGAGGAAAGTACTAAGAAAGGTCCAGCTAGATCAACTCATTCTAATTAAAGATATGCAATTGTGTGGTGGAAAAGGTAATAACAGGATTTAGAGATAAAATCCAGCCCTTTGGATGAGAGATTGACAAGAAGTTGAAATTATGGGCTCTGGGTTTGCATTTTCTGTGATGACCCCAGTAGATAAGTACCAGGATAGGTTTGACAAGGTCTTGAATATGAAACAGAAAAGGTGCAAGATTAGAGGGTGTGACTCTGGACTTCAGTCACAAATGCAAAGATGGATGAAGGTGTCGCCTTTTACCACCAGGAAAATATTCACAACTGTTATCTAAAAGAAACATCTTTCCACTGTGTCTTGTGTGGTAATGGCTATGATGGACATTTCGGCAGTCTCTATCAAAATGTCATATGCATGGAACCTTGACCAAGCAGTTCCATTGCTAGGAACCTCTCCTGAAGAAATACTTACACCAGTGCACAGATATTACATAGACAGATGCTCACTGCAGCAAAATATTATAAATATCCTAAGTGTACATCAGAGAGAGGAGAGAGAGAGAGAGAGTATGATTAAGTAAATTATAATTCAACTTGATTTAGGTCATACGGCTACAAAGGGGAGAGCTGGGATCAAACCTAGGCTTTTCTCCCTCACTATACCACATTTCAGGAGTTGGTCAGTGGGTGTAGGTGGCTTTTGGGTGATCAGGACCCATTTTGTGTCTTCTTCCCAGGATAGGTCAAGATTGGATGGTGGGGAGGGGAGGGAAGGCAGGTAAGTGTCAACGCTAAGGGACACGGAATAAGGCAGGCCAAGCTGGGAATTTCAAACAATGAAGGAGTAGAAAAAAAATTACGTATAATTAAGGGGAAGGGGTTTTGAAGGAAAGTATCTTGTTTGACCAAAAGAGCGTTACCTTAATCAACTCTAACTCTACTCCCAAGGAACCATGAGCAGCCCCCACCCCTAAAAGACTCTAAATGAGCTTGCTGTTAGTCTAATAGGCTTTCTTGCTTCGAAATAGGATGAGGGACTAGGGAGAAGTTTACTTTTGAAGAATGTATTTGTTCCTTTTCATCAAAGAAAATCCATATTAACATGTGTTTGAGGGATTAGTACATCTTTGACTTTCTAAGAATGGGAGCCGAATTCTTGCAGTGTTCACAAAGCTATGAAATGAAGGATTTGGTGCGACTGCTGCAGGGTGGGATGATTCAGAGCATTTTTTTTTTCCTTTTTCTTTTTCTTTTTTTGTTTTGAGACAGAGTCTCGCTCTGTCGCTCAGGCTGGAGTGCAGTGGTGCGATGTCGGCTCACTGCAAGCTCTGCCTCCCGGGTTCCCGCCATTCTCCTGCCTCAGCCTCCCGAGTAGCTGCGACTAGAGGTGCCTGCCACCACGCCCGGCTAATTTTATTTTTTATTAATTTAATTTTTTTTTTTTGTATTTTTAGTAGAGACAGGGTTTCACCGTGTTAGCCAGGATGGTCTTGATCTACTGACCTCATGATCCGCCCGTCTCGGCCTCCCAAAGTGCTGGGATTACAGGCGTGAGCCACTGCGCCAGGCCAATTCAGAGCGTTTTAAGGACCACTTGCTAGTTTCAGGAGTCCTGGCATTTTCTGCATTCTCTGGCGTTTCCAATGACCCCAGATGCTATACTAGTATTTTGTATGGCCTTGAGCCAAATACTAGCCTTTCTGTGATTCATCTTCTCTATCTATCAAAAGAGGGGAGTGGAATTATGATCTGTACTATCTCTTCAAGTTGTATATTTATAATTTTCAACACTTACCATATCATCATTTTAAATAAACATTATTTAGTACTTATTAATGAGGGTTGGAAACATAAAAATTATTTTCTTAACACAATTCATGAATATACATATATGTATATACATTATAATTTTCTGTGAAAGAAACAAAAATATTTTGTACAAGAAAGTCTATCTGTGATGTGTATCCTTGGTTCGCCCCTTACTATTAGGAAATATCTGATAAAAAGAGATGGTTTGAGAAGAAATGATAGCTGAAGGAGTGGATTATGTATATATCTTTGTATTCATCTGCCTTTCATTTTTCCAGAACCCTCTCACCATCACCCCCTACCCCCATGTGCACGCGTGTGCGAGCACACACACACACACACACACACCCCATTGCCCCCCTCAGCTCACAAAGGAGTTGATAAGGAATGATGTTGAAATAAAGGTACCATTTAGCCTCAAGACATCACACATCAAGAGAAAAAAAAAAAAAAAAAAAAAGCCGTGGGTTGCACCTGCCTATTCATCTCTTGTTATTTCACAGCAATTTGTCCTCAGGTGGAAGTAGAGGGTGTTCAGCCCTGATGTAAGATAATTGATACAAATGTGTTTTTATTATGCAGACATGTAAAATGCATGTCAAGTGCTTATGCAATTATTTGAATCCCAAAATACAGCTTAGTTTATATGCTTTCTAGACCTTCAATTACAGGCAGTGTAACTGACCCAGGGCCCCAGCTGCTGAGCTCTGAAATATCAACATGTTTGCTTTGAGGCAAACATGCTTCCTGCTTCCCAGCGGCTGCTCCCAGCCAGACTGAGCGCAGTGGGGACACTGAGGCATGCCCACTTTGGCTTTGGGGATTCACCTGATGATCTTGGTGAAACTTCATTAGACCCCACTGGTGGTCAAGAATGTGTTCACTCAATTTTCCTTCCTTCTCTTCTTCACATGGGGTCAGCCTTACCTGGCCACCTTCCCCTTTTCCCTTACAAGCATCTCTCCTAACAAATTCCTTGCATACTTAACTTTGTCTTGGTATCTGTTCTTCAGAGTACCTGGACTAACACAAACTGATTAAAAGGACAGCTCTGCGAGGCACAGAACCACATGTTTGGTATCTTGCATGTTGGGTCAGTAGGAGGAACATAAGGATATGTATTGAATGGGGTAGCTGATAGAGGCATTGAGAACTCTCAACAATGGTATCCTGTGTGGGGTTTTGGTAAGAACTTGTGAATCAAAAAAAGAACTGAGAGTGAAACTTTTCATTAGGAAGCTTTAAATTAAAAGACAAAATATCCCAACAAGTAAATGTATAATGATTTGAAAATGTGAAACCAAATATTTGGATTTAAAAAGCATATGAATTTGAGAACAAAGAAAGTATAGGGTTTGGAGACAGCCAGATCTGAGACTGAGCCCCAGATCATCTTTGTGATCTTGGGAAAATTACTGTGTCACTGGATTTTTTTTTTTTTTTGGAACAGGGTCTCACTCTGTCATCCAGGCTGGAATGGAGTGATGCAATCACAGCTCACTACAGCCTCGACTTCCTGGGCTCAGGTGATTCTCCCACCTCAGCCTCCCAAGTACCACCACACCCAGCTGATTTTTTTGTACTTTTTTGTAGAGACGGGGTTTTGCCATGTTATCCAGACTGGTCTCCATCTCCTGAGCTCAAGGGATCTGCTCACTTCGGTTGCTCTACAGTGCTGGGATTATAAGAGTGAGCCATGAAACCTGGCTTTATTATTCAATCTTGATTCCAGTGATTTGCATTCCTCCTTGAATGTGAAGTACATAACTTCATCTACTGGCTCCCTGCAGGAGGCATCCTACCTGATTGACATTGGTCTTGACCATGGGACTTGCTGGGGCCAGGGGACTGTGTGGCTGAGACATAGGTGAGTCTGAACAGAAGCTCTTAAGAGCCAGTGCACAAGGTGGTTACTGCACTCTTTTCCCTCTGCCACAAGAAGCACAAGACCAAGTAGGGGCTGCTTCTACAGCCTGAATTCTGGAATAAAGCTGCAGAGCCACGATTGGCTGGTGGCTGCTGTCACTGACAGACAACATAAGCAAAATAAACTTTCATGGTTGAAAACCACTGAAGTTATTCTCCAAAGTTTTAACGTTGAAACTTTTCAGAATAAAGTTGAAGGAGTAGTTCAACTAACACCCTCACTTAGATTCTCTAATTGTTAACATTTTTTTTTGTTGTTGTTGAGACAGAGTCTTGCTCTGCCACCCAGGTTGGAGTGCAGTGGCTGGATCTCAGCTCACTGCAAGCTCCGCCTCCCAGGTTCACGCCATTCTCCTGCCTCAGCCTCCCGAGTAGCTGGGACTATAGGCGCCCGCCACCTCGCCCGGCTAGTTTTTTGTATTTTTAAAGTAGAGACGGGGTTTCACCATGTCAGCCAGGATGGTCTCGATCTCCTGACCTCGTGATCCGCCCGTCTCGGCCTCCCAAAGTGCTGGGATTACAGGCTTGAGCCACCGCGCCCGGCCCCCTAATTGTTAACATTTTGCCACATTTGCTAAATTTGTCTTGTTCCCTCCCTCAGTATGGAGCTCCCTATTTTTGCTGAAACATTTGAGAGTTAGTTATAGGCATAGTGATATTTGGTTCCTAGATATTTTAATATATATATCGTAAGAACGAGGATTATTTCCTATATGACCATGACACTATGATCATATCCAAGAAATATAACATTGATATATTATTTAGTATATAGTTTATGTTCAAGTTTCTCTGTCACAGTAACATTCTTCGTAAACTTTTTTCCTGATCCAAAATCCAAGCAAGGACCATGCACTGATAATAAATGTAGATCTATTTAGTCTCCTTTAATTTACAACAGTTTCTTTTTTTTTTTTCCCTCAGAATCTATTTATTTATTTATTTATTTTAACTTATTTATTATTATTATACTTTAAGTTCTAGGGTACATGTGCATAACGTGCAGGTTTGTTACATATGTATACTTGTGCCATGTTGGTGTGCTGCACCCATCAACTCGTCAGCACCCATCAACTCGTCATTTACATCAGGTATAACTCCCAATGCAATTCCTCCCCCCTCCCCGCTCCCCAGGATAGGCCCCGGTGTGTGATGTTCCCCTTCCTGAGTCCAAGTGATCTCATTGTTCAGTTCCCACCTATGAGTGAGAACATGCGGTGTTTGGTTTTCTGTTCTTGTGATAGTTTGCTAAGAATGATGGCTTCCAGCTGCATCCATGTCCCTACAAAGGGCACAAACTCATCCTTTTTTATGGCTGCATAGTATTCCATGGTGTATATATGCCACATTTTCTTAATCCAATCTGTCACTGATGGACATTTGGGTTGATTCCAAGTCTTTGCTATTGTGAATAGTGCCGCAATAAACATACGTGTGCATGTGTGTTTATAGCAGCATAATTTATAATCTTTTGGGTATATACCCAGTAATGGGATGTCTGGGTCATATGGTACATCTAGTTCTAGATCCTTGAGGAATCGCCATACTGTTTTCCATAATGGTTGAACTAGTTTACAATCCCACCAACAGTGTAAAAGTGTTCCTATTTCTCCACATCCTCTCCAGCACCTGTTGTTTCCTGACTTTTTAATGATCGCCATTCTAACTGGTGTGAGATGGTATCTCATTGTGGTTTTGATTTGCATTCCTCTGATGGCCAGTGATGATGAGCATTTTTTCATGTGTCTGTTGGCTGTATGAATGTCTTCTTTTGAGAAATGTCTGTTCATATCCTTTGCCCACTTTTTGATGGGGTTGTTTGTTTTTTTCTTGTAAATTTGTTTGAGTTCTTTGTAGGTTCTGGATATTAGCCCTTTGTCAGATGAGTAGATTGCAAAAATTTTCTCCCATTCTGTAGGTTGCCTGTTCACTCTGATGGTAGTTTCTTTTACTGTGCAGAAGCTCTTTAGTTTAATGAGATCCCATTTGTCAATTTTGGCTTTTGCTGCCGTTGCTTTTGGTGTTTTAGACATGAAGTCTTTGCCCATGCCTATGTCCTGAATGGTACTACCTAGGTTTTCCCACTTCCATTCACAATTGCTTCAAAGAGAATAAAATACCTAGGAATCCAACTTACAAGGGATACAACAGTTTCTTGACTTTTTTGGGTTCATCTTTCATACATTACATTTTTGAAGAGTTTAGGTCAGTTGTTTTGTAGACTATATCACTTTTTGGATATACCTGATTTCCTCATAATTCTTTAGATTCAGGTTAAATACTTATGTGAGGAATACTACATAGATTATATTGTTTATATCACAACCAAGAAGCACAAATAAAGTCAGATTGTCTCATTTTGGGTGACGATATGTTTGACCACTTGACGATGATATCCACCAGATTTCTCCTTTGAAAAGTTTCATTTATCCATTTGTATTTTGTCAGTAATTTGTGAGGTGATACTTAGAGACTATGTGAATATATTGATCCTCAACAAACTTTCTCTATTGGTTTTAGCATCTATTGATGATCCCTTCCTGTACCAATGGTTACATTGGTAGATGCAGAATGGTGATTTTCCCTATTCTATTATTCATACGACTTTTATTATCTGGCATTGTTTTGGTACAGAAAACTCCCTTCATTCTTTCCACACTTATTTATTCTTGAGTATCATTACGGATTCATTAATTTTTAGTGTACACGTCATAAAATTTCAGCATTATTCTTTGTGTTATGCAAACTCTCCCAAATTTGGACAACGGGAGCCCCTTTGAGTTTGGTACCCCGTCCTTTTTAACATGTTTCTATTTGTCTGTATTTTATAGTTAGTTATAGGCTTTCTGGCACAGTAACAATCCAGGCTTATCTTAGATATTTACTGTCACAGACTTGATTCTTTTTATTTGGCAGAGACACTGACAGAGTGAGACTAAGATTTGGGGAGCTGGTTGATAAAGAAGGCAAGAGAGGGGATTCAGAGTAAGAAAATATTTGGGGGCAATTCTTGGCCTAAGATTTACCTTGGGCATGTCTCTTGAACTCTTAAAACCTGAACTTTTTTTCCTGGAAAATGAAGATTTTTATGCCAATTGCTTGGGTAGGTTGTGAAAATTAATAAACCCAGCCCTCTGATTGGTACATAGTATTTTTTGGCCATTATCACTAGTGACAACCTTTCAACTAGGTTAATTTCGCATACTGGTGAACTCCAATTACCTGCCTCCAATGGGTTTATGATCAAACTTGCTTAAGTTTATGTTCAGAGGCTTTGCTTCAACGTGGCTCTAAGATGTTCTAAGGGCACTAGAGTGTTTCTAGGTAAGGTTAAATGGGTACAGGCTCTAAAAGGCCGACGAAACAGAGAGCTTTCATGGGAATCGTATGCAAATTTGAGGAAGTAAAAGATACACCCACTCCCCAACCCTATATGTATATATGTACATTTCGTGGTTTGAATTAGGATCTTAAATGAAATATAGCCTGGTAAAATGTAGCCTGGATGTAAATCCAAGCTCCGTCACTTAATTTCCCGTTTGAAAAAGTGAAGATACTTATACTTTCCTGGCGCAGTGGTTGTGAGTGTAACATTTGGGCCAAGGACAGAGTCAGTCTATCGTGGCGCAGGGTCATATTTGTACCTTAGACGGCACTTCCACCTGGTGGCGGCGCATTCCAATTGCAAGGCAAAGGACAGAGTGGGGGAAAGGCTGAATTTGACACTCTTAAGTAAAGCCACAATATTAACCTACTGTAAGTGAAAACATTTCCATCCTGTACCTACGGAGTGCTTACTTCAAATAACACTCACGTCCTGGTAGGACAGAGGAATTAGACAATGCGCTGAGTTTTGCCTGCAAGGGCATTCATTCATTCATTCATTTAAGAAACATCTGTTGAGCGCTGACTGTGAGCTGTGCTCTGTTCTGCGCGCTTGGGATACATCAGTGGACTAGAGCCAAAAATTCTGCCCCGGGATGCCTTCTCCTATACATCCTGTACTACATAAACTAAACTAGAAAATTTGTAGAGCTCTTACGAATTACAACGTCTTCTCCAAAGTCAAGGCGACATGTCTCGAGGCCTCTATTACCATGGCTAAGAGGAGAACGGGGTGCAGACCCACTCCAGCCGAACTAAGAACCTACCCGGCACAATTGAAAGTTGAGACACGCGCTAGAAGATGTCATCGCTGACAAAACAGAAGACGCCTTCCCCATTCCCCGCCCCCCCCGCCAAAAACATATATTCTTTTAGGGAAGCAAGCGCTTCACCTGGGTGGCCGGAATCGAACCTGCAGAGGCCGGAAGGCGGAGGGCAACGACGCCTGTGGGACTCTGTTTCCCTGCAGAGCCTACGTGGTGGGTGGTAGGCAGGCCGACCGCTCTGGGGGCCCTGCACCTCTCGGTCGGTGACAGCACCCAGGTATCGAGCACAGGTAACGCGCCCGGCTCCGAATCTCGGGGTCTCAGCCCCGGAATCCCCAGCGAGACCTAACGCCCCCTGGTGGCCGTGCGCAGTCTGAGTGCTGGGTCCGGAACAGAACTGTCCTGCGGAACTCCGAGTGCGCGCTCCGTTTCCGGGGGAGGAGGGCGAAGAAGGACTTGCGCGCGACGTTCTCATCGCTGCTATGGAGGCGCTGACCATGGGTGTCCGGGCGCTGCGGCTCTGGCGGGTGGCATCCGGTTTGGGGATCAGCTGGAGTGAGTTTCAGAGGCCATGGGGACAGGGAGGAGGCCTAGAAAGTGTTGTCTGTCTGGATTGTACCTGAGGCGGGGCCGGGGACGTCCAGCGGGGCAGAGGAAGGAGGAGGGTTTCTCAGTCCCGCCGCGGCGTTCGGCCTTGCACAGCCTGGGAGGACAAATGTATGGGAACCAGGGGCTGGAGAAGGACAGGGGCAAGTGCAGGGGTCAGGGTCAGGCCGCGGGAGGAGCTTGGGCCGCCTCTGGGAAGCAACGCACGTTCCGTGCACATCTGTCCATGTCTTCCCTGGGAGTACTCGGACTTGCCTTGGCAGGTCCCGTGATTTGGCTTTTGGGAAATAAACTCAGCGTTTCTCATTCTGGATATTGATAGTTTTGGTATGGGACCTTTAGTTTCCTGAAATTTTATTCTTTTCCTTCAGACCTTTTCAAACCGACCACTTTCTTCACCTTCCCAATGACTCTAGTCCAGTTTTGACTCCGTTTCCTGGTTACTTTTTGCCCCTTATTGTAAAGCACTGATTGGAAACACGACAGAGGAAATTGGTGGGAAATAGCCATCTGATGTGAAAGAGCCAGATTTAAAAGTAGAGACACATATCTGGGCCAGCTCTGTTTCTTCCGCTGGGGTTTGTTAATATTACAAATCGGTTTAATTTTACCTCTGAGCGCAGTTTTGGCAGTATGTTAATCATTTTTTTCAGTCTTCATATTTATTGTAATTTCTTCACAGGATTTATAGCAACATCTCCAGCTTCTCAGCTGTCGCCGACAGAATTGACAGAAATGCGGAATGACCTCTTTAATAAAGAGAAAGCCAGGCAGTTATCATTAACTCCCCGAACTGAGAAGATAGAAGTTAAGCATGTTGGGAAAACTGACCCCGGTACTGTCTTCGTGATGAATAAAAACATTTCAACTCCCTACAGTTGTGCCATGCGTAAGTAACAGAATCAGGTTACAGTTTTGACCCTTTTACTTGAGCTGTGTGGAAGAACTGGTGCAGGAGACAGGATGTTGTAATTACTTCTGATCATCTGCGGCCGTGGCAATCCCTTTATACCAAAATCCTTTCTTGAGATCTGCATGGTGACTGCTCCCACCACATCACAGCCGTAGCTAAAAGCGAGCAAATCCCAGCTACTTGGGAGGCTGAAGCAGGAGGAGAGCTTGAGGGCAGAAGTTCAAGACCAGCCTAGGCACCATAGCCACCTCGTCTCTCAAAAAATAAAAATGAATTAGCCAGATGTGGTGGGCGCAGAAGTCCCTGAATTTCCCAGAGGTTCTTTATCTGGCACCTTATTGTTTATTCACTGTCCCTTTAGCTCTGGAGGGTACTATGAGTATTGCAAGATTGGCAGTATAGTGCACAGATTGTCCTACCTGGGGCTTTCTTGAATCTGGCTTTGTTTAGGGTACTAGATTATTTTCTGGCAGAAGGTGGCCAGACCAGAGTGTATTAAGGTGGCCAGACCTCAGTGCATTGTTACTAGTGTGCTTTCTCCTTTAATTTAATTTTAGAGATGGGGGTCTGGCTCTGTTGCCCAGGCTGGAGTGTAGTAGTACTCTCATAGCTTACTGAAACTCCTAGCCTCAGCCTACCAAGTAGCTGGGACTACAGGCACCCACCACCACACCTGGCTAATTTATTTTTATTTTTTGAGAGATAGGGTGGCTATGGTGCCCAGGCTGGTCTTGAACTTCTGGCCTCACGTTATCCTCCTGCTGCAGCCTCCCAAGTAGCTGGGATTTGCTTGCTCCTTTTAGCTGGGCTGTGATGTGGTGGGAGCAGTCACCATGCAGGTCTCAAGAAAGGATTTTGGTGTAAAGGGGTTGCCATGGCCACAGATGATCAGCTTTTTTTGCTGCCGAAATTTCTTTCTCCCCTCTTCATTGTATAGCCTAACTTACGTCTATCATCTGTCTTCCATTGAGCTCTCTCTGTGTTGTATTTTTGTTTGCATTTATATGTACGTGTAAATGTGTGACTGGGAATGTGCATGGGGTGAATGTGATTGGGATAAAAGTATTTATATCTTAAAGGAGACAGCTGTGCCCCATGTGTGATTTGGTGTGGAAATGAAGGGAATAAGAACCTCTGTATTTTATTTTTGATCAAAATGTTTTGATAGTACCTTTGGTAGAACTGGTACTATTTAAATTAAAGAAGCGCCAAAATAGATACAGGCATGACTAGCTGCATTGCTTAAACTTTTGGAAAACTCAGTAATGATTCCATTTAGGTAATTAACAACTTTGGTAGAACTGGTACTATTTAAATTAAAGAAGCGCCAAAATAGATACAGGCATGACTAGCTGCATTGCTTAAACTTTTGGAAAACTCAGTAATGATTCCATTTAGGTAATTAACAACTTTAGTTATCAGCTTAAACTGGCCTAAAGAGTGTACACTCCCTCTTAATCTTCCTTCACTCTGGCACTTGAATTAGTACTTATAAAATATTTACTCATTTGGTTTTCAAGTATTTCTGGAACCTCTGCCATATGATAGGCATTAGGATTACAGAGGAGGATAAGACAAAACTCAGGCCCTTAAGGAGCTTTATACACATCACATGTAGTGATACAGTTTCTGAAGCATCCTCAGCATGACCCGTGCTCTGAGACTTTCTTGTCATTCATGCTTGCAGTCATTCAGTAAACTGTTATTGAATACCTGCTAGTACTAGTGAATACCAGGCCTGGTGCTAGGCTCTGGATATACTGATGAGTGAGCAAAAGTAGACATGATCCCTGTCTTTACAGAGCTTATGTAGGGGTCGATAATTTAGACCCTGTAGTTTGAGTACTTTTGTGAGTAGCTATGTAACTACAGAACATCTAATCACAGTTGGCATTGCATTCTGGGATGATGAAACAGACCAGAGCTGATTGGTTTATCTGGGAATTCATATTACGAAGAAATGGTAGCTACAGTATTTAACTTAAAGCATCTATGTCGTGGAAGTAAGAGATGGTTTGGGAGCAAGACCCAAAACCAATCTAGAACTGATTTTTGTAGCTGTGTGTTAATATATTTCCCTTTTCTTTGGAGTTGTGTGTGTATCTATCCAAATACATCTGTGATGCTGCTCTCTAAATATTCAAGTGTAACTCTTAGAAAATTGTTTCATTAATAATTGACAAATTAATTTCAAACTAGATATAGCCTTAATGAATTTTGTAAATGGTTTGGGTAATTTTATTAATAACCAATAAGACCTTGAGTATATCGGGTATTATTTTATTTATTTATTTACTTATTTATTTATTTATTTATTTTTGAGACGGAGTCTCACTCTGTCACCCAGGCTGGAGTGCAGTGGCATGATCTCGGCTCACTGCAACCTCTGCCTCCTTGGTTCAAGCCATACTCCTGTCTCAGCCTCCCAAATAACTGGGATTACAAGCATGTGCCCCCATGCCTGGCTAATTTTTGTAGGGTATTTTTTTTTTTTTTTTTATTGATTATAGATGTAATATACTTTTTTTCTCTAAAAAGGACAATCTGCAGAATCTTGCCTTCCCATTGTTTTATTTCTAAATGTAGCACCTAAACATGTACCTTTTCACTCTGGATTTTGTTAGATAATCAGTGTGTTTTAAATTTCTAGATTTAAGTGAGTGGTACTGCAGGAAGTCCATTCTGGCTCTGGTGGATGGACAGCCTTGGGACATGTATAAGCCTTTAACAAAGTCGTGTGAAATTAAATTTCTTACTTTCAAAGATCGTGATCCAGGAGAAGTGAATAAGGTATTTCTGTCTCTACATTCTTTTTCTATTTCCCCAGTATCTTCACCTTTTTATTAAGACCTGTTTCCTATGGGGTGTAACGTAAAAATATGGCCAAGTTCAAATGTTGTGTTGTACTCTTTAGTCAATGTTTTACCTGTTAGATTAGGCACTTTTATAGTTCAAAAAATATCAGTGGCATCCATTTCTGGGTGTTTTTGGTATGCTATGTCTTTTATATTAATATCTTTTTTCAACTTACATTCATTAATCACTATATTGTGGGTGATTCCGTTTCCACTGCTACTGCTTGAATTCAGCGTTTGACCATCTTATCTAGATGATTTCAATAACTTTTTAACTCTTTCTGCTTACCCATGTCCCCACTTTTTTTTCCGGTACTTAAAAGTTGTTCTTTTACAGGCCTGTAACAGCTTTATTAAGTGACATGACTAAGGAGCATGTCACTTACACCTAAAGAACTTGCCTACCTGATAACATTCACATGGCTTTCCAGGGCCTGTATAATCTGTTCCCAGCCTGCCTTTCCAGCTTGGCCTCCCCCTTGCTTCTTTGCTTTTCCTCCTTGTTCTGGCCACATTAGAGTACTTGGCCACTGTATTAGTCCGTTTTCACATGGCTATAAAGAACTCCCTGAGACTGGGTAATTTATAAAGGAAAGTTTAATTGACTCAGTTTTTCATGGCTGGAGAGGTTTCAGGAAACTTAACAATGATAGTAGAAGGGGAAGCAGGAACATCTTACATGGAGGCAAGAGAGAGAGTGGGGAGGGAACTGCTGAACACCTTTAAACCATCAGATCTCATGAGAACTCACTCACTATCATGAGAACAGCCTGGGGGAAACCGCCCCATGATCCAGTCACCTTCCACCAGGTCTCTCCTTCGACCCCTGGGGATCACAATTCGAGATGAGATTTGGGTGGGGACACAGAGCTAAACTATATCAGTCACTAATGGTTTATGCTGTGCTATCCACCTTGCTTTTTTTGATGCCTTCTTCAAATGAGCATTTTCTTTTCTCTCTATTAAAATCCTATTTTTTACAATTCAATTAAAAGGCCATCTGCTTTGTGGTACCTTCTAAGTTTCTCCTTGTCAAAATTAATCCTCTTTTCTCTAAGGTCTCACACAACTTGGCTAGTCTCTAGATATGATATTTGAATTTTGTCTTGTAGCATAAACTGTTGAATGTGAAGATAGGGACCACTTCCCTTATTGGACCTAGTTCTTGATATACATACAGTAGGTGTTTAATAAATATTTGTTGAAATAGTTGAACAAGAAAATGATAGAAATGACAGTAATAGCCAACAATAGGTATGTATGTATTATGTATCAGGCACTGTTCTAGGTGATTTACGGGTATTAACTCGTTTAACCTTCATACAAACTCTACAGTGTTCATACTGTTCTCCCCATTTTCCCGATTAATAAACTGAGACAAAGAGAAGTTCAGCAGCTTGACCAAGGTTACTGATTTATGAACTAGTGGAGCCCAGATTTGAACCTAGGCATTCTGGCTGGAGTTCAACAGACACTTAAAGACATTTAAGTAGGATAGATGAAGAAGTACATGTTGCCACTTGTCTTCAAGGCCTGGGTCTGTACTTATTTTTAGTGTAATATGGTTGTATAGAATTTATAATGGAGAAGTGATCCCACTTTTGTAGTCCTCAAATGTTAAACAGAGCTTCTGAAAAGTGCTCAGAGTAGTGTCAGCAAGAGGGGAACACAATGGACAGTTACACTGCAGGTTTCTCCTTGTGACTGATCAGGTCATTGCTCTGATACCATCTCAATCAGGCATGTCCATGAATCAAAATGTGCTGGTAAGATGAAAGCCCAGTTGCTGCTGCTCTGCTGTAAATATGAGTAATCTGAACGACATGTTAGGGTGTTAGGTGTAGGATAAGAGTCACTAATCATTCATAAAAGTTGAGTTTTTTCTCCATATTTATAAATGGTATAAACAGTTACATAATTAATATCTTTATTTTACTTTAGCACAAGTTTGTTAACAAGTTAACTTTATCCTGGGTTAAAAAAAATACTTTCAGATAATAAAACTATCTGTCAGGGTTGACAACCATTATGGTGCTTGGTATCTTGCACAGAAACATTACTAAGAACCTGAAGTTGATGCTTCATTTTTTCTTGATTTTTGCTTGGTTGAGGTAATGTCATCGTCTGATGGTAACTGTTGCTACGTTGTGCGAACAGAGATATATGAGAAATATTTTCGAAGTCAAAAGTTCACTTACAATTTAATATTGTCGAAACTTTAGTGAATCTCAGTGTGCTTATATATATTTTATATATGTATGTATTTTTTTCTAGGCTTATTGGCGTTCCTGTGCTATGATGATGGGTTGTGTGATAGAGAGGGCATTCAAAGATGAATATATGGTCAATTTGGTCAGAGCTCCGGAAGTTCCTGGTAATATACACATATAAATATATGTCTTTTTGTGATCCTTAAATATTTTGGTACCTATTTTTGATGATGTATAGAGTTTAGTTCTAATTTTATCTAGTATAAATTACCATTATACATGTTTCATTTATCATGAGTAACAAAATCTATCTTATTATGATGAAGCATGAAGTAGTCTTTGCAGGTTAATAATTAACATCATAGAATTACTGGAAAATGTTTGTCTTGAATATGAATTTCATGGAATTCCACTATCTCAGCATTTATTTATTTATTTGAGACAGAGTCTCACTCTCGCCCAGGCTGGAGTGCAGTGACACGATCTTGGCTGACTGCAAGCTCCGCCTCCCGGGTTCACGCCATTCTCCTGCCTCAGCCTCCCGAGTAGCTAGGACTACAGGCGCCCATCACGACGCCCAGCTAATGTTTTTGTATTTTTAGTAGAAATGGGGTTTCACTGTGTTAGCCAGGATGGTCTTGATCTCCTGACCTTGTGATCCTCCTGCCTCGGCCTCCCAAAGTGCTGGGATTATAGGCGTGAGCCACCGCTCCTAGCCCTCAGCGTTTATTTTTTTACAACGTTAAGCATATATTTCCAAATTGCATGTGTAGAGGAGGAGGAAATATGAGTATAAGTAGACTGCTGGAAAGAGCTGTCCTTAGGTGGTAATATTTCACCAGATATGACTGTTACTCTGGAGAGAGACAGCACTGTGGTGAGATGAAAGGGTGTACATTGTAATTTTGCTAAAACTAGGATTTTGGAATAGTAAGTTTGGTAAGATCACATGTATAATTTTTTTTTTTTAAAGAAGTAGGTATACCTAAAATATGTGAAAGAAACTCAAGAAATGATTCTAAGAACAAAACGCCAAAAAGAAGCTATTTAGGCGATATAAAAGAAATTTAGCATTTCATGTCCATTAAGTTATTTATCTACTTACTAAATATGTTGTTCTTTTGAAAATTTTTTTTTTTTTTTTTTTTTTTTTTTTGAGACGGAGTCTAGCTGTGTCGCCAAGGCTGGAGTGCAGTGGCATGATCTTGGCTCACTGCAACCTGCAACTCGCAGATTTAAGTGATTCTCCTGCCTCAGACTCCCGAGTAGCTGGGATTACAGGCATCTGCCACCACGCCTGGCTAATTTTTGTATTTTTAGTAGAGACTGGTTTTTACTATGTTGGCCAGGCTGGTCTTGAATTCTTGACCTCAGGTGATCCACCTGCCTCGGCTACCTGGAATTTTTACATCTGATAACTTTATGAAATCTGTATGGTAATTAGCATTTTTGAAGAAAACTTCAATGTTTAAAAAATATTAGTGATTAGTGATTTGGGGTTAACAATCTTTTGGCTAAGGGAAATTTGATAGAGCTCTGGCAAGCAGCTGGAAGAATGGCAACCATTTTATAATTTGTAGAGTTGGGAGAGATTGCTAATCCTTCATTTCGTAGTCTAAATATTCAGTTGTTGCAAATTAGTAACTTTCTGTTAGGGCAGATTTGACTTTGCTTTTTATTTTGGTTGGATTTACAGTAATTTCTGGTGCCTTCTGTTACGACGTAGTTTTGGATAGCAAACTTGATGAGTGGGTGCCAACAAAAGTAAGTGTATTCTTCTGGAGTATTAATTTTAGAGTGTCTGCCTTTCTTTGTTAGAATGACTCCTGTGTTAGTTTTGTTGAATAGTACTGCACATTGAGGACATTTAAAAGAATCTATGTATCTATCTGTGTATCTATGTATCTGTCTGTCTGTCTGTCTATAGGTGTTGTTGCTTTTTCAGCGTATTGAAGACAGAGATATATGAATGAGAGTATTTACATCAACATGGTCAGTTGTCTTGAAACTCTATGTCCTGCTTGACCTTTTCTTGATGTTCCTTCTAAGCGGTTTTAAGGTAGTGGTTTTCAAGAGGCCCAGAATATAAAATATAAAAACTTAACTATCTTGACCGATATGGTAGTAGGGGGCCTGGCGCCATACCTGTTTGGATCACTGGAGCACAATTTGAAAACCACTCCCTTAAACCATTTTAACTTGTTGCATACAGTGAGGTCCCTGTATATACAAGGGGCACATTGAGAGCTGGGTGAATTAAAGAATCCAACTTTGACAAAGCTAACTCGAGCATCAACAAACGAAATATTAACAAACTAAACTCTTTGTGAATGGTCTGCCTTTGTAATGAGGATGGTCCTTGTTGGTCTGGGACTTGGGTAGCAACAGAGCCTAAAAAGGACAGTCTAGATCAGGTGCTCTGTAGGTAAGGGGTGCTGATGGTTATCAAAGATCAAGCCTGGAGACGTAATTCTGATTGGGAAGAATAGGCAAATACCTAATTCTTAATTAAACAAAACTATATGTCCTATGTATTGGGAGTCCGGAGATCTGAAAAGGGGAAGCCGTGTACCACATCATTTTATCATTTCCACTGTGTACATTCTTTTTATATTTAGTATCTCTGAAAATATATGAGCCTTATAGTAGATGGTATCTTGCAATTAGAATTTGTAGTGTGTTTTTGTTTTTGTTTTTTCCTTTAGTAATATATCTTAGATTTAGTGAAATACTCTAGTGGTTCTTAAAAGCAAAGATTTTGAAGTAAGGGCAGATCTAGTTTTAAATTTGGCCTTGGAAATTACTTTCTGTATAATCCTGCCCATATTACATAATATTGAGAGGGAGAGAAGAGGGAATCAAGAAAGAATGAGAAAAAGGGAGAGGGAAGAGAGAAAGAAGAGGATGGAAGGAGGGGAGGGAAAGGATTGGAACTATTTCTTCATGACTTCTGGGCTCCTGTCAGTGTAGCTTCCTTTTCAAGTATGTCTCCAAATTTAAGATTTTCTGGGCTCCTGTCAGTGTAGCTTCCTTTTCAAGTATGTCTCCAAATTTAAGATTTTCTGGGCTCCTGTCAGTGTAGCTTCCTTTTCAAGTATGTCTCCAAATTTAAGATTTTCTTTACTGGGGCGAGTTACGTAAAAACTGAGGTCAAGATTTAATTTTCATTATTTATGAAACATAACTGCTTTTTTCTTTCTTTCTCTCTCTTTTTTTTTAAGAGATGGGGGTCTCACGATGTTGCCCAGGCTGGCCTTGAACTCCTGGGCCCAAGCAATCTTCCTGTCTCAGCCTTCCTGGTAGCTGGGACTGCAGGTGTATGCCACTGTGCCTGGCTTTTGCATTTTTCTTTTTTAAAAGATAAAGCCTTACAAAAGAAATCTGCAAGCTGATTGCAAACTGCATGGAGTTGGGTTGAGTAGACAGCTTAAAGAAAGTAGAGTAGAGTTACATTGAAGGAATAGTTGTATTAAACCATGAATGTTGATTTTTTTATATGGTAAATTATTCTTTATAGAGAAGAGTCATTTCATGCAAAAAAGTCTAATAGGATTTTTATGGAAATAATTTTATTATAAAAATTACTTGTGTAATAGTGCTTGGTCTTTTCTGTATTAGTAATGATTTGTAGTATGAAAGTTTAATTAGAATTTTTATTAAAAATCTTACAAACATTGTTAATGTGTATTATTCATCATTTTAATTGTGTAAAATTGACATTTTTATTAAGCAAAAACTTAATATTGGACATGTTATACTTTTACAGGGTTGGTGATGATGTTACATTTCTAGTGAAACTTTCTTAATTATGAAAACAATAACTTTTTCCCCATACATTTAATAAACTTAGTTTTATTCATACTGTAAACACATTTTTATGTCTTGCTATTGAATTATTGGCATTTTTACTTGGTGCATCATAGTTTTAATAACATTTAAGATTGTGTAATTTGAATGAAATTATAATATAATTTGGATAAAATTTCTTTATAGGTTTATTTTCAGTAATTAGTATTAATGAAGGCTGACACCTTAATTACTGGTAAATAAGAAGTTTTATAGTTTATGGTCGAAAACTTCATTTGTTGCAAATTAATAACTACCTGTTCTAACAAACTTGATTTTGTCTTTTATTTTAGTTGGATTTGCAGTACTAAGCATAGAGTTTTGTCTGAACTGGCTTATGGAGAAATGCTTTTCAGTAAATTGTTACTAAAGGTTATTACTTTCATTTTTAAGGAGAACTTACGTTCTTTCACAAAGGATGCTCATGCTTTAATTTATAAAGATCTTCCATTTGAAACTCTGGAAGTTGAAGCAAAAGTGGCATTGGAAATATTTCAACACAACAAGTAAGTGTTGGCTTTCTTTAAATCAAGGCTAACTCTTCCTGTATTATATGTAATAAAGAAAATTCAGGTCTTAAGAATTTTTATATTTGATATACATATGACAGTGTATTATTTTCCACTCTGAGACCTCTGTTTCTGATCTCATTTATTTTGCTGAGGAAAATGTTCCCCACCTCCCTTGATAATTTTCTCACTTTGTTTTACTTCTCTGTTCTTGGACCAGCCTTTCTCATTATTATCAACATAGTAGTATGTTTCCTTTTTTTCTTTCTAGTGTGAAGTGATAACGCACGTTAAGCAACTATATAATTTTGTGTATTTGGCAGCGTTTCTCTCCTACCCCTCCACACTTAAAATGACACTGATAAGATTGAAAATGCAAGCAGTTTGGAAGAGGGCTAATAGCTGAAGTAAAATGTTTACACAGCCAGGTTTTAGTGTTCTGCATGTGAATTATTCATTTGATGGATTTTCTTTAACATTTTAATTCCTGCCTGGCTTCTCAATTCTCACTCAGAAAACTTTCACTTCACCTTCTACTACCGGTTATAAGAACATAAGCTACATTTTAATGTTAACCTAATAGAATATTAGAACTTTAGAAAGAGAAATCTGTGCTGTAAAAAAAACCAAAAAAAAAACCACCAAAAAAACCCCAAAAAACCAGAGTCTGAAGTCAAAATATGCACCTACAAATTGTTAAAGGTTATAGATTAGAATTTCTTTAGGTATATAGAAGTTGAATTACAAATTCTTAGAGGGATAGGTTATCATAAATATATTGGGTTAGTTATTGAGTGTGTTTTTGACACATACTTTATAGCTTAGCATTTTTCAAAGCTATCTGTCTCATAATATTCTTCCATAAGATGTTAATTGACATATGAAACCATGTACTGTGTTAAGCTGAGTTTGAAGAACAGTGGCTTAAAAAATTTTACTCATTGCACTCAAGGGTCTCCGAAAGTGGACACTGAAAATTTCCCAAATATATTTGCCCATGAAACACTTTATCTTGAAACATTTTTAGCGTGTCCTGGAACCAGTGGACTTAGAAACCAGTTGTAATGTACTGTTTTAACTAGAGTACAGATAGTATTGTAGAACCAAACCACCATTTATAGCTTTGATTCTACAAGAAAATTCTTTGGACTGTCTGAACACGTCAAGTCACTCTCTGTGCCAGAAGTCTAGGCACATGCTCCCAAAAGAAATATAATATGAGACATCTGTATAATTTGCAATTTTCTAGTAGTTACATTGAAAAAAAGTCAAAAGGTGAAGTTAATTTTAATGATTTTATTTAAATGATACATCTAAAATGTTATTTCAGTGTAATCAATATTAAAATATTGATGTTATTTTATATTCTTTTTCACTCTAAATCTTCAGAACTTGGTATGTGTTTTACACTTAAGGCTCATTTTAACTAGTACTAATCACATTTAAGTGCACCGTGGTACTTTACTGGACAGTGTACTTTTGACTTCCATTCAGTATACATTGAGATTTCCCATTCCGCTACCTAACTGTCAGGGACTGTAGGGGCTTCTGGGACTTTTGTAGCTTAGTTGAGTGTGTGGTAGGAGGAAGGGGATAGTTCTGGAGGAAGCTGGACAGGACAGAAGAGTTGAATCATTGAAGGTGGGTCTGTGATTGAGCCTTTCTGCTGCAGGGGTAATGGTGGGGCCTTTTTGTGGCTTTGACTCTCAGGGGACAGGAGCATCTCTTGGAGGTGGGTCAGGAGGGACAAGTATTCAAGGTACTTGGCACCCTTATTAGTGCCTGGGGGACTGTAGCAGTCAGGGGGTGTTTTTGCATAAACCAGTGTTCCCCAACTTTGCCGCATAATTGCGCATACACCTGTGGTGCACATACACATATTACTTGTTTAGCACCCTGGGGTAAATGGACAAAGCTCTCAATAGTAAATGGTAAAGTCGTGGTTTGAACCTGGGCTGTGCAGTTTCATCTGTGCCTTTAGCTATACTGACAGGATTGGGTAGATTTGAGAGACACTGGGCAGTCAAATTGACAACCTGATAATGAATTGAATGGAGGGGATATGGTTGGAGAAAGAAATCAAGGAAATCTCCCAGGTTTTTCACATGGACACCTGGGTGGTTGGTGGTGGTGTACTAAGACAGGAAATTCAGGAGGAAGAACAAGTTTGGGCGGGAAAGAGGTGATAATTTGTGCAGTTTGGAAATTTCAGGGTAAGGTGCTTGTGGAACATCCTAGAGGGATGTCCAGATGGGTCTTGGAAACTGTGGTCAGAAGAGGTAGGAGATGAGAGGCAGAGATATAGGAGATATAACTACCTAAATTGTAGCTCAGAGGCTGGCCTAAGGAGGATGCTTGAAGTGAAAAGAGGGTGTAGCATAGAATTCTCAAAGGGTAGAGAAACACAAGAGTGGCCAGAGATGTAAAATAACAAGCAGTAAGGAATGCCACTGATACCCATGGAAAGAGCACTTTGAGGTTCGGTGTGGTGGTTCATCGCTATAATCCCAGCACTTTAGGAAGCTGAGGCAGGAGGATTGCTTGACGCCAGGAGTTTGAGACCAGCCTGAGCAACTTAGCAAGACCCTATCTTTACCAAAAAAAAAAAAAAAAGGTTAGCCTGGCATGGTGGCTCACACCTGTAGTCCCAGCTACTTGGGTGGCTGAGGCAGGAGGGTCGCTTGAGCCCAGAAGTTTGAGGCTGCAGTGAGCTATAATTGTGCCACTGCATTCCAGGGTGGGTGATAGAGCAAGACCCTGTCTCAGAAAAAATCAAAATAAATAAAAATGGAAAGAAAGAACACTTTGAGAAGTGGAGGTGAGCAATGGTATTAAGAAAATGAGGAACAAAAAGTGTTCATTGGGTTGACACCAAGCAGGTACCTGTGACTTTGTTGAGAACAGTTTGGCAGAGTCATGGGGCTGTGGCCAGATTAAAGGGAGGTTCCAAGTGTAACCCACTCTCGAAAAGTATGGCTGAAGAGGAAGAGAAAGGGAGGAATCTTTAAACACTTTTTCACTTATTTAGGGTTAAAAAAATGTTTTTTTCTTTGCTGCTTTTCAGGTACAAAATAGATTTCATAGAAGAGAAGGCATCTCAGAACCCTGAGAGAATAGTCAAGCTACACAGGTAAGTAAAAGTCTAAAAACTGGCTGCTGTGTTAGAGTAAGGCTTAGCTTTATTGTTATCTGAATGAAGCATATGACCAAAAAAGATGAATTTGTACCTTATTTTGTTCTTTTCACCTTATTTTTTTTGCTTTGTTCATTGTTTTGATATGGTGGTAAATGGAAGCTTTAAATTACCTTCAGGAACACTTGTAGTTTCTATAATCCTCATTTTATTGTTTGCTATTTTTATTTAATTTTGAGTTGAAAACCACTGTTTAAGAATGTAATTTTTAGGAGTTAGTTTTGAAACTGGGCAAGATAGTCATTGTTACGAATTGAACATGTTAATTCATATGAATATTGACTGACTAGTAATTATATATGATACATGTTAAGCCAGAATGTGCTTTCTGACACATGGATAAGAAAGGTTCACTGCTTATGATGACATTCTCCCATGGAGAGCAAGTCCCAAGACAATGCATTCTGCAGAGATGACTTCATGACCTGGATCTGTTTTCTCAACCTCCTGTTTTTATGAATTGGACTTAACTTTTTTCCTCTAGAAACTGCCCTTTGTTTCTGAACACAATCTGTCCTACACGCTGAATTCTAAACTTTGTTATATGGGTTGTTTTAAGGTTGTAGATGATCGGTTTTAGGCAGTTGAATCAGCTTGATAGCATGATGTGTTGTGTGACTCTTAAAGACCTTAAAATTTATATCAATGCTAATTAAGAAAATGGTTCATTTGATTTAATTTTCAAAGTTTTAGCCTCTTTACTTGAGGTCATTATGTCAGGGGTCATCAGAAACTAAATTGAACCATATATAATGTTCTTGATTAGGGATGCTAGCAGCAAAGAGAATGAAGAGATTTCTTTTTCAAGCTCTTACAAATTATTTGATGTTGCAGTTTTGTTTGTTTATTTTTAAATCAATCAGAATAGGTGACTTCATTGATGTGAGTGAGGGCCCTCTTATTCCAAGAACAAGTATTTGTTTCCAGTATGAAGTGTCAGCAGTTCACAATCTTCAACCCACCCAGCCAAGTCTCATACGAAGATTCCAGGGTGTGTCTTTACCCATTCACTTAAGAGTAAGTAAAGCTTAAAGTTCCAGGCCTTCCAATTTGGGTATAGATATAATTCCGGACTTGATTTTATACCAGTTTGAAGACTATAAACTTCTAATTTTTCATAAGTTATATGACACTAATATTTTGTAAACTCAGGTTTATGATTAAAAACAAAGTTGCCCACGGTGTAAATATACAGTTACAAAAGAAACATTAGTTGAAAAGATTAAATCAAATTGATGTAGTATTTAAAATTTTCAAATTAGCATAGGTGAGGGTACATTGACAGAGCGGGTATTAGAGTGCATATTGGTAAGACCTTTCTGGAATGCCTTTTAAGCTTAAATTTGGCATGATCTTCCCACTAATTTTAATGATCCATTCATGACCCGAAGCCTGACCTTTTCCACATTGCTCCCACCCCTTGCTAATCTTTTTATTTAAATTTTTGATTTTGAGATAATTGCAGTTATAAGACATAGAGAGATCCCATGTATCTTTACTTGGTTTCCTCAATGGTAGCATCTTGCAGTACTAAAATACAGTATCACCACCAGGGTATGGACAGCGATACAATGAAGATACAGACCAATTCCTTCACCAAGCGGATCCCTCATGTTGGCCTTTTATAGACACACGCATTTACAGCCACTTCCCTCTGTTGCCCCCATTACCCTGCCTGCTTCCCCTTGCCAACTACTTATCTGTTTTCCTTTTCTATAATTTTGTTACTTCGAGAATATTACATGAATGGGATTGAACAGTATGTAATTTTTTGGGATTGGCACTTTTCACTCAGTATAATTATCTGGAGATTCATCCGAGTCATTGAGTATATCAGTAGTTCATTCATTCTTATTGCTAAGTAGTATTACTTGGTCTGGATATATCATGGTTTGTTTAACCATTCATCCATCAAAGGACATCTGAGTTCTTTTCAGTTTTTGGCTATTACAAATAAAGCTGCTGTGACATTGTGTGCAGGTTTTTGTGAATATTTCTCTGGGCTAAATATAGGAGTGCAGTTGCTGGGTTATGTGATAAGTGTATGTTTAGTTTTTTAAGAAACAACCAAATGTTCCAGAGTAACTGTACCATTTTACATTCCCACTGGCAATGTATGAGTGATCAGTTTTTCCACATCCTCACTAGCATTTGATGCTGTCAGTACTTTTTTTGTTTTAGTCATTCTGGTACATTTGTAGTGATATCTCATTGTAGTTTTAATTTGAATTTCTCTATTGACCAATGGTATTGATCATTCTTTTCATGTACTTATTTGCCATCTATATATCTTCATTGGTGCAATGTCTGTTTATGTCTTTTGCTAGTATTCTAATTAGATTGTTTTACTTTTTAACAGTTGAGTTTTGAGAGTTCTTTATGTGTTGTAGATATTAGTTTTTTGTTAGATATGTAGTTTTCAGATTTCTCTCTTTGTCTTTACCTTGTGTTTGTATATGTGGCTTGTTTTCTCATTCTCTGAGCAGCCTTTTGCAGAGAAGACGTTTTTAATTTTGATGAAACTAGTTTATCAAAATTTGATCAAATTTTTGTTTTTATGGATTATGTTTTTGGGGTTAATTCTGAGAACTCTTTGATTAGCCCTAGATCCCAAAGATTTTCTCCTTTTTTTTTTCTTCCTAAAGGTTTTAGAGTTTTACATTTATTTAAATCTGTGGTCCATTTTGAGTTACTTTGTCTATGAGTGTGAGATTTAGGTTTAGGTTTAGGCTTTTTTTTTTTTTTTTTTTTTTGGTGGGCTATAGATGTCAAATTGCTCCAGTACCATTCGTTGAAAAGGCCACTCTTCCTCCACTGAGTTACTTTTGCATCTTTCTTAAAAATTAGCTGAGCATATTTATGTAGGTCTATTTTGGGTCCTCTATTCTGTTCCATTGATCACGTATGTTTAGTTTTCTACCAGTACCACACAGTCTTGATTACTGTAGCTCTAAATAGGCTGTGAAATCAGGTAGAGTAATTCCTCCCTTGTTACTATTTTTTAATCAAAATTGTTTTAAGTCTTCTAGTTTATTTGAGTTTTAATGTTAGGATAATATTTTCAATCTCAACAGAGTCTTCCTGAGATCCTGATAAGAAGTCCATTAGAGCTGTATAGCAGTTTGGGGAGAATTGACATCTTTAATATGTTGAGGTTTCCAGTCTATGAACTTACTATATCTTCTTACTTATTTATATCTTCTTTCATTGCTCTCATTTTGTAAAATCTAGCACACCTCTCATGTACGTTTGACTTTGACTTTTCTCCACATACCTGCTTCTTTTCCTAGCCTTCCCAATTTCAGAAAATGGGATCATCCTTTAACTCAAGCTTGTCCAACTCACAGCCCGTGGGCTGCATGTGGCCCAGGATGGCTTTGAATGAGATGCAAATTTGTAAACTTTCTTAACTTTCTTAAAACCTTATGAGATTTTTTTGTGACTTTTCTTTTTTTTTGTTAGCTCATTAGCTGTCATTAGTATTAGCATATTTTATGTGTGGTCCAAGACAATTCTTCTTCCATTGTGGCCCAGGGAAGCCAAAAGATTGGATACCCCTGGTTTCCTTAGTTGTTTAAGGTAATCCTTGATTCTCTTTTTCCCTCGTAGCCATGCCCCAGCCCGTCTATCCGCAAGTCCTTTCAACTTTTAACTCTGAGACATATTCTGAATCTATGCACCTTTTAGCATCTCATCTACTACTACTTCCCTTATCCAAGTTCCTCTTTGTTTTCACTCACCTTCCTTGCTTTCACTCTTGCCCTCTACAGTGCATTTTCCACTTAGTAGCCAAAGTGATCTTTTTAATACACAATCTGTTGTGTACTTCCTCTGCCCCAAACTTTCCAATGGCTTCCCTTGAACAAATCCCAACTCTTTACCCTGTCTCACAAAGCCCTGCATTATCTGATCCCTGCTTGCTTCTCTGACTTTATCTAACACCACTCCTTTCCTCATTCACTTTATTCCAGCCACAGCTCAAGGTCTCTACACCAGCAGTTCATTCCGCCTGAGTCAGGCATGGTGTTCCCTTCAAACATACCAATCAGCTCTTTCCCTAGAAGGGTTTGTGTGTTGATATTTATTAATTTTACCTTTTATTACAGATTTTATGCAGTGTGAAATAGTCACTGGCCTGCCCATATGCCTTGGTATCACTTTCAGTTGACCTAATAAAATTGATGTGGTCATGATACACTTTGTACAGGTTTCCTTAATGCATTCTGATAATCCTCTGCTACAGGAGATTGTTAAGGACTAAGGAAATTGAGTTTAAATTTTACTATTGTCTTGGGAGGCCAAGGCAGGAGAATCGCTTGAACCCAGGAGGCGGAGGTTGCAGCGAGTGGAGATCGCACCACTGCACTCTAGCCTGGGCGACAGAGTGAGACTCCATTTCAAAAAAAAAAAAAAAATTTACTATTGTCTTTGTTAGTTTTTTTTATTCTTTAGGGTAACTTGATGAATTCTTTGGGTCTGCCATTTCAGTGTGAAGATGTCACAGTTGGTTTTTAATGACTATCTTATTATGATTTGAAGAATGACTTCTAGAATATTGAAACTGGCTATTTAAGGATTGAACCACAATCTATGGGAAAGTAGGGCAGATTTTTGCTTCCTATTAGAAGAAATGCTTTCTGTGATGGAAATGATTAAGAGGGGCAAAAGTGAAAGAAGGGCACGTTCAATCCTTAAGTGTTTTTTTCTTAAATGCTCACTGCAACCTCTGCCTCCTGGGTTTAAGCAATTGAAGAAAGCAAAAAACAAAGCAGCTATCCTATGTAGTACCTTTTTTTGCTACTTTTATAACCACTTATCTATACTAGTGCTGCCTAGCTTTTTATTTATTTTGTTCTAAAAGCTATATAGTCTGTCCCTTTTACTTTGACTTTACTACTTTATTTAGTTCATCGCAAATCTTTTCTTTTCAAGGCACATTTTACGATATGGGATAAGCTATTGGAAAGATCTCGGAAAATGGTAAGTGTTTTTGACAGCTAATGAGTACTCTTCTATAAAGAAATTCATCAAAATTAACCAATAACAACCAAAGGGGTGGGGGGAAATGAAAGAAACAAAGAGAAAGGAAAAAAGTAAGTTGTCTCAATAGTCAAAGCAGTGTTGTGATTGTTCACTAGTGTTTTGGTAAGGGTAAAGTTGTAACTTGGCAGTTCTCTTTTGATTTTGTTTGTTAATGTCATGAAAATGATATTGTAGAACTTGAAGAGAAATAATATTACTATGTAATAGTAATAGTTCTTAATAGTTGTAATGGTATCAGTTAGATCTTAGGATTTTTTTTTGTAAACTTAATGAATATTTAAAGGATTAAGATTTGTCAGTTATATTTTAAAGCTGTCTTTAGCCATTAACAGTAAATGTGCAAATGTCCTCATGTCCTGAAAAACCAGATTTGAATGTTTGTGTTTTTGTAGTTTATTCTTTGTCATTAGCATTTAGACTTCATGAGTAGGAATGATAGTATTTTTTTTTTTGAGACAGAGTCTTGTTCTGTCTCCCAGACTGGAGTGCAGTGGTGCGATCTCGGCTCACTGCAACCTCCACCCCCCGGGTTCAAGCGATTCTCGTGCCTCAGCCTCCCAAGTAGCTGGGACTACAGTGCCCACCACTACGTCCAGCTAATTTTTTTGTATTTTTAGTAGAGACAGGGTTTTACTGTGTTAGCCAGGATGGTCTCGATCTCCTGACCTCCTGATCCACCCGCCTTGGCCTCCCAAAGTACTGGGATTACAGGCATGAGCCACTGCGCCCGGCCTGAGTGATTGTATTTCTTGACCACAACTATCCCTGTTTCCTATTTCATAGGTTAAGTGTGCCTCTTTTACTTAGGTTATCTGATAGCTGTCCTGTGTAATCTGGCCTCATTAGGCCTTCCTCCTTATCCTGATTTCCCACAATGACACAAACACTCTGGTTAAGCTTGCAAGCACATTAAGCATCACACATTAAACTTATTTTCAAGTTTGCTTAGTTTTTCTTTCTGGACTCCATTTCCCATTCTCTTTCTGTCTATTTACCACACAGTCATTCTTCACTACCTCGCCCGAGTCATACCTCCTCCGTGGAACAGTCTCAGAGTAATCTCTAACAAATAATTACTCATTCATATAAGTTTGTGCTTGATTGTATACATCCACATACTGTTTTTTGATTGTTTTCTTTGCCCGTACAGTTATCTTCTACCAAGCCTTTCAGGATTTGTTTTATTTGTGTAAGCCCAAAGTTTGAACACAACATTAGCACATGAAGGGGTTACCCAAGAAATATTTATTGACAGTTTTTCATAATGATATATAAACCTAGTTTTATTAATGACTGTACAGATAGGAATTATTGTTTACGGACTTCATCATAATGTTCTTGGGTAAGGGGTATATAAATTTTTTTTCTAAGGAGAAGAAATTATCTTTGAATGGAGAGAGTAATTTTCTCTTTTTAGTTGGTCACAGTGATCGTTTTAGATTAAGAAACTAAAGAAGAAATGTTCAGCATGTTTACTTGGAGTTAAGTAAAATTAAAAACAATTTAAAAAAGAAACAAAAGAAATGAATATTAAATAAATAGTTTGGGAAACTAAAGAAGCAATAGTAACTGAACACTTTAAAAGGAATGAAAAATGTAGAAAAACAGTAGAGACAGTGTCTTACCTAGAATATCTAATGATGTTAGTCAATACATATTTTTTCAAACATTTATTCTAGTTTAGTTGCTTTTTTCTACTGTCCATTTTGCTTTTCTGAAGGGATTAGATTAAACGTGGTTCATTGATTCAACACAGACTTACGATAGTTTATTGTGTACCAGGTACTGTTATGGTCTGGTGGTACAAAAAAATGAATAAAATGTACTTGCTGCCTTAGGGAAGTAATGTTGATTGATAATTAGACTTATACGGAGACAGTTCAGGTGTACATGCGGGGCTCTGGCATAAAGAAGAGGACTCAGACCAAGCTGGGGAGTTGCTTAAGGAAGGCTTCCAGGAATTGGAGTCTCTTAAGCTGATCTTAAAGGGTGAATAAAAGTGGACCATGCAGATACTCTGTTGGAGAATGGGTTGGAGGTTATCTCAGAGGAAGTCACTTGCCTACATAGAGAACATGATGAATGTAAGATGAATTTGAATGTACAGGTCACATGTAGGGTAGGTAATCAGTCAGTCCGTAAACAGAATATGAGGGGCTTGTGTTCCATGTTGTGGAACTTGCATTCCTGACTTTCCTCCTCCACCTCACTGAGATAATAGAGAGTAACTGGAGAATTTTGAGTAGGGAAGTGACCTGTTGATCAGCTATTCTTGTTTAAAAGCTCATTGTAGGGGTATCATGGGATATAGCTATGACTTAAGCCAAGAGTTCTGTTAGGGGGATAGAAGAGAATGAGGCCCTAAAGTTCAGCCACTATAGGGAGAAGGACTGTGAGAGTTAACTTAGGCTGAATGAGTAGGACTGTTGATGGAATATGCAGGTAGGAAGAAGAGAGTGAATTCTTGAATGCTGTCCTTAGGTAGCCGGGTGGAGCCCTTTACCAAGATAGATGATGCAGGCAGGACAGGTTTTGGGGGTGTTGAATTCAGATTTAGCTGTGTCTGTTTGATGAGTCTGAGTGACACAGAATAGAAATAGGGACATAGAGATATCTATTTAGACTAAATCTGTAATATGCTTCATTCTAAATGGAATTATACTCCAAAAGAAAATAAACTGATTTAAAATAGCTTGTTACAGCACTTCAGGTGTTTTTTCTTACACTAATGATTTTGTTTTACAGCTGAAAAGTAAAATGGCAAACTTGAGAAGCCTAGGTATAATATGCCTTAGATTATATTTTTGAATGGAATTATTGTTCTTTACCTGATAATTTATATTGGTTACTTAGCCTTTAAATCTTTCTCCTTACCTAACTTTCTGTAATAATTACTATTGAAGGAGAAAGATAAAGGGTCATTATAAGAGGGCTATGAAATGATTTAAAATGGTGGGTGAAGAGGTAAAACTGAAAGTGTTTATTAGAAAAGTAAAGCTATTCATGTTTTCACAGGTAACTGAAGATCAAACTAAACCAACAGAGGAATGTACATCTACCTAATAACTTTCTAAAATTTAAATAAGTTTAATAAATTAAAATAAATGTTTTTAATATGTTTGTGTGTGCTTATACAGATTAACCCTTTCTCCCCAAAATTAATAGTGATCTTTACTTTTTCTTTTCTCTAAAGTATGAAACACTTCATGTTGCTCAAATGGAAACTGTACAAAAACAGGTTACTCCCTTCCTGCTCCGTGGATGCAACACTTTGGCATGTTTTCTCTTTTTTTTCCTGCAGATCTAGGCAGATACATACAAATATAAATGTAATTTCTAAAAAACATAAATAGGATCATACTATACTTGCTTGCATTTTTTGCCAAACAGTGGCACAGTAAACATCCTTGTGCAAAAATGGCAAATGTTTGTAGTAAATAACGTTAACTGAGTATTTATCATGTGCTGGGCCTTGTGCTAAGCTCATCACCTGAAACCTTTTGTGTAATCCCCACAGTGACCTGTTGAGAAGATATTTCTATTTTTTAAATGAGGAAACAGCATAGAGCTTGAAAGTGGTAAAGTGGGAATTTGAACGGAGACAGTTTCACTCACATGCTCTTATGTTCTACGTTGCCTTATGTATAAATAATTTTGTAGGAATAGCTTTCTGGCAGTGGAATTATTGACAGGCGCTACCAGATGCTGGCTTCCCAAAGGTTTTGCCGAATGTTACTCCCAGTAACGGTGTCTGAGAGTGCCTGTTTACCCACACCTTGAGTAAGCCTTGGTAATCAGTCTTACAAAAATATTTTGCCAAAAAGTTTCTGCTTCAGTGTCAGCAAGTTTTCTGTGTCTTGTGCACAGGCTTCCTCTGAAGGCTGTATTTTTTTTTTTTTTTTTTTCTGGGTGAGGTCAGTCCGTATCTTCCTGTTTCTTGATTAACTTTCTCATTTTGCTAGCATTTGTCTCTATGCTCCTTTCTAGGAAAAAATGTCTTAAGAGGTGAGCCATTGCATGTCCAAAGTGGGTTCTGCACTTGTATTTGATGAACTATTAAGCTAGATACAGAATTCTAGATTGAAAAGTAGTTTTCTCTTCGAACTTTGAAAGCAGCTCAGTTATTTTCTGGCATCTGATTTTGCTAATAAAAGGTCTGATGCCAGTCTGATTCTTGTTCCTTTTTATGTAACCTGTTCTCTGCATCCCCTTCCCTCAACACACTCTGGACACTTAGGATCTTTTTATTCTTGGTGGTGTAAAGTTCGACAATCCTGTACCCGTATCTAGGTCTTTAGTCAGTTATTCTGCTTGGTACGTAGGCGGTCCTTTTAATTTTTGACATCTCTCTTTTATGTTTTTTTACTTTTTTTGTTCTTTCTTTTCTCTGGAGGTTCTTTGTTTCTCTAATACCGTAATACCGTTCAGCTGTATTTGCATCTTCTATATTGGTCCTCTGTATTTTTTTCCCTTTCTCTATTACTTTTCCTGCATTTATATTTTACTTGTAATACATTATGTCAAGCATATTTTAATTTCTGAAAGCTGTCTTTTGCTTCTCTTTCATAGAATCCTTTTCAGGTTTTTGGATGTGATGTTTTTTCATGAAGCTCTCTGAAGATATCGATATAATTGGTATTCATTTGTTCATTCACTTTCTAGTCCCTGAATTATCTCTTTTCTCTGGTGACAGATTTTTTATCTTAGTCTTTCACTTACATGTTTCAGGCTTTTTTCAAATGTCTTATGTTTATTGGCTGTCAGTTTGTAGTTGAAAATGTGGATGTAGGGAGGTTGAGTGGCAGCTCTGTGGTTTGAGCAAGGTTTGGCTTCTTGTAGGCATCACTAAGGATGAGTAGGTGAATCTGGCTGGTAGCACAAGGGTTTGTAAAATGCTAGAATGAAGAGGTCTTGTCTTGGCTACTGATTTCTAAATTGACTCCTAGTTTTATGCAGACTGTTCTTTCACTGACTTTATAAAAGATCCCTTTGATATTTTACATGGGGCACTCCTTGGATTTAGGTCATTCTGTATTTGAAGATGGGGTAGTGTTCAACCAGTTCATATACAGGCCTTTAATTAATTCCTTTCTTTTTAATTAGTTAGGTTCAATTAATCCCTCTACTGTCTTCTATCATCTATGAACTTCTGCCGTCTCTGATCTAAGGCCCAGTTGGGCCGCCTGGCTGCCTCTGATGGAACTTCCTCCACCTGTTTTCTAGGTGGTGACGTTCTCTAGTGTTTTATTAGTTACTTAGCTTTTTGTCTTTTAGAATTTCGTTGACACCTCTTGTTTATTGATTTTTTTTCCCATTCTCTTTGTTGTTTGTGAATTTATATACTTCAACATTTTTTTCTCTTAAAAATTGTGAAATATTTGAGCATACAGAAGAGTACAGAGAATAATTTCACAAACTTGTTTGAGTGGGTGTTTTTCATGCTTTTTGGGCAACTAGCACTGTTTGAACACCTGCTTTTTGGCAACTTCCCACTCCATGGATCCTACCTTACCCAGTAGAAGAATGAAATTTAATTTCCTACCCTTCCTTACAGCTACGGCTGAGACAGGTAGCGTGGGCTCACCAATTAGACATACCTGTGTGAAATCTGGAAGCAAGTACTTTGCAGACAAGAGTAGTTGTTGAGAGGAGCAGTGATGTGGTTTTCAATGCAGCAGTGGCAGAGGTCCCATGTAATGGTGCAAGGTGTGGAGGCTGTGCTTAGCAGTTTTTCCCCCACAGCTGCTCCAGGGTATAAAAATCGGTGTTTTTTTGAGCCTCATAGTCCTGACCTCCAGGCCTGAGACTTGTGAGCCATTTTTTTTCTGTTTGTTTAAACTAGCAAGTGTAGATCCTGTTGTTTATAACCAAGAGTGTTGATATACAGCCACTATTTAATTGTAACCACTGTCAACCTTTTTCCTTATTTACTTCATATCGTTTTGTTTAAATAAAGGAAAAACTGCACATCCGTTGAAGATCTTGTTACGTCATTTCCTTACTCTCACAAAGAACCACTATCCTGTTTGTACCTGTCCTTACTCTTCATGATTTTATATTTTTTACTACAATCCATATTATTCTGTGTATTTTAAAACTAAACATAATTAGTTTCATAATATATATCCTTTTGCAATTTGCTTTTATTGCTCATCATTGTTTTTTATGTATAGCATGTTGATACATGTAAATAGTACATTCATTTCAACTGCTATATAGTATTTCATTATATGATTAATCCTATCATTAATTCATTTTCCTATTGATGACCACTGAGGATGTTATTGGCTTTTGAGTATTACAGTATTGCAGAAAATATCCTTGTGCATGTTTCTTTGTGTACACATTTGATAATATCTCCAGGGCCTGTACCACAGTGGACCATGCATCTTCAGCTTTACTAAATATTAACCGGCTGCCACAATAGTTATACCAGTTTACTCTCGATCAGCAGTATGAGCATTCCCATTTCTCCACTCCCTCATTAACATTTATTATATTCAGACATTCAGATATTTTGTTGGTCGAATATGCACGATCCTATCTCATTTAATTTGCTTAATACTGAGCATATAGTACCAATAAGCACGTCTTCATTTGTTTTTATGAATTACCAGTTTATAACCTTTGCCCCTTTTTTACAATTGGATTTTTGGGCATCTTATATTAATAGTGTGTGTGTGTGTGTGTGTATATTATATATATATATTTTTTTTTTTTTTTTTTTTCTTGAGAACAAGTCTCACTCTGTTGCCCAAGCTATAGTGCAGTGGCACGATCTTGGCTCTCTGCAGCCTCTGCCTACTGGATTCAAGCGATTCTCCTGCTTCAGCCTCCTGAGTAGCCAAGTAGCTGGGATTACAGGCAAGTGCCACCACACCCAGCTACTTTTTATATTTTTAGTAGAGATGGGGTTTCACCATGTTGCCAGGCTGGTCTCCAACTTCTGGCCCCTAGTGATCTACACTCCTTGGCCTCCCAAAGTGCTAGGATTATAAGTATAGGCCATTGCACCTGACTGGTTCTTTATATTTTTAGAAAGTTAAACCCTTGTGGGCCAGGTGCAAAAAAAGAAAGTTAAACCCTTGTCACTACAAATATTTCTCTTGTCTGGCTTACCTTTTAATTTTGTTTCTGTTGTCTTTAGTTTTAAGGTAGGCAATTCATCTTTTCCTCTATGATTTATATTTATGAAATTTAAAAAAGCCTTCCCTAAGTTGATGTTATAAAGCAGCCTACTGCATTGTTTATTTTAAAGTCTTGATTTTCACATTTAATTGTATAATTTATTTGAAGTTTACTTTATGCATATAGAGTGAGGAAAGGGACCTAATTTTGAATCACCCTCTCCTTCACAAGGATAGGCAGTTCTTCTGGACCATTTATTTCCTCTCTACTCTTTTTCTTTTTCTTTTTTTTTTTTTTTTTGAGATGGAGTTTTACTCTTGTTGCCCAGGCTGGAGTGCAATGGCGTGATCTCAGCTCACTGCAGCCTCTGCTTCCTGGGTTCAAGTGATTGTCCTGCCTCAGCCTCCTGAGTGGCTGGGATTACAGGTGTCTGCCCCCACGACCAACTAATTTTTGTATTTTTAGTAGAGATGGGGTTTCACCATGTTGGCCAGGCTGGTCTCAAACTCCTGACCTCAGGTGATCCGCCCACCTCATTCTCCCGAAGTGCTGGGATTACAGGTGTGAGCCACTGTGCCCAGCCTATTTCCTCTCTACTCTTAATGATTGTGCCATGCTGTCATATAAAAGGTTCCTTTCAGTGCCTGGGTCTGCTTCATTGGTCCATTTATCTGTCCATGTACCACTGTAACACCGTTTTAACAACTATAGCTTTATAACAAGTTTTGATTTCTCTTATGGTGAGTTCTCCTTTCCTATTCTTTTTCAAAATTTTCATGTTTATTGTAGGGTCAGCTTGTTAACTTCTTAGTTGTCTTAAAATCTGTTTTGTCTGATAATGACATTCCTATGTCGGGTTTCCTTTTAATGGTATATATTTTTCCATTCCTTTCAACTTTTTCATGTCATTATTTTTTAGATTTTCTCTTAAGAGCATATAGAAATCTTTTTTTTTTTTCCTTTCTTAAACCCATTCTCCTAAAATGATTGTGGATTTGGCGGTTTCTCTTTATGGTTAAATCAGCATTTGCTTATTTTATTTTAAGATGATTTTGTTAGCACTTTGTGTTCTGGTTTGGGATTTTTAAACGTGGTGATAAATTGCTTCTTTTTATCATTTAAATAATGATCCTCTCTATCTCAGTAATAATGATTTTTTCCTTTAATCTAGTTTTCTTAATCTGTTTTTTTAAAAAAATCATGTTCTATTGTTAATACTAGTTTTTTTTTTTTAGTATTTACCTGGTATATTCTTACTTTCATCATTTTTATGTTGTTAGGTTTTAAGTCTGTCTTGTAAATAGCATAAAACTATTATTTCCTTTTAAATCTAGTCTTTGAATTACTGTCTTTTAGTAGATAAATTTTAATTTGTATTCACTTTACTGTGATTATCATTTCTTTGCATTATTTTTTCTCCTTTCCTGTCATAAGTTGGATTGATCCAGTTTTCCTTATTTTCCCTTTCTTTTTACTTTGTTTTAGAAGTTAGTGTTTCATTCATAAGTGTACCGTTATTTAATCTATTCCCTATTTATGGTTGATTTTTAATTTTTGTTACTGTACTAATACTTCTGTTAGTAGCCTTGTACATATATAATTCCACATGTGTGCTAGTAGCTCTGTAAAATACATTGTTATACCTGATTCCAGGTCAAAGGGTATATGTATTTTAACTTTTAATAAATATAGATAATCTTTTAAAGATAAATTTATCCAGTAAGCGGATTTTATATGTCATATGTGATTACATATATTGAAGGAAAGGAGAAATATTTTGTTTTAGGAGTGGCTACTACTGCAGTGTTATTTTTGAAGCATCTCAAAATTGGTTGTTACTATGTCAGGATTACCTGTTGAGAAAAAAATTCTGGAGACAAAATTTCATACATATATTTATAATAATGAAAGTTCTTAAAGCAAACTTGGATACCAGCTTCCTGATCTGCAGGATTTAGGGAAAACCAAATTGATGCTTGAGCATCTGTAAGGAATCCATTCACGTCAACTTGAAAAACAGTTCCTCAAATTGGGACACAGATATGCCAGGTACCGACAGTCCACAATATTAGAACAAGTTGAATTTTCAACATCAGTGGGTACTTGGATACATTTCTCATTCAATTTAAGCAACTGAGCAAGGTCCTGAGCTGGGTGTAATACCAAAAAATTAAAAAGGATTCTCCTTTCCTACAGAAGCTCCATCTAGAAGAGAGGATAATGTATACATAAGTAACAAACCAAACATGGGGCACAAATGTGAAGCACGTTTACGGAGGAGCTATAATCTGCTTTGGGAGCATGGAGGAGAAAGATCACTTCTGGCTAGAACCCTTTTTGGAGTTCTTTTACTATGTGCTTGGCCTTGGTTAAGAGAGCACATTGCTGAGCTGCTAGCATTTGAGAAAGGACAATTTTCCTAAGTGGAGACTGGGTATGATTGTTGAAGCCTTGCAGCACAGGTGAGAGGGTGAGATGGGATGGCATTGACGTTTGTGGCTATCTCATTAGTCAACCCATTACTTGCAAAGCAAGAACTCGCACCCAATTCCTTCTCATTGACTTTCCCTCTCTGTTGCACTAGGCAGTAGCTGATAGATTAGGGTTAGTTAGTATCAGGTCATTGGTTGGTTGCAGCTGGTGGTAGAACATAGGGCAGCTGGTTTCGGGGCAGTGGGTGGGGAGCGCAGGGGAGGTCAGGTGTATTTCATTGAGGTGGTTAGGATGGTTTTGGTGATGAGGGATGATGAGACTTCATTGGAATTTCATTGCTGCTTATCTCTAGAGAGGTCAACCACAAGACATCTCTTATCACTTAGCCTATGTGGCAGACTCTCATTACACGGTGAATAGTGTGTAAACAGATCCATATGTTGCAGGATTTCTGCTGAGCACCATTCCTAGTAGCAACATCAACAGTAGCATCGTGTATAAAACTACTGTTTCCTCAGCTGGTTTATGATCCACCTGAATCTGAACTGCCTGGTCAGCCTGGTAAAAATGTAGTGTCCTCAGCTCCATTACAGTATTACAATCAGTGGGAGTGGGAGCCTGGGAGCTTGGGAATATGCATCTTGACAAGCTTCCCAGGTGAGAATCCTTTGATCTTCAGTTATATATAGAACTTTTCACTTAATTGTCTGCTGTGATGAACTTTTATTTACCAAAAATCATTTCTTTCAGCTTAGTGGCATAGTGAAAGTGAAATGTTCACTGTATTTAAACTCATTTCTGTAGTTAGACTTGGACTTTTAGGATATACTAGGTTAAGTGCTAGTGAGCTGGGAAATCCCTGAGCATTACAGAGAAGGGCGGAAGAGTGACTGAATATAGAGAAGACACCATTGTGATGACATTTGAGGAACCCACCTAAAAATTCCAGTACTTGTATGTCTTAGATGAATGAAGACTAATACTAGTACACTTAGATTTGTTAAAACACTATAGTAACAGGCTGGGTGTGGTGGCTCACGCCTGTAATCCCAGCACTTTGGGAGGCCGAGACCGGTGGATCACCTGAGGTCAGGCGTTCGAGACCAGCCTGGCCAATATGGTGAAACCCCGTCTCTACTTAAAATACAAAAAGTTAGCTGGGCGTGGTGGTACGTATCTGTAATCCCAGCCACTCGGGAGGCTGAGGTAGGAGAATCGAACCTTGGAGGCAGAGGTTGCAGTGAGCTGAGATTGCGCCATTGCACTCCAGACTGGGGGACAAGAGCAAGAGTTTGTCTCAAAAAAAAAAAAAACAAAAACAAAAAAACAAACCAAAAAAACTACAGTAATAGACAAGGAAAAAAAAAAAAACTTATGTGAACATTATTTCACTTACCCTTATTGCTATGGGAGAATTTGAAACCCAGAGTGGAAAGTTAAACTCTTATGTGCAAGTTTTTCCTGCTAGTTTCACTGTTTTCCAGTTGTTATTAGTAGAGAACCACATGCTCAGCCAGCTTTTTGTACTTGTGTCCCATCTATGAACTCTACTATTTTTCTTTAAGCTCCCTTTTTTCTTCACATTTCCTCACTTTCTTGAGGTATTCGCTGTCACCTATTTTCAGAAAATTTCTAGTATTCTATGTTCTGTATATATTCTTCAGTCCTCTGACTTGACTTTTTTTCTCATATTCCTCCATTTTTTTTCTCCTTAATTTTTTAGCTATTGGGTCCATCTAACTGATGACAGTGAATATGAAAGGCTTGGTCTTGAATTCCGTAAATTTCTGGGGAAGTGGGTCAGATCCTAGATGAATCTCTTAACATTTTGCAATTTTTAAAAACCATCCTTAGTTTGTAACTTTCACACACACACACACACACACACACTCAGTCACTCACACATACATATATATACCTTGTTACTTACCCGTTCCTCCAATCCAAACACAGACTTAATCTTACTCATGCTTCAAGAATTTTTGTAATGACTGGTCAGGAGGAATCCCTCTACGATGAGGAGATAGGCAGTCAGAAGCCTAGGAGGGCTGGGCATTAGAATAAACCCAGGAACCCTGGTTCTTTGGCTTGTCACCACGGGATTATAGTTAGTTTGGAGCTAGAGTGTCCTTGGGGAGATCTGCTGTGGTAGATCATTTGATTTAAATGACTGAAATGTAAAAGTTTGAAAGTTTGTGTTTAACACTTAATGCATAATAGACATTGTGCTTTCCACATGCATGATTTCATTTAAGCCTACATCCTATGAAATATGAAATATATTCATCATTTTACTGATGAAGAAATTGAGGCTTAGCGGAAGATTAAGTAACTATCTTAGGCTTCATGGAGTGTACTCAAATGCTCTTCAAATAAGGCATTTCCCAGCACAGATTTTCTTCAAGTGCCTTTGTAATGTTCATAGCTTTTTATTGTAACAGCAGGAAGGTTATACTACAATAGTTTATTCCAGCCCTAATGTTCTATGACTTTGTGTCTTTAGGCAGCAAGTAGGATTTTGAAGAACTGGGACTCAAAGCAAGGAATCCTCTTGTAGATATACCGTGGCAGATAAAATGAAGAAACACTTTTTCACTCTGTCACCCAGGCTGGAGGGCAGTGGCACGATCTTCGTTCACTGCGAACTTCACTTCCTGGGTTCAAGTGATTCTCCTGCCTCAGCCTCCTGAGTATCTGGGATTACAGGCACTCACCACCATGCCTAGCTAATTTTTGTGTTTTTAGCAGAGACGAGGTTTCACTATGTTGACCAGGGTAGACTAGAACTCCTGACCTCAAATGATTCACCCGCCTTAGCTTCCCAAAGTGTTGGAATTATAGGCGTGAGCCACTATGCCTGGCCTGAAGAAACTCTCTTGAGTATGTTCTACCTACATGGAAGCTCCATGGAGCCATAAGCTCATTCCACGGGTTAGGAGAAGGAATTTGTATTGGCAGCACATACAACTTGAACGGAAAGTGGGGCAAAGCCAAATGGGTACTCTTACGTGAGAATACTGTGTCCTAGGAGTCAGGAAAGTTCCCCTTAGTATCCTCATAATTTTCTTCCATTGTCTTTTTTTGGCAGATATCTTCTGAAATTATAATTTGTACTTTGCAAAAGAAAATGGGCCATAAAAATTATTTTAAATCAACTAAAGACTTATGAGATTTATTTGGTTACAGTGAATAAACTTGACAAAATGTTGGGAAGAGTTGTTAAAACAAGTATACATTAAATATACTAACAATTACATTTGGTTACATGTTTGTAAGTTATAGTTATTTAGAAAAACTGCATAGAAACCCAAACCTTAAAAAGTCTGCAAATTAAATCATTAGCTTTTCTCTTCTCTAACAAAGTAGGGTGACTAGTTCTTGGATTAACCCAATTATAACATGGATGGAGCACTTGATTATCTTACAGAATATTCTCTATCTCACCTAAACCTCACAACAACCTTGTAAAGCATTATCCCCATTTCATGGATGAAGAAACAGGCTTAGAAGTGAAAAGGTAGATTCTCTGCTTGCACAACCATATTATGTGGCTTAGCTATTGAACTTGAACCTAGATTTGGGACTTCATTTCAAATATGAGTTTTTTAATTAAATCTTTGTATCTTGTATGGAAACAATATCTCACTAGCTCTCAGATGTTATTTACCCTGCTACTTGTTAAAAATATCTCATTTAAAAAATTCAGCTTCATAGCCTTTCAATTTCCCTTTAAGAGTCAAATGAAAGTATTAATTCTAAACTGAAGTTGCCTAAACAGCAAATCGTTACATGGGGGAAAGTACCAGTTTCTAAATATTTTTAAAAATGTTGCCAGACAATCCATGATATAACTGGAGGTTAGTAGTCCTTCTAATTTTTAACTACAAAAATATTATAGAAATTTGTGTTTAGCCCACATTTCTAACAGTTGAATCAAAGGTATTTATGGACATTATATTGAACAAGTCAAAACCTGCAATTAAGACTGACAGGAATACATTTTCTGTTAATGATAAAAACAAACGTGGGCTTGATATTTAAATGAAAATGTTTGCATTTAGGATACTACTGATAAATCTTTTAAATAACCTTACTTTTAAAACTTAGTTTAAGGTTGAACATCCCAGTGATCAGATTATGATTAACAGATTGAAAAATGATAAAGCCTGAAGTCTAAGTTTATCCAGCAGGGTGACTCATGCTTCTTTGTCATCCTCCCACGGCAGCAATTTGTTCCATGTGAATGCTAGTAACAGGCATCATACCCTGTTAATGCTAACATGTAGGAGTCAGTTGGAGGTAAAAACCCCTATCACGATTAGCATTAACAGCATACAGCCTACAGCAAGCCTTCAGCACTCAGAGGATGAGGCATAAAGAATTTAAACCACAGATTTCCCCTTCCTGGTTTGTGCCACCTGCAAGAGAGAAAGAAATGTTTGTGTATGCACATGCGGTTATAAAGCTGGAGTGACAGAATATAGTAAATCTGAAAGGAAAATAGTCCATTTTCTCTTGAAGGAGCTAATTAAATCCTTGGAAGTAATTTGTTGAAAGTGGTAGAGAAATTGGCAATTAAAAGATGACATTGTTACCTTTAGGCATATTTGAAAACTTTTTGAAAATTATGTTTTCAATTCTATTCTCTAGTTTTGAATCAGGTACACATATGTATCATCTTCTTTAAATCAAAAACAAAAACCACTCTTCAGAGTTTCCAAATGCCAAAATGCAAAGAGGGAAGCTTGCATTCTGACACAGTATAGTTTTTTTTTTTGTTTTTTTCTGATTTGTACTTCATCTGGGAGCTAGACAATTAAAGTCCCAAATATTCAAAATGGTCCTTTATGATTTATGAAAATTAAAACCCAATTAACCTGTTTTATAAAGGTAGGGTTCAGGCTGAATTTTTCATTCTGTAATAAATAGTTGAAGTTTTACCTTTATTCTTTCAGGAAATACGATACAAGCAATGGAGGTTTGCCTACAAATGAATCTATCTGAAAATGTCCCCGTCTGCTATTTAGAGATTCCTTTGGGGAAAGCAATACCCAGTGGCTTTGGTTTTGACTACATAAAGGAAGTATGACTTAAAGAGTCCTCTGTGTTTCAAACTACTTGTGTTAGGCAGAGGGTTGATTAAAAAAAAGAACAAGATGAATTTGCTACTTCCTTTTAGAGTCTGATTTTACTCTCTCAGATAAAGTGACATTTCTCCCACAGGTTTCTGATTTCAGTGTTACTATAGCAGAACCTAGAAGTTAGAGTATCATTCAAGTATGTGGTCTCCTGCAGTACAAGAGGGGAATCACCTTTTCTTTTATTTAATAATGAAACCAGCTAGATATAAAAATGTGACTAAGTTCAAAAGAAACGTATGAAGTAAAAAATTCCCCAGTGAATATATTTTGACGGGGCAGAATATCGTGGTTTGGAAATTTCCAAACCAAGGAAATATATCATTCTTACTGATAGTATTTTTTTTAAACTTTACTGTTTTCTGAGATGAATTAGTTGATGATGAAAAAATTTGGATTAAATGATGTCATTTCAGGAATTCAATTCATTTTATAGAATTTCAGTCAATAAAGATTGTAAAAATAAGGACTTTTTTCCCCCCCTTACGGGTCCTGGACACAGTAAATGCTTAATAAATACATATTAATAATCTAGCGTTAGTGCCTCCCCAGTCAAGATAACTCACCCTTTTCTTAAAAAGATGTGTTTAATTTGTATTGATGGTAAATTGCTTGCATACTATTCTACCCATAAATTTTATTCCTGTTCTTTAAAGGTAACATATGAGCACAGGTATTAAAATAAATATATTTAGTATACTGATTGGCTTTTCCCTCTTTTTAAATAAACATCTGAATTGCCTGATTAGAGCACTCAGAAAAGTGACAGTGTTTTTGATAATGTGTTATATATATTAAAAATTCTAATAGCTTTTTTATTGGTTCAAACTCTAAATGTATATTGAAATAAAACATGTCACACAGGTCCCCATTTGTTCTCAAACACAACCTTGTCATACAGACGTGATGAATTCCTAACACTGCAGAGAAATGAGAAGTTTGTCTAAATATACTGTAGAACCTTAGGTCATATTTAAAACCCAGTGATAGATGAAAAACATTAATGAACAGAATAAAGGAGAACATACCCCAGAATATATATATATATATTTTTCAATTGAAAAATAGTAGACTTTTAAGGACATTAAAATGACCAGAAGGTCATTCATCCATCAGTGTGGAGTCTACATCCACTTCCAGTGTTTTTGACTGGGCTAAGCAACCAACAACAGAATTGCTATGTGCCTGAGTGGGAATTAGTGGTCATAGACAACAAAGGCCAGTCTGTTAGCCAAGGCATTGGGCAGAGGGTGCTTTCATGAGGTAATAAGAAATGAAGTACTTCTTTCTGGAATCAGTGTAGCCACCAGCTGGTAAAGTGGCAGGGGAAGAATTATACACAATTATAAGCCTGACAATCATAGCGACAATGCTAACCAAGAATGTGACAAGCATAATGTTTAATGTGTAGCAATACAAGAAGGATTTATATGAATTATACATTAGAAATTAGATTGGGGTCTTTGATTAGGTAGTTCTGCAGATATACTTCCAGTCCTCCCCTCACGCCACAATACTTATGCCTACCACATGAAATATCCATTGTCACTATAAGCTTTACTATGTAGCATAGGTTCCAAGTTAAATGTTCTTAACAGAATTACTACACACTGAGTATCAAAATCATTCCTGCTCACAGTAGGTAAAAAATCTACCAAGAGGAAGCACTATGTAGACCAGATTAATGATAACACCGAGTATCTTTCATTATATGACGGGCAATTCTTCCTCTTGTAGTAAGAATGAAGCTGAAGGTGGCACTTTGGGAAATTTTTCCTTAGATTATGCTTTCCCGAAGGACAATTTTTTGGGGGGCAGGGTGGAGTGTGAGCATAAGATTTAAGAATATCTGGCCAGGTGTGGTGGCTCACGCCTGTAATCCCAGCATTTTGGAAGGCTGAGGTGGGTGGATCACAAAATCAGGAGTTCGAGACCAGCCTGACCAACATGGGAAAACCCCGTACTAAAAATACAAAAAAATTAGCTAGGCATGGTGGTGCGCACCTGTAATCCCAGCTACTCCGAAGGCTAAGGCAGCAGAATCGCTTGAACCTGGGAGGCAGAAGGTTGCAGTGAGCTGAGAGTGTGCCACTGCACTCCAGCCTGGGCAATAGAGCGAGACTCCATCTCCAAAGAAAAAAAAAGATTTCAGAATATCCTTCTATTCTTACCTTGTTGATTTGCCAGGAAAGACATTATCAAAACTATATATTCAGAGCATAATATGTCCTAAGTTTGTCATTAAAGTTCTGGTTTTCCTTCAAAAATTTTTTATTGTGGTGAAATATGTAATGTAATGTAAACATAATGTAAATTTAACATCTTAACCACCTTTTTTTTTTTTTTTTTTTTTTTTTAAGACGGAGTCTCGCTTTGTCACCCAGGCTGGAGTGCGGTGGCGCGATCTCCGCTCACTGCAGGCTCCGCCTCCCGGGTTCACGCCATTCTCCTGCCTCAGCCGAGTAGCTGGGACTACAGGTGCCCACCACCTCGCCAGCTAATTTTTTGTATTTTTAGTAGAGACGGGGTTTCACCGTGTTAGCCAGGATGGTCTCGATCTCCTGACCTCGTGATCCGCCCGCCTCGGCCTCCCAAAGTGCTGGGATTACAGGCGTGAGCCACCGCGCCTGGCCATCGTAACCACTTTTAAGTGTACAGGTCAGCTATATTAAACAGTCATAATGTACAACCATCATTAGCATACATCTCCATAACTCTTTATCTTGTAAGGGTCTTGTTTTATGTCTAAATCATAGGTTATATTCTTCTACATTTATGTATATTTCTATATTGCTGCTTATTCTCAGCACCAACCATTTAATATTTGCAACCAAAGGAACTGCACACCATAAAGTTTTCTTTAAAAAAAGTTACAGTGGTCGGATTTCAGAACCAAAGTGATTGTGGGATAGCTCTAATTTTATTTACCCTGAAATATACAAATAATTTAAAACTACTAATTTGTTGTTACAAATCAAATGTACATCTATTTTTACTGAAAGTCATCTTATATTGATGTAACAATACAAATTCTACGTCCAAAGCCATTTTAGTAGGTGAAATGTAATTATGTTGTTGAAAATTGAAGTGATTTAGTTTAGGTAACTTCCTCTAACTATTTTCCCACTAACATTTATGTGTACCAATCAAAAACATAATCATTAAGATGGAATAATGTTGATTCCTATTTGGATCCATTTGCTAAAAGCAATTAGCATATATTTGCATATGTGGAAGCAGTATCTGGCTTTTCTATCAGAATTTCTTCTGATTCTCTATATTCTGCAGCTGCAGTTTGGGTTTATGTCATGGAAATAAGCAGTGATTAATGCAAGTATATAAAAATCAGGATTCTGTGAAACTTTGGATTTGTCGTAATTTTTAGAATAACGACGATTTCTTGGTTACCTTTTGAGGCAGGGTCAAAAGTTGAAAGTGGCTGCCCACATGATGCACCAACAACCTGCCTCTATGAAAACTCTGCATCTGTCAGAGTGTTTCCCTTCCCTGTTACTTAAGACAGAATTCCTTACCATTAGAGCCATCTCCCTTGGGTGGGAGAGCCAAGGTGACAGGTAAGGTCTCTGGTAGGTTGTTCTTGAAATGCAGACAGTTATCTGGGGAAAGAGGGTTGGGTTGAAGTTGACAACATCGCCTTAGGTGTGTTTATTAGGTTAGTTAGTCATCTTTGAAAGCAGAGATCAAGGGCTGAGGAGAGAGGACCTGGGATAGGTAGATTTTAATGGGAATAAAGAGTAATTTAGAGGAAAGATAAGGATGTACCCCAAATAGTTTGATAGTTCAGTAGTTTTTTATTTATAATTTAAGCTCACACTTTTCACATCCAGCATAAAGCAGCAACAAATTAAGTATTTAGACTATCATCTGAGTTTTAGTTCTCTAAGTTTCAACCTCTCTACATGCTATAAAATGTCATATGAAGTGTTTAATTTCTCAGAGATTCTTCATGAAGACTTGCAGTGTTCTCTGACAAAAAGAAAATCCAAATGACTGCCTTTCTAAAGTGTATTTATTTGTGTAAAGTTTATCACATATTTTCTGTAGAATATGATTCTGTGTTACATCTCAGTAACTGACGTTAAAGATGAGTCAACTTCTCTGCTACCAGGGAATGAGATAAAGAGTATTATGTTTCCTCTTAACTTCACGTGAGTTCCATCATTAACAAGGGATTGATGGTGGCCAACTGGGGTCACGTCTTCTGAAGCACACAAACTCATCTTTAAAGGTAAAAATGGATTGTTCTGTAGGAATAACTTACATCCTGAAATCTTGGTGAATGATAAGATTACCACTTTTCAGATCATTAACTTTAGATATAAGAAAAATTCCCTGAATAAGCCATTGCTGGGGGAAAAATTATAAACTTTTCATGTCATGATATTTTATTTACTTCCATAAAAACTTAACATCACTTCTTGATATTTCTAGTTGAGAGTTCTTTATTGAAAAATAGCAACTATTTCTCAATTAAGAGCTCCTTATTGAAAATAGCAGTTTGCACACAAAATAGCATAACATTCTTTTCTGTATTTTGAGAATTAAGAAAATAAATGTTTTTAAAGATGTATGCCAATAGTGATATTTAACACACAAAGGTGTGATGGATTTTTGAAGTGTCTTAGAAGAAAGTCAGTGTGGATATTGCAGGGTCGCTGTGGAAATGTATATCAGTGACTGTTTAGTTGTAAATGCACAAAAGAGAAAGAATGTCAGCCTTAGAGGATTATCCTGCTTTTCCCAATTTTAGAACCAGGAAGCTTTTACTGAAATGACTTTGTGGAACTTATTTACAAGCTAAGTTACCTTCCCAATAGTTTTATTATGGACAGTAATTAGTGCTTTCACTTTTCTGATGAAGATGTATTTAAAAAAAAAAAAAAAAAAAAAGGTTAGGAATTTCCTCTTCCCCACCAGACTGATTATGTGGAATAAGCAGAAGCAGGATGACAGCCAGCTGGAGTCTGACTGCGGGGACTCACTTCCTCAACACCCTGACCTCACACTGGCTCAGCGGCAGGTCTGAACTGTGCTGAAATGTTATAGAACAAATGTAAATAAAGCTGTGGGTAGGGAGGGGAGAGCTAGTGGGAGAGATGCGTTCTGTTGCTTTAAGTGATGGCCATTCTTTCTTATTTCTTGTTTCCACAAAACGTTTTCCATTTGTCTAACAAACTTCTTAATATCATATTTCCATAAGATAATTTTAATACTTTTTAAAATTTATAATTCGATTTTGATGTCTTTTCTCCCCACTCCCAGGGAACAGAAAATAGGGTGGCTGTTATCTGCTCTGGAGTGTTTTGTCACCCTTCCATGAGGCCTCCTTTGTGCATTTGAGTTCACTGTTTATGCTTAACACTGAATTTCAACAAAATGCCTCATTTGGAACTTATTATGTGTTACCTGTTTGTTGTTTATATCCTTATGTCTGTATCATCAGACAAAATTGCTTTTCTATTTCTGTAAGCTACAGTTTATCTTTTTCTGCTTCCACACACCATAATGGCCCCAAGCAAGGAAGAATTTGTGTGCTAAAACTATTTAAGGCAAATGGAGCAAATTCTGTAAACAAAAGATTTGGTTTTGCCTTTTTAAAAATTCACTCTTACATGGATGGGATACCCTGTGTTATAAGGCAAAGACCATTTACATGTTACATTCCCATGGCATTTGACCCAATGCTTTAACAAACCAAATGAGGGTCATGATCGCTGCTCCACAAGATGTCACCATACACACTCTTAGGCACTAGATATACCTACTTCAAGTGTTCAAGTATGGACCTGTCTTCTTCGCCTTCCTTATCTTGTACTCTCAGATAGCACACTCCTGGAGGCTGGTTTCTCCTCATCTCCTGATGGGACCCTGCTTCTCTATCTTCCCCAAGGTGGCTAGTCCTCTCTCCATCCTCTGTCAGAGCCCTTATCACACTGGATGGTAATTATTTCATGTGTCTCTTCTTAGTGCTGAGGTGTATGTGATGGCAGAGACTGAGTCTTCCCTCAGTGCTGGATATACAGCTGATAGATACTCACTAAATACTTTTGAATGAATGTTTGAGAGTTTCCAAAGGCATTTCTATCTGCACAGTGGGCTTTTATTTGGCACTGGAGCATTTCAGGACTTAACTGATATGCAGGTTCTTGGAGAATTTAGTAGAAGCTTACAAATGTGGGGATATATTAATAAGGTTTGTTGGCATTCCAGATTGGCAGTGGACCCTTTTTAGAAGATTCCAGGCTTGGATCTCAGTCTGTCAAGTATAAAGTAAAGCTGGAGAATACTGCTAGAAATCATCGTCTGGACTTGTGGGTAAAAATTAAGTTTCATCCCGGATTTTAAAAACCACTCTTGGATGCTATAATCATGTGTTTTCATTGCATAGAACCATGTCCTTGTTCTTAGGAGATCCATGCTGAAACATCTAGAAGTTAGATGCCAGGTTTGCATATAGATATATAGAGAGAGATGGGTAGGGACACAGAAAGATAAGTCAATGTGGCAAATATTAACAATTAGCAAATCTAATTGAAAAGTAGGAGTGTTCATTGTTCTGTTGTTTTCAGCTTGCCTGGGTTCCATTCCATACCCCACCAGTGTTACTAGCTGTGTGGTATTTGGCAAGTTAATAAACCTCTTTAAGTCTTAGTTGTTTCCCTGAAAATGGAGATAAAGGTATAACCTACTCAGAAAGTCTTGTGAAGATGAAGTGACAATGCAAAACATTTAGTTGGGTGCCAGCCTCATAATCAGGGTTCAATGAATGATAGCTGTGATACTCATGACATCAGTCATCAGTGCTTAGTGAGTACTTTATAAGTACCCTACATCTATCACATGTTACACTTGCTATTTTAGAAGTACAAGCCCAGATACATTTACCACTGTATAATTGAACCGTTATATAAATTAGAGGTTATCTACAAGCAGGTAAAAGCCAAGTTAAAATAATTCTTTGGTTTATCCTAATCTTTAAGTTGTAAAGTAACTGCTAAAAGATACACCAAAATGTTTTCTTGGAAATAATTTTCAGAAGTATTTTAGTAGTTTTCGTTTGGTTAAGGAGAAGGATATGCATTCTGAAACAAAAATTCTAAAAACCAGACAACCTTTTACCGTGTCATTGTGGTCTCTGAAAATTCGTGACACAGTAAAATGTCTTTAAAATGTCTTTACTTTCTCAGACTGCATTTGTATCTCACCTTCCAAATTGATTTCTTATAATACACAAGATCATCCACTGAAACAAAATAATAGCAAACACACAGGGCTCCCTCTGTGCCAAGCACCTAAGTGATGTCTACTAACTCAGTTATTCCTCCTCACAACCTTAGGAATGAGTAGTCACACCCTTCCCATTGAAACATGGGGGCCTTGAGGCACAGGCAGGTGAAGTAACTTGCACAAGGTTAATCAGTGGCTAAGGATAATGCAGCTGGGTTGCCCACCTGGGCAATCTGACACCTGTTTCCCATGCTTGGAACCGTTATTTGTGTGAGCATACAAAGGACCAGAGCATTTTGTTAAGACAGCCAGGAACTTATAATTTGTGTAGAACACTCTCGTTTATGGAGAACTGGCATAAATGTCATTGTAGGGCATTGTTTCACCTTATCCAAACATCAGCCTCACAATTTCATTAAATCACCTATTTGATATTCTTCACTAATCTTTCCTTCTGCCAGTGCCTTAACTATCTACTCATACAAGGTAGCAATATCTGTGCTAATCTGGCCTAACAATTAGCACAGATATTAGTGATCTGTGCTAATTGATTAATATCTCTGCTAATTGTTTCTCAGAATTAGCACAGATATTCACAATCTGTTTTAAACTACAGCAACTTAAGCTACGTTAAGCCTCACTTTCTGGTGAGTGTGTCACTGTGTGTAAGGGTGGTGATTTTAGGAATAACATGTTCTTCCACATTGCTGAGAGCCGTGGACTTTGAGTGAGGATGCTGAACTGCTCAGACATATGATGTGCTTATTTGAGGACAGATGTGCTTTTGCGCTGGTTTTGCTTAAGGCTCTGAATATTATAAGACCAAAGACATTGATTGATGGACAGAACTTAAGTGTTTCAGGGCAGATGAGAATTACACAGCAGTGATCATATTAAAAGCATTGCATTTCCTTAAGAGTCTGAGATAAGAAAAAGTTTTTCATATATATATATGAAACTCATATATGAAAGTTGTAGCTACTGAGAGGTGGGATAAAAAGAGGCTTTTAAAATTGTAATATTTTTCCTTGAAAAGTAGTGTTTCACAATTGTGTTATTCTATCTAATTTAAGGAAACATGTAACAGTTTTGAGTCCAGTAAGATTAGTGAAAGACAAAAATACATTCTATAGTGAATTATGATGGTACTTACTTTGACTTTCTTTGGACATAGAGGACCTAAATTTACTAAGACCAGCTGTGTCTCAGGAGGTATATGAAAGTGAACTTGGTAGTTACACTGGAATCACAGAATTTCATCAGTGTAAAGGATTTTAGAAATGATTCAGTCCCGGCCACCCATCAGCCACCCATCTTAGAGATGAGAAAAATGAGGCACAGAAATCTGCAGAGTTGATACTAGAAACAAACCACGGTTCTTAGGCTGGTGTTCCTTCCCCATTATTAGGCTTCTGCAGAGTGGCAGCCTCATATCAAAACAATAAGGCTATTAAAATCAATAGCTTCAGCTAAGCAGTAGCCAATGACTAACAAAAATGGAGACACCAACTAGTTAAGGATAGAGATGCTCAGTCCAAGTGAAGGCCAAGAGTCTACATCCCACTTTCCTCTATTCAAGCTATTTATGCCTACTACGTTTAGAATACTGATTATGAAAGTGGACCCCCAAAGAGGGTCATGACTGAGGTTCAAGGAAGCCTCTAGCCTGCTGACGCCGAATGCAAAATGGTGTGTGAGGATGCACGTTAAAAAAAATTTTCTGGGAAGAGGATATAAAATTTCCGTTAGATTCTCAAGGAGGTAGGAATAAAGGATTTTAATAACTGTTACTGTAAAATGAAAGAATTCCTTTAAGTTGAATGGCACATCTTAGTCATGACATGAAAAGCTGATAAATAAAAAAACTTTTCAAAAGTTAAAACCTAGGGCTTTTTGGGGTAGATTTTTTGATTTATAGAAGACTGTTAAGATGAGGTATTGAAAGATGAAGGTTACAGATTTTCCATGTTGGCACATGGAAAGTAAAGAATGGCAAAATTTGTAGCACATTCGAATTAGTTCAAGTATTTATGTTACCAAAATTGAAATGCTATCAAATTGCATAGTAACATCCCGATAGCCTTTCCTCTAACTTTTTGGGTTTGTAAGGGTAGGGTGGTGCCTATCCTGCTCACTTTTGTCTCTCTAGCATCGCGTCCAGCACAGGCAGACTGTGATGACTTTTTTTTTGGTAAAGACCAGTGAATTACACTTTTTACACATGATTAGGTTAAAACAAGAGTACATATTTGTGCAAACACCATTCTTCCCCCTTGAAGTGGTTGTAGGTCTCAGACAGTGCTAATTTTTCTCTTTCTTAATGTGTGTGGTTAGGAAGCTGGGTCCTGTGGCCAGAGTGAGCTGACCTGCTATGTGAGGAAACTTGCTTGTCACAGCCTAATAAGGAGTAGTCCTTGCGGCAGAAGTAATTAGTAAATGTGCTTTGGTCATTTGACAGAAATCAGGGAGGCAGCAAGGAGTCATGGAAATGAGCCCAAACTGAGAGTCAAAAACCTGTGGTCTGCCGACACCCCCATCCCACATCCGTACCTAAAAGCAGGCTGTGCACTAGGGACTTAGTGACCTTACTAGAAAAAAACTCAAATTATCTGAGCCACAAGTCCTCATGGGCAAAATGTGGATACCACCACCTAACCCTGCCAATTTCCTATCATTGTGACTATCAAATTAAACCACAGGCAGGAAGTTGCCTTGAAAACTTTTTATAGCGTATATTACTGTTCACATAGATAAGCAATTAACTTTACATATACCCGTTTTTAAAAGATCAGTCCTGTGATTAAAAGTTTGGCTGCCCTAATTCACTTCGATTATACATTATGTTAAAGCCATATAAAAGAGGCACTACTTCTTCAGAGAGATGAATGGAGATTACAAGCAGTAATTTTGGCTTTGGAATATACACATAATGTCCACTTGACCTCATCCGTTTGACACAAAATGTAAACTAAATTATGAGCATCATTAGATACCTTGGCCTTTTCAAATCACACAGGGTCCTGGATCTGCTGTGTGATGCTGGAGAAGTAACTTCACTTCTCTGGGCCCCAGCTCCTTAATTTTTAACATACTTTGGATTCTTATATCTTTGTCAGCTGTCAGCTTCAGTATTTTCAGGTAAACTTCTATCCATAGTCATCTCAATATACCTGCTTTAGATGATACAAACTTCAAAAGATCCAGCTCTCCCTGGTAAAACGTGGAGGACAGACACCAAGGGGGTTTTGTGAGAGTAAAGGCAACTGCTCAGCAAAAACGCACCGTGGCACAACAGGAGCGAATAAATACAGACGCTGATTGAGCGTTTGCTCCATCTTCACTTCTGTTAAATGAAGACGTTGATATCTAAAATGCTATGAGTCTAACTTTGTAAAATTAAAATAGATTTGCAGTTATTTTTCAAAATAGAAAATATACAAGTTTTGAAGGCAGTCTCTTTTTCCACACTGCCCCTGTAGAGTGTTTTACACACTTCTCTGGCTGCTTCAGCAGGGGAAGTTGGTCCAGGGCCATTATACAGGTACCTCCCCAACCATCCAAGGAAACTTTGCAAAGAAGCTCAAGTGTTAGGTTTCCAACACCCCTCCTTCCGCCTGCCTCTGCCCGCGGGAATCCATCCAGCGCAATCTCTGGTCCCGGGCGAGGCGACACCTCTGAGTCCCCAGGGGGCACCCGCAGACGCGCGCGGGACCGAGCTGGGCTCCACGGCCACGTGCGCGCTGCCCCCGCCTTGCCCCGCCAGTCCACCCGGCGGTGACCCTCACACTGAGGTCCCCCGGCGTCCCTGCCACGTTGAAGAGAGGAAAGGCGGGCGGGAGCGCGAGACTGAAGTCGGCGTACCTGCAGTGCCAGGAGCGTCTCCTTGGTTCCCCGCGCTTGCTCTGCGGGCGGCTTGGGGCTCCGCGATCCGCTCCCTTCCCAAGGCTGCAGGCGGTTCTGGGCCCGGGCTCGGCTGCGCACAGGAAGCCCGCGCCTGCGAACGTGCGACCCTTTTATAACTCACTTGTGACTCATAACCGACCAGGCGCCTTTTCTGCAAACCCCCCCCCCCCGCTTCTCCCCCCTCCTGCCTGTTCTTGGAACCTACGGCTTGAAAAACTTTTTTCTTTTTAAAGGAAAAGTCGAAAAAGCCCAGCGCCCGGGGAGTTGGTGTTTTCCCCTTTCCCTTTCTCGTGGGTCATTGCGTGTGTGTATTTTTTTCTCTCGACACACGCCGTGTACTTTCCTGCACCCGCGCCGCAAGGCTCAGCCTCCAACCTTTGTTCTTAAAGAAAAGGAAACGCCTTCAAGTGACGGCCCAGACGTCGCCCGAACTTTCAGTCGGCTGGAGGGGGAAGTGGCGACTTCTTGCAACTGGATGGCAGGAGTGTCTCTACTCTCTCCATGCAGGGAGCCCGAGAGGAGCAAGTGGGAGGTTTTCCTCCTCGACCGAATCAGCTGGAGCCAAGCAGGTCCCTGAGAGAGGAAGAAATGGTCTTCAGGCGATCCTGTATTTCATCCCTACCTCATCACCCTTCAAGAGCCCGCGTTTGGTTTGGAATATGTAACTGGGCTTTGAGAACGTTTGTACTGTGTCTGGTACCCGCATTTATACTTGGGATGTCAAGATACAGGACCTGAAACTTTAAAAATTTTAACCTTACCAACATTCTCCCCTTGCCCTCCACTGCCATCTCCAGGACATATTCCTGGAGCACATGGGCCTTCAGTCGTTTTAATTTTTCCTCTCTCTTTTCTCCCGGACCCTGCCACAAGGGGAACATTTTCCTGGAGCAGCCATTTGATTTTGGGGGATGGAAAGGAACAAATAGATGTAAAGCCTGGCAAGTTTATCCTGCAAGCCTAGTCGAGTAACTCATTCATGAGTATCAGTTCAATAAACGTTTAGACCTTGAAGAAGAAGGAAATATGAGCAAGAGACGGAGGACAGGAATAGATCTAGCCTCATCATCATGTGACTGGGGCCTTTTTGTAAGAAAGACGGGGCCACTGCTGGATTGCATTGCAAGTATCCAGTACTTGGACCTCCCTGTCAAGGGCACACGACATTTTAGAATAGTTTGTATTAAACTGATGTCAGTTTCTAGGACCCCTGAATACATGTCAGAGCTGGAAATCCCATAGTACTTAATTTACAGATGGCTCAGGTTGGTTAAGGAACTTGGGAGCATTTTAAAATCCTCTATTCTTAAGATACATACTTTTTCTCTTCCTTATAATTCAGACAAGAATAATCATGATGATAACAACTAACACTTATAAAGCATTTGCCGTGTGCCAGATCCTGCCCAAACACTCCTTATATGCATTAACTCTTTCAGTCCTCACTATGATCATATGAGGGAGGAGCATTATAATTTCTGTTTCCAGATGAGGAAACTGAGCACAGAGAGATTAAACATGTTACCTTAGGTCCTAGTAAGTAGTCAAGCAGAGATTCAAACTCAGTTCCAACCCTGGAGGGCTGGCTCCATAGTCCAGTCTCCCTGCTTTCCAGATCCATGTGACATCGAGGAGCTGGGGAAGTTGTGCAGTGGGGCATGTGACAAGGATGCATGGTCAGAAAGCCCTGCAAGGCCTTTCTGAATTTCCCATTTCTCATTCTAGATTGAACTGTATGAAATCGCCCATAGGCAATTCTAGGATGACCTTTCATCCCTAGAATGACAAGTTTGTATAATTCACTTTAATAGGAGCAGGAAATTGCTCAATCCTTCCTTCCCCCAGTGATGGAAGTAATTTCAGGTCATGTGCAAACCTCCCCATTTTAGGTCCCAGTTTGAGACATCCAGAATAGTGGATGGAGAAATGGGTTTTAGGAGTCAAATACACCTGCATTTTACACTAATTCTAGCTGTGGAATCTGAAGGTTAACCTTTCTGTGTCTCAGCTTCCTATAAATGACAATGATGTTGTCTCCCATTAGGGATTACTGTAGACTGAATCATGTTCTCCTCAACTTCATATGTTGAAGCCCTAACCCCCAATGTTATCCCCATTTGGAGATAGGGCCTGTGAGGAGGTGATAAAGGTTAAATGAGGTCAAAAGGGTGGATCTCTAATCCCATAGAGCTAGTGCCCTTATGAGAAGAGGAAGAGACACCAGAATTCCCTTTCTGTCAGAGATCAGTCAAAGCAGAGGTCATGTGAGCACACAATGGGATGGTGGTTTCCTGTAAGCCAGGAAGAGAGTCCTCACCAGAAACCAAACCCCACAGGACCTTGATCTGGAACTTTCTAGCCTCCAGAATGTGAGAAAATAAATTGTTGTTGTATCAGCCACCCAGTCTATGGTATTTTCTTATGGCAGCCCTAGCAGACTAAGAGGGATATGATGATTAAATAAGGTGATGGATAAAAAATACCTGCTCCAGGCTGGGTGCAGTGGCTCACGCCTGTAATCCCAGCACTTTGGGAGGCCAAGGCATGTGGATCACGAGGTCAGGAGATCGAGACCATCCTGACTAACACAGTGAAACCCTGTCTTTACTAAAAATACATAAAAAAAAAAAATTAGCCAGACGTGGTGGCAGGTGCCTGTAGTCCCAGCTACTCAGGAGGCTGAGGCAGGAGAATGGCGTGAACCTGGGAGGTGGAGCTTGCAGTGAGCCAAGATCACACCACTGCATTCCAGCCTGGGCAACAGAGAGAGACTCTGTTTCAAAAAAAAAAAAAAAAAAAGGACCTGCTCCAAATGGATAGCTTGAGAAAGTAAGGGCTGGCCACCTGCCCACCTGCCGGGACAAGTATTATCCCATGGATGTTGTTGTGGGCTGAATTGTGTCCCCCTTCCCCCACCTCCCAAATTCATATATTGATGTCCTAACACCTAATACTTCAGATGAGATCGGGTGTGTATGGGGTGGTATGGCCATAGACCACCCAGTACTTCAGAATATAACCTTATTTGGAAACAGGGCCTTTGTGGATGTAATTAGTCAAGATGAGGTCATATTAAAATAGGGTTGGCTCCTAATCCAATAGGACTGGTGTTCTTAGAAAAAGAACATGATGTGTAGAGAAAGAAACACATATAGAAGGAAGACAGGGTGAAGAAACATTGGGAAAAGATGGCCATCTACAAGCCAAGGACAGGGGCTTGGAACAGATCCTTCCCTCACAGCTCTGAAAAGGAATCAATCCTATTGACATCTTGATCTTGGACTTCAGCTCACAGAACTGAAAGGCAATAACTTTCTGTTGTTTAAACTACCCAGTTTGCGGTACTCTGTCACAGCAGCCCTCGCAAAGTAATATGGATGTGTCTCCAGGGCTGATGGGGCTGTGTTCTCATCCCTCATCTTACCCTCCAGAGACTGAGCAGCTCACATCAATGACCTTCCAGATAAGAGTGGCACTTGTTGATATTACTTAATATCAATAATGATGAATAGATTGTGACAACTGGCACAGCTACAGATCAATGATGAAGTCTTGCTAAAAACATCATAGTTTCCTGAAATTCTACAGAAACCAACAATAACCACACGGAATGATTAGGAACCAGCCTCCAATCTCTCTCCTTAAAAAAAAATAAGTGGTAGAAAAAAATAAAAATAGTTTCTGGAGGTTTAGTACTCAACGATCTTGAAGCTCAGCCCTTCGGAAGAATGTAAGACAGAGATGGTGAGTGAAGAAATAGACCCACATTTCAGGCTTGACCAGCTTATTTATTGTGGCGCAAGGTTTCAGTTCACTGTTTACCCTGTTGTACAATAACATGGAGATAATTAATTATTTTGTAAACTTGTGGTTGCTCTCCATCCCTCAGGATGAAACGAGCTGAGTTGGCTTCCTTTGGACCCCATCAGTGGCGCAACCATAATTAGTGCCTGAGGCTAAAAAAAATGTAGCCTTCATAAGATGTTCAGACTTCATAAAGAGTGTTTGTTTTTATTTTTCACAGAGAAAACATCAGAGAGTTTTTTCTGTCATAATTTAATTTTTATTCCTTTCACTGTTTATAACATTTGGAAGCCCAATTCTGGTCTATGTTGTTTTCACCCACGTTTCCTCTGTAAATGGGTTGCTGCTTTGGCGTATTATGTGATACTCTTTTTTTTTCTTTTTTTCTTTTTTTTTTTTTTTTTTTGAGACGGAGTCTTGCTCTCACCTAGGCTGGAGTGCAGTGGCCCCATCTCCACTCACTGCAAGCTCCGCCGCCTCGCGGGTTCATGCCATTCTCCTGCCTCAGCCTCCCGAGAAGCTGGACTACAGGTGCCCACCACCTCGCCTGGCTAATTTTTTTGTATTTTTAGTAGAGACGGGGTTTCACTGTGTTCGCCAGGATGGTCTCGATCTCCTGACCTCGTGATCCGCCTGCCTCGGCCTCCCAAAGTGCTGGGATTACAGTTGTGAGCCACCGCGCCCGGCCTATGTGATACTCTTAAATGCTGGGATGCCTTTCCCTTCAGAGGGTAAAGGAGCGGCTTTTTTTTTCTCTCTCTCTCCATCAAATAGGTGAAATTTACAAATTACAGAGAATTAACCTCTCAACTTTATCTTTCCCATTCACCCCTCCAGAAGGCACAGTGGAATAAAGTCAAACCTCTGCAAAGGAGACCAGTGTTTTCTGCAGTGAGTTACAGGCTCTTTTTAGCTATGGTCTAATTGTTTAATCATTTGTGCCCATCAAATGCCTCTTAAGAATTCTTTTGTCTGTACATACACTGCCTTACATAGATAACTTTTTTCATAAAATTTAAAGTTTTCGATAATGCAGAGGTTTTGCTCTTGGCTCATTTCTTCATGTGAACATTTTGGGAAGCCAGGTTTTCACAGTCTTTTGGAAATTTTCGTATAATGGAGGAAAAGTTAGATTCTGGGGAAAGGACCAAGATTCTCAAAATATTTTGGTTCATGAACAACCTTGGAAGGTAACTATTCTGCTTCCATACAGATGTCATCATCATCACATCACATATAGAGAAAATTCCTCCTCCTGCCCCCCCATAGCGCTCACTTCCCTCAGTATCTGACCTCAACCATATTCTTATCTCAACTGGCCTGGCTCAGTGTTTCAAGCTTCAGTTTGTGAATTGATGAGTCACCTGTAGTAAATTACTCTACACTGTCTTATTTCCCCCGTCCTTCCTCTCTGAAATAACTGGGGAGACTTCTCTGAGTACCAACAGTGTCTGTTTTTATTTTTTTCAACTTTTATATTCAGGGAGTATGTGTGCAGGTTTGTTATGAGGGTATATTGTGTGATGCTGAGATTTGGGGTACAATTAAACCCATCACCCGGGTAGTGAGCATAGTACCTAGTAAGCAGTTTTTCATCCCTTGCTGCGCTCCCTCCCCTATCTTATAGTCTCCAGTGTCCATTATTCCCATTTTTATGTCCATGTGTACCCCCCGCTTTTTTTTGAGACAAAGTCTTGCTCTGTTGCCTGGACTGGAGTGCTCACTGTAACCTCTGCTTCCCAGGCTCAAGCAATTCTCATGCCTCAGCCTCCTGAGTAGCTGGGACTACAGGTGTACACCACCATGCCAGGCTAATTTTTGTATTTTTAAGTAGAGACAGGGTTTATCCATGTTGGCCAGGCTGGTCTTGAGCTCCTGGCCTCAAGTGACCCACCCACCTCGGCCTCTCTAAGTGCTACGATTACAGGCATAAGCCACCATGCCCGGCGCTGTGTACTTAATGTTTATTTCCCACTTATAAGTGAGAACATGTAGTCTTTGATTTTCTGTTTCTGCATTAATTTGCTTAAGATAATGGCCTCCAGCTGCATCCATGTTGTGCAAAGGATATGATTTTGTTTTTTTTTTAATAGCTGCATAGTATTCCATGCTGTGTATATATATCATATTTTCTTTATCCAATCCACCACTGATGGACATCTAGACTGATTTCATGTCTTTGTTATTGTGAATAGTGCTGGAGTGAACATACAAGTGCATGTGCCTTTTTGGTAGGACAATTTATTTCCCTTTGGGTATATACTCAGAATGGGATTGCTGGGTTGAATGGTAGTTCTATTTTTAGTTCTTTAAGAGATATCCAAACTGCTTTCTATAGTGGCTGAAGTAATTTAAATCCCCATAAACAGCGTATAGTTATTCCTTTGTTTTCTGCAACCTCACCAACATCTTTTATTTTTGGGCTTTATAATAATAGCCATTCTGACTGGTGTGACATGGTATCTCATTGTGGTTTTGAGTTGCATTCTCTGATGATTAGTTGTGATGAACATTTTTTCATATGTTTGTTGTCTGCTTGTATGACTTATTTTGAGAAGTGTCTGTTCATGTCCTTTACCCACTTTTTAATGGGGTTGTTTTTGCTCATTGATTTAAGTTCCGTATAGATTATGGATATTATACCTTTGTCAGAAGCATAGTGTGCAGATATTTTCTCCCATTCTGTCTATCATCTGTTTACTCCGTGGATAGTTTCTTTTGCTGTGCAGAAGCTCTTTAATTTAGTTATGTCCCATTTATCAATTTTTACTTTTGTTGCAACTGCTTTTGAGGACTTAGCCTTAAATTCTTTGCCAATTTGATATCTGGGTTTACTTCTAAAATTTTTACAGTTTGAGGCAGCAATATCTATTCTTGTGTTCTTTTTCTGCCTGAAGACCAAAATGTATAAATCAGGCACCTGGAACCAAGCTGAGAACTCAGTGATACTCTCATATTGCTCATTGAATGAGTCCTAGGACTGTCACAAAATACTATGACTTAAATAACAGAAATTTATTGCTCACAATTCTGGAGGCAGGAAGTCTAAGATCAGGGTGCTAACTGATTCAGTTCTAGGTGAGCACTTTCTTCCTGCAGACAACCACCTTCTTGCTATGTTCTCATATGACCTTTCCTTGGTGGGTGCATGTGGAGAGATATACCCACCTCTCTCCCTATCTTTATAATACCACTACTCCTGTTTAGATTAGGGCCTTAGCCTTATAACCTCATTAATTACCTCCTGAAAAAAGCCCCATCTCCAAATTTTTATTGGTGATTAGGGCTTTATTGGTGATTGCTTAAGATAATGGCCTCCAGCTGCATCCATGTTGTGCAAAGGATATGATTTTGTTTTTGTTTTTATAACTGCATAGTATTCCATGGTGTGTATATATAATATTTTCTTTATCCAATCCACCGTTGATGGTGGGAACACCAACGTTGTGGGGGAACACAATTTAGATCATAGCATATTGCCCATGGCCCCCAAATTTACTTCCTTCTCACGTGCAAAATATATATATTTTAACTTGATAGCCCACAAAAGTCCAACATGAACTGAAGTCCAAAGTCTCATCTAAATGTCATCCAAATCAGATATGGATAAGACTCCAGCTCTCATTCATCCTGAGGCAAAATTCCTCTCCAGCAAGTCAGATAAGTTATGTGCTTCCAAAATACAATGGTAATACAGGAATAGGGTAAACATTTCCATTTCAAAAAAGAGAAATAGAAAAGAAGGAAGAGGTCATACATCCCAAGCAAGTCCAAAAACTTAGTGAGGCAAATTCCATTAGTTCTAAAGGCTCAAGAACAATTCTCTTTGGTTTGATGCTCTGTCCTTCAGACCCAATGGGATGATGGCATCACCCCCATGGCTCTAGTTGGAGGTCTCACCTCCAAGACTTCAAGTGGAGACGATCTGACCTTTAGAAACCAAGGTGGTGGCCCTGATGACCTCTGGATTGCCTGCAGGGTCATTTTCCCCTCTTCTTTAAGAATAGGATATGTGTGCAGCCAAATAGCTCTGTTGTCTGGTCAAATCCGAGAAGTTCAATAGCTTTCCTTCATTTTGTTCAGTCTCTGTTCCCTTCAGTTGAGAAGGAAAATATTTTTACTCATATGATCTCATTAGCTCTTTATGAGGTGATAATCCAGCTACACTTTGATGTTCTCTTCAGAGCATGCTTTCTCATTTTTTGCAATATGGGTAGACTGAGAATTTTCCTAATATTCAAGTCCTGTTTTTTTTTTTTTTTCTCAACAATCCCTTCTTCAATTAACCTCTCTCCTTTCACATATTCCTAAAAACAGCCAGGAGGAACAAACCCACTTCTTCAACACTCTGCTTAGAAATACTCTCAGTTAACTACCCAGTTTCATTGCTTTCAAGTTCTATCTTCCACAAAACAGTAGAATATGGTCACAATTCAGCCAAGTTCCTTGCCACTATCTAAGAAGCGTAACTTTTTCTTTAGTTTCCAATAGAATGTTCCTCATTTTCATTTGAGACCTCACCAGAATAGCTATTAACATCTATATTTCTGCCAACATTCTCTTTATGTGTATTTACCTTTTCACTGAGAAGATTGAAGCTTTCTTTCCAACTCTCTATTTCCATATGAAACCTCACCAGAAATTGCTTTTAATGTCTGTATTTCTAGCATGGACCTCAACACTCTTCTAGCCCCTATGCATTACTCAATTCCAAAGCTGCTTCAACATTTTTGAGTATTTGTTATAGCAGCATTCCATTTCTTGGCATCAAAACCTGTATTAGCCTGTTAGGGTTTCCATAACAAAATATGATAGACTAGTGGTTAAAAGACAGAAATTTACTTCTCACAGTTCTGGAGGCTGGGAAGTCTAAGACCAAAGTGCCAGCTGGTTAGATGCCTAGGACGTGCCTTCTTCCTGGCTTGCAGATGGCCACCTTCTCACTATGGGCTCACGTGGGATTTCCTCAGTGTGTGCATGTAGAGAGAGAGATCTCTCTCTTCCTCCTCCTACAAGGGCACCAGTCCTATTGGATTAGAACACCGTCCTTCTGACATCATTTTAACCTTAATTCTAAAAGCCCTATCTCCAAATACAATCATATCGGGGGTTAGGGCTTCAACATGTGAATTATGTGAGGGGAGGCACAATTCAGTCCACAGCACTCACTGACTACAAAAATGGTGTTTGGCTTTCTTTTTGTATTCTTCTTTTTCATTGTTTTCAGTTTTTAAAAAGTATTTATAGGGGAAACGTACAGAGGTGGGGACCATCTTTGGAGCCCTCAGAATGGTATCCTCTGTACCTCTGGGCAATCACAGCCCTCATGGGTCCTTGGTCAGAAGCATCTCACCAGTCTCTGTTGGGGCCTCATCTGTGATTTCTACAGGGGTGTATGCTTTTTTAAAATAAATAAAATAATTTCAATTTTCTTTTTGCCAAGCTTTATTTTTAAATTATTCAACTATCCCAATGGCCTTTTAAATCCTTTTTCATCTCCAGGTCTGTTTTAAGAACAGCATTCTAATGTTCATTCTGTTGAATATAGTTTTAAACTTATCCCAGTGCTAGGTTTAGGGTGTGGGACAAAGTGAATCCAAGGGAATAGCATGAATAGGGGCAGTAAACTGTGGAAATGAGCTAGCCTTGAGCTTCAAGATTATCATTCGTGTAAACAGATACATGATAAAACTAATACAAACATACTCAAGAGGTCACTTGACATTATTCTATTTTACAGAAAACATATGCATCTAAATAAGTTCCAGGCTCAGTTATCTCTGAAATAACAAAATACTTTCAGGTGGATAAACACAAAAGAAATACCTCAGTTTCCCACATTTTCTTCAAGCCTCAAAGGAATGTGTAGTTAAAATTCTTTTTTTTTTGTAGAAGTGACCAGTATCTTTGATATCATCAGACAACAAAACTTTAGTCATGCTGATTTCTATCCTGTATTTTGAACACAGCTCTTTGTTGGAGTTCTGTATGTTTATTCTTCTAAAAAAACCTTCCCTGATTTATCCAGCCTTCATAGTCTAAACTTTTTGTCCAAACTCTTATGGCACTGATGATCAGATTTCTCTATTATTATTTTAGAGACAGGGTCTCTCTCTGTCACCCAGGATGAGTTCAGTGGCATAATCATAGCTCACTGAAACATCACATTCCTAGCCTTAAGTGATCCTCCCACCTCAGCCTCCCACGTAGCTAGGACTACAAGCATGTGCCACCATGCCCAACCAATTTTTAAAAAAATTTTATTCTTTGTAGAGACAGGGTTTTGTTATGCTGCCCAGGCTGGTCTTGAACTCCTGGCCTCAAGTGAGCTTTCCACCTCAGCAGCTAAAGTACTGGAATTACAGGCATAAGCCACTGCATCTGGCCCAGATTTCTCTATTATTCACTGTTGCATTTCATACTGTATCATTTGATTTTCTTATTCAGCTGCATTATCAGTGTTTGTTTTTATCTTGCTAACATAAATGTAACATGTTCAAGAACTGAATTCATGTTTTATTTACTAAATTACTATTCCTCATAATACTTAGCATAGTATTTAGTGTTAGGTGCAAGATAGTTAATCAATAAGTTCTGAATTAGATTAACTTTGCTAGGAAACAGAAGACCAACAGAAGAATAGCAAGTGTATATATTCAAAGATGACCTAAACAGGGGTGCAGTTTTGACTTAACAAATTAAGGGTCTGTGAATGCTAATAAATACAGTGTTTGGTATATTTGGTATATGTTTATATAGTTTGGATATAAGTCCCTGCCCAAATCTCATATTGAAATATAATCTCCTTGGAGGTAGGGCCTAGTGGGAGGTGATTGGATCATGGAGTAGAGTTCTCATGAATGGTTTAGGACCATCCCGCTTGGTTCTGTCCTCATGACAGTGAGTAAATTCTTATGAAATCTGGTCATTTAAAAGTATATGGCACCTCCTGCCTCACTGTCTTGCTCCTGCTTTCACCATGTGACGTGCCTGCTCTGCCTTTCCCTTCCATTATGATTGGAGGTTCCTGAGGCCTCCCCAGAAGCAGATGCACCATGCTTTCTGGACAGCCTGCAGAACCATGAGCCAATTAAACCTCTTTCCTTTGTAAATTACCCAGTCTCAGGTATTTCCTTAATAGCAGTGTGAGAATGGACTAATACAATGTTGATTAATAAAATTATATTGACTCATGAATGCCCCTACTTGAAGAATAATAGAAATTGATTTCCAGGGTGGCAGTTGGTAGAACTCTTGATTTATATGGTCAAATTTATTTCTCCATGATCTTGATCATCTCAGTAATTGGTGCCACCTTCTGCTTTATTGTTCGAGCACCTGTTATTTCTTACGTTCTGTCACTCCATCATATCCAGTTCATTAAGAATTCATAGACTCTACCTCTAAACCATAGCCTGACTCCACCTACATGTGTCCGTCTCTACTGCTACTACTCTAGTCCAAACCACCATCCTCTTTTGCTTGGACAATTGTCATGCTTTGTTCCCTTTTCCTCCCATAATGCGTACATAGCCAGGGTGGTCTTTTAAAAACCTAACTCTGCTGCCACATTCTTACCTGAAATTCTGCCATACTTGCCATAGCACTCAGGATAAATGTAAACTCCAACCTGATCTGCAGGTTTACAGCATCTGGATCCCACTTACCCTTCAGACTTTGTTTGTGCATTTTTCATTTTTACTGTATTTCAACCACAGTAGCTTTAGTTGTATTCCTGGAAATTAATGAGCCTGGCTCTGTCTTAAGAATTTACATGGTAATAACCACTGTGTTCATTCTGATTTTATATTCTCTAGGCAGTAAGAGGGCAGTTTCTGAGAAAATCAGCAAACAGAACTGTGGGGGGAATACTTTTGCTAACTCTAATTTTCTAGGGCAGTACAATTCTCTCTTGCCGGTAAAATTGAACTGCCCATAGTGGTGAAACCAGATGAGAAGTGTACCTTACGTGACTTCTCTCAAAAAGTAATGTGAGCTCTTTAGTGTCTCTTTACAAATAATTTCACCTCTTGTTGAGGAACTGGTGATCCAAAGGAGACCAAAGAATAAGTAATGAGAGAGATCTTAGGAATATAGCTTGATATAAATCAGAATCTTGTCCTACCACAGATACCTTCTTCCTCAAAGCACAGCAAGCAAATATCCATGATGCCGGATCATCAGGCCCTAGGGCTCGGGTCGCTGCTGTTGCTAGTATGGGTCCTCCACTCTAGGAATTAGCATGTATTACACAGTGGGAATGTAACTGGAACCCCACAGAGTCCTTTGATGTTCAGAGATGTGAATTATCTTTCTGTTGGGACAACCTCATTTACATGAAGTGATCATTTCCTCTAAGTTTGGTGCCTGAGTGTTCAGTTTCGTGAGTACCATCTCTTGGGTAGTGGCAAGATAATAGATGTATTACTAGCCTTCTCTCAATGCCAATTTAAGGGATTTGGGTACAAACCCCAGATGTTTCTTCTCACTTTCTAATTTAAATGCAGGTTCCCAACGTGATAATGGGAGAGCCTCCTAAGTGTGTGATATAGTTTGGATATTTGTCCCCGCCCAAATCTCATGTTGAATTGTAATCCCTTTTGTTGGAGGTGGGGCCTAGTTGGAGATGTTTGGATTGTGGGGGTGGATCCCTCATGAATGGCATGGGCCATCCCCTTGGTGATAAGTGAGCTCTCGCTCTGAGTTCACATGAGAACTGGTCGTGTAAAAGTGTGTGACACGTCCCCTGACAACTGTCTCTCTCTCTTGCGCTCTACCATGGGATATGCCTGCTCCCCATTTGCCTTCTGCCATGATGGAAGCTTCCTGAGGCCTCCCCAGAAGCACATGCTGGTGCTATGCTTTCTGTACAGCCTGCAGAACCGTTAAGTCAATTAAACCTCTTTTTTTTTTCTAAATTACTCAGTCCCAGGTATTTCTTTATAGCAATACAAAAATGGTGAATACGGTGTGTGCTCACATGGAGGGTTACAAATTATTCTGGTAGGGAAGATCTTTGGTGTTTCCCACACCATACACCAATACCACACTGCTAGAATGTCTTTAGAAGGCAATGTCACACACACAGAAGTTCTAATTGAGGTACATCCTCAGCAGGGTGGCTAACTGGATAGGCACTGCCTCACGGAAGTTTCTTATCCCTGGAATGCCATACTAGGCTGTGGTGATGCCACATTGTGATGGCAGTTTTATAGCAGGATGCTTATTTTATATCTATCCATCTATCTGTCTGTCTGTCTGCCTGTCTGTCTATCTGGATATATAAAAGGCCATATCTGTATAGGTCATCTATAGTAGGATGCTTATTTTATATCTATCTGGATATATAAAAGGCCATATTTGGATAGGTCATCTATCTGGATATATATTAAAGGCCATTTGTACACAAATGTTCAGGTAAATAACATTAAGCTTGGAAAAATATATCTCAGATCCCAATTAAAAGATAAAGATGGTCTAGACAGGCTCCCACTTTATTTTCTCTGAAAAAGAGGCCTAGGTGTGAAGGCCTGGCCTTGGCGCTTTGTCACTTGGATGCTTTGTTCTATCCCTGAGGTGTCTAGCGTTCTTCAAGGACCAAAACGTGAGGTTTACAGTTAAAAACAAATCCGAAGATCCTGTAGCCATGCTCAGGAGCCAGGAGTTTTTTCTTGGAGAAAAGGAATGGTCAGAGCCTTGGTCTGGTGATAGTGAGAAGCAGGGTCATTAGGACAAGCCCAGGCTGTCAAGTCCTACCCTGCTCCTAGTTCCTTGCTCTAATGTATAGTTGCTTTTAATTTTATAATTTATTTTATTTTATTTTGAGACAGGATCTTGCTCTGTCACCCAGGCTTAAGTGCAGTGGTACAAACACAGCTCACTGTAGCCTCAACCTCCTGGGCTCAAGCAATTGTCCTGCCTCAGCCTTCCTAGTAGCTGAGACTCTAAGCGTGTGCCACTATGCTGGCTAATGTTTTGATTTTTTGTAGAGATGGGGCCTTCACTTTGTTGCCCAGGCTGATTTCAAACTATAGGCTTAAGTGATTCTCCCACCTTGGCCTCCCAAAGTGCTGGGATTATAGGTGTGAGCCATAGCACCTGGCCAACATATTTTAAAACTAAAGTTTATTGCCTGAAAAGTTCTAATGTAACATTGTTCTGTATAGACACATAGACACACACAGAAAAACTGCTTTATTGATAATAAATAAAATAGCTTAACTATAATAGAAAAGAATCACAACTAAAAATGGTCTTAGCCTGAGCTCCACATGAAGAATAAAGAATTATTCTTTATCTTTTATATATCCTACTCAGATAGCAGTTTCATTTTGCCTCACCTTATGAATCTTTGATTCTTCAGCACCTGTTAACTTAGTGCATTTATGCACCTCTTATGATCCTGACTTGTTTTAAGTTAAATAACTAGAACTGTATCAGGAAGTACTAAAATTTCTAATGATTATAATTTATTGTCTTCTTTGTTCATTTAAAAATATTGCATTGCCACTGTGATGGTTAATTTGATGTGTCACTTTGACTGTGCCACAGGGGCCCAGATATTTTATGAAACATTATTTCTAGGTGTGCTTGTGAGGATGTTCCTGGGTAAAATTCGCATTTGAATTGGTCGATTGAGTAAAGCAATTTGCCCTTCTCCATGTAGGTGGGCATCAGCCAGTCCTTTCAAAGCCCAAATAGAACAAAAAGTGGAGGAAGGAAGAATTTGTTCTCTGCCTGACAGTTTGAGCTGGGACATACATCTACTGCCCACAGATTAAGACTTACACCCTTAACTCTCTTGGTTCTCTGTAGTCTGAATTCTGACAGTCTTAAATCCTGAAGGGCTTTGTTCTTTCTTCTTGAATCTCTAACCATTAAATGAACCACTGTTACTACACGTACATGCCGCTTTACCATCATACTTGAACATCGAATCCACAAATTATTCTAATTGAGAAATGACATGAAAGAATTCAAGGCGTTCTATCCCCATTGGGTCAATTTGTGGAAAATAGAAGATTCAACCTCATATGGAGAAAAGATGCATAAGAGTCTGTAAGCAACTTCGGCCTCCTGTGAAGAATAAAATGTGTGCAAATACAAACATATTCTTGTAGGGAGTTAAATATCCTGAGACCATGTAAGTGCCCAAGGATGAACAAGGAAATCCAGGATAGACTGCATATTATTAAATTTAAAGAATCTGTTATACAACATGCAAACATGATTCTAGAAACAGCTACCTGTGTAACTAATTCTGGGTTATAGGAAGCCCAGGTACCATGAGGGTAGTAAGATAATTTTTTGTTTCATCCCAATGGGAGCAGCTAGATGTAACCCATTTTTGCTGCAGCCAATTGCAAAATCAGTCTTACTGCTTCTGTCTCTCTGGGTTCTGTGAAATGGGTTCTGGATGCAGTGTGGGTTTTTTTTGTTGTTGTTTATTTGTTTGTTTTCTGTTGTTGCTGTTGTTGTTCTCTTTGCCATCACAGCATTACTGTCTTTTGTAACAAAACTTTTAATTTATTTTTTCAGAGTGTTAAGCACCTTCTTACCCTCACCAAAGTTATCTAATAGAGCAGGGTCTAAGCATTGTGTTTGACCATGATTGGTTGCTTGAAGCACTAACCTGTAGTTGGTTTCCATGGAGCAAATAATAGCACCACACTTGCTGGATTAATGTGTATCAGAGAAAATTGATGTGCTCAAGGACAGCAGCAGGAATTAAGTCTTGCTGTTACCATTCACCTTCTGAGGCAGGTCACAGCAACCTGATAGGGCGAGGTGTTAGATTTTGGGATAGTGACTTCACCTCTGGACTTTGAGGCTTTTAAGGATCATGATTAGGGAAGTATTTGCTATTCTCCTGAAGTGATCAGGGCCAGGTTCCCAGCTTTATGGTTGCAGCCATATGACATGACAAACTAGTGACAGACTCCTCCACATTAGCCTTCATAGTTGGGGAAGAACACACCTCTTTCCTGGCATGTTCTGGGTGGGTAGTTTGGTAGACAGAGCAGTGGACTCTTCGAAGATGTCTAACTCCTACTTCCTGGAACCTGCGAATAGGTTATGTTACTTGGCAAGTGGGAATGAGGGTGCTAGATAGAATTATGTTTGCTAATCAGCTGACCTTAACATTAAGAGATTATCTTAGATTATTTGGGTGAGCCCAATGTGATCACAAGGGTCATTAAATGTGGTAGAGGAAAGCAAGAGTTTATGTCAGAGTAATGTGATGTGAGAAAGACTTGCCTGGTTATTGCTTTAAGGATGGAAGGGGCCCACAAGCCAAGGAAGTGGGCAGCTTCTAGAAGATGGAAAAGGCAAGAGACAGATTCTCCACTAGAGCCTCCAGAAGGAGCACAGCTCTGTTGACCCATTTTAGAATTCTTACTTTCAGACTGTAAGAAATAAATTTGTCTTGTTCTAAGCCATAAAGTTTGTGGTAATTTGTTTTACAGTAGCAATAGGATACTGAGGTCCAAGTCTTGAACAGTATTGATTGTTTCAAGTGACTGGGTTATAATCTGTTTTCATAGATCTTTGCAGAGACCAGCTTCTTCCTCCTGCAGGTAGCCATTCTTGGACAAGTTGATATAGTTTAGATGCTGTGCCCTCCAAATCTCATGTGGAATGTAACCCCCAATGTTACAAGTGTATGCCTCATGGGGGTAGATCCCTCATGAATTGCTTAGTACCATCTCCTTGGTGATGAGTGAGTTCTTACTCTGGTAGTTTATGTGAGATCTGGTTGTTTGAAAGAACATTGCACCTCCCCACCTCCACCTCTTGCTCACTGTCTTGCCATGTGACATTGTCTGCTCTCCCTGCACTTTCTGCCATGATTATAAGCTTCCTGAGGCCCTCACCAGGAGCAGATGCTGGAGCCATGCTTGTACAGCCTGCAGAACCTTGAGTCAATTAAACATTTTTAATAAAAATAAACTACTCAGCTTCAAGTATTTCTTTATAGCAATGCAAAAATTTTCTGATACAGAAAATTGGTACCAAAGAGTGGGGCATTGCTATAAAGATACCTCAAGATGTGGAAGCAGCTTTGGAACTGGATAACAGGCAGAAGATTGAAGAAGACAGATTTAGGCAGATTCACAAGATAGAAAGATGAGGGAAAGTTTGAAATTTCTTGGAGACTAGTTAAATGGTTGTGACCAAAATGCTGATGGATATATGGACAGTGAAGTCTAGGCAGACAAGGTCTCAGATGGAAATGAGGACGTTATTGGGAACTGGAGGAAAAGTTACCCATGTTATGCTCTGGCAAAGAGCTCGGTTACATTTTGTCCATGTCCTAGGGATCTGTGGAAGGTTGAACTTAAAACTGATGACTTAGGGTATCTGGTTGAAGAAATTTCTAAGCAGCAAAGCATTCAGGAATAAAGTAGTGCCGGGCATGGTGGCTCATGCCTGTAATCCCAGCATTTGGGAGGCTAAGGTAGGCAGATCCCTTGAGGTCAGGAGTTTGAGATCAGTCTGGCCAACATGGAGAAATCCCCATCTCTACTAAAAATACAAAAATTAGCTGGGTGTGGTGGTGCACACCTTTAGTCCCAGCTACTTGGGAGGCTGAGGCAGGTGAATTGCTTGAACCTAGGAGGCAGAGGTTTTAGTGAGCCAAGATCGCGCCACTGCACTCCAGCCTGGGTGACAAAGAAAGAATCCATCTTAAAAAACCAAACCAAACCAAAACAAACAAACAAACAAACAAATAATGGAGTGGCTGCTTCTAACAGCAATCAGATAAGGAAACAAATAAATGACTTAAAGTTAGAATTTATATTTGAAAGGGAAGCAGAACATAAACATTTGGAAAGTTTGTAGCCTAGCCACGTGACAGAGGAGGAAAAAAGTATTTTCCGGAGAGGGATCCTGTAGAGCAACCACTTGCTAGAGAGGCTTGCATGACTAAAGCCAAGTGCTAATGTCCAAACCAATTGGAAAAAGGCTTTGAAGGCATTCCAGAAGTCTTCAGGACAGCCCCTCCCATTGCAGACCCAGAGTTTTAGGAGGAAAGAATGGTTTCAGGGGCCAGGCCTAGGGTATAGGTGCCCTGCTCAGCCTCAGGATGCTGTTCTCTGCCTTCAGGCAACTCTGGCTCCAGCCTCAGCTCAAAGGTCCACAGGTACAACTCAGAATGCTGCTTTGGAGAGTGCAAGCCATAAGCCTTGATGGCCTCAATGTGGTGTTAAATCTACAGGTTCATAAAATGCAAGAGTGAAAGAGGCTTGGCAACTTTCACCTAGATTTCAGAGGATGTATGGGAAAGGCTAGGTGCCCAGGCAGAAGCCTGCTACAGGGGTGAAGCCCCCACAGGGAACTTCTACTAGGTCAGTGCCAAGGGAAATGTGAGGTTGGAGCCTGCACATGGAGTCCCCACTGGGGCACTGCCTGGTGGATCTGTGGGAACAGGGCTGCCACCCTCCAGACCTGAGACTGGTAGAGCCACCAGCAGCTTGTATCTTGAGCCTGGAAAAGCTGCAGAGACTCAGCTCCAACCCATGAGAGCAGCCATGCATGTTGGACCTTGCAAAGCCACAGGGTTGGAGCTGCCCAAGACCTTGGGAGTTCACCCATTGCACCAAATGTGCGCTGGCTGTGGAATATGAAGTCAAAGGAGATTATTTTGGAGCTTTAAGATTTGATGACTACCTTGCTGGGTTTAGGACTTGTGTGGGGTCTGTTGTCCTTTTCTTTTGGCCTATTTCTTCAATTTGGAATGGGAATATTTACTCAATGCCTATACCATCATTGTATCTTGGAAATAAATAATTTGTATTTGACTTCACAGGCTCATAGGTGGAAGGAACTCATCTCTAGATGAGAATTTTGACTTGGGATTTTTGATTGAGTTGATGCTGGAATAAGTTAAGACTTTGGAAGAACTATTGAGAAAGGATGATTATGTTTTGCAGTGTGAGAAGGACATGAGATTTGGGGGCTCAGGGGTACAATGATAGTTTGGATGTTTGTCCTCTCCAAATCTCATGCTGAAATGTAATCCCCAATGTTGGAGGTGGGGCCTAATGAGAGGTGTTTGGATCGTGGGAGCAGATCCCTCATGAATGGTTTAGTACCATCTCCTTGGTGATGAGTGAGTTCTTGCTCTGGCAGTTCATAAGAGACCTGGTTGTTTAAAAAAGGGTGGCACCTCCCCCACACCCACTCTCTCTCTTGCTAGGTGACATTGCCTGCTCTCCCTTCATCTTCTGCTATGATTGGGAGCTTCCTGAGGCCCTCACCAGAAGCAGATGCTGGAGCAATGCTTGTATAGTCTGCAGAACCATGAGCCAATTAAACCTCTTTTTAAACATAAATTATGTCACCTCAGGTATTTCTTTATAGAGATGCAGAAATAGACTGATGCAATTAATCCTTATTAACTCACCTCTCATGAATATTTCTAACTCAGATTTAGAACCACATGATATTAGCCTTTTCTTTTTAAAATCATTTTCTTTTTTATTTAAAAATATTTAATTGACAAAGATTATATATATTCAAGGTGTACCACGTGATGATTTAATTTTATGTATACATTGTGTCATGATTATCACAATAACATTAATTAACACATCCATCACCATCCATGCTATACATTAGATCCCCAGAACTTGTTCATTTTATAACTGAATGTTTGTACCCTTTGGCCAACATCTCCTCATTTTCCCTACCCCCACCAGACCCTGGCAGTTATTGTTCTACTCTCCATCTCTATGAGTTTAACTTTTTTAGATTCTACCTATAAATGAGATCATATAGTATTTGATACTAAACTAGCATTTCTTCTCTCTGATGCCAAATATCCTGGCCCTCAACAGGATCGATATAACTACATGTTTGCTTCATCCAAACCGCACACACATGCACACACACACCAGAATGTATGGCACCAATATTATTGCTGTACTATTATTACTGAAAACAGCTTAATACTTTGCAGTCCAATTACTTTGTCTTCACGTCACTTGAAGTTATTTCTTCCTGTTTGCTGCTAATTTGATGCAAAATTAAGTTTACTTGTTTAATTTACTTTCAATTTTTAGGTATTGCTTTTTTATTTGAGTTATTTCTGTTTTATATTTTCATAATTCATTTATCTGGTTTCAAAGTTAAATTTATTAAATAAGGTATTTTTACCTTCTTTTCCTGTCTTCTCCTCTCTGTTTCTTCTTTCTTTTCCTTAAAATATTTTTACACTATATCCCTCAATTAAAAAATATGTGCATATATGTGTATATGTGTGCATATAAATATGTATATATCTATGTCTCTCTCTATATATTTGCTTCTTTCTGTTACATAAATGGCAGTGTGCTGTCTACACTTTTCTCCATCTTTGTTTCTTACTTTACAATATATCTTGGATATCATCCCCTAGCAGAAGACATAGTCATAATTTTTCAATAAAGTTGCATACTCTCCCATCATAGACCCCAAATTGATGAACATCTGTGTGGTTTTAAAATTTTTTATAATTACAAGTAGTGCTATAATGAGTACTTTTGTTTATTAGGTTGGCACAAAAGTAATTGTGGTTTTTGCCATTACTTTCAATGTGCCAACCTTTTGTACCAACCTAATACGTCTTTTGTATTTTTACCAATTGTATCGGTCAGGGTTCCTCCCTAGAAGAAGCAGCAGCAGGCTATTTATTGTAAGAAATGGGCTTGTGTGATTGTTAGGGATGGCTAGACAGGTCTGAAACATGTAGGGCAGGCTATGGGAAAGGGTAGGTTAGAACTCCCAGGCACAAGCCGAAGCTGTAGTCTACAGGTAGAATTTTTTCTTCTTCAGGGAAACCTCAGTTCTGCTCTTAGGGCCTTTGAACTGAATAAATCAGATCCACTCAGATTATCTAGGATTATCTTTCTTACTAAAAGTAAGCTGATGATAGACATCACACTACAAAATACCTTCAAAGCAACACCAAGATTGGCATTTGATTGAATAACTGGGAACTATAGCCTAGCCAATTTGATACCTAAAACTGACTATCACACTGATGGATCTTTTGGATAGATATTTAGATATGGAATTGCTGGGTTAAAGGATAAATGCACATATAACTTTTCATGGGATTACTAAATTCCTTTCCAGAGGATTGTATCAGTTTGCATTCCAACTATCAGTGTATGAGAATGGCTGTTTCCTGACAGCCTCAAAAAGAAAATATATTTAGAATTTTTTTCAGTTGGATGAGTAAGATGTTACCTCAATGTGGTCTTATTTTGCATATCTTTAATTATGTGTAAAGCTGGATTTTGTTGCAGGTTGGATTGTTTTCAATCTATCACTACTTCTTTCTGCCATATGACTGTGCAGTGCCCTAGAGTGGGTATAGCATATTTTCCTGCCCCAGTGTCTTCCTTTGCACAATGGAATGTTAGTGGATGAAGGCATTTAAAGTACAAGTCATATGCTTGCATGGTTTGACTTGGCCTCTTTTGCTTCTGTGGTCTGCCATGAGAAGAGTGTGCAATGAGTAGTCTCTGATCCAAGGCGAACATGGAGCTACATGAACTAGAGCTGAACCTAGCCTTTAGTGTGTAGCCTGGGGCTTAGAGCCCAAAACCCAGAGTCAGGGAACTCTGAGGTGCTGAACTGAATTTGGTCATGGGGTGGCCAAACATAGTACAGTTTATTTGTAGCCAACCTGCAGACCTACAAGTATGAAACATATGGTTATTATTTTAAAGAACTGGGGCTATTTGTTACAGAGAACTATTGCAGCCACGACTGATTAGTATAAACCTGCTTTTATTTAAGTCTGCTTTTGAGTCTCTGAGGAGTTTATTACTTTATAAGATTTATAGTATTGTATACAGTATTTAAAGGATTTGCTTACATATTTGTTTTCATAGCCTTAACATTTTAAAAAACGTTTGTTCATTCATTCTTTCATTTAAAAAATATTTATAGAGTACTCATGTGTGCCAGACAATTTTCTTGGTGCTAGGAATACATTGGCAAACAAATAACATCTCTGCACTGATAGAGCTTAAATTTTAGTGAGGTTTTCATTCATTGGACTTGTTTGATGTTTGGGTGTTTCATTGGTCTTTTCTAAATAAATAGTTCTTGGATTTATTTACTAAGATTCATTCTCTCTTCCATATTTCATTACTTCCCTTTTTTAGCTCTATGCTTTGCTTACTTCTATTTTATTTTAGTTTATTTTATTGTCTTTTTTCTAATTTCTTGAGTTTCTAATTTCTTTCTCTATTTCTTTTTTTTTTTTTTGAGACGGAGTCTCGCTCTGTCGCCTATGCTGGAGTGCAGTGGCTGGATCTCAGCTCACTGCAAGCTCTGCCTCCCGGGCTCATGCCATTCTCATGCCTCAGCCTCCCGAGTATCTGGGACTACAGGTGCCCGCCACTGTGCCCGGCTAGTTTTTTGTATTTTTTAGTAGAGACGGGGTTTCACCATGTTAGCCAGGATGGTCTCGATCTCCTGACCTCAGGATCCGCCCGTCTCGGCCTCCCAAAGTGCTGGGATTACAGGCTTGAGCCACTGCGCCCGGCTATTTCTTATAAATAAACTTAAAGCTGAAATACTTCTTTGAGTACTATTTTGTCTCAATTTCATTAGTTTCTATGTGTGTTGTCCTGGTTTTATTAATTTCTAATTAGCTCATAATTAAAGCTTACATTTCTTCTTATTTAAGCACTTAAAAATAACTTTTAATACTTCTAGGTGGCTGACTTTTGTGCATGGTTTGTTTTACAATAGTCTGTTCTTACATTTTTAGGTACAATTTTTTTCTCAAATCTCTCTGGGGTAAAGAACTTCCAGTTATGGAGCTGTGAAGAGTTTGGGCACTGGAAATCAACTAAAGGCAAATAACAAATTGAGAAACACTTATTCTTAAAAAACCGCTAGAACTTCAAAGAGAACATTAGGGGTGTGGTTTTTAAAAAATTTTATTATTATTATTAGTTTTTGAGTGGTACTGTGCCTACTCCCTCTTCCCCAAGTTAGTTGGCAAGAATAAGAGTTTTACCAGCATTAGAATGATGTTGAAAACCAACAGCTTGCTGCCAGAGGGAGTGAATTTAATTTGGTCATAAGGTGAAAGTAACACAGGATTTTCTGGCTGGTGACACCTCTGCCCAGGCCTTTCTTGGGCCTGGACTTGCCTCAGGAGACACCCCATCTACTCAGCCCACTGGGCCACACCTGGATTGCACTCTGGTGCAGATCCCATGGCTGCCGTGACTGTGCCCTCAGCCCCTAGTGGGAGGGTGTGTGTGAGTGAGTGAGTGAGTGAGTGTGGGATCCGGCTGGCCATTCCAAGTACCAGCACAGGAGCAGACTCCATGTGGGGCTTGCGGCTGGACCAGGCATGTCACAAGTGACTTCCACAGTGGACTCTGGTGTCCAGATGGGGGGAATGCAGTGGCACCCAGGCAGGGGTGCTCATGACCCCAAAGCCCCAGAGGGGATGTTACAGCATGTTAACTAACTGTTTTAGTCCTGCTGTCCGTAGCCTAATGGATGGCTGCAGCATGTTAACAGCTCTGTCAGTCTGTCACCGTGCTCTGGCCCAGGGTTCCAGGGCTGGCTTGGCCCCACCACTGCTTCCCATCGTGCCCCACCACTGCTTGTGGAGGGCAGAGGGCCACAGCATAACTGCCTTCTTTGTACCTGTGTTTGAGGGGTCCCAATTCTTTTCCTGCATCCAATAAGAATGAGGTTATGCTGACAGTCAAAGGGTGAAGAGGGCAGAGAATAATTTTGTTGAGTGATGAAACAGCCCTCAGTGGAGGGGGGATGTGAGGGTGGTCCCCCAGCCAAAGTAGGGCAGTCTCTCTCTGTATGGCTGGGTCTAGGGCTTTTATGGACTCAGAATTGGGAGTGCATGCTGAGTGGTTTGTGAGTATACAAAAAAAGTTAAAGATATCACTCAAAGGTGGGCAAGACAGTGTAAAACACCAATTAGGGAAGAGTAGGTAGATGCAAACAGGTGAAGGGTAGGGATCAATCAGAGGAAAGCATGCCGAACAGGAAGACAAGTTCTCAATCCAGTCCATGGATTTATCCAGGACTTGTAGCTAGAATTTAAACTGTCTTTGGTTTGAAGGCTGGGTTTCACTGGGGACCTGCCCCTGTCTGCATAGGGATTTGTCTGCCTCCTGCCTCCATCAAAAATGCTTTGCTTTGTTTAAAAGGGGTAGACATGGTTTGTACCAAATGGGGAAAAGCTGTATCTTTGTAAGCCGGACAGTGATGGTGGCGGGTGGTGAATGGTGGACCAGTCAGAAAATTTAATGGGGAGATCCTGGAAATGAGAAATCCATAGAAAAGCTGAGATAATCTCTTCATATAGTCTCAGCTGACTAGAAATCTATACATACTTGGAAGAGGCCTGAGAGAGCCTGGTGAAATGTGAAAGCCAAGAGAGACTTGAGAATATTGAATACATTTTGCAACAACATAAAAATCAATGGACAGAGGTGAGAGCCTTATAGACATGAGGTATTTGAGTTCAACCTGTGCCCACAGCATTGGCTTACCACTAAGTTATGTACATAAGGGAAGAAACCTTTAGGAAAATAGCCTAAAAGCAAAAATAATTAAAAAACAGCAGAGATATTAGTGATTTCACAGTTTAAGTTTAGGTAAGTTATTATTAAAAAGTTATTAAAAATACAATCCTAAGAAAAATAAAACGGAATCCAGAGTTGCTACAATATAATATTTAAAAATGTTTACCTTTTAAAACAAAATTTTCAAGATATGCAGAGAAACAGGAAAATATGTTCTATACTCAGTTAATTAAAAAGCAAGCAGTCAACAATAGAAACTGCTCTGAATGAACCCAGATGATTTGGGTTACAGATGAAGACTTCCAAGCAAGTTATATACAAATCTTCCAAGTTTTATATATATGTCCAAAGACTTAAAAGGAAATTATATTCAAATAATGAAAGGAAAATATGATGATGATGAATTAACATATAGGAAATATAGAAAGGGAACCAGAAAGTATAAAAAAAGTAAATTCCAGAGTTGAAAAATAAAATAACTGAAATAAAAATTTACTCGACAGCTTCAACAGCCAATTTAAGATGGCAGAGGAAAAATTAAGAGAACTTGAAGAAAGATCAGCAGAAATAATTCAAATGAAAAATGTGGAGAAAAAAACATTAAGGAAAAAGGAAACCTTAGGGCAATGTAAAATGTACCGATAATAGGAGTTCCAGAAGGAAAGGGGAGAGAAAGAACAGAAAAAAAATTTGAAAAAATAATGACCCTAAAATGTCCCAAATTTGGTGAAAAGCATTTTCTAAGAATCTAAGAATCTCAATAAATCCTAAGTAGTATAAACGTAAAGAGCATCACAGATAGCTGGGCATGGTGACTCACACCTGTAATCCCAGCACTTTGGGAGGCTGAGGCAGGCAGATCACTTGAGGCCAGGAGTTTGAGACTAGCCTGGCCAACATGTTGAAACCCCATTTCTACTAAAAATATAAAAAATTAGCTGGGCATGGTGGCGCCTGCCTGTAATCCCAACTACTCAGGAGACTGTGGTAGCACAATTGCTTGAACCTGGGAGGCGGAGGTTGCAGCAAGAGGAGATTGTGCAACTGTACTCCAGCTTGGGTGACAGAGTGAGACTCCATCTCAAAAGAAAAAAAACAAAAAACCCACCACAGATAAACGTATCATAACCATAAAAAAGAAAGAAATCTTGAAAGCAGTGAAAGAAAAGCATCTCATCACATACAGAGGATTAGCCATATATAGTAGATAGCTGATTTCTCATCAGAAGCAATGGAGGCTGAAATACAGTGAAATGTGGTGGGTGAGGCAGAGAGCTTACCTGCCCACTAAATTCTACAGCCAACCAAACTACTCCTCAAAAGTGAAGGTGAAATAGAGGCATTCCCAGATAAACAAAAGCTGAGCAAATTCATTGCTAACTACCTTTCACTACAAGAAATGTTAAAGGAAGGCCTTCAGAAAGAAAGAAAATGACATCAGGTGGTAACTCAGATTCACAGGAAAGATGAAGACCATGGGAAATGTTAACTATATAGGTACATATAAAAGACTGTGTATATATTTTTTCCTCTTTTCTTAATTTACTTAAAAAACAGTCATTTAAAACACATTAAACTTTTTCCAGGTCATTTCAATCATATTTATAAGTAACATGTTTATGTCACTGTCATGTTTTCAGATTTAGACCTTTTAGCTCACTTGCACCCCACACTTCCTCTTTTCCCTCTGCTCAGTATGGTTCTATCATCTCTTTTGATTTCTGTATTGGTTACCATTGTATCTCTTTATGACTTTTGACCTTGAAGTCATACCCATTTTGTAAGATGAATATATTACAAAGACAAAAAGAACTTTCCTTTAGGTCTCCTCCCCTCTTCACCTTTTGATATGTTTTATCTGCATGGGTTTACTTTTACACTATAATGATTGATCACATTTACTTTCTGTTTTTCAACTATATTAAATCTTTCATGTTTGCTTATAGGATGAGTTGAAACTCAATAGTAAGTATTTACATTAATAGTGTACATTATTAGGGATAATAGAGTTCTGTCTTTGAATAGTGTTGCCTTTACCATAGCCGTGTTTCTTCCCTGCCCCGAGCTCTTCATCACAATGTCTATTCTGTCAAGTTTTATGTTTAATGGAAACCTCTCCTCTATCTTTCCAATCTGCTACGGACCAGTTGCCCCTGTTTGGTTGCCACCCCGTCACTTTTCCCACTTTTTAAGGTTAGAGCCATTGTTTGGTGGATTACATGTCCTTTCCTTTCCAGTTTTATGCCTTCACTTTGTGCAGTCTATTCTCTAATAACTTTCTAAGAGTACATGATAGGTTTATTTTTCAGTTCTTAAAAACTTATAAATATATCTTACCCTCATGGTTTCAGGATGATTTGAAAGGTTGGGAATAATTTTCTTTCAGGGCAAGGATCAAGAGACTTCTATAGAGAGCCAGATAGTAAATGTTACAGGCTTTGCCTGTCATATGATCTCTGCCACAACTCCTCAACTGTGTAGCCTTTGTAGCATAAAAGAAGCTACAAACAATAGGTAAATGAATGAATGTGGCTGTATTCTAGTAAATCTTCATTTCCCAAAGAGATCACAGGCTGGATTTGGTCCATGGGTTATAATTTGCCAATTCCTGCTTTAGAACTCTGAAGACATGATTTATTGTAGTCTAGTGTCTAGTGTTGCCAATGAAAAGTCTGATGCTAGACTGATCCTTGTTCCATTGCATGTGACCTTGTATTTTGTTTTCTAACTGGGAATATTTAGAATTTTCTTTTTAACTTTTTTATTCTAAAATCATGCAACACAGGTGTGGGTCTTTACTCATCAATCTATTTGGCTCATAGAGGAATATTTTAGTCTGAAAATTTGAGTCCTTCTGCTCAGGGAAAGCCTCCTCTTTTAATTTGTAATTATTTCCATTTAATTTGTAATCATTTCCACTCTGTTGTCTCTAACCCTTTTTTCCTGGAACCTTGATTGGTCTGACAATGGCTACTGGAATTAATTCTGTTTGTATCTAATCTTCTCTCTCATTTTCGGGGGACAGATATCTTTGTCTTTTAATTTTTGAGATGTTTCCCGAGTTTTATCTTTTGAAACTTTTATTGATCGATGGTTTTTGGCAGTTACATATTTAAAGACCTCATTCGTGCTTTCTAAATACCCTCTTCCTTTTTTTTGGCTTAGTAGATTTACCGTGAGGCAAGTGGCCCATACTCTAGTACCAAAAGTTGTTGGAAATTGTTTTTCGTCTAAGTAGGAAGGTAAATAATAGCTTAAAATCAAGAAACATTTCTATGAAAGCTTTTCTGGCTAAATAAATCTCAGAAAAAAGGGACTGGAATCCCTAAGATTCCAGTAAATTAAATTGTGACTTTTTAATGTATTATTTTTGCACCTGATTTTATGTTTTTCAAAGGGCCCTAGTACTGACTAAGCCTTGAACCATACAAAATGTAAATTGTCATTTTATTTTCTCTGACAGGATTAATTAGCATTTTTCTAAGTTCTTTTTTTGTTTTTTTGAGTTTATCTGTTTCCTTGAGGTTTTTTGTTTCAGATTAGCATATCATTTCCCCCCCACAAATATCTGGTGATCCTTGGTATTCCCTTCATATTTAAAAGTGAGAAAATAGAAAAGCTGGCTATCAGGTCTGTGAACATGGGTGGTGTATTAGTCAAAGTTCCTCAAAAAACCAGAACCAATAGGATTATATATATGTGTGTGTATATATATAATTATATATATATTCATATATATGATTATATATGATCATATATAGGATTCTATATACATATATATGAATGAATGAGCGAATGAATATATATACACACATATATAGGATTATATATGTATATAGAATCCTATATATATATAATCCTATATATATGTGTGTATATATATTCATTCACTCACTCATTCATTCATATATTAGAAGAATTGGCTCAGGTGATTATAAAGCCAAAGAAATCCCACCGTCTGCTGTCTGCAAGCAGGAGAGGCAGAAATGTCAGTACTGTGATTCAGTTTGGGTCTGAAGGCGTGAGAAACTGGGGGGCTGCTGGTGAAAGTCCCAGAGTCTGAAAACCTGAGACCCTGGAGCTCCAATGTCTGAGGGCAGGAGAAAATGAATGTCTCAGCTCTAGAAGAGAAAGAGCAAATTTGCCTTTTCTCTGGCATTTTTGTTCCATCTGCACTCTTAATGGATTGGATAATGCTTGCTCACATTGGTGAGGGTGGATCTTCTTTACAGTAGTCTACCAATTCAAACACTAATCTCTTCTGGAAACATCCCCAAAGGAACACCCAGAAATAGTATTTTGCTGGTTATCTGGTCATGCCTTAGCCCAGTCACCTCAATACGCAAAAGGACCATCAAGGTGGGACTTGTCAACAGACATGCTTTGATTTAGTGGATCTGGAGAGGGAGTCTGTAAGGTGCTGCTTCAGTTCTCAAAAACTGACAGTTCACTCAATTGTTTTTCATTCACCACTGATCAGAATCACTCAATTTTTTTTTTTAAGAAAAGAATTCCCTCATTCTTTCTTCTTTAGGAAGAAAATCTGGCTGTTGGAAGAAGTTTGACTGTTTCTTCTTTAATGTCTTGTTTTTTGGCCCTGTATTTCACTTCTGCCATCTGTCATACCGAGTCTAATATTTCTAAATTTTACCAGCAGGCAGGAGGCTCTTTCCATTGGAACAGCCCCTCTGTGTATTTTAGTCTGCTCCTTCCTCTGTTTTGCATCACCAGTATCTATTTCTCCTTGTGCTTTGTGTCTTCCAGAAATTCACTGAAATCCCGTATTTACTGATAGCTACCTCCTATTCTCTCAGTTATGGGTTTACTGGGCTATAACAAAGCCTCAAAAAATAGAAGAGATAAAAGTGTACTCAACTGCATCTTAAACTCAGAGCCCTGTGGTGCTTTAACTTCCTCACCAGCCAATTCATAGTCTAATAGATGGCTCCGATTTTGATGCCTATGCTTTTAGGGGTTGTCCGGGATTTCTTCTGGAAAAACTCACTTTTTTTGCTTATACATTTGTTATGTTGAGGACATTCAGTTCTCAAGTTCAGCATCCATCTTACCCCCTTTATATCTTCAAAAAATTCTTCAATGTTTCTGTCCAAGCCTTCCTGGTTTTCCTGCATTGCCACATTTGTGTTTTTATATTCTGTCATTTCAAAGGGAGTTTTGGTGGGGAGAAAAGGAAGTGCATATGCTTAGTCAGTCAGTCATCTTCAACCAGAAGCCAGAATTTTCAAATTCTTTTTTTTTTTTTTTTTTTGAGACAGAGTTTTGCTCTTGTTGCCCAGGTTGGAGTGCAGTGGTGCAATGTCGGCTCACTGCAACCTCCGCCGCCCGGGTTTAAGTGATTCTCCTGCCTCAGCCTCCTGAGTAGCTGGGATGACAGGCATGTGCCACATCACCCAGCTAATTTTTGTATTTTTAGTAAAGACAGGGTTTCTCCATGTTGGTCAGGCTGGTCTCGAACTCCCGACCTCAGGTGATCCACCCACCTTGGCCTCCCAAAGTGCTGGGATTACAGGTGTGAGCCACCACGCCCAGCCTCAAATTCTTTAATGATATAATTTAATGGCTTTTTCTCTTTTAATAAAAACATCATAGCCTGTAAATCAGAAAACTTTCAGAAGAAAGAAGCCCACAAATAAAATTATGCACACACATTTGTAGAAGCTTTGAATTAACTTATGTTTTGATATATTTGATCCTGAAGGCATAATCTAAAACTTATCAATTACATCCTAGTTTTGACATTTTCTTTTCAGAAGACATTCAGCACTTTGGGAGGTTGAGATGGGCAGATCAAGAGGTCAGGAGTTCAAGCCAGCCTGACTAACATAGTGAAACCCTGTCTCCACTAAAAATACAAAAATTAGCCGGGTGTGGTGGCGGGCGCCTATTGTCTCAGCTACTAGGGAGGCTGAGGCAAGAGAATGGTGTGAACCCGGGAGGCAGAGGTTGCAGTGAGCCAAGTTGCACCACTGTACTCCACTCCAGCCTGGCAGCCTGGGCCACAGAACGAGACTCCATCTCAAAAAAAAAAAAAAAAAAAAGACATTCTTATCTGTCCTTTTATCTTTTTCATTGGATGTTTAACTCCTTGATATCTACATGATTCAGAACTTTACCCTGTTTCTTTGACATTTTACTGTACTTTGAATTTGTTTTCATGCAAGACTCTTCTGCCAAAGACTGTTGATATCTTAGGTGAACCAGGATCCACTGGAAATAAGAAATAGTATGTTTACTCTGTTATTTAAATTGGAAGGAAAATATAGTGTTTTGTTGAGTACACCTCCATGAACTAATCCAACAAGATTTTCTGAGTACATCCCATGTATTCAGAAAACATAGTTTTAGGCAGTATGGATACACTAGTGACCAAGATAGACAAAAGTTTCCTGTCCTTTTCAGGACATATGAATGGGCAAAGACTTTATGACTAAAACATCAAAAGCAATGGCAACAAAAGCCAAAATTGACAAGTGGATCTAATTAAACGAAAGAGCTTCTGCATAGCAAAAGCGACTATCATCAGAGTTGTGGGCAAAAGATTACCTAAGTGCTGAGGCAAGAGACTGAAGGCACAAACTGTTTTAGAATAATAAAAAAAATAGTTAGAATAAGAATAGTCATAATACAAATTAAATATAGAGATGATCATAGACAATTATCAATCATTATAAACATTATTAATCATTAGCTTTTAATATTACTCTTTGTTGCATTACTAATATAACCTAGGAATAACTGACGGGTATAGGGTCAGTGCTGAAGGGACATTGTGAGAAGTGACCTAAAAGGCAAGAGGTGAGCCTTCTGTCACGCCCGCATAAGGGCCGCTTGAGGGCTCCTTGGTCAGGTGGTAATGCCAGTGTCTGAAAAAACACCCATTACTTAGCAGACCGTGAAAGGAAGTCTCCTTTCCTTGGAGGAGTCAGGGAACACTCTGCTCCACCAGCTTCTTGTAAAAGGCTGGATATTATCCAGGCCTGCCCACAGTCATCTGAAGGCCTAAACCCCTCTCTGTGGTGCTGTGCTTCAGTGGTCATGCTCCTTGTCCACTTTCATGCTCCTCCTGTACTCTTGGTTCCTCTTTGAAGTTCGTAGTAGATAGCGTAGAAGAAATAGTGAAAGTTGTCAAGTCTTTGATCTTTCTTATAAGTGCAGGGAAGAAAATGCTGACGTATGCTGCCTTCTCTCTCTCTGCTTCGGCTACCTAAGAGGAAAGGGCCCCCTGTCCTGTGATCACGTGACTTGCTTCTCCTTGTCAATCACTGAGAAGACTCACCCTCCTTACCCTGCTCCCTTGTCTTGTATGCAATAAATATCAGTGCGCCCAGCCGTTCAGGGCCACTACTGGTCTCCGCGTCTTGATGGTAGTGGTCCCCGGGGCCCAGCTGTTTTCTCTTTATCTCTTTGTCTTGTGTCTTTATTTATTACAATCTCTCGTCTCTGCATATGGAGAGAACACCGCTAAGCCCCGTAGGGCTGGACCCTACAAGAGTGAACAGGCAACCTATAGAATGGGAGAGAATTTTTGCAATCTATCCATCTGACAAAGGGCTAATATCCAGAATCTACAAGGAGCTTAAACAAACTTACAAGAAAAAAACAAACGACCCCATCAAAAAGTAGGCAAAGGATATGGACAGACACTTCTCAAAAGAAGACATTTATGTGGCCAACAAACATATGAAAAAAGCTCATCATCACTGGTCATTAGAGAAATGCAAATCAAAACCACAATGAGATACCATCTCACGCCAGTTAGAATGGCAGTCATTAAAAAGTCAGGAAACAACATGCTGGAAAGGATGTGGAGAAATAGGAACGCTTTTACGCTTTTGGTGGAAGTGTAAATTAGTTCAACCATTGTGGAAGACAATGTGGCGATTCCTCAAGGATCTAGAACCAGAAGTTCCATTTGACCCAGCAATCCCATTACTGGGTATATACCCAAAGATTATAAATCATTCTACTATAAAGACACATGCACATGTATGTTTATTGCAGCACTATTCACAATAGCAAAGACTTGGAACCAACCCAACTGCCCATCAATGATAGGCTGGATAAAGAAAATGTGGCACATATACACCGTGGAATACTATGCAGCCATTAAAAAGGATGAGTTCATGTCCTTTGCTGGGACATGGATGAAGCTGGAAACCATCATTCTCAGCAAACTAACACAGGAACAGAAAACCAAACACGGTGTGTTCTCACTCATAAGTGGGAGTTGAACAATGAGAACACATGGACACAGGGAGGGGAACATCACACACCAGGGCCTGTTGGGGGGTGGGGGGTTAGGAGATGGATAGCATTAGGGGAAATACCCAATCGAGATGATGGGTTGATAGGTGCAGCAAACCACCATGGCACATGTATACCTATGTAACAAACCTGCACGTTCTGCATGTGTATCCCAGAACTTAAAGTATAATTAAAACAAAAAAAAGTTCCCTGTCTTCATGAAGTTTACATTCTAGTGGGATACAGACAATAAATAAGATAAATAGATAAAAGATACATGTGTTAGGATTCTCCAGAGAAACAAAACCAATAGGATGTTCATATATAAGATTTATTATAAGAAATTGGCTCATGTAATTATGGAGACTAAGAACTCCTAAGATCTGCAGGGTGAGTGGGCATATTAAAGACCCAGGAGAGCTCATGGTTTAGTTCCAGTGTGAGTCCAAAGGCCTGAGAACCAGAACAGCCAAAGATGTAGTTCCAGTCTAAAGGTTGACAGGCTTTAGACCCAGGAAGAGCCTATGTTTCATTTTGAGTCCAAAAACACAGTAACAAGCTGAGGTCCCAGTTTGAAGGTCACTGGGCAGGAAGAATTCTCTGTTACTCAGGAGAGGGTCAACCTTTTGTGCTAATCAGCCCTTCCACTGATTGGATGATGCCCACTTGCATTAGGGAGGGGCAATCTGCTTTACTCAGTCTACTGATTTAAATGCCAGTTTCACTCCCAAACCCCCTCACAAACACACCAGCAAAATATTTGGTTAAATGTCTGGGCACCTTGTAGCTCAGTCAAGTTGACATAAAATTAACCATTTCAATGTGGTAAATTAGATGGAGTGTCATGTTAAGGGAACACCAAGGAGGTTGGTGGGGCAGAAGTGGAGTGAACGTGGGGGAGAGAAGGAGGTGATGATGCCAGAGAGGTAACTAGGGGCCACATATGCTCAAACTTGGTAAACCATTTAGTTGTTAATTGGAGTGGGTGCTAATAGGATGTTTTGAACAGAGAAGCAACTTGATCTTAATCATGAAGAGATGTTTAATTTTATCAAATGTTTTTTCAGCATCAATTGAAATGGTCATATGGGTTTTGTCCTTTATTCTGTTGATATGATGTATCACATTGATTGATTTGCATATGTTGAACCATCCTTTTATTCCAGGGATAAATCCCACTTGGTCATGATGAATGACCTTTTTAATGTATTGTTAAATTTGGTTTGCTAATATTTTGTTGAGGAGTTTTGCATCTATGTTCATCTGCGATATTAGCCTGTAGTTTTCTTTTTCTGATGTGATTTTGTCTGGCTTTGGTATCAGTGTAATACTGGTCTCATATTAGGTTGGTGCAAAGGCAATTGCGGTTTTTGCCATTGAAAGTAATGGCATTGAAAGTAATGGCAAAAACCGCAATTGCATTTGCACCAGCCTAATAGAATGAGTTTGAAAATATTGTCTCCTCCTCTATTTTTTGGAATAGTTTGAGTTGGATTGGTATTAGTTTTTCTTTAAATATTTGGTAGAATTCAACAGGGAAGCCACTGGGTCCAGGGCTTTTCTTTGTTGGGAGGCTTTTTATTATGGCTCAATCTTGTCTATTTTTTGGGTCTATTCAGGTATTGGATTTCTTCATGGCTCAATTTTGATTGGTTATATGTGTCTAGAAATTTATCCGTTTATTCTAGGTTTTCCAATTTATTGACATACAGTTTCTCATAGTAGCCTCTGATGATCTGTTGAATATCTGTGACATCAGTTGTAATGTCTCTTTTTTCATCTCTGATTTTATTTATTTGGGTTTTTTTCTCTTCTTTTTTTAGTCTTGGTAAAGGTTTTTCAATTTTATTTCTCTTTTCAAGAAAACTAACTTTTCATTTTGTTGATCTTTTGTATTTTCTTCATTTCAATTTCATTATCTTCTCTGGTCTTTATTATATTTTTCTTCTAATTTTGGGTTTGGTGTACTCCTGATTTTTTAAGTTCTTAAAGACACATTTTTGGGTTTTCTATTTCAAGTTTTTATGCCTTTTTGATGTAGGCACTTATAGCTATAAACTTTCCTCTTATGACTGCTTTTACTGGATCCTGTAGGTTTTGGTGTGTTGTGTCTCCATTATCATTTATTTCAAGAAATTTTTAATTTTCTTTTTAATTTCTTCATTAGCTCACTGCCATTCAGGAGCATATTGTTTAATTTTCATGTGTTTGTGTAGTTTCCAAAATTCCTTTTGTTATTGATTTCTAGATTTATTCCATTGTGGTCAGATATAATATTTGATGTAATTTCTTTTTTAAAAAATATATATTTAAAGACTTGTTTCATATCCTAACATAGTCCATAATTGAGAATAATCCATGCCCTGAGGAGAAGAATGTGCATTGTACAGCTGTTGAATGAAATGTTCTGTAAATATCAATTAGGTCCATTTGGTCTATAGTACAGATTAAGTCTGATATTTCTTTCTTCATTTTCTGTCTGGATGATCTGTCCAATACTGAAAGTGAGATGTTGAAGTATCTAGCTATTATTGTATTGGGGTCTATCTCTCTCGAGGTCTAATAATATTTGCTTTATACATTTGGGTGCTTCAGTATTGGGTGCATATATGCTTAGAATAGTTACGTCCTCTTGATGATTGACCCCTTTATCATATTATAAGGACCTTGTCTCTTTTTATAGCTTTTGTCCTTAAATCTATTGTTTATGTTTTAAGTATAGCTACTCTTGCACTGTTTTGGTTTTCATTTGCATGGAATATTTTTTTCCATGCAAATAAAAAATAAAAAATTTTTTATTTTCAGTCTATGTCTGTCTTTATAGCTGAAGTATGTTTCTTGAAGGCAACAGATTGTTGGATCTTGTTTTTTTTATCCATTCAGCCCCTCTGTGTCTTTTGCATAGAGAGTTTAGTCCATTTAGGCTCAATGTTATTATTGTTAAGTAAGGACTTACTTCTACCATTTTGTTATTTGTTTTCCGGTTGTTTGGATGTCTTCCCCTGCTTCTTTTCTTCCTTAAAATGAAGGTGATTTTTTTCTGGAGATTTTTTTTTTTTTTTTTTGAGACGGAGTCTCGCTCTGTCGCCCAGGCTGGAGTGCAGTGGCGCGATCTCGGCTCACTGCAAGCTCCGCCTTCCGGGTTCACGCCATTCTCCTGCCTCAGCCTCCTGAGTAGCTGGGACTACAGGAACCCGCCACCGTGCCCGGCTAATTTTTTGTATTTTTAGTAGAGATGGGGTTTCACTGTGGTCTCCATCTCCTGACCTTGTGATCCGCCTGCCTCGGCCTCCCAAAGTGCTGGGATTACAGGCGTGAGCCACCGTGCCCGGCTTCTGGAGATATTTTTTAATTTATTGCTTTATATTTTTTGCCTACCTGTTGTATGTTTTTTGATTCTGAGGTTACCATGAGACTTGCAAATAAAATTTTATTACGTATTTAACAACTGAACACTGATTCTATAAACAAACTAAAAAGCAAGCAGAGAGAAAACTAGTAACAACTGCGCACTTTAAATTTGTCTTCCACTTCTTAACTTTTTGTTGTTTTTGTATATATCTACATATTACCGTCTATGTTTTGAAAGTTATAGTTATTTTTTATTGGCTTACCTTTTAGTTTTTCTACTCAAGATATGAGTGGTTTGCACATCACAATTACAGTGTTATTCTGTTTTGGATTTTTTCTGTGTACTTACTATTACCCATGAGATTTGTACCTTCAGATGATTTCTTATTGCTCATTAATGTTCTTTTCCTTCAGCTTGAATAACTCTCTTTAGCATTTCTTGTAGGACAGGTCTGGTGTTGATAAATTCCCTCAACTTTTGTTTGTCTTGGAAAGTCTTCATTTCTCCTTCATGTTTGAAGGCTATTTCCTCCAGATATACTATTCTAGGATAAAAGTGTTTTTCCTTCAGCACTTTAGATATGTCATACATCTCTTTCCTGGGCTGTACAGCGTCCCCTGAATAGTTTGCTCCCATATGTATTGGAGCTCCATTGTGTATTATTTGTTTCTTTTCTCCTGCTGTTTTTAGAATTCTTTATCCTTAACCTTTAGTGGTTTGATTATTAAATGTCTTTAGGTGGTCTTATTTGGGTTAAATCTGCTTGGTGTTCTACACTTTCTTGTACTTGAATACTGATATTTTCCTCTAGGTTTGTGAAGTTCTCTGTTATCATTTTGAATAAACTTTCTACCCCTATTTCTCCTCCTCTCCTTCCCCTTTAAGGCCAATAACTCTTAGATTTTCCCTTTTGAGGCTATTTTCTAGATCTTTTTGGCATGCTTTCTTCTTTTACATTCATTTTTCTTTTGTCTCCTCTGTGTATTTTCAAATAGCCTGTCTTCAAGCTCACTAATTCTTTCTCCTCCTTGATCAGTTCTGGTAAGGGACTCAAATTTATTTGATAGGATTATAAATTCCTTCTCTGTGTTATCTTGAATTTTGTTGAGTTTCCTCAAAACAGCTACTTTAAATTCTCTGTCTAAAAGATCATATATCTCTGTTTCTTCAGAATTGTTCCCTGGTGCCTTAGTTAGTTAATTTGGTGAGGTTATATTTTCCTGGATAGTCTTGATGTTTGTGGATGTTCATCAGTGTCTGGGCATTGAAGAGTTAGGTATTCATTGTAGTCTTCACAGTCCGAGCTTGTTTGTACCCATCTTTCTTAGGAAGACTTTCCAGGTATTCTAAGGGACTTAGGTGTTGTATTCTAAGTTTCGGTCATGATAGTTGTGTTTGCCTTAGGAGATGCCTCAAGCCTAGTAACACTGTGGCTCTTGCAGACTTTTAGAGGTACTACCTTGGTGGTGGTCTTGGATAAGATCTGAAAGAATTCTCTGGATTTTCAGGCAGAGATTCTTGTTCTCTTCCTTTACTTTCTCCCAAATAAATGGAATCTCTCTCTCTATGCTGAGCTGCCTGGAGCTGGGGGAGGGATTATGCAAGCACTCCTGTTGCCACCACCACTGGGACCGTGCTGGGTCTGACCTGAAGTCAGCATGGTACTGGGTCTTGCCCAATGCCCATGGTGACCACTGTCTCACGTGTCCATGTGAAGAGACCTCCAAACAGGCTTTGTGTGAACAACATGGCTGTTTATTTCACTTGGGTGCAGGCAGACTGAGTCTGAAAAAGGAGTCAGCTAAGGGTGGTGGGATTATTATTAGCTCTTAAAGGTTTTGGGATAGGCAGTAGAGTTAAGAGCAATGTTTTGGGGGTGGGAGTGGATCTCACAAAGTACATTCTCAAGGGTAGGGAGAATTACAAAGAACCTTCTTAAGGGTGGGGGAGATTATGAAGAACCTTCTTAAGGGTGGGGGAGATTACAAAGTACATTGATCAGGTAGGGTGGGGCAGAAACAAATCACAATGATGGAATGTCATCAGTTAAGGCTATTTTCACTTCTTTTGTGGATCTTCAGTTGCTTCAGGCCATCTGGATGTATACGTGCAGGTCACTGGGGATATGATGCCTTAGCTTGGGCTCAGAGGCCTGACAGCCACTGCCTGGCCACTGCCTATATTTGCTCAAAGTCCTAGGGGTCTACAATCATCAGGCAGCAAAGCAAGCCAGGCTTGTGTTCTTCCTTTCAGGATGGTGAGTTTCCCAAGTGCCATTGGGTCCAGAGATGCTTCCAGGAGACAGGGCCTGGAAAACCTTAAGAGTCTCCCCAGTGCTCTATTCTACTGTGACTGAGCTGGTCCCCAAGCCACAGGATGAAGTCCTTCTCACTATTCCCTTCCCTTTCCATAAGCAGAGGAGTTTTCCTTATGTCCACCACCACCGAAGGCTCAGGGGGAGTACTGCCTGCCAGTGTTCACTCAAGGCTGAAGTGCTCTTCAGTCAGCTTGAGGTGAGTGCTGCCAGGCCTGAGACTCTCCCTTCATGGCAGTGGGTTTCTCTCTGGCCCAGGGCAGATTTGGAAATGCTGTCCAAGAGCCAAAGCCTGGAATTAGGAATTAGGAACCCTAAGGGCCCACTTGGTGTTTTACTCCACTGTGGTGGAACTGGTACCTAAGCTGCAACACAAAGTCCCTTTTATTCTTCTCTCTCCCTTTCTCAAGAAGGAGGCTTTCCCCATATCTCCCCCAACTTGGAATGTGCTGGATCATACCTGAATCCAGCATGTCTCTGGGTCTCACCCAAAGCCCATGGTGAGTGCTATCTGGGTACCTCTGCTGACTGTTCAGGGCCCAGAGGTCTTTTAGTCAGCTGTTGATAATTCTTGCCAGGACCAGATCCTTCCCTTCAAAACAGCAGGTTCCAAGCTAGGTCTTGGATTGGAGGCCTCATGACCCTGCCCAGTGCCCTATCCTACTGTGGTGGAACTGGTATCCAAGTTGCAAGACAAAGTTCTTTTTACTCTTCCCTCTCCTCTCATTAAGCAGAAAGAAGTCTCTCCTGGAGCTGCAAGCTGCACTGCCGGGGGTTGGGGAGGGGTGATGCAAGCATTCCCTTGGCCACCCCGGCTGGTGTCTCACAAGGTTGCATGCCACCAACATCCACTGGCTTTGAATCCAGCACAACACCAGGACTTGCCCAGGAATTGCAGTCCCTGTTGCCTTACTGCCTTTGAAGTTTATTTAGGACTTCAGAGTACTTTAACCCACAGTGGTGAGGCTCGCTGGAACTCAGGTTCCAAGCACTGGGTTGGGCAATTCCCCTCTGGCTAGGGCTGGTCTAAATTCTCCCTCTATGGGTGCTGGCTGAGTTCTGCCCAGTATTACTTTCTGCTGTGACAGGCAGCACTGAGTTCCAATGCAAAATTCCACAGTCACTGTGCTCCCCCTCCCCAACACACAGATTCTTTCTCCACCACATGGCTGCTGCTGGGGGATGGGGCAGGAGTGGTGTGGGCAATTCAAGACTGTCTTTTCTATCCTCTTCAGCACCTCTTTTAGTGATGTGAAGTTAAAACCAAGTACTGTGATCACTCATCTGATTTTTGGTTCTTATGAAGGGCTTCTTTTGTGTGGATAATTGTTCTATTTGGTGTTCCTGCAGGGAGGATGATTGTTGAAGGCTTCTGTTTGGTCATCTTGCTGTCTTTATAGCCAATTTATATTGATAGGGGTAAAATTCATATTTTGCCATCCTTTAAAAACCTATCTATACCAGTTTATGTATGTGTGTATTTAGTGAGTTATTGCTGCTATGTTTTGAAACATATTCCAGACTATTCTTTTACTAATAAACACTTAATAATATCAATATCACTATTAATTTTTATATACAGAATATGTTCACATAATATTAAAACATGATCACATATTGGAATACAAACTCTACATGTTATGTAAAAAGCACAAGATTTACAGGACAAAACTCTGAACAGTGTAGGAAAGATAGAAATTAACAATGTAAGTTTGATTTAAAAACCAGTCACTTGGAAATTAAAAAATCAATTATACTAAGTATCTTTAACATGTACACAAAGAGCAAAATTGCAATTATGGAATATTTTGAATAGTATGACAACCAGAATAGTAAGATTGTAACTCGAGTATAATTTAGAATTTTAAATATGTTATTTGTTAAATAAAAAATAAATATGAAACAGGCTGAATGTTAATATAAGTAGTTAAAAAAAGGCAATATAAGTAATTTAAGCATACCAGTTGGATAGAGCAAATAAAGACTAATGCAGAAATTATAGGTTTAAAAACGAATTCTAGTGTATACATCCAAAATACAGCTTATTGAAAAAAAACTGCCGGACAAACCTCAAATAACAACAAAAAGAACAGCAATGAAGAGAGATACAAATTATAAGTGAGAATGGTCATAACCACTAATACATGAAAATTCATAATTTTGGAGATAATAATTCTTCCCCAAGTCACAATATAATGCATCTCAATTAAAGTTGTAAAATTTTGTTGGGGAGCAGATTTGACAAAAATGATTCTGAAGTCATTTATAAAACTAATGTTTTATAAAGATAAAAACAAGTAAAATAAACATTTGATTAAACATGCTGATATGTAAAAAATTATTTTAAAAAGGAAGGATATGGTAAACACAAAATTGAAGACAGTGGTTCCTTCTGGGGTGTGTGTGTGTGTGTGTGCGGAGAGACAGGAGAATAAAAATGGGGAGGATATGTAAATTTGTGTTTGTATTTTCAGTCTTGGGTTGGTGGCATATTAATGGGTATTTGTTCAATATCATTATTTTTAAATTATTATTTTAAAATAAATACTATAAAGTATATATTTAAGGTGTATACCATATTTTGATATACATATATGTAGTAAAATGATTACTATAGTCAAACAAATTTACATATCCATCACCTTCCATGGTTATTTTTTAAATAGTTTTAGTTTTATTTATTCATTAACACTAAATAAATAAGGTAAAATAGTTCTGTTCCAATAATTATTGACTGAAGATTATGATTAATTCAATTGATTATGATTAATTCAATTATGACTAATTCAATTAATAAAGAGTAATGTGTGTATTTGTGTGTGTGGAATGAAGGGTGTTTAGAAATAGGACTTACATTTGTTGGTGTTAAAATATATTGCAAAGTAATAGTAATAAAAACAATGCATTTCTGATCTAGTAATATGCAGTCAGCCTAAAAAAAACAGAGCAGGAGGTATAGAAATAGATGTGTGTGTGTGTGTGGTTTTGTTTGTTAATTATGATAAATGATATACTGAAGAGAATTTAGCAGTCAATCTGGCCCATCTGGTTCTCAATAAATATTTTTATTATCTTTACTGTTATTAAATTGTTATTTTAGGCTGGGCGCGGTGGCTCAAGCCTGTAATCCCAGCACTTTGGGAGGCCGAGACGGGCGGATCACAAGGTCAGGAGATCGAGACCATCCCGGCTAACCCCGTGAAACCCCGTCTCTACTAAAAAATACACACACAAAAAAACTAGCCAGGCGAGGTGGCAGGCACCTGTAGTCCCAGCTACTCGGGAGGCTGAGGCAGGAGAATGGCGTGAACCCGGGAGGTGGAGCTTGCAGTGAGCTGAGATCCGGCCACTGCACTCCAGCCTGGGCGACAGAGCGAGACTCTGTCTCAAAAAAAAAAAAAAAAAATTGTTATTTCAAATTATAAGCTAGAATAAATGATTTAAAAATTATCTTGAGACAGTTTCTAAGTATTTTCAAAAAGATTGAGTTCCATCCTTAATTTCCAATTTTTTACCAGTTTCTCTCTAGATATCATTTGCAGTATTCCTGAGTCATAAGAGAGGAAAGATGATACTGCCACCCCGTGTATGTATTTCCTTTTAGATGTGGGATGCAGCAGGCAGCATGTTCCCTCCCCAGACTTCTTCCCCAGAGCTGTCTATGCCCTAATCCCTGCAACCTGTGAATATGTTATGTTAGATGGCAAAGGGGACTTTGCAGATGTAATTAAAGTTACTGACCATACAATAGGGAGATTATTCTGGATTATCCAAGTAGGCCCAATCTAATTACATAAAGCCTTCAAAGCAGAGAGCCTTCTCCAACTGGAGGCAGAAGAGATGCAGCAGCAGCAGTGAGAGAAATTCACACAAGGACTCAATGGGAAATTTCTGATTTGATGGTGGAGGGAGCAGCATGATGAGGAATTTGGGCAGCCTTGAGAGGCTGAGGGAGGCTCCTGGCTGACAGCTAGCCAGGAAATATGATTGTTAGCCTTGCAGTCATGAAAACTGAATTCTTCCAACAACTTGAATGAGTTATCCCTCAGAGCCTTCAGATAAGAGTCCAGTTTGCCAGTAGTTTGATTTCAGTCTGTGAAACCTGGACCAGAGGAACCAGCTGAATTCACCAGACTTCTGACCCACAGAACTGTGAGATAATACATTGATGTTGTTTTAAGGAGCTAGATTTGTAGTAATTTGCTATGGCAACAATAAAAAACTGACACATGGAGTTATTGATATCGTCATGATTTTGATGACTAACTAGTCTGTGATCTGGATATGAGGTGTCACCATGCTACACTGCCTGATTCTGCTTCAGATTCTTCTTCTTTGCCATCTTTATTGGGTAAATAAGTATATGAAATAAGTACAGTCTATGCCCTTTTTGAGTAACACTAGTTAATTAATTTTGTTATTTTCAAACGTATGTGCTTTAATTCACATGGCATTAAGAGAATCGGTAGTATAGTTTCACTTAGCCAGATGAATCCAGAAATCTCTTGCTCATTGAATCTTCAGAAATGAGAGTGACAGCATTCCATGGATCTAGAATCAAAACATATTAGTACAAATAAAGATCATTAAAAATAAATATGTATGTGTGTGATGATTATGTTTATGTGTCAACTTGACTAGACCACAGGGTGCCCAGATATTTGGTTAAACATTATTTCTGTGTGTGTCTATGAGGGTGTCTCTGGAAGAGATTAGCATTTGAATAGGTAGACTGAGTAAAGAAGATTGCTTTCTCCGATATGGGTGGACTCATTCAATCGGTTGAGGGTCTATGCATAGAACAAAAAGTGGAGGAAGGGAAGATTCATCCCTTTCCTGCCTGCCTGTTTGTGTTGGGACATCTGTCTTCTCACGCTTGAACTGGGACATACATCTTTGGTGCTCCTGGTTCCCAAATAGTGTAAGTTACAGTTTTGGACTTGAACTGTAACTTACACTATTGTCTCTCTGGTTTTCAGACTTTTGAGCTTTGATGAGAACTTACACCATTGGTGCTCCCTGTTCTCAGGCCTTCAGACTCAGACTGGAACGACACCATTGGTTTTCCTGAGTGTTTGTCTGATAGATGGCAAATTGTGGGACTTCTCAGCTTCCATAGTCATGTAAACCAATTCGTGGTATTTTATCTGTCTCCATACATCCATCCGTCCGTCCATCCATCCATCCATCCATCCATCCATCCATCCATCCATCCTATTGGTTCTGTTTCTTTGGAGAACCTTGACTGATATAGTGTGTGTGTATATTTATTTATATGTACATGCATATATGACATAATGTATAGTGTATCTATGTTTTAAGCTAAAAACATAGGTCAGAAAATATTTTTAATCTTTTTGCTGGGGAAAAAAGTATAAGAGCCAGTATAACTTAATTTTTAAGGAGAATATACATGGTAGCCCAAAACACTCATTTGTGACAGAAATGAAAATTGGAATACAATAATGAATTTTTGAAAAGACCTAGATTTTATTGTTTTGGCCTTTCAATGTTTTCATGCCACAAAAATTTGTCAGAACACTTATCTTGTGTCAGACAAAGCACTAGAATTGAGAAGTTCATGTTGAGTACGGTAGACATTATTCCTGCCTTTTGTATTTGTGACAGCTCAGCAGAGCAGGTTTGGTCCAATTAAACCAGCAAGAGTGGGTTTGTATTGATATGAACAGAAAATGGTCTTGATGCTTCTCTGTGCTGTTGGGCTATGCCAGCATTCCCACTTTAGGGTTTACTGGCAAGTCCCAGTTGTGAAACAAATGTCCTAAGGTGGAGTATACAACATCAATAGGAATATGCAATAGGGGATTGATAGGATTTTGATCTGTGTCACCAGCCAAATCTCATGTCGACTTATAACCTCCAGTGTTGGAGGTGGGCCTGGTGGGAGGTGATTGGATCATGGGGGTGGTTTCTGATGGTTTAACACTATCCCCCAGGTGCTGTTTTCGTGATAGTGGGTGAGTTCTCATGAAAGTGGATTGTTTAAAAGTGTGTAACACCTCCTCCCTCTCTCTGTTTCTCCTGCTCTGGCCATATGAAGATGCCTGCTCTGGCTTTGCCTTCTGCCATGAGTAAAAGCTCCTTGAGGCCTCCTCAGCCATGCTTCCCGTACAGCCTGTGGAATCAGGAGCCTATTAGATTTCTTTTCTTTATAAATTATCTGGTCTCAGGTATTTCTTTATAGCAGGGTGAGAACAGACTGATAAAGGGACTGAACTCAATCAGTAGTCAAATGAAGGTTTCTTTGAGGAAAGCTGTAAAGTAAATGATACTTAGGAGCTAACCAGGAGACAAGGGAGGCAGTAGTAGGCTTGAAGACCTAGGAGACGTGAAGAGCATGGTGCAGTCGGGTGACTGATGTTTTGTGTGGTGGGAGAAGCAGAGTGGAATGAGATTGCATTAATTGCTGGGTGAAAGGTCAGCAGCTTTAAGGTATAACCATTTTCTCAGTCTTGACTAACTGCCATAACTTGGGGGATTGGGAAATAGGCCTGATTTTTATTCATTATTTTAAAATTAATATTTAAATATTACAATTTTTTCTTATTAATTATTGCTCATACTTCACTAGATGTGGTTTGTCAACATTCAATAGAATGGAATAGTTCAGGGCAGATGGCTGCTAAGATGGGTCTCTAGATCACTTGTCCTCATTATGTTGTGTGGCTGATAAAGATTTTATCTTTAACACATCTCAAAATGTAGTTGCTGACTTCCCTGTATTTCTTTATTCACTATTTTCTCATTATTTCCATGTTTATCAAATGCCCTGTTTGTTCCTCTCTATTTGTTCTCAGTTCCTGAGCCCAGATCTATGCTTTCTACTGCTGCCAAGTCAAATTGCCACACACTTAGTAGCTTAAAACAACAAGAATTTATTGTTATTTTGCACTTCTGTAGGTCAGAAGGTCAATACGGGTCTCATTGAGCTGAAGTCAGGGTGTTGACAGGCTGCATATTTTTCTTGAGGTTCTGGGAGATAAACCATTTCCTTGACTTTTCCAGCTTCTAGAGGCTGCCCACATGCTTTTTGGCTCATGATCCCCTTCCTCATCTTCAAGGCCAACAACATAGACTCTCCCTGGCACTGGTCCCTTTTCACTTCTCTTTCTTCGGCTCCCCTCTTGTGTTTCCCTCTTCCACTTTTAAGAACCCTTGTGATGACACTGGGTCCACCCAGATAATCCAGGAAATCTCCCTATAAAAAGGCCAGCTTAATTCCACCTGCAACTCTAATTCCCTTTGTTACATAGCATAACATATTGACAGGTTCTCAGGATGTCTTGCAGGGGCCATTATTCTGCCCATCACTTGATTGCTATGAATCTCCTTCTTTTTTTTTTTTTTTTTAATTGGGTGACATCAAACTCTGATTTCTTTTTTTTTTTTTTTCTCTAGGCAGTTGTCTGTCAAGAGGACTTGATCTCTTGCCTGTGACCTACCCCACATGTTTCTTCTGCACATCCTGACCCCCACGCCTGCACAGGGGACTTCTGCACAGGCCTGACTCCCAGGGCCTGTTATTTTCTGAGTCTGTCTTCTCCATGGTCTGTTGTCAACTGCAGTTTTGAATTCTAGGCTCTCTTATTCTTTATCTCTAGGCAAGTCAATATGTTAGCTTCTTCCTAATGTTGAGAATTATGTGGTGAAAATGTAGAGAGTTAATCATAGTGAGTGATTGTATTAAGCCCTTCTATGGTTTCCAGCAGTCAGAAAGGATAGATGTTGTTCTTCTGCTTGGTGTTATGCAGTAATAGCCACTGCCTTTACAATTTCAATGCTAGCTCACTCAGTGCTTTGTTTTTCAATGAACTGTACCACAGTCAGAAGAATTTAGAGATGGATAATGAGGAAAGAGTCATAGAGTAGGGAGTGTGAGAAGCTGTGCTCATTATCACTTTAAATGTTTACGAAGTGTGCAAAGTAACTAGAATCAAGGAGGCCATTCCTGTTTGCAAGTTTTCTCTCTCTCTCTCTCTCTCTCTCTCTCTCTCTCTATATATATATATATATATATATATAAAAAAATTTTTTTTTTTTTTTTTTGACAAGACAGGATCTCACTCTGTCACCCAGGCTGGAGTGCAGTGGCATGATCATGCCTCACTGCAACCTTGACCTCCCAGGCTCAGGTGATTCTCCCACCTCATCCTCCCGAGTAGCTGGGACTACAGATGTGCACCACCACACCTGGCTAATTTTTAAATGATTTGTAGAGACAAGGTCTCCCTATGTTGCCCAGGCTGGTCTTGAACTCCTGGGCTCAAGGAATCCACCCACCTTGGTCTCCCAAAGCACTGGGATTACAGGTGTGAGCCACTGCACCAGCCTAGGGGAATTTTATTTTTATTTTTTTTAAAGAGAAAATGTCTGTCAAATAAGCCATTGATCATGTGAAAACAGTGAAGAAACTTTCAGCTTACACTTACATACATAAAATATTAGGTAAAACATTTCACAAAAGTTACAAAAAACTATTGAATTCATAACTAAGGAGTTTCAGTGGCATGGGAATATTTTATTGTGCAATTTAAGTACTTTATTTAATATCATTAGCAATCATGAATTTATAATAAATGGAAAAAATGGCCCAAGAGCACACTGATGATACAACCTTTCTGAAGTGCTAAAATGAGCCATTTGATTCTATTCTACTTTACTCTTTAATTCAATAGTCAAAGCAATGCTCATTCCTATTAGTTACATTTTTAAACTTTAAATTTGTTGTAGACAAAAATTAAACATCTAGAAATATGTAAATTGTCTTACTGCAACAAATCAGCTTCTAAATATGACTATCTACCTCTAAGACTCCAAGGCCAGATTTCATGGCCAGGAAGTAGAACGGTATAAAATCTTTAACGGACTTTCAGTTGGTTTTGCCAGTGAAACAGTATTCAGGAAAGAGGTAAACTTTGAAAATGAAAATAAGTGTTGAAACATGATCTCTTCGAAACCCACCCACTTGGCCGTGTTCCTTCAATAAACAGATTCTGTTTGGTGGTGGTGAGGTGGCATTTGATAGTAGTGAAAATTTGAAATCTTGAGATTTAGGGAATAGAGAATAGTTGGAACAATCTGTGTTATTTTTGTTTTTTCTGCTAAGAATCAAAACTGTAACTACAGATTTATGATCAGCTCTCTTAGGCATTCAGGTGAATTTGATTTTCTTGTTCAGTTTCGTGGATAGAACTGCACTGTGATAATACAACGCAGTTTACGAATATTTGAATCAGTAAGTTACTTCAGCTCCTGAAATTCCAGATCAGCCATTTGTAAAGTAATTCGCTTATAACATTGACAGCAAATTTAATTAGTAAATATTTATTTAACAGATCTAATGTGCTTCTTTACAAGTGCATTATATTAGAAAGAGAAAGACTTTTCTCAATTAAAAACATGCTGTAAAGATGAGTCCAGGTGATACATTCAGTGGCTGCAAATGCTTAGATTAGTTACGGAATGTATTACTTGGACTCATCTCATGGATTGTAGAATTATCAGAAATCTGGGAGCAGAGAAAAAATAAGACACGATGTGAAATATAAAGAAATGTGAATGGAAAAGGCAATCCATTATTTTATAAAATATTAACAGGATCTCTAAGGAGTTGATATTTAAGAGGGAACATGAGCAGTAGAGACAGGGGATTTTTAATTTTTTTTTTTTTGCTATGTTGCAGTAACCAGAAGAATCTAAATCACTTTCCTGTAATGTCTGAAGATTCAGTGTCATATATTTGACTTTAAAGAAAGCACATGTTGCAAAAAAGAAACCAACATGCATTATTTGCTAAGGAATGGAAGGGTTGGTTGGGGCTTTAAGATATGCTTCAGAGAACATTGTGGGTGGGGAATTTTTAAATGAAGTATCCAACTTGCAAGGCATTCAGAAAATTTTTATCATGACAGTCCCTTGATTTTAGTAACACATGGGATTTTACACTTTCTCGGAGCAATTCAAGTTTCCTTCTCAGAATCTTTTAACTGTTCGACCTAAATTGTATCGTGTCATAAACTGACAATTTTATGGGCTTAAATATAAAATGCTTCCTAAAATACAGTAGAAATATTATTTTAGGAATGAAAATTTTTAGTAAGATTTGAAAATTATTATTTAATGTTATACTTTAGCAAAAGACTTTCTAGGTAGGTAAAACAGATTCCAGTGTGGAATGCTTAACTTTTTCCTCTGTATTTGATAGTGTGTATTAAAGCCTTTCTATAGTAGAAAGTAGATAATCAGAGATTGAATTTTGAAATTAATTAATCAAAATACCTTCTTTTTATGTAATTAAAAATTCAAGTATAGTAAATTATATTTACTTTTGTAGGTATTTAGAGAAAAACATAGGACACAAAAATAATTGTTTAAAAACGAATTTTAAAAATCTATACAAAAGTAAAAATTACAGAATTTAAGGGATCTCTTCTGGGAAACCTATCATAGCTGGCCATATTAAAGGATAAGATTATGTACTGATTCTCTTCTAAGTAAAATTTTAAAACATACTTAGTATAAACCAGAGTTTTGTTAGCTAAAAACCCAGGTTAGTTTAAGAACCTTATAGTGTAACTGAGGTAATTGGACATTTTGGATAATTTTGTTTCCACAGACCTTTATCTTCCTAAAATTTCACTGAAATGAAAATGCTCTTTTCACTTTTTCAATTTTTTTCAAATGTAAATACATTCTTAAATATTAACTTTAGAAAAGACTATCTGAATTTTATTCATAAATGGAGTTTTGAAAGAACATGATCTTACAACCATTGGGCGTGAGTCAACATGAATTTTTGATAGAAAAATTCCATTAAATGAATTGACTTTTTAAAAGCTGAAATAATCAGTATCATAAATGCACCCCTCTTCCCACTTTGAGAAAATTGAAAAAAAAACCCCTGTCTAGACACAGTTGCTTATATAGTTACGGTTTGATTTTATAATTCCTGGAATATAGTACAAACACCTACTATTCGCTGGGCAGCTATTTTATGTCAGACTTTTTCAGAAACTTTTCATGGTTTCTCATTTATTTCTCCGTCAAAGTAATGGGGGCAATTATATTTCAGATAGCGAAAATGAGATCTCAGAGAGGGTAAGTGACTTGTCCCAGATTGTATTGTGAGTGGCAGAGGCAGAATTGGGATATAAATCTGTCTTTCTGAGGCCTCTGTTCTTTGCCTCAACCCCCAGCTGCTTCGCCCACAGCCAAAACAGCACTAGCTCTAGGATGACGAACTGTTCCAGTTTTCCCAGGAAAGAGAGGTTTCTGGAATGTGGGACTTTCAAAGTTAAGAGAAAGTCTCCAGCAAACCCAGAAGAGTTCGTCGTTTTATCTGGAGGCATTTATCTCATGGCTACTGCATAGTCAGCAAGACCATGCAGCTCTTTCAGAAGCTTCTTATTCCTGTGACATTATCTGCACAGTGAGACAATTGCTCAGATCCGCTGGGTCAAACTCAGAGAGCTGCCTCCTGGAATAGCTGAATAGCTGTGCTGGTCAGCGCATCACATGGGAAGAATTGAGCCTGTTATTTATCAATCAATCCCAGTCTTTCATGCAACTTCAGAACTCTCAGATACAATGTTTGAAACATTTTATCACAGCCCAGAACTCCTATTAATTAAAGAGAATATTAATCAAAGGCATTAATTGCATCCTTTGTCTCTAATGCAAACAGAATTGGGGTGTTCTGTGATCACAATGCTTTTCTTATTAATATAGTGTGTCACTTAGCATTTCTTTACTTTTCCTTAATCTAATCTATTACCTTGCTAATATTCCCACATCTCTTTCATCTGAAAGGTTTTTTTCAGTGGAATTTTTAAGTTTCTTGATAGTTGAGCATATTCCTTAGGTCAGCATATTATATAATATCACAGATTCTGAGGACATACTGCTAATTTCTAGCTGTTGACCCTGAGCAGAGTTACTTAACTTCTCTTTACCCGGCTTCCTCATCATAAAATAGGGACAATAGTAGTTCTTACCATACAGGGTTATTTGTGGGGATTAGGTGAGTCAGTTTATGTAAAGCATTTATAATAATACCTGGCACAAAGAAAGTGCTATATAAGTGCTAGCCACATTAACAATGTATGCTTTTACTGGTCTTGGATGATACCATGTTGTTCTTTGCATGGGGGGCGCTCAATGTTGCACTTGATGACTTGGCCATTGGATGATACCATGTTGTTCTTTGCACGGGGGGCACTCAATGTTGCAATTGATGACTTGGCCATAGTTGGGAGTATTTGGCATCTGGCATGTGTGCTGAAGGTTTTACAGCTACCTTTTCAAAGAGTTAGAAACTTGTTAGTGCTCTGTTTTCAATGTTCTAATCAATCTTATGGTGGAACTAAGAGTATAGTCAATAGTCCTACAGTAGGACTATAGTTCCTACTGGAATTCAGAAAGGTAGTAGTCTTGAATTTGAGGCTAAGAATAGTCTTGCCTTTATATAATCTTAGAGAAAGCTCTCTGGTAATACTTTTTCTCCTGTAAATTAAAAATGATTTATCAATGTTGAAACTAGTTCTAAAGAGAAAATACTTCCCCATCATTTAAAATATACTATGTGATGTTCCCCTTCCCGAGTCCAAGTGATCTCATTGTTCAGTTCCCACCTATGACTGAGAACATGCGGTGTTTGGTTTTCTGTTCTTGCGATAGTTTGCTGAGAATGATGGTTTCCAGCTGCATCCATGTCCCTACAAAGGACACAAACTCATCCTTTTTTTTATGGCTGCATAGTATTCCATGGTGTATATGTGCCACATTTTCTTAATCCAGTCTGTCACTGATGGACATTTGGGTTGATTCCAAGTCTTTGCTATTGTGAATAGTGCCGCAATAAACATACGTGTGCATGTGTCTATCACGGGGACAGGGGAGGGGGGAGGGATTGCACTGGGAGTTATACCTGATGTAAATGACGAGTTGGTGGGTGCTGACGAGTTGAGGGGTGCAGCCCGCCAACATGGCACAAGTATACATTTGTAACAAACCTGCACGTTATCCACATGTACCCTAGAACTTAAAGTATAATAATAAAAAAAAAATAATAAAATAAATAAATAAATAAAATAAAATATACTATGGAGGCTTAACATTTATGAGCACAGTTTTAATGTAGTGGACTAGGATCTCTAAAACAGTATGCGATTGCAAAGCAATGAGTCTTGGCAGTGGCCTGAAAAGATTTGCCTATTAATACATGAAAGTGCTTTCATTAAAATGTCTATTTCAAGTGAGGAAAATGAAATCATTGTAATTTTGTTATCCCGAGACTGACATGCACTTTAGGATACGTGCCTTTTTAAACTGCCATATGAGGTTAAATATGTTCAGTAGCTGTCTGCCACATCCACTATATTGTTCTGGGATTCAGAATATTTATTGACATAGTGAATCATTCTACCATTGGTTAATCAAGAGAAGCTGCAATTGATTTAAGGAGGAGCGGCATGGTATATATACAGAAAGCAGCTAGTTTTTAGTAACAATTGAAGTGTGTAGGCATAAAAACAATAAACTGAGGTACAGATTTGAAGGAATATGTATGGATCCCAATAGCATGGCTTCTTTCCTGTTTATAAAGTGAAGTTATCTGGCTTACAACATTAACAATAGTTTATTAAATTTAATAAGCATTAAGCATTATGTTAAATTGATTTATAACTCAAAGGTTGTGATTAGGCATATGAAATATGACTGAAAATGTAAAATACTGACAGAAATGATCCAAAAGTATTTATTTAGGTTGAATGCTTATTTGATATGTTCTGGTATTCAGTAGAACAACCATTCTAAGAAACACTAAGACAATGTGATATAAAGATTTATAATGGGAAGATCAACATATATTTACTTACAAAATAGAGCATCACCTTTTCTAAAGGGCTTCTGGTCCTCTAATTTCCAAACATCTTTTAGGTCATTATATTAAAAGTAATGCAATGATCTTTGAAAACAGAGGATGTCTTTTTGCAGTGCTGACCTCGGAATATTTCAGGTCAGTGCCACTGAACTGTCCAGCTTAGTATCTAAGTATTGAGGCTGCTCCTAGGAGGGAAATACTGAAGGAAGGCTGAGATGTCTGGGAAGTGTATCACAAGTTAGAGATGATTCAACAGCGAAGGTCTATCTTTCTCCCCTGGTTGTCTTACATTTCTCTCTGAATACTGATTTTGTTGTTGTTGTTGTTGTTGTTGTTGTTGTTCTTGGATAGTCTTTTACTACTTGAGGGACAGGAAGCAACTACCTAGAGAGCTGATTATAGGGTCACCGAATTGCCATTGGAATTTTGGTGCCAGTTAACTCAAACGTCTGCAGACCACACCCCAAGTAGTTAGTAGTATGTAATAATTGGTAATGTATAAATTTGAATATCTTCCCAGGAACTGGGGGAGAGCTTCCTCTATTCAACAACACCTGTCTGGAACATGGATATGATGCTTAGGGGGGCGAGGCAGCCGTTTGTGACCATATGATGTTAGAAATTTTTGAGATAAAAAATTATACAAATGTACATATATTATGTATTTTTTTTTATTTCTGTTTAGAATTTTGGTGATGTGTAAGTGCAAATTATACAAGGTAACTACAGGTGGTGTCAGCAGCTCTAAGACCAGCCACTTGATAGTTGTCTGGAGCTGGCAGTTGTCAGCAGCTGAAATTCTGAAACCAGATAAAATGGCGTGCAAAATATTAATGTCTGTGTGTTCCTAGACTTTCATTTCCTTCTATCTGCTAAGAAGATTCTGGTTTCTCTGGTCCATCATATTCTCTCTGCATCCTTCGAAGGGGGCTGCTGTCATAGAAGAATTTGCGTTTTGGTTTTTGTGATGCAGAATCAGAAGTCAAGGATGATGGCAGAAAGGAAAATAATTTTGCAATTGGGTCGGGGAAAAGGTTTTTTTCTCCCTTTTTAGAAAATGTGTTAAAAGACATAGGAGAGCAGTGGTGGCATAGGAGGAAAATGGATATGAGGTTCAAGAAAAGCAAATGTGGCAGGCGTTGAGGGTGAGCCATCTGACACCCCGACTAGCTCCTTCATTCCTTGCCTTTCTCTATCTTAAGACTGGAAAACAAAATGCTCAATATCTTCAGCTCCCTTGCAGGTAGGAGTGACCATGGGCATGATTTTGGACAGTAAAGTATGGGCTAAAGTATATTGGGGGGAAGGCAGCAGTGGTTAAAATTACATTTTGTTGTTGTTGCTGTTTTTAGAGACAGGGTCTCACTCTGTTGCCCAGGCTGGAGTGCAGTGGTGCTGTTATGAGTCACTGCAGCCTCAATCTCCTGGACTCAAATGATCTTCCTGCCTTAGCTTCCTGAGTACCTGGGACTGCAGGCGCATGCCACCACACTCAGCTGATTTTTTTATTTTTATTTTTAGTAGAGAAGTGTCTTACTGTTTTGCCCAGGCTGGTCTTGAACTCCTGAGCTCAAGTGATCCTCCCACCTCAGCCACCCAAGGTGGTGGCATAAAATTACATTTCTGAGTAACACCTTGTAGGAGAAAGCTCTCAGTCTCTTTCATTTTATTCTTCCAGAACATGGAGTATCCTGGAAGTATGATAATGAAAGTCACTTGCCAAGGATGGCAAAATAGGGAGACAGAAGGAGCAACACTATGGACTTCTGCGCTGAACCTGCTTGCCTACTTTTGAACATTGTGAAGACAAAAGAAAAACCTTATGTATCACGTAGTGTTCTGGCAGACACAGGTGAAGGACCAAAATACTTTAAAAAATAATTCAATGAAGAGACTATTTACAGAGATGGTAACAAGAATAAGGGAACTATATTTCAGGGTTCTCCAGAGAAATGGAACCAATAGAAGATTTTTAAAAAGAGGTTTATTATAAGGAATTGCTCACACAATTATGGAAGCTGGCAAGTCCAAAGTTTGCAGAGACAGTGTCCCAGTTCCAGTCCAAAGGCTGGATGGCTACTGTAGAGCCACAAAAGGCTGATGTTTCAGCTTGAAGGCTGTCAGGAAGGAGAATTCTCTGTTCCTTGGGAAGGGTCAGTCTTTTGTCCTATGCAGGGCTTCAAATGATTGGATGAGAGCCACCCACATTATGGAGGATAATCTACTTTACACAGTTTACTGATTTAAATATTAATTTCATCCAGAAACACCTTCACAGAAAACCTGGAATAAACTTTGACCAAGTACCTGGGCATCCCATGGCCCAGCCAAATTGATACATAAAATTAACCATTGTAGGAACTAACAAGAGATAATACAACACCCAGGGACCAGAAATGCCGGTAAGTGAGAAGGATTAAGGAGGGAAACAGTATTCACTGGAGCCAGCAAGAACTTGAGTCAGAGAAGACGAGCTGCCTCATGTAACTTGTGGCTATAAAAGAAAGTAATCGCCAGAATTATAGCTGTGCCAACAAGAGCAGGAGGCATGGGAGTGGTGGGGAAGACACTATGGGAGATCAATATGTGATCATTTCTCTTCCTACCTCTATTAGCCCATTCTCACACTGCTATAAAGATACTACCTGAGACTGGGTAATTTATAAAGGAAAAAGGTTTAATTGAGTCGCAGTTCCACATGGCTGAGGAGGCCTCAGGAAACTTACATTTATGGCTGAAGTTAAAGGGAAAGCAAGGACCTTCTTCACGTGGTGGCAGGAGAGAGAAGAGTGAGCGAAGGAGGAACTTGCCAAACACTATAGCCATCGATATGTCGTGAGAATTCGCTCACTATTATGAGAACAGCATGAAGGAAACCACTCGCATAATCCCATCATTTCTCACCAGGTCACTTCCTGAATATCTGGGGATTACAATTCATGATGAGATTTGGGTAGGGACACAAAGCCTAACCATTTCACCACCTAAGCCAGAGGGCAGAAGATCTTGAGTAAAGCTGCCATGAAGGTCAGCCTCGGGACACAGAGCAGGGCAGCGATTTAGTACAAGTCAATGGGAGATCAGGATTAATCATAATACTTTAATAATTTAAGCCACTCTGTACATAGTCTCTTTGTAATTTTAAAAAAGCCACCAAAGTATAATTAAGCCATTCAATCAAATGCAATCCTAACTGATATAGCAGATGACAAACGAGTTATATCAGTTGTTGGACTTAACTCCTTGATTGAAACTGTACTATGAATGATGGCTTTATACGTGTTGCCCAATTAAGGCATGCTGTAGTGCAGTTTACCAGGAACATGTGGTTTACTTTATTTACATAGCAAATGGTTTCATATATTTTATAAATAAATTTTCTCACTTGAATAAAACACACTATATATATGTTTTACATAATTTTTGAGAATGGAAATTTAGTATCTCCATATTCCTGCTAAGGGAATGTTGAACAAATATTTAAATAAAATTGATTTGAAGAGGAACCAAATTAGGAGCCTTATTCTGGTACCGTGTCTAAGGTTCTAGTTAAAGCCTACATTATTCATTGAGGTGTTTCTACCATTCAAAGAGATAGTTCAGTTTGTGGTTGGAGTACATATGATCCAGCTATCGATGGTGCTTTCCTGGAGGTGAATGAGGAAATGATTAGTTCATTTTTGCAGAAATCAGTACATGAGGCAGTGTCTGGATCTTCTAAACTCCAGATGATTCCTGTGGACCATGAAGTTTGGGTCAGGATCTAGAAACTCTGCAGCTGAGGACACAGCCATTCTGCTCATGGAGAAGAGAGACTATATTTTCTGTAATACCACCAAGTAGTTCATCTGATGGGTGGGCAAATACATTGATTCAGCCGTAAACCCACAATTTCTGCTTGAAAGAAGATGTGTGATATGGTTTGGCTGTGTCCCCTACCAAATCCCACCTTGAACTGTAATAATTCCCATGTGTCAAGGGGGGCCAGGTGGAGATCATTGAATCATGGGGCTGTTTCCCATATACTGTTCTCATGGTAGTGAACAAGTCTCATGAGATCTGATGGTTTTATAAATGGGAGTTCCCCTGCACAAGCTGTGTTGCCTGCTGCCATGTAAGATGTGGCTTTGCTTACTCATTAGCCTTCCACCATGATTTTGAGGCCTCCCCAGTGATGAGGAACTCTGCGAGTCAATTAAACCTCTTTCCTTTATAAGTTACCCAGTCTTATGCAGTCTTTGGTATGTCTTTTTTTTTTTTTTTTTTTTTTGATGCAGTCTCACTCTTTCATCCTGGCTTGGCTAATATTTTAATATTTTTAGGCTGATCTTGGACTCCTGACCTCTGTTGGTCCACCCACCTTGGCCTTCCAAAGTCCTGGGATTACAGGTGTAAGCCACCATGCCCAGCCTCTGGTATGTCTTTATTAACAGCATGAGAACAGACTAATCCAGTAAATTGGTACCAGGAGTGGGGTGCTACAGTAAAGATAAGGGAAAATGTGAAAGGGCCTTGGGAAGTGGGTAACAGACAGAGGTTGGAAGAGTTTGGAGTGCTCAGAAAAAGAAAAATGTAGGAAAGTTGGGAACTTCTAGAGACTTAGAGGGCTCAGAACAGGAAGATGTGGAAAAGTTTGGAACCTCCTAGAGACTTGTTGAATGGCTTTGAGCAAAATGCTGATGATGCTATGAAAGATAAAGTCCAAGCTGAGATGGTTTCAGATGGAGATGAGGAACTTGTTGGGAACTGGACTATAGTTATGCTTTAGCAAAGGGGCTGGTGACAGTTTGTCCCTACCCTAGAGATCTGTGGAACTTTGAACTTGAGAGAGGCGTTTTAGGGAAATCATCTCTAGATAAATTTCTTCCATCTGGCAGATAGTCTGACAATGCAATAGAAAAGAAAAACCCATTTTCTGGGGAGAAATTCAAGCCCACTGCATAAATTTGCATAAGTAACAAGGAGCCAAATGTTAATCATCTAGACAATGGGAGAAAATATCTCCAGTACATGTCAGACACCTTTGTGGCAGCCCCTCCCATCATAGGCCTGGAGGCCTAGGAGGGAAAAATGGTTTTGTGGGCTGGGCCCCCCAGCTGTATGCAGCCTAGGGCCTTGGTGCCCTGCATCCCAGCTGCTCCAGTCATGGCTAAAAGGGGCAAAGGAATAGCTCAGGCCATGGCTTCACAGAGTGCAAGCCCCAAGCCTTGGCAACTTCCATGTGGTGTTGAGCCTGCAGGCATACAGAAGTCAAGAATTGATGTTTGGGAACCTTCACCTAGATTTCAGAGGATGTGTGGAAATCTGGATGTCCAGGCAGAAGTTTGCTGCATGGGTGGGGCCATCATGAAGAACCTCTGCTAGGGCAGTGTGGAAGGGAAATGTGGGGTGAGAGCCCCTATACAGAATCCCCACTAGGGCACTGCCTAATGGAGCTGTGAGAAGAGGGTGATGTGGTTTGGCTGTGTCCCCACCCAAATCTCATAAGTAATTCCCACATGTTGTGGGAGAAATCTGGTGGGAGGTAATTGAATCATGGGGGTGGGTCTTTGCCATGCTGTTCTCATGGTAGTGAATGAGGCTCATAAGAGCTGATGGTTTTAAAAATGGGAATTTCCCTGCACAAATCCTCTTCTCTTGTCTACCGCCATGTGAGATGTGCCTTTCACCTTCCACAATGATTGTGAGGCCTCCCCAGCCACATGGAACTATAAGTCCATTAAACCTCTTTCTTTTGTAAATTGCCCAGTCTCAGATATGTCTTTATCAGCAGTGTGAAAATGGACTAATAGAGTAAATTGGTACCAATAGAGTAGGGTGCTGCTGAAAAGATACCCAAAAATGTGAAAGCGACTTTCAAACTGGGTAACAGGCAAAGGTTGGAGGGCTCAGAAGAAGACAGGAAAATGTGGGAGAGTTTGGAACTTCTTAGAGTCTTGTTGAATGGCTTTGCCCCAAATGCTGATAGTGACATGGGCAGTAAAGTCCAGGCTGAGGTGCTTTCAGATTGAGTTGAGGAAATTGTTGGGAACTGGAGCAAAGGTGACTCTTTTTATGTTTTAGCAAAGAGACTAGAGGCATTTTGCCCCTGCCCTAAAGATTTGTGGAACTTTGAATTTGAGAGAGATGATTTAGGGTATTTGGTGGAAGAAATTTCTAGCAGCAAAGCATTCAGGAGGTGACTTAAGAGCTGTTAAAGGTATTCAGTTTTAAAAGGGAAACAAAAAGTTTGGAAAATTTGCAGCGTGACAATGTGATAGAAAAGAAAATCTCATTTTCTCAGGAGAAATTTAAGCCAGTTGCAGAAATTTGCATAAGTAATGAGGAGCTGAATGTTAATAACCGAGACAATGGGGAAAATGTCTCCAAGGCATGTCAGAGACCTTTGTGGCAGACCCTCCTATTACAGGCCTGGAAGAGTAATAGGAAAAAATGCTTTCATGTGCTGGGCCCAGGGTCCCTCTGCTGTATGCAGTGTAGGGACTTGGTCCGCTGTGTCCCAGCCACTCCAGCTATGACTAAAAGGGGCCAAGGTACAGCTCAAGATGTTGCTTCAGAGGGTGGAAGCCCCAAGCTTTGGCAACTTTCACGTGGTGTTGAGCCTGCAGGTGCACAGAAGTCAAGAAGTGAGGTTTTGGAACTTCTGCCTAGATTTCAGAGGATGTATGGAAATGCCTGGATGCCCAGGCAGAAGTTTGCTGCAGGGGCAGGGCCCTCATGGAGAACCTCTGCTAGAACAGTGCAAAAGGGAAACGTGGGGTTAGAGCCCCCACATAGAGTCTATACTGGGGCACTGCCTAGTGGAGCTGTGAGAAGAGGGTCACCATCCTCCAGACCCCAGAATGGTAGATCCACTGACAGCTTTCACCATGCACCTGGAAAAACTGAAGACACTCAATGCCAGGCTGTGAAAGATGCCAGGAAGGAGGCATACCCTGCAAAGTCATGGGGGCAGAACTGCTCAAGGCTGTGGGAGTCCACCTCTTAAGACATGGAGTCAAAGGAGATCATAGTGGAGCTCTAAGATTTGACTTCCTCATTGGATTTTGGATGTGCATGGGGCCTGTAGCCACTTTGTTTTGGCCAATTTGCCCTATTTGGAATGGGTGTATTTACCCAACACCTGTATCCCCATTATATCTAGGAAGTAACTAACTTGCTTTTGATTTTACAGGCTCATAGACAGAAGGGACTTGCCTTGTCTCAGATGAGACATTGGACTGTGGTCTTTTGAGTTAATGCTGAAATGAGTTAAGACTTTGGGGACTATTGGGAAGGCATGATTGGTTTTGAAATGTGAGGTAATGAGATTTGGGATGGGCCAGGGGTGGAAGGATGTGGTTTGGCTGTGTCCCCACCCAAATCTCCATGCTGTTCTCATGATAGTGAGTTCTCACAAGATCTGATGGTTTTAGAAAGGGCTTTCCCAGCTTCACTCTGCACTTCTCCTTTCTGTTACCATGTGAAGAAGGACATGTTTGCTTCCCTTTCTGCCATGATATAAGTTTCCTGAGGACTCTCCAGCTATGAGGAACTGTGAATCAATTAAACCTCTTTCCTTTATAAATTACCCAGTCTTGGGTATGTCTTTATTAGCAGCATGAAAATGGACTAATACAGTGTGGCTAAGTGCTTATCTGGCTCTGCTATGACTAAAGTTAAATATCTTTAAACTGTGCAGATGGGATAGTCTAGGATGCAAATATACTGAAGATCTAAATTGCATATAGAAAGTAACAACCCCACTCATCCAAACTTGGTAGCATTGCACATTGTTGTTAAAGAGAACTGACTCACAGCAGCTGTGGGTATTTCCAAGCCAAAATGATTGGTTAGAGAGGAAGGAATCCCACAGTGTACGATGGTCACCTGAACTAAAATGGGATGGCTCTGAGTGCTTTAAACCTCTCTCAAACATGTTAACATGTGGTTCTTTGAGTAGGAGCCCAGGTTTTGTTAACAGATCTTTATAGTAGGTCTAGATGCTGAATCTGGGTGTTCTGTTAAGGATAGTATACCATTTGGAGATCCTTAGTTTCCACATGGTTTACAGTTAAAGGGTTGGTGGGTAGTGGTCTTTGGAGAGAAATACGGAGCTAGCCATGGAATTTTGACAATTTTTAGTTATTTCAAATTTTATGAGTCAGTGCAGATTTTTCCCCAAGGTATATTTTCTTTTTAACTTTGCTGTATTTTTAAAAAAAAATTATTTTGAATGTTAGCATGAAAATCTAGATTTTATTGCATGAGAATGAAAAGCATGATTTCTGTGCAAATTATTTCAGAACTTCCGGTTGGCATTACATGTATATTCTATAAGAAACCTATGTGTCTTTATCCACTTCATCTCAATGCTAAGCTGATGTGCAGAAATAATTGAAAAGAAAATTAATTTTCTTATAATCTCTTGAGAACACACAATAAAGAGAATATATCCATAATGCGCAGTGAAATGTCTTAAAATCCTTTTTCCCCATCTTTTCATCTTATCTATTGCTGTGTAGCAAACCACCCTTAAATCAGTGACTGAAAATATCAATCACTGGCTATTATCTGTTGCAATTCTGTGGGTTGATGAGATCAATTGGGTGGTTTCAGTTCTTGTGCTGTTGGCTGGGGCTGTAGTCTTTTGGAGGCTCATTTGGGCTGGAACACCCAAGATGGCTCATTCCCATGGTTGGCAGTTGGCAGCACAACTGAGATGGTCCATCAGAATGTCTCAGTTTTCCTTACTATGGCTACTTAACGAGGCTTGAGCTTCTCACAGCATGGGAGCTCAGTTCTAAGAGGGAGCCCTCCAAGTACATGAAAAAGGCACTTTCAGATCTCTTTAGGCCCACTTTCAGAAGTTACATAGCATCACTTCCCTCACGTTCTATTGGCCAAAGCAAGTCTCCAAGCTATCTCAGAGTTAAAGGAGTTGAAGGATACCCTTTGCTATGGTCTGAATGTGTCCCTCCAAAATTCAGGTGGGAATCTGAGACCCAATGTGACAGTATTAAGAGGTAGGCCCTTCTGGAAAATGATTGTTATGAAGGTGGCACTTTGTGGATTAGTTCTCTTATAAAAGAGGTTGAAGGGAAAGCCATGGTCCCTTTTTTCCACCTTTCCTCATGTGAGGACACAGCATTTGTCCTTTCCTTCCCATGAAAAGAAGACACTGTCTATAAGGAATGGGCCGTTGCCAAACATTAAATCTGCCAGCATCTTGATCTTGGACTTTCCAGTTTTTAGAACTGTGAGAAATAAATTTCTGTTGTATATAAACTACTCAACGACTCAGTCTAAAGTACTTGGTTATAGCAGCAGGAATGGACTGACACTCTTCCTCTTGGTAGATGTAGTAGCAATCTTTATGGCCATCTTTAATCCACTACAGCATATCTTTCTCAGTAGTTCATACATGTTGCAGCTGCTCCCAAATCTCCCTCCTCTCTCACTCCCAACTCTGCCCAGACCCCGTCACCAAATTCTGGCTCTGAAGTTGTTTTTCTCATATTCCCCTGCTTCCTTTCCAATTCATCATTTCATGTCTCTACTCTTTCTAGTGTAAATCCACTCAGCTAACCTTTTTAGTATTTCTTTCTTACTTGTTACCTTGAGTTTCATATAAACTGGGAGTTTATTAGGATTTTAAATAGCATATTGCTCCTCCATGGGAGTGAGCAGGAGTGGAAAGTGGACATGATTATTCATTTTATTCCTGTCAATCTATGTTTGTGTGGTGCACAGAACAATGGGAATTTATTTTATTCAATTACATTTGATATCAGTGGAGTCTTAGAATGTGACACAAGGGTTGGGATATCAGAGAATGTGGCTGATTCAGAATTGAGTACTGGAGATTGCCTGAGGCACATCACGTATAAGGATTGATGGAAATGGTGCTTATTGGGCATCATGGTATTTTTTTTAATCCTGTTACTTTTATATTTTTATTTTATTTTTTAAAAATTGAAGTTCAGGGGTACATGTGCAGGATGTGCAGGTTTGTTACATAAGTAAACGTGTGCCATGGTGGTTTCCATCACCTAGGTATTAAGCCCAGCACCCATTAGCTATTCTCTTTGATGCCCTCCCTTGTCCCACTCCCTACCTTCTGACAGGCCCCAGTGTGTGGTGTTCCCTTCCATGTGTCCATTTATTCTCATTATTTAGCTCCCACTTATAAGTGAGAACATGCAGTATTTGGTTTTCTATTCCTGCATTAATTTGCTAAGGATAATGGCCTCCAGCTCGATCCATGTTCCTGCAAAGGACATGATGTCATTCCTTTTTAGGGCTGCATAGTATTCCATGGCATATACATTCCACATTTTCTTAATCCCATTCCTTTTTTCTCCACAACCTCGCCAGCATCTGTTGTTTTTTGACTTTTAATGATAGCCATTCTGATTGGTGTGAGATGGTATCTCATTGTGGTTTTGATTTGCATTTCTCTAATGATCAGTGATATTGAGCTTTTTTTCATATGTTTGTTGGCTGCATGTATGTGTTAATTTGCGAAGTGTCCATTATGTTGTTTTGAAGAGCAATGTTGTTGGCCCTAGGTTTAAAGAGTTTTATTGCGAACTTGAGACTTCTTCGAAATAGATCCCCTGCAGAAGTTGGTTTCTGAAGAAAAAATAACGTTAAACAAATATACATTTCAGCAGTTCTGGCCCAATATTGTCTTCAGAACAAGAGTACATGTTGAGGCCCACAAGTCATATATTTAAATATTTTAAAATTATAACTCAAACTAGTAATCTGTTAAATAGAATCTGTTCTGTTCTCTTATCTTGACAAATATACCTTTATATTGACCTAGGAGGCTATGTGCAAATTTATGACTCTCAAGCTTCTCAGAGTTCTCTGATAAAATGTGGCAGCTTGGGGAAAACTGAGCCCGGACCCTGCCTTTTCCCCTTTCTCCCCACCACTAGGCTCCTCTTGTACTGAGAGAGGTCTGCCTCTATGTGTATGGACACTCCAGGTCATACTCCAGAGCTGTGTCCATAGTCCTTAAATACAGCAGTTCCTTAGCCACTCCTCTGGCCCGGGATGGGCAGATGGCCAGTGTCATCCACTTTTAGGAGGCACACCTGGTGAAACATTCCATTCCAGCCTTGGAAGTGGGTTCAACGATGCCTGGGCAGGAAAATCCAGGGTCCAGATTCCCAGAGCAGGGTCTACAAGAGGAGGCACAGCTTCCACATGAGCAAGTTTGACTCCATAGGCTTCTTGCTTTCTGGTGAGGAGTGTGGCAGGAAGGGTGCTAGAGTGAGCACAGGGCACAGAACAGGGGGACCTCTTGTCCAGGTCATGGGCAGTACTGCCTTGAGCCATGGGTGTGCAGGAATTCAACTCGATTTTTTCTTTTCTGCACAGGTTCAGCAGCCAGAGTCCTATCCTGTACTTCTCTTCACGTTGCAGACATCCACAAAAGAGTGAGACTCTTTTGGGCTGGATGGAAGAGCAAATGTGTGGGAGGCACTGAGGTTTGTGTATAAATGTGTTGAGTGGGGCCAAGGAGTACTTGTGGACTTCTGCTGGGAGGAATTAGGAGACTGAGCAAGACAGATTGCCTGGTCAGTATGGAGGCATTAACTGTGCTATGTGAGATTGATAACATTTGGCTCTTGTCTAATGAGCCCACCTGGCCACACTGGAAATTGAATCTAGTCTAATCTAGTGATTAGCGGGTACCCATGTGTAGGTTATCCATAAGAATTCTCAAATATTGAAGAAGCTTAAAAAGTATGTTAAACAATCCTTTCTGCCCAGAGATCAAAGGAAGGAGAAAGATCTATATTGGATGTGCTGATCTATCCTTCAATCTCAATGGATTCAGCTCCCTTGGACATGCTTTTTTGTGCATGAGCAATCACTTGTATGTGAGACTTTCTGAGTCATTGATTAGTGTGGGTTTGCATCATCAGATACAGCTTGAAACCAATCCCCAGTCATCTTTTTGTGATTTTGTGACGGCAAGAATTTACATTCCTTCCCTGCCCCATGACTGGTATGTGTGTTCTAGGAAAAGTTGGCATTGGTTCTATCTGGATGTATTGATGTTGCCATTTTGGGGGAATATCCAGTGCCAGAAAATGCCTGGAACACCCTGATCCAGTGGGAGGGTGTTAAACCCTAATGGGTCTATGCCATTGTCAGTGTTCAGCAGGCCAGATGCCTTTGGAGGAAGAAGGTCAGGGATTTGGACCCTTGGGGTTAACCACCACTCAATAATTTCCTACAGTCAGAGACTCACTTCTGTCTACTGATTACACTCCCACTGCCACTTTGCACTAAAGTACAAGTGCAGATTAAGTGAGTCATTCAGATGGTTGCAATAGCGTACTACTGGGGGTAGCTGCTCTTCTGAACTGAGCTTGGGATATTACTTTACTTACTTTTTTTTTTTTTTTTTTGAAACAGAGTCTCACTCTATCACCTAGGCTGCAGTGCAGTGGTACAATCACAATTCACTGCAGCCTTGACCTCTTGGGCTCAAGCAGTCCTCCTACCTCAGCCTCCTGAGTAGCTGGGACTACAGGTGCGAGCCACCAGCCTGGCTACTTTTTAATTTTTTGTAGAGACAGGATCTCACTATGTTTCCCAAGCTGGTCTTGAACTTCTGGCCTCAAGCAATTCTCTTGCCTTGGCCTCCCCAAATTCTGGAATTACAGGCATCAGCCATCAAAACCGACCCACTTTATTTACTTCTGTGATGCCTATACATTGTGTTATCAATGAAACTTGGCATTCTATAACTGAGACTGGTCTCTGTTTTTAATTAATTTCTTTTTTTTGTAATTCCAGGGCTGCCACTAAGATTCAGATTCTGCATTTTGGGCATCAGAACTAGTTTTTTTTTTTGTTTGTTTGTTTTGAGGAAATATGCTATATGCTGGCATAGGGATGGCAATACAGCCTATGCATATGTGTTCATGGGAGTGTGCACACTTGTGTACATATTTGCATGTGTACCATGTGGTTGCCCCTGGAATCAATAAGGGAAATTCAAGGTGGGGGTTGGGGAAGGAACTATCTCAATGGCTTACAGAGTATTGGGAAATATAGAGTTTTTCAAAATAGAGGAGGATGGCTTGCACATAGCAGCTTCCTGGCCATTCCCAGGGGAAATTAAAATCCAACAGAAGAATCATAACATATTCCTTCTTTTAGTTCTCCATTTTTTCCCTTTATTTGGACATGAAAGAGTAGAAAAGAGAATTATTTTCTATTTTGCAATTTACAGCTCCTAAATATTCAGAGTAGAGTGGGCAGTCATGTAATTGTTGTGACTGAGAATGACAATATTTTTCTGATTGAAAACATCTCTCAGTTGGCAAATATAGTGCTGGAAATTTATACCACTGTGTCACTTCACTAGGCTTAAAGCAGAATTCAGAAGGCTCTGTTAAAATCAGAAAGGTTATCTGAAAATATTCACTCATTATTACCTATTAGAAAGGATTACACTTTTTTTTTCACATTAAGTGAAATGAAACATAGCACAAGTAAATTTCGTAAAGATTCAAAGGAGAGGATCTATGATGGGGAGAAGCCTGGATGGAGTACTCTTCAGGGAGGGCTTTGAATTACCAGGGGCTAAGTTGTGTGCATTTGAGTCCTGGAGAGAAAGAGGTGGATGCACTTTGAAGAAAATTGAGGAAAAATTGAACAAAATTTTGAATTTATAATTTTGTCCAGAGTAAACCTTGGATATTTATTATATTTTATTGCTAGCTATTAATGCTTTCTATATGCTAAGCATTCAAAGTCCTTTACAAATATTAACTGCTTAAAACCTTCAATTATAAGGTGGGTACTATTAAAATCATCCTTATCATGCCAGTGAGAAAACAGGAAGGAAGAAGTGATTTTCCCAGGTGCTATAGGTAGCTGTGATTTGAATCTAGGCATTCTGCCTCTAAGTCAGCAGTCAAAACTACACTGACATCTGTGATGCATGTGAAAATACACAGGTGTTGGCCGGGCGCGGTGGCTCACGCCTGTAATCCCAGCACTTTGGGAGGCCGAGGCCGGCAGATCACAAGGTCAGGAGATCGAAACCATCCTGGCTAACACAGTGAAACCTCGTCTCTACTAAAAATACAAAAAAATTAGCCGGGCTTGGTGGCGGGCACCTGTAATCCCAGCTACTTGGGAGGTTGAGGCAGGAGAATGGCGGGAACCCTGGAGGCAGAGCTTGCAGTGAGCTGAGATCCCACCACTGCACTCCAGCCTGGGCGACAGAGTGAGACTCCATTTCAAAACAACAACAACAACAGAAATACACAGGTGTCACAAATGTCAGGATTCAGAGAGGAGCATAATCGCACTTATTCCTTTATCTTGATCTTTTTTTTTCCCAGAAAACCTTATGCTGATGACCAAGATGTGTATTTTGGTTGTTTTAAATTTGTCTGCATGCATTCTTACCATTATCTAATCACCATCTTCCACTTGCTAGGATGACATTCTTCTCTAGCGTAAAATTCATTCATTCATTCCTGTGGGAAACATGATATGCTGCTCTCTTTTATTTAGTTTCTAATATATGAACATGAAAGAGGTTGTGGACTATTTTGCAATGCTTCTGTTTACAAATGATGCCTATTTCTAGGCAAGATAAGACAGAAACTATAATTTAGTAAAGATTTATTGAGCATCTACTATGTTTTAGGCATTATAGTAAGCACTTTGTAAGTATTTTCGTGTTTAATCCTTGCCACTAACCTATGAAGTAGCTACTATTATCGCCTTCATTTTATAAAAAGTAAACTGAGAAATAACAAAGTGAAAACAAAAGAACAAAACCCAGAAAAAACAAAAACAAAAACAAAATACCTAGAAATGAACTGAGCCAGCATTTAAACCAATAGTCTGCTCCAGAGAACAGCATCAGATTGTCTGTACTAGAATTTTGGGTTCCATTACTATAGATTAAATGAGTTAGCACGTACAAATTACATGGATAAATATCACCTGGTAAAAAGCAAGTACTTAATAAAGGTTAACTATTAGTTTGTTACCTGAGTATATTGTATGATGCTGATTCATCTCATCACTGAGGTACTGAGAATAGTACTCAACAGATTTTCAACCTTTTCTTCCCTCCCTCCCACATCATGTAATTCCTGGTGTCTATTGTTGCCATCTTTATGTCCATGAGTGCCCAAAGTTCGGCTCCCACTTACAAGTGAGAACATGTGGTATTTGGTTTTCTGTTCCTGTGTTAGTTTGCTTAGAATAATGGCCTCTAGATGCATTTGTGTTGCTGCAAAGGACATGATATTTCTTTTTTATGGGTGCGTAGTATTCCATGGTGTATATGTACCACGTTTTCTTCATCCAAGCCTATTTCTTTTTTATGGGTGCGTAGTATTCCATGGTGTATATGTACCACGTTTTCTTCATCCAAGCCACTGTTGGTGGGCACCTAGGTTGACTCCATGTCTTTGTTATTGTGAATTGTGCTGTGATGAACATATGAGTGCATGTGTCTTTTTGGTAGAATGATGTTTTCCATTGGATATATACCCAGTAATAGAATTGTTGGCTTGAGTGGTGGTTCTGTTTTAAGTTATTTGAAAAATCTCCAAACAGCTTTCCACAGTGGCCGAACTAACTTACATTCCCACAAACAGTATATAAGCATTCCCTTTTTTCCACAACTTCACCAACATCTGTTGTTTTTTGACTTTTCTTTTTTGAGATAGAGTTGCACTCTTGTTGCCCAGTCTGGAGTGCAATGACACACGATCTCGGCTCATGGCAACCTCTGCCTCCTGGGTTCAAGCAATTCTCCTGCCTCAGCCTCCCAAGTAGCTGGTATTACAGGCATGCACCACCATGCCCGGCTAATTTTGTAGTTTTAGTAGAGATGGGGGTTTCTCCATGTTGGTCAGGCTGGTCTCAAACGCCCGACCTCAGGTGATCTGCCTGCCGCGGCCTCCCAAAGTGCTGGGATTATAGGCATGAGCCACTGTGCCTGGCCCTTGACTTTTTAATAATAGCCATTCTGTCTGGTATGAGATGATATCTCATTGTGGTTTTCTCATTTGCATTTCTCTGATGATTAGTGATGATGGGAACTTTTGTCTTATTTTGTTTTTGTTTAGTTTATTAAATTTTTTAAATTAAAGCCTAAAATGTATACAGAAAATGTATATTTCCTAAAGTGTAGAATTCACTGAGTTTTTGCCAACTGATTACTCTCATGTAATCAGCATTCAGATGAAGAACAGAACGTGTCCAGTACCTAGAGACCACTTTTGTTCCTTCTGGGCACTATCCCCAAACCTCAGGAGTAACCACCATCCTGACTCCCAACAGCATTGATTTGCCTTCACTTTTTTGGAGGGGGGGCGGGCGGGGCACAGAGTTTCACTCTTTTTTCCCAGACTGGAGTGCAATGGCACAATCTTGGCTCACTGCAGTCTCTGCCTACTGGGTTCAAGTGATTCTCCTGCCTCAGCCTCCTGAGTAGCTGGGATCACAGGCATGTGTCACCATGCCCGACTAATTTTGTATTTTCAGTAGAGACAGGGTTTCTCCATGTTGGTCAGGCTGGTCTTGAACTCCTGACCTCAGGTGATCTGCCCGCCTTGGCCTCCCAAAGTGCTGGGATTACAGGTGTGAGCCACCGCACCCAGCCTCTTGTTTTATCTTTTATAGAAATGGAAGCAGGGAGTTTTATTCTTTTGTGTCAGGCCTCTTTCACTCCAATTATGTCTGTGAGATTCATCCTTATTGTTGCATGTACTTAAGCTTGTTCATTCTTATTATATTACATTGTATGAATATACCACAATCTATTTATCCTATTGCATTGTTGACAGGCATTTGAGTAGTTTCCAGTTTGGAGCACTTATGAGTAGTGCTATGTTAAATGTTCTAGTGCATGTCTTTGGTAAACATGTATTAGCTATTTTTACTGATCATTATGTACATTAGAGAAAATTTGGCATGATGATTTAGTCAGAAGGAAATAAAAAACAAGAAGATCCTGTTATTAGTGTATTAAATATTAATGTCGATTGAGAAAATATTGCAAAACAAAAGAAAACATGATTTTGAAATTTGTGGCACACCAAGGTGTCCATAAATCAATAAGAATGTCTTACATATTACAAAATGAGAGAGCAAGTTTCAAATATCTCATCATGAAGAATGATAGGTGGTGAAATGATGGATATGGTAATTAGCTTGATTTAATTATTCCACATGCTATACACATATAGAAACATCACATTATACCCCATAAATGTATACAACTATGATTTGTCAATTAAAGACAGTTATTATTAGATTAAAAAACCTATCAGAACTTGGTAGAGCTATCCATCAGTTCCCTGGTTCATCTAATGTATGTGAATCTGTACCTTCAAAAAATAAGATACACTTTCTAGCTCACAAATGAAAAGAAAGACCAATGGATATTGCACTGGAGGAGGAGTATGCTACAGTTTCCAGGAGGTCAAGAATTGTGATGGCAGCTCTGAAGGTGAGGGTTGTGGATGGCCCATAGCAGACTCAAGGTGGCCATTCATGAGATGTGCTGATTTTTCATGGTCATGTCTAAATTGGGATGGAGAGTCTGCTAAAACTCATCAGCCCACTTCGTTATATAACAAAAAGTTGAGCGAAGAACTTAAATAATATTGAAAAAAAACAATTGTTTAGGAGTATGTGACTAGGGTTCCAAATAATTATAGTTGGACAAAGTCAGCATGTATCTCACATGAAAACAAATAACAGTAACAGGAAGTAAAGTGCAATGTGCCTCTGGTGACTTTGAAGTCTGGGGTGGGAAACTAAATGTAGGGTGTTAATAGATTCTTCTAATTGAAGGTTGTACTTGGAAGAGAAAGAGGAGCTAGAGAGAGAATAGTTGAAGCTTCAGTATTTCAAAAATATAGGATTTGATTTAAGAGTCATCAGTTTCTGACAAGAGACAAATTTGAAGTGATGAATATTGAGGAAAATATTGTAGCTCAGACTTGTGGATTAAATTAACTTTACATTCATTTTAAGAGGGTGGCAAACACTCAACGATAATCATCAAGCTAAACAGTGTGCTGTCCGTGAATGACTCACAAAAGTAAATAGCGTAGAGGAGGTGCTTCATCTTCCACAGAGGAATAACAGAGAAATGGAGATAATTTTGTCAAAATCAGAGCCCTGAAGATGAGCATTTCATCTCTGAAAAGACAGAAAAGGTAATGGCAGTAAATGTCAGGGACATTCAGGGTGGGAAGATGTCTGTCCAACCTGTGTATTTTATAGATGAGTAAAATAGAAAACTGGTGAAGGATGAGTCAGGTTCTTGAGTCAGGCTCTCTGGGTTTAAATCCTGGTGCTCAGACTGACTCTCTTTGCCCTGTTTTTCTTTTGTAAAATGAGGTAATAATTGTATCTAAATCAGAATTGTTTTGAAGGCTAAGTGAAATAATGTAGATAGTGCTGAACAAGTGCCTGATATGGAACACATGTTAGTTATTGATTTTGAGTGACTGCCCTAAAGTTTTACAGCTAGTTAACAGTAGAGTTGCAACTAGATCTCAAGTTTACCAGGCCCTCAAACTTCCAATTTAGTGTCTTCCAAACATATCACATTGTGTCTTACAGGGATTTCGGAAACCCCTTTTCTTTGCTCTGAATTCAGAACCAGTTTTGGTGTAGACATGAGAGTCAGGGAGATGGGACCAAAATATATTTTTTTCACTCATAAAAGCTGGATTAAAGGTTATGACTTAGATCGAGGACAGCTAGATAAACTTTCCTTTGGTATAGATTGGGGCAAGGATTCCCCTACTGGGAATCCCAGTTCACCTGCCCGCTCCCTTGCCACAGTCTATACCAAAGGAAAGTTTATCTGCAGCTGAGACTGCTGTCTTGCCTTAGCGGGTAAAGGGAGGAAGGGGTATGAGAGAGGAGAGGAAAGGGCAGAAAGATCCCAAATCTCTCTTGTGTAGAAATTGTGAGCTATATTAGCTCTACTCAGTAGATAAATATGCACTAATGACTGTCATCCACCAACTAGGTGATGTAGTCTACCATATCAGATCCCAAGTCCCTCTTGTGTAGAAGATGTGAAATATTAGCTTTACTCAGTCGATAAATAGGCACTAGTGGCTATCACCCACCAGCTAGGTGATGCAGTTTACTTTCCGAGGTAGATTACTTAGTAGACCTCTTTGGGGGATGACCAAAATTGGGCAGAAAAAGGAGAGAAAGGATCCTCTGTGCAGAGGGAATAGTGTATGAATAGGCTATACCTGAATATCAAAACCATGAAGTGAGTGCAGACTCCTGGAGGAGGAATGCCAGCAAATCAGGACTAGGGAATCAGCTTTCCTCCTCCAGCTTGTCTCAATGCTGACACAGCAATTCCAGATTTTAAAATTAAAACAAAGAACTTGCTGATGATATAGAAATAAAGAGAACACAATTTATTAACTCATTTAACAAATGTGGAACAATATTTTTCCATTTTCAACCCTATTAACTGAAGAACAAGTTTGTTTTTAAATATCAGCTAGATTGCCTTGCTATTTTTAAGGCCCTCTAGTGATGTGCAATTGCAGTAGAATACAATCCAAGCTCCTTACTACGATATTCAAGACTTTACCTGTCAGTTCCAACTCTTTGTTCCTTACTTGCCAAGATCCATCCGCATAGCCTCTTTCTATTCCTTGGTCATGCCAAGCTTGCTCCAACTGCTATAGGGCCTATGGACTCAAGGTCCAGATCTTAATGCTGGTTTTTCATGTTATTCAGTTGCAGCTCAAATATTGCCATGTAGAGAGGCTTTGTCTCACCACCCTATCTCTAGTGCCCTTCCCATCACACTAATACATGACCTGTCTTATATGTTGTATTGGTTGCAATTTACATCTGAAACAACCTTGCTCATTTATTTGTTTATTTGCTCTTTGTCAGGTCTTATTCTACTACAATTAAAAGCTTCAAAAGAGCAGGGATCTTGCTCTGTCATTCACTGATGATCTTTGCAGGCCTAAAGAGTGCTGGTATATAGTGGGCTCTTGAAAAATATTGTTAAAAGAATGATTAAATAAGTAAACAAATGGATGAATGAATACAGCTTATAAGACTCTGGGGACTTCAAGGCCAATAGAGATTCTTTCCAGAACTCACAGTCTAGTTAATTAACTTTAGTGAAACGTATTAAGTGCTATAGTAAAGGCACATATAAAATGTGTTGCAAGAGCAGAGATGGAGAACTGGAAGGAAGCCTCCAGTGTAATCACTTTTTCTATGAGAAAGTAATTCCATGAGAAAAAGTGATTACACAGTAGGTCTCCTTGGGGTATGATGGAGAGTTGGCTAGAAAAAGAAGAGGAGGAAGGACATTATAGGTAGAGGTAACAGTATATGAATAGCTTGTTTTTGGACAACAAAACAATGAAGAGAGAGCAGACTCCAGGTACTCAGAAATGTCATTCTGGTCTTTCATGAAGCAAATTTTAAAAATAACAGAAAAAAGCATAGTATGATTCCATGTCAGGGATCCTAGCTCATAGATGACATGGTTCACGAGGAATTAGAAGAATCCTCCTTAACAATAACTACGAATTACCAACAAGAAAGGAGGAGGATCTAAGAGGCTGTTGGATATATTTAGATTTTAGGTAGAAAAATAAACAGAATATACATAGAGGAGACCATGCTTTTGGAGAAGCAGAATAAGGGAGATGAACGTTAAGAATTATGTGAGACCAGAAGAAACGGTGGCTTAGAAAAATTCTAATAGCTAAAAATGACTTTCAGACCCTCAGTTGGAAAAAGCAATATAATCCCTCATGGAAGAGACAACCCCTTTACTTATAGAAGTTAGCATAATACAGTGGTTGAGAGAAAGAAGGCAAACCTTATTCTCTATTATTTTATTTCTAGCTTTTCCAGTCAGTGAAATAATTTCCGATTGGAAAGGTTACAGGCAGCAGCAAGTGCAGGGAATGAAGATCTAGGTAGATGAATTTCATTTTATATGAATTTATGTTTCCAGACTAAAAATACATTAAAATTAATAAAAAAATTGAATGATTTGCTAGTGGAGAGACTTGTTCATGTGTTTGAAGTATGAAAAATGAGAGAAGGGAGTATCAGAAGAAGTAAGGGCAAGTATAGAAGAAAAAGGTTGTTGTCCATTTAGGTATGACCTGTAGGCTATTGTAAGCTAATTTTGGTTTAAGCACACATAGAAATTACCTATACTCTCCAATAAATACCCTTTTAAATTATAATAACTGTGTCTAAATCCAGATATTTCTGGCTTAGCTTAGTTGTGAAGATTTGGGTTTAGTTATTTTTCAGTATCTATCTATCTATCTATCTATCTATCTATCTATCTATCTATCTATCTATCTATCTATCTATCTTTTTTCCCTAAAACTTTTCTGGATCTCAGACATTGCTCCCAAAGGTGCCCTTTGGCTGACCAGTGCAATGGAGAAAATCTCTCAGAACCATCATACTTTGGTTTGGGACACCGATTCCTTAATTAATATTTAGGAATTATTGTGAAATAATATTGTGTTTTAAGAGAATTGTTAACTATATGAGAAAACTATTATTCAGCTCACAAAGACATGCTCTTCCACTCTTAATTATTTAGCAGGAAATGTATGTTCTGAATGTATCTGGCACATACGTGTATTCATGACACATAACTGGATTTTTTGAGGTCTTTAAAGGGTAAAAGGGAGAAATGATTAAAGCATCCTTGGGGAAATGTGGCAAACTCTTTGAGTCACAAAATTACCCCCAAATAGAGCATGTTCAAAGGGACTTTTTGTCTGCATAGTGATTAAATTATTTTTTTTTTCATTCGAACTACATACACTTTTGCAACTTAGGATTTAGCAACTCATCTAAACCACTGAACGTTAGGAAGTATTCCTGCCCAGTTTCTTAGAACTTTCACTGTTCCCTTTTCTTCTGAAGGCTGTTGTTATGAACATATGTGTCAAAAATGATTTATGTGCTTCAAGATAAGTCTTGATCCATGTTGTTAGTCAAAATCTTACTGGGCTGATTCAGGACTGTAGCGAAAACAAATTTATGAATTGACATAGTCAAACCGTGAAACATAGACATTAAAGTTTTAGATTGTTGCAGTTAGATTGTCTCGCTGAGTTCCACACCTTTTTGTTAAAATGGTTTTAACTTTGAATTGTACATTGCATTAAGTCAGTACATTTAAAGGTGTTTATTCTTGGTATTTACTAAATTTAAAATTACAAACAGAGGCCGGGCGCGGTGGCTCACACCGGTAATCTCAGCACTTTGGGAGGCCGAGGCGGGCAGATCATGAGGTCAGGAGATCTAGACCATCCTGGCTAACATGGTGAAACCCCGTCTCTACTAAAACTACAAAAAATTAGCCGGGCGTGATGGTGGGTGCCTGTAGTCCCAGCTACTCGGGAGGCTGAGGCAGGAGAATGGTGTGAAAAAAACAATTACAAACAGAACAGGTTTTTTTTTTTTGCTCTAATGAGAGTAGATAGTAATAACAATTTTAGCAGTAATAATTATATTTCAGATGATTGATGTAATTTTTTGTCTCAAAGAAGAATTTTAAAATTTAGCAGGCTTTTAAGTTGCAAATTCTAAGATGCACATTCCCCAGACATAATAGCAGACATTCAAGAGATATTGAAAATTGAGTTTTTCTGTTAAGTCCAAGAGCCTCCAGATAAGAGTCTACACATCTTGGAAGAATTTGTGAACATTCTTTAACCTTTTCCTTCCAATGCTCCAGTGAGAAGAGAAAACTTTACAATATATTAAAGCAATCTTAGAAATAAATATGAAGAATTTCCTTAGAAATGTTCAAGGAAATAAAGATTATCTGAGGGAAAATATGAAATGTAAAGAGAAGGAAACTGTATTGAAGTTGGTTAAAATCAATGTAAGATTTATGGTATGAAAAAGATACTTACGCACCTCTAAAGTGGTTCTCTAAAACCAGTCTTTTGCTGTAGGGTAGATCGGGGTTGTTACTCAAAAGGAACAGATTGCTCTCAATATAGAATGAGGGCAAAATAATTACGTACATTCACTTCCTCCCTCCCTCCTGTCTCCTCTCTCCTTTCTTCCCTACTGTCTCTCTCTCCTTTGAACACTTACTATGTGCTCCCACTGCAGTTAAGTTATATTGGTCATACTATGATAGGAAGAGAGACTCCCAGCTCTTATAAAGCTTGGAGGCTAGTGGGAAACTGTCATATACAGACATTAAAACGAGGGCATTGAGGGGATGTCCCTGAATTCTGTACCGTTGTAGATTCTCCATGTGCATGTGGTTGATATGTTCTCCTGCTTGTCTCACTTCCTTCTCCTTCTCCTTCTCCTTCTCCTCCTCTCCTCCTCCTCCTCTTCCTCCTCCTCCTCCTCCTCCTCCTCATCATCATCATCATCATTCTTCTTCTTCTTTTTTGGCTATTTAATCAAATTTTTTTTTTTTAATAAAGCTATTCTAGTTATTTGTAATTTTTTGTCTTTTTGGTAATAGCCATCCTATAACTCATTATGGTTTTGGTTTGCATTTCCCTGATGTTTAGAGCATTTTTTTCATGTATTTTTTTTTGATCGTTTGATGCATGTCTTCTTCTGAGTACTGTCTGCTCAGATCATTTGCCCATTAAAAAAATTTTTTTTTTGTCATGGTTAAGATGTTTGAGTTTCCCGTTTGTGTATCCTGAATATGAATTCCTTGCCAGTGAATGGTTTGCGAATATTTTCTCCCATTCGTTGGTTTGTCTTTTCACTCTGTTGTTTGTTTCCTTTGCTCTGCAGAAGCTTTTTAGTTTGATATGATCCCATTTATTTTTGCTTTTGTTGCATGTGCTTTGGAGGTCTTATTCATAAAATATTTTCCCTGTGTTTTCTTCTAACAGTTTTATAGTTTTAGATAGTACATTTATGTCTTTGATCCATTTTGAGTTGATTTTTGTATAGGGTGAGATATTGGGGTCTAGTTAAATTCTTCTGTATATGGATATCCATTTTCCCCAGAACCATGTATTGAAGAGACTGCCCTTCCACCAATGAGTGTTTTGGGCACCTTTGTGAAAAATCAGTTGGCTATAGATACATGGATGAATTTCTGGGTTCTCTATCCTGTTCTGTTGGTCTAGGTGTCTGTTTTTATTCCAATGCCATTCTATTTTGGTTACTACAGCTTTGTAGTATATTTTGAAGTCAGTTAGTGTGATGCCTCCAGCTTTGTTCTTTTTGCTCAGGATTGCTTTGGCTATTAGGAATCTTTTGTGGTTCCATACAGATTTTAAGACTTTTTTCCTATTTCTGTGAAGACTGTCATTAATATTTTAATAAGGATTGCATTGTATATGTAGATTGCTCAGTGTGGACATCTTAATACTATTAATTCTTCTGATCTATGAGCATGAGGTGTCTTTCTATTTGTATACTATTCACTTACTTTCATCAGTGTTTTGTTTTCCTTGTAGAGTTCTTTCACATCCTTGGTTAAATTTATTCCTAGGTATTTTTTGTGTGTGTGTTGCTATTGTAAAGGAGATTGCCTTCTTGGTTGCTTTTTCAGCTAATTTGTTGTTTGTGCATAGAAATGATACTGATTTTTGCATATGAATTTTGCATCTTGCAACTTTACTGAATTTATTAGTTCTAAGAGTTTTTAGGTAGAGTTTTTAGGTTTTTCTATATATAAGATCATGTCATCTGAAAACAGACTATTTGATTTCCCCCTTTTCAATTTAGTGCACTTTAGTTCATTCTCTTGTTTAATTGTTCTGGCAAGGACTTCTAGTACTATGTTAGATAGGAATGGTGAGACTGGGCATCCTTGTCTTATTCTAGTTCTTAGTAAAAACGTTTTCAGCCCTTTCCCATGTTAGCTGTAGGTTTGTAATACATTGCCTTTATTGTGTTGAAGTACTCTCCTTCCATCCCTAATTTATTAAGAGTTTTTATAATGAAGGGATGTTGAATTTTATCAAATGCTTTTTCTGCATCTATTGAGATGATCATATGGTTTTTATTCTTCATTCTGTTAATGTGGTATATCATGTTTGTTGATGTATCATGTTTATTGATTTGCATATGTTCAACCATCCTTGCATTCCTGGGATAAATCCCAGTTGACAATGACTTCTTCTTTTTCTTCTTCTTTTGGCTATTATCTTCTTGGTGTATTGTTGGATTTGGTTTGCTAGTATTTTGTTGAGGTTTTTTTGTGTCTGCGTTGATCAGGAATATTGGCCTGTAGTTTTCTTTTTATGTTGTGTCCTTGTCTGGTTTTGGTATCAGGGTTATGCTGGCTTCATCAAATGAGTTACGAAGAGTTTCTTCCACTTCAAATTTTTTGAAATAATTTGAGAAGAATTGATATTAATTCTTTAAAATTTTGGTAGAATTTGGCAGAAAAGTCATTCTGTGCTGGAAGACTTTTTATTATGGATTCAATCTCATTGCTTGTTGTTGGTCTATTCAGGTTTTCCATTTATTCTTTCTTTAATTTTGGTATGTTGTATGTGTTGAGGAACTTGTTCATTTTGTCTTGATTTTTAAATTTATAGGTGTATAGTTGTTCATATTAGCTTTAATAATCCATTGTATTTCTATGGTATCTGTTGTGACATCTTTTCTGTTTCTGATTTTTTTTTTTTTATTTAGATCTTCTTTCTTTTTTCTTAGGTCTAGCTAATGGTTTGTCACTTTTGTTTATCTTTTCACAAAGCCAATTGTTTGTTTTGTTGATCTTTTATATTTTTTATCTCAATTTTATTTCTGCTCTGATCTTTATTTTTTTTTTCCTTCTACTAATTGTGGGTTCGGTTTATTCTTGCTTTTATAGTTCTTCGAGATACAACATTAAGTTGTTTATTTGAAATCTTTCTAGTTTTTTCAGTGTAGACATTTATCACTATTACTGCCTCTTTTTTCTCTTTTTCTTTTTCTTTCTTTTTTTTGAGACAGAGTCTCACTCTGTCACCCAGGCTCGAGTGTAGTGGCATGATTGTGGCTCATTACTACCTCTGCCTCCTGGGTTCAAGCAATTCTCATGCCTCAGACTCCCAAGTAGCTGAGATTACAGGCACATGCCACCATGTCTGGCTAATTTTCATATATTTAGTAGAAATGAGGTTTTACCATATTGGCCAGGCCACCATGTAAGATGTGACTTTGCTCCTCATTCGCTTTCTGCCATGATTATGAGGCCTCCCCAGATGTGTGGAACTGTGAGTCAACTAAACCTCTTTCCTTTATAGATTACCCAGTCTCTGGTATTTTATTTTATTTTATTTTTTGGACAGAGTCTTGCTTTGTCATCTAGGCTGGGCTAATATTTGTATTTTTTTTTTTTTTTTTTTTTTTGGTAGACATGGGGTTTCACCATGTTGGCCAGGCTGGTCTTGAACTCCCAACCTCATGTGATCCACCGGCTTTGGCCTCCCAAAGTGCTGGGGTTACAGGCATGAGCCACCATGCCCAGCCTAAGCTTGCCTTTTAATAATACTTTTGCTATCTCCTATAGGTGTTGGTATGTTTGGGTTCTATTTGCATTTGTTTCAAGGAATTTTATAATTTCATCCTTAATTTCCTCATTCACCTGTTGTTCATGCAGAAGCCTATTGTTTAATTGCCATGTATTTGTATAGTTTTGAATGAGCCTCATTATTGATTTCTAGTTTTATTCTGTTGTGGTTAGATAAGATAGTTGATATGATTTCAATAAAAAAAAAATTGAGACTTGTATCATGTCCTAACATGTGGTCAATCCTGGAGAATGTTCCTTGCACTGATAAGAAGAATATGTGTTCTGCAGCTGTTGGGTAAAATGATCTGTAAATGACTATTAGGTCCATTTGCTCTATGGTATATTTTAAATGCAATATTTCTTTTTTTGATTATCTGTCTAGATGATCTGTCCAGTGCTGACAGTGGAGTATTGAAGTCCTCAACTATTAATATTATTGTATTGGGGTCTGTCTGTTTCAATCTAATAATATTTGCTTTATATGTCTGAGTGCTCCAGTGTTGGGTGCATATATATTTACAATTTGTTGTATTTTCTTGCTGAATTGGTCCTTTTATTAGTATATATTGCCGCTCTTTGCTTCTTTTTCACAATTTTTGACTTGAATTGTTTTGTCTGATATATGCATAGCTATTCCTGCTCTCCTTTGGCTTTTATTTGTGTGGAATATCTTTTTCCATCCCTTCACTCTCAATCTTTGTGTGTCTTTACAGCTGAGATGAATTTCTTATAGGCAGCATGTAGTTGGGTATTTTTTAAAAGAAATCTGTTCAGCTCATCTATATTTTTTAAATGAGAAATTTAATTCATTTACATTCAAGGTTATTATTGATAGGTAAGAACTTATTTGTGTCATTTTACTGTTTCTTTTTCTGGTTGTTTAGTATATTCTTTGTTTCTTCCTCTATTATTGTTTATTTTTGTGGTTGGGTGGTATTTTGATAGTGATAAGTTTTGATTCCTTTCTCTTTCTCTTTTGTATATTGGCCTTCCTGGTGAGTTTTATAGTTTGCATGTTTCATGATGGTGGTTATTGTCTTTTTACTTCCAGATGTAAGACTCCTTTGAGCATTTCTTGTAAGGCCAGTCTAGTGGTAAAAAATTCCCTTAGTTTTTACTCATCTGGGAAAGATTTGATTTCTCTTTCAGTTTTGAAAGATAGCTTTGCTGGGTATCTAATTTTTAGCTATCTGTTTTTTCTTTCAGTACTTGGACTATAGCATCCCATTCTCTCCCAGCCTGTAATTTCTGCTAAGAAATCTATTGTTAGCCTAATGCATATTCTCTTATATGTGACTTGATGCTTTTTTTCTTGCTGTTTTTAGAATTCTTTCTTTGTGTTTGTCTTTTGACAGTTTGACTCTAATGTGCCTTGGAGGGGCCCTGTTTAACGTGAATCTATTTGGGGTTCTTCGAGCTTCCTTGATCTAGATGTCCTTTTCTCTCCCACAACTTGGGAAGACTTCAGCTGTTACACTAATTTAGTAAATAAAATTTTACACCTTCTCCATACTCTTCTCCTTCTGTAACATCCATAATGTGAATATTTGTTTACTTACTGATGTCTCATAAATCCTGTACATTTTCTTTTTTCTGTTTTAACTTTTTTTTTTTTGTCTGCCTGTGTTATTTCAAAAGACTGTCCCCAAGTTCAGAAATTCTTTCCTTTGTTTAGTTTAGTCTGTTGTTGAAACTCTTGATTGTATTTAGGCATTTTATTTATTGAATTCTTCAGCTCTAGGATTTCTGTTTTTTTAAAATATCTATCCCATTGTTGAATTTCTCATTCAAAGTATGAATTGTTTTCCTGATTTTGTTGAATTGTCTATATTCTCTTATATTTCAATGAGTTTCCTTAAGATTACTATCTTGAATTCCTTTTCTGACATTTTGTTTATTTTCTTATGATTGGGGTCTGTTACTGAAAAATTATTGTGTTCATTTGGAGGTGTCTTTTTTTTCTTTTTAATGTTTGATATGTTTCTATGTTGATTTCTTTACATCCGGTGGAATAGTCAGTCACCTCTTCCAATTTTACAGGGTTTTCATAGGGAAAAATGTATTTGTATACGTGAGTCTTGGGGTGTCAGTTCAGTGGGGGTGAATTGACTTTAGTTTAAGGTGGATACAGTAGTGTAGTCTCCATTAAGGTTTTTCAGCTGTAATCTAGGCTAGTGATGTTTTTAAGTGTCCCAGTAGCCTAGAGTAAGAGTAAGAGAATTTATGGTAGTGGTGGTGCAGCTTTGCTGGGGGTGAGTTTACTGAACTGTTTCTCAGGCCAGTGAAGCATTAATGCACACAGTGGTTGGCCAACTTGGGGTTGGCTCACTTGGGTTGGGGTCATGGGATTGTCACTTTGGCCAGGAAGGGCATGGTTGTGTAGTGGCTTGGCTGGCCTGGAAGCATGCCTGCCTGGGGTGGCCTATGGATTGGGGCCCGGATGCTTTACATAGCTGTTTGACTATCCTGGGTGGCCCCTGGGCATGTTTCTCAGGCCTGGGACACAGGTGCATGTCAGCTTGGCTAACCTGGGAGTGTGTCTGCTAGAGGCAGACTGTAGGACTACAGGCCTGGGAGGTATGTACAAGCCTGCTGGGTTAGCCTGGGGGCATGCCAGTCAAGAACGAGGATGCCCACTCTTATCACTTCTATTCAACGTAGTACTGGAAGTCCTAGTCAGAGCAATTAGGAATGAAAAAGAAATAAAAGGCATCCAAATAAGCAAGAATGGAGTGAAATTGTCTGTTTGCTGATGACATGATCTTTTATATAGAGACAATAAAGACTCCACTAAAAATCTGTTAGACCTGAAAAACAAATCCTGTAATGTTGCAGAATAAAAAATCAACATACAAAATTTAGTAGCATTTCCATACTCTAATAACAAATTATCTGAAAAAGAAATTAAGAAAGCAATTTCATTTACAATAGCATAAAAATACTTAGGAGTAAATTTAATTAACAAGGTAAAAGATCTCTATAAGGAAAACTATAAAACATTGAAATAAATTGAAGACAACACAAAAACAAATGGAGAGCTAGACTGTGTTCATGAATTGAAAGAATGAATATTGTTAAAATGTCCACATTACTTAAGGTGATCTATAGATTCAATTCAATCTATCAAACTTTCAATATCACTTTTTACAGAAATAGAAAAAGCAATCCTAAATTTTTTATAGAGCTACAAAAGACCCCAAATAATGAAAGCAATTTTCAGCAAAAAGAAAAAAGTCAAAAGGCATGACATTATCTTATTGAAAAATACATTGCAAAGCTATGGTAATCAAAACAACATGGTGCTGGCATAAAACAAACACAGTGACCAATGGAACAGGGTAGAGAGCCCCAAAAGAAATCCAGGCATTTGTGATCAATTGATGTTTGACAAAGGTGCCAAGAATACACTGGGGAAAGGACAGTGTCTTCAAGAAATGGTAAAGAGAAAACTGGATGTCTACATGCAGAAGAATAAAATTGAATTCTTATCTCACCCCATATTCTTAAAGTGGATTAAAGACTTAAACATATGACTTAAAATTGCAAAACTTCTAGAAGAAAACATAAAGAAAAGCTCTATGACATTGGTCTGGGCAATCATTTCTTGGCTATGACTCCAAAAGCACAGGCAGTGAAAGTAAAAATAGACAAATGGGATTGTGCTAAACTAAAAAGTTTCTTTCTGTACAGCAAAGGAAACAACAGAGTGAAGAGACAACCTACAGATTGTAAGAAAGTATTTGCATATCATACATCTGATAGGCTAATATCCACAATATATAAGAAACTTAACAGCACAGAAACATAAAACCTAATTTAAAATGGGTAAAAGACCTGCCTGAATAGGCATTTCTTAAAAGAAGACATACAAATGGCCAAAAAATATATGAAAAAAAAAAAAAAAAAAGCTCAACATTTCTAATCAGGGAAATGTAACTTAAAACCACAGTGAGATATCACCTTACACCTATTGGAATGGCTAGTATCAGAAAGGGCAAAGATAACAAATGCTGGTGAAGATATGGAGAAAAAATAATCCTTGTACGCTGTTAGCAAGAATGTAGATTAGTGCAGCCATCATGAGAAACAGTATGGAGGCTTCTCATAAAGCTAAAAACAGAATTACCATATGATTCAATAATTCCACTGCTGGATATTTATCCTAAAGAATTAAAAATAATATGTCAAGGAAATATTTGCATTCCCATGTTAATTGCAGCATTATTCACAATAGCTAAGATACGAAAACAACCTAAGTGCCCATCAGTGGATAAATGGATAAATAAAATGTGGTATATATACACAAAGGATTATTATTCAGTCTTAAAAATGAAGGAAACTCTGTCACTTGTGATGATGTGGTTGAACCAGGAGGACATTATGCTAATTGAATAAGCCAGGCACAGAAAGAAAAATACTGCATGATCTCAATTACAAGTGAAATCTAAAAAAGTTGAACTGAGAAATAGAGAGTAGAATAGTGGTTACAAAGCCTGGAAGGCTGGATGAATGGGGAATGGGGAATGGGGAGACGTCAAAGGGTGCAAAGTTTTAGTCAGACAGGATTAATAAGTTCTAGTGATCTATTGCATGGTCTGGGGACCACATTTAATAATAATGCATTGTATATTTCAAAATTGCCTAAAAAGTCAATGTTACATGTTCTCACTACAAAGAAATAATAAATATATGAGGTGATGGCTATGCTAATTAGCCTGATTTAGTCATTCCACAATGTATATATTTATAACATCCCATTTTACCCTATTAATATATGTAATTATCTGTCAATTACAAATATAATTAAAAATTTTTTTAGCATTTTTTTGATTTTTTTAGAACATGAAGTTAAATGTTGTCAGCAATGTTACATAATTTTTATTTTAGAGGTTTTTGTTTAACTTTTCTTAGGTTTATTTCTATTCCTAAGCATTTTATTTATGGTGCTATTGTGAATTTTAAAAAATTATATTTTCTAATTGTTGTTAATACAGGAGAAACATAATTGATTTTCGTATATTTTTCTTGTAGCTAGATGTTTTACTAAGTTTACTTAATAATTCTAATGGTTTGTAATAGTTTGAAAATTTTCTGTGTATACAGCCACATTATCTGCAAATAATGACCATTTTACTTCTTTCATTCTATCTTTATACACTTTCCCGCCATTGCTTTATTGCATGTATTCGAATTTCAGTACTAAATGGAGGTGGTAATAAGTAGACATCTTTGTCATGTTTCCCTACCATATTGTATCTCACTAGGAAAGCTTTCAATATCTCACCGTTAATATAATAGTAATGTAGGTAATGTGTAGATGTGGTTTTATCAGATTATCATATTAAGGGATTTTCATTTACCTGATTAGGAATTTTTCATTCTTTTTTTTTTTTTTTTTGCTGTCAGTTTTTATCATGACCAAGTGTCACTTTTTGCCAAATGTCTTTTCTGCGTCCTTTGATATATTCATGTTCCCTCCCACCTTATTCTGTCAATATGTTAATTTATATTGATCAGTGTTCAAATGTTAAAACAATCTTGTATTACTGAGATAAATTCCACTCTCTCTTGTTGTGTTATCCTTTTTATATATTATTTGACTCTACTTGCTATTTTTTTCTTTTTAGGATTTCTGTATCTATCATGAGGTGTATTGATCTTTACTTTTCTTGCATGTATCATTATTATGTTAGTTTCATAAAATGAGTTGAGAAGTGTCCCTTCTTTTCCTAATCTCTGAAAGAGTGTGTGGGTTTGATATAATTTCTTTTTTTAATGTTGGTAAGAGTTCTCTTGGGTCTGGAGTTTTCTTTGTGGGATAGATTTTTGTCATTGTTATTGTTGTTGAGACAGGGTCTCACTCTGTTGCCCAGGCTGGACTGCAGTGGCATGATCATGGCTCACTGCAGTCTTGACCTCCCATGCTCAAGCATTCCACCAACCTCAGCCTGCTGAGTAGCTGAGACTACAGGCACATGCCACTACACCAGGCTAATTTTTAAAATTTTGTAGAGGTAGGGTTTCCCTATCTGCCCAGGCTGGTCTCGAACTCCTGGGCTCAAGTGATCCTCCTGGCTCTGCCTCCCAAAATTCCAAGATTATAGGCATGAGCCACTGTGACCAGCTAGATTTTGGGAAAGGTTTTAAATGATGGATTAAGTCTACTCAAGGTCATCGTGATCAGTTTTTTTAAAACACCCCTCTTTTATGGTCACACAGCATATATTTTCATTTTCACAAATTAAAAAAAAAAAACATTTAGTGCACTGGTTTAGTCCATTCTCACACTGCTATAAAGAAATGCCTGAGGCTGGGTTTGGTGTCTTATGCCTGTAATCCCAGAACTTTGGGAGGCCGAGGCTGGCAGATCATTTGAGGTCAGGATTTCGAGATCAGCCTGGCTAACATGGCAAAAACCCATCTCTACTAAAAATACAAAAATTGGCCAGGTGTGGTGATGTGTGCCTATAATCCCAGCTGTTCTGGAGGCTGAGGAATGAGAATCATTTGAACCCAGGAGGTGGAGATTGCAGTGAGCCGAGATCATGCCAGTGCACTCCAGCCTTGGTAACAGAGTGAGACTCTGTCTCAAAAAAAAAAAAAAAAAACCCTGTGACTGGATAATTTATAAAGAAAAGATAAGATGTTTAATTTTCCCTTGATCCCACAGTCTGTACAGTTCAGGCAGCATGATGCTGGCATCTGCTCAGCTTCTAGGGAGGTCTTGGGAAATGTATAATCATGGCAGAAGGTGAAGGGAGACCTGGTACTTCACATGGCTAGAGTAGGAGGAAGAGAGAGAGATGAGAGGTGCCACAAACTTTTACGCAACCAGATTTCATGAGAACTCACTATCATGATAACAGCACCAAGTGGGCGTGGTGTTAAACCATGAGAAACCATCCCCATGATCCAATCACCTCCCACCGGGCCACACCTCCAGCGTTGGGGATTACATTTCAACATGAGATTTGCGTGGGGACACTGATCTAAATCATATCATGCAGTATTTGAAACCTCACATGTATATTTGAACGTAACTTCCATTGTGCGTCTGAATGACCTGAAAAGAGCAAAACTAAGACTGCTGAGGAAGAGGAACATTTTCTCAGAATGTCTGAGCAGATTAGTTAATTAAGTCAACATTTAATGTACTTCTATGATGTGTCAGCGATTGTACCAGCCGGTGGTACTACTTCTCAAAACAGAGTGAAGTCTGTAGATACTTATGCAAAATAAATTTTGGAACAATGTCACACATACATAGGAGACACCTGTTAACCCAGCAGGGCTGAAATGACTTCACTGAAGAGTTAGTATTCGGATTGAACCTTGAAGGATTAGTAAGATTTTACCAGTCAGAGAAGGGAGGAAGGACTAGACAGATGGTACGTTATATTATATGCAAAGGCATGGTTGTGGAAAAAGGTAGGATGTGTGAAAAAGAGGAATGAGCTTGGTGTTAAAGGAGATTCTAGTACTTGGTATGGGGGGCAGCCATAGTACTAAAGGCATCCCAGTACTAAAGAAATATTGGGATTTTCAGGAAGGACATTTCTTTGCAGTGTAGTAAGTTGAATTCTATCCAGGAGGCAGTGTACAGCTACCAATGGATTTTAACCAATGAACAGACATTATTAAATCTCTGTTTTATAAAGTTACTCTGGCCATTGTGGAAGATATATTTGAGTGGGGAGAGACGAGCAGAAGATCAAAACATATAGTGTACAACCAAACAATGAAAATTACTTTATATAAATATCAAGGGATAGTTTGTTTCGCTGAAATTATATGAGAACTAAATATTCAGTACTCACTTTTTTTTACACTTGAATACATAAACATTTTTTGTATGTTTATCTAACTTGTATTTAGTTGATACAGTTTTAAAATGGGCTTGGAAAAACCTCACTGTTGGAATGATATTGGTCAGAGCTGTCAGGGAAAATGGTCATGATGATCATCATGAGATAAGGGGTCAATTATAGGATCTATACTAATTGTGGGTGCATTAGTCCATTTTTACAGTGCTATAAAGATACTACCTGAGAATGGGTAATTTACAAAGGAGGCTTAATTGACTCAAAATTCCACATGGCTGGGGAGGCCTCAGGAAACTTACAATTATGGGAGAGGGTGAAGGGGAAGCAAGGGCCTTCTTCACAAGGCAGCAGAAGAGAGACAAAGAGCAAAGGGGGAAGAACCCCTTATAAAACCATCAGATTTTGTGAGAGCTCACTCACTCTCGAGAGAACAGCATGGGGGGCACTGCCCCCATAATTCAATCACCTCATACCAGGTCTCTCCCTCAACACATGGGGATTATAGTTTGAGATCAGATTGGTTGGGGACACAGAGCCAAACCGTATCATTCTACCCTGGCCTCTCCCAAATCTCATGTCCTTTTCACATTTCAAAACACAATCATACCTTCCCAACAGTCTCCCAAAGTCTTATTTAGTATTAACCCAAAAGTCCAAGTTCAAAGTCTCATCTGAGACAAGGCAAGTCACTTCCACATATAAGTCTTTAAAATCAAAAGCAAGTTAGTTACTTTCTAGGTACGATAAGGTTGCAGGCATTGGGTAAATGTTTCCATTCCAAATGGGAGAAATTGGCCAAAACAAAGGGGCCATAGGCTCCATGTAAGTACAAAACCCAGCAGGAGAGTCATTATATCTTAAAGGTCCAGAATGATCTCCTTTGACTATATGTCTCACATCTAGGTCACACTGATGCAACAAGTGGGCTCCCACAGCATTTGGAAGCTCCATCCCTGCAGCTCTGCAGGGTATAGCCACCATGGCTGCTTTCACAGGATGACATTGAGTGCCTGTGGCTTTTCCAGGTACATGGTGCCAGCTTTCAGTAGATCTACCATTGTGGGGTCTGTAGGATGGTGGCCCTTTTTTCACAGCTCCACTAGGAAGCGTCCAAGTGGGGACTCTGTGTGTGGGCTCCAACCCCACATTTCCCCTCTGCATTGCCAGAGAAGAGATTCTCTATGAGGGCTTTGCTCCTGCAACAGACTTCTTCCTGGACATCTAGGGATTTTCATACATCCTCTGAAATGTAGGCAGAGGTTCCCAAAGCTCGAGTCTTGTCTTCTATGTACCCACAGGTCCAACGCCACTTGAAAGCTGCCAAGGCTTGGGGTTTGCATCCTCTGAAGCAACAGCTGAAGCTGTACTTTGGCCCCTTTCAGCATGGCTGGAGCTGGAGCAGCGGCGATGCAGGGCACCATGTCTGGAGGCTGCAAAGAGCAGTGGGGCCCTGGGCTGGCCCAAGAAGCCACTGTGCTCTCCTAGGTCCCTGGGCCTGTGATGGGAGGGGCTGTCTTGAAGGTCTCTGACATGCCTTGGAGACGTTTTCTCCATTGTCTTGGCTGTTAATATTCAGCTCATTGGCTTGAATTCCTCCTCAGAAGATGGGGGTTTCTTTTTCACCACATGAACAGGCTGCAAATTTTCTAAACCTTTATGCTCTGCTTCCCTTTTAAACATAAATTTCAATTTCAAACCATGTCTTTGTGTACATATATAACTGAATGCTTTCAGAATAAGCCAGAATTGGCCTCTTGAATGCTTTGCTGCTTGAAATTTCTTCTGCCAGATACTTTAAGTCATCTCTCTCAAGTTCAAATTTTCACAGATCTCTAGGGCAGGGGCAAAATGCTGCCAGTCTCTTCACTAAAGCATAGCAAGAGCGATCTTTGCTCCAATTCCCAGTAAATTCCTCATCTCCATTTAAGACCACCTCAACCTGGATTTTGTTGTCCATATCACTATCAGCATTTTGGTGAAAACCATTCAACAAACCACTAGGGAATTCCAAACTTTCCCACATTTTTCTGTTTTCTTCTGAGCCCTCCAAACTATTCCGACCTCTACGCATTATTAGTTCCAAAGTCACTTCCCATGTTCAAGTGTCTTTATAGCAGTGCCCCAATTCTGGTACTAATTCTGTGTATTAGTTCATTTTTACACTGCCATAAAGGTACTACCTGAGACTGGGTAATTTATAAACAAAAGAGTTTTAACTGGCGTATTGTTCTTCATGGCTGGGGAGGCTTCAGGAAACTTACAATCATGGCAGAAGGTGAAGGGGAAGCAAGCACCTTATTCACAAAGTGACAGGAGATAGAGAGGGTGAGGAGGGAAATGCCAAACACTTTTAAAGCATCAGCTCTCATGAGAACTCTCTCACTATCACATGAACAGCATGGGGGGAAACTTCCCCATGATCCAATCACCTCCCACCAGGTTCTTTTATCAACACACGTGGATTATAATTCGAGATGAGATATGGGTGGGGTCACAGAGCCAAACTGTATCAGGCACTTTGATTTTACACTTCTTTCCTTTTGTCTGGAACTCAGACAAGATGTGGAGCTTTCTTCTTGTGACCTGAGGTGACAAACATATATTGGGATCACTGATCATAAAGATGGCATGAACTTGAGTTTCTGATGGCATTATGGGGCTTCTCTTTCAGCTCTGCACTAACTACTGACTTTTCATACGTAAGAAAAACCAAACCCCAAATGTGTGACTAGCAGCTGAATTTGATTCCTAACTGATGAGAGTTGGGAGGGCAGGGACGTGTTAGTGGGAGGCTTTCTAAAGTAACAGCACAATTGTGAGTGCCTCTCAATTATTAACTAATAGTACCTCTCAATTATTAGTGTGCATACAAATTACAGGGGGACCTTGTTAAAATACAAATTCTGATTCAGTAAGTGTGGAATGATGTCTGAGACGCTGCATTTCTAATAACTCTCATGTGATGCTGTTGCTGCTGGTTTCTGAACCCACTCTGAGTAGTAGCAAGGATCTAGAACACCACTATCCTGCCAGTTGAACCAACGAATGTTATCAATTTCCTGATTGTAAATGTACCCTATTTTCTTGTACCTCAGCTACTTGAAGCTTACCTGCTTTTTTTACTGTGTCATTCTATCATATTTAATCATAATAACACAAAGCAAAAAGAGTTGAAAGACTAGATCTATCTACTAAAATAAGGACATTTCCAACACCAACCACAAATCCATAAGGGCCAATTTCAAAGCATAATGATAGGCAGCTCACATTCTGAGGTTAATGAAAAGGAAGCTTAAGTGCCTCTCTGTAATGTGGTTCTCTGCATAGCCTCATTGTGCAAATCCTCTTGAGACAGTAATAGAGTTCTTGGAGCTAGGGTTTTCACTGCACATCTGCCTTGGGAGTATTCAACTTTCCTAAGCTCGATTATATTTAGGACATGCTCCGAATGAGCAGCTAAAGTAGTTTCCACTTTTATGATTGCTGGCTAGTTGTTTGAATACTCCTGTTGCTCTTCTGGAAGTAATAAGCATTTTGAGAGAAAGTAGAGACCAATATTTGCCAGAAACATTAGACAATTAGGAAGAAAAATGTGTTCAAGGAAATCCAGGTTCTTCCCAATGCACATTCAGATCTTCTGATATTTCCTTCCTCTGTCTAATGTGAATATTACATTCCAGCTGGTCTTACCTGCTTGCCATTGCCTGGACACAAATGATCCATTCCCACCTCTGTACCTTAGCTCATACTGTTTTCTTGACATACCCTCACCCACTAACTTCTCCTGCCAGTAATCCTTGCTATCCAGTGTGGGCCCTTATTATATCAGGCTCTGGGTTATATGCAGAACTCAATTTAATTCTCAAGCAGTCTTACAAAATAGGTATTATGGACTGTATCCTCAGTTCATATGTTGAAGCACTAACCCCGAATGGGATGCTATTAGGAGGTGGAGACTTTGGGAGGCAATTAAGTTTAGATGAGATCATGAAGGTGGTGTCCCAACTTTTTTTGACTCCCTATGCTTTAGGAGCAATTAGGGACTTAGCAAAAAGTAAATCCACTACATATTTCAAATGCTGCAATCCTTTGGATCACTAGAACCTCCTTTGATTTTTCATGAAAAACGTCATCCTATGCCAGTTAATACAAGCCCTGAAAGTTGAAATTTAGGAAAATCTGATAAAATGTACATTTCAGATTTGTCTCAGTTAGATACTTATCTCGAAAAGCTAAGTTTTCACTTCCTTTCTCCCTTGAAGTCAAATTGTTCCATAGTCTTTGATATGTTCAGAGCCCATAGAATTATGTTTGGTTCTCTAGCCAATGTTTGGACATAAAACTTTCAGATAAAGTTTCTGTAGTGGTAAAGGAAGAGGTGGAAGCTCTGAAACTGCAGCATTTTCAAATGAATGAGTCTGACTAATGAAATTTAGTGCATAATTTGAACAAAATTATGATATAATGGTGGGAGGGAATATTAGATGTATTTTTGGTAAGAAATAAAACTAATGATACTTTTTTAAATATAAGAGGTGCAAACATCTGAGGAAAGGGAGAATATTCTTTGTCTTAATTTTTTGCTCCCAATAAAAAGCTATTTTGTCATTTTTCCTAAAATATAAACAATCATTTTTGTTCTAATTGGATAAACAACTTTCTGGAAATTTATATAAAAGCACAGAAATATAAATTTCACTTCTTAAAAATAAAATTTTTGTTTATTATTACTAAGCTTATAATCATCATGGAAATGTCAAAGGATGCAGACTGACAGAAAAAAACTACATTTTGGTGCATATGCTTTCAGATGCTTCACTGTAATACTATTTTGTTGTTGATGTGTTTTACTTTTACATGTTGATCCTTTTGTAGTTCATAAGTGTGATGCTTGAGTCTTCCCACTCATGTGTGAGATGTACCTCACTCAAACGTTGGCACATTACCCATCCGATGTGAAAAAAAAAAACCTTTTACATGTTAATCAGTACCTATCGACAACATACTTTTAATTGACTTTACAGCATTTCATTATGTGGGTGTACCTTATCACTTTTGCTGAACGTTTAGGTTGTTAGCAATTTTGCTGGTGTATACTCTGCTATGATAACAATTTTTATAGCCTAGTTTTTATATTTTAATATTTATTTTTATGTAAGCTACATCTAACATTATTTCCTTAGTATGTTAACGTGGAGTTACTGGGTTGAAGAACACTACTATAATTATTTCCTTAAAAAATAGGTGTAGACCATGGAATACTATGCAGCCATAAAAAAGGATGAGTTCATGTCCTTTGCAGTGACATAGATAAAGCTGGAAACCGTCATTCTTAGCAAACTAACACAGGAACAGAAAACCAAACACCACATGTTCTCATTCATAAGTGGGAGCTGAACAATGAGAACACATGGACACAGGGAGTGGAACATCACACACTGGGGCCTGACTCGGGGTGGGGTGCTAGGGGACAGATAGCACTAGAAGAAATACCTAATGTAGATGACAAGTTGATGGGTGTGGCAAACCACCATGGCACGTGTATACCTATGTAACAAACATGCACGTGCTGCACATGTATCCCAGAACTTAAAGTATATAAAACAGGTAATATCTCCATTAAACTGTGTGTGAGCTCCTTGGGGGCAGGATTACTATCTTATTGATCTCTGTATTTTTAATCTGAATAAAAAATACTTGATGTAAGATGGACATTCAATAACAATTTATTGAATAAATGAGTCAAATAAAATACATTACTAAAAAAAATAGGTGTGGAATTTTAGATCAGAAGTCAAGTACATTATCCTGACTTCTGAAGTGTATCACCAATGACTCTCCCTAAACTTTGGACCAATTTATATGCCCACGAGGGGCTCATGAATGCTTTCATTTTTCTGAAGGTTTACCTACTCTAGATATTATTTTTGCTTATCTAAACCAAGATTTTAAAAATCAGGTTCTTTAAACAGAGGTTATAATGACAGAAAGTAAATAACAACAAGTTATAATGACAAGAAGTTTCTCATCTGAGCTACCTTAGAGTATGTTCACTCAAATCCAACTCTCACTATATGTGGTTAAATCCAGCCAGGATCTGATTATATTTATGATTTTGTCAGATTGTAGCATTTAGAAAAATGTTTGGTTAGCTTGTTCTTTTGAAATATCATGGTAAATACCATGAAGCAATGAATTTTGCTACCACAACTTCTTTTTATATATTTCCCAGTGTGACAGGTAAAATATTAGAATATAAAAATTTCTCATTGCCCTGCCTTCTGAGTTAGGAATAAATGTTTTTAAACATTGTTCAGCAAATTGGGTCTTTTGATGTAAAGTATGATGTATTTATGACCTATTGCTACCTTATAATTACCACAAACTTGGCTACTTAAACCAATCAAATTTATTATCTCACAGTTCTGTAGCTCAGAAGTCGGGTGAGCTCAGCTGTTTTCTCTGGCCTAGTTTTATAGGCTGAAATCAAGTTGTTGGCAAGCTGGACTAGTATTTTGAGGCTCTGAGGGAGAATCTTCTTCCAAGTTCCTTCAAGTTGGCTGTCAGAATCCAGGTATTTGGGCTTCAGAGGTGAGGTCTCTGCTTCCTTGTAGGCTGTGAACCAAGAGCCTCTCTCAGGGATATAAGGTCGCCTGAATTCCTCCATCTCCAGATAAGCTAGTGTGCTTTGAGTCATTCTCACACTTGGAATCTCCTTTGCTTCTCCTTCTACTGCACCTCTTCTGCCTGCACCTGAAGAAGGTTCTCTGCTTTTAAGGGATTACATGATTAGAATGTGCCCCCCTTGGTAATCAAAGGTACAATTCCTATTTTAAGTCCTATAACCTTAATTACATATTCCAAGACCCTTTTGCCATGCAAGGTAACATATTTATTGATCTCAGGATTTAGGACATGAATATCTTTGGGGGGCATTCTGCCATTCTCACTATATAAAACCTCTGTTATGTGATCTGTCTCCCACATTCCTCAATTGTAGATCAGGAATATGAGGTTTTTGTCTTTTGAAGCTGAGGGAAAAACTTCACAAACATCTGTTATAAGAATTACTTATTATTTGTCTTAAATGAACATATCCAAAATACCGAAAATAGAGTGAACAGCATCAAGTATTCTACATATTCATCCCCTGTATGAGTCAGTTCTCACACTGCTATGAAGAAATACTCAAGACTGGGTAATTTAACTCACAGTTCTGCATGGCTGGGGAGGCCTCAGGAAATTTACAATCGTGGAGAAAAAAGAAGTGGGCATGTTCTTCACAGGGCAGCAGGATGGAGTGAGTTCAAGAAGGGAAAATTCCAGACACTTATAAAACCATCAGATCTCATGAGATTCACTCACTATCACAAGAACAGCATGGGGGAAACCGCACCAATGATCCCGTTACCTCCACCTGGTCCCACCCTTGACACATGGGCGTTATTGGGATTATGGGGATTGCAATTCAAGATGAGATACAGCCAAACCATATCACCCAACTTCCAACAATTATCAACAATTCTGCCAATCTTAATATATCTATTTGTTCACACCCTGCTTTTTTGTTTTGGTGTATTTTCAGATGGAAGAAAATATTTTTTATCTGTGAAGACTGATTAGACTTTGTATTTTATTGAGGTTTCATATAATACAAATAAAAGAACAAAAGGATAATAATTTAACAAAGCAAAAAGAATACTAGTGCTTTCCTTTTATTTGATGGATGGAAAATAACCTTTGGGACATTAAAATCTTGCTCCACTTACACAATTCAACATTATGATTCACTGACATTTTGCATTAATGATCTCACAACATAGAATTTCTTAATTTCATTCTTGTGCTGATCTCAGGAGACACTTGAATGTAAGGGAATGGACTCCTTGACTCAGTCCTGGCACATACTAATCTAATTTCTGTGTCTATTTTTTACCTGTTCTGGATATTTCATGTGAATAGAATCATACAATACATTGTTTAACTTAGCAAAATATTTTCAAGGTTCATCCATGTTGTATCAGGCATTAGTACTTCACTTCTTTCTGTCACCAAGTATCCATTGTGTGAATACACCACATTTTATTTATCCATTCATCAGTTGATGGACATTTGAAATTTTTCCACTTTTTTGCTATTATGAATAATGCTGGCATAAAAGTACAAATTTTTGAATATACGTATGGTTTTGTTTCTCTTGACATATTCCTGGGAGTAGAATTATTGGGTCGTATAGTAACTTATATGATTAACCTTTTGAAGAACTGCCCAACTATTTTTTTAACTGGCTGCACCCTTTAAAAATTCCTCCTGGAACATATCAGGGTAATCTGTACATTTTTTAAGGTTACATTGTGTATCTATGCCATGGCTTTGTATATAATGGACAACTACTGAATATTGTTGAATGAACCAATGAATGATAACAATGAAAAGTTAAATTATAATATATAATCTTCTTAAAAGTTAATACCCAATATACAGAAAGTAAGTACTTAATACACTGAGTTCTGCCAATACATGACAAGTGTGTTTTTCTGTAGTAAATCTGAAATATCAGTAATAGCTGTCTGTATTAGTTTGTTCTCGTGCTGCTATGAAGAAATACCTGAGATTGGGTAATTTATAAAGGAAAGAAGTTTAGTTGACTCACAGTTCAGCATGGCTGGGGAGGCCTCAGGAAACTTACAACCATGGCAGAAGGGGAAGCAAACACATCCTTCTTCACATGGTGGCAGGAGAGAGACGTGCAGAGCGAATGGGGGAAAATCTCCTTATAAAACCATCAGATCTCATGAGAACTCACTCACTATCATGAGAACAGCACGGGGAAACCGCCTCCATGATGTAATCACCTCCCATGAGGTTCCTCTCACAACACATAGGGATTACAAGTTGGATTACAATTCAAGGTGATATTTCGGGTAGGGACACAGCTAAACCATATTACTGCCTGTCTTTGTTTGAGCTGCTGTAACAAAATACCCTATACTGGGTAGCTTAGAAAGAACATGTAGGCAAACCCAAACAAAAACTATCTGTGTAAAATAATAAAAATACTGTCTAATTAGTGAAGTTTCCTGTGTGACCAGTCATTTTGTTTGGTATTTTTATCTTTCTCCTCAGGCAGCTGGTGTACTTTATGTGCCTGGTGATCATTGGCTGGCCACTCATATTTAAGAGAAGAGGACTGGCTTGCAGCTCCCTCTTCCTGGTGCAGTGGTGATGTGATGGCAAGCTCTCTCTGTGTGTGGTAGAGTTGAGTGGGAAGTGGCATTCCTCACTTCAGGATGAAAAAGAGTAGGCTGCTAGACTGTGGGTCTCAAAATTCCAGATGAGGAGAGATTTACTGTGGGCATCAATATTCACCTTCAAAACATTAGCTTACCTAGATATTCAGTTTATAAAGAAAAGGCATTTTTTTTTTTAATTTTTTTACACAGGAGACAAAAGCACATGACTCTGAATGGGGTGAAAGAAGCTGATGAAGGTTGCCAGGTGGGTTAGTATTCTTTCTAGAACACCTGTTCTGTAATTAGTGTATCTTTTTCTTGCTTCTTATGAAACTAAAACTGAATTTCCATAAGGATAATGGTCATTTAATTGTCTTCTAAACTGGCATATTTTGAGATAAATGGGGGCTTCTATTAATTATTCTAGGAAAAAAAGACTGCCCTAGAAAATCATGATGCAAGATGTTTCAACTATATGATTGGCTTTTAACTTTGCAGATACTTAGCAGTTTACTGCTCTAACTTTTCCTGCTTGTTTTATCGACCCACTTCCATTTATGTTTGATCTTTCAGAAATATGTTGACATTTCTTATTTGTTGGTAAAGTATGCACACACACCTCCATTTCCCTGCCATGTTATCTTTTTTTTATGACTTTGTTCTATTTTATATGGCTTTGTTGTATTTTATACTTGTATCCTTTTTTTTTTTAATCAGTAGGGTTTTGCGAGGTATTGGAGACAAATATGTGTGCAAAATCGCATGTAGAATTGATATAATTTTAAAGAAAATTAGTTCAACTTTGGTATCTGTGGATTTCATTGATGCCACCAGTGAGGCTATATTAATTATGGTTTATGTTAATATCAGGGGCTGACAAAAATGAATAGTTATTAAGTATACAGTGTTGATAGTTAGAATTAGAACCAGAATATATGCCCTCTAGGTGGAGAAAAAGACTTTAAGCCAGGATTAAAGCACTTGTATAGCATTCGTATAATAAAGAATTTTGCTAATATAACCAAATTGGGCATGAGGTCAGTACCAAATAATGAACAGCCTGAGTTGAAAAACATTTTAAAAGAAATGCAAATTTTAAGCTTTTACATGTGCACTCCATTGCTCTCTGAGCAATGGACATTTCAGGCAGAGGGTGTATGAAGTGCAATAATCTGAGCAAGGAGCTTGACTGCTCTGTTCAAAGAACAGTGACGAGTGATGAGCCCAGTTTAGTTAAGGAGAAATGAATAAGGGAGGAGGGAGGAGGAGATGTAGTCAGAGAAATAATGGGGCCAGCTCATGTAGGTCCTGGTATACCATGGTAAGGACTCTTAGTTTTTATTCTGAGTGAGATGGGAAGCCATTGAAAAGTTGTGAATAGATTATGTTTTCATGGAATCTCTATGTCTGTTCTTTGGAGAATATGCTGAAACTGGACAAACTTATTATAAAACAGTAGGTCAGGTAGAAGGTAGTTGCAATAATACAGGCAAAAGTTATTGTGTCTTGAACCAAATTGATGTTTTGTGACAAACAGCCAAGTTCTGGATCTATTTTGAAGATAGAGAAAGTAGGGTACATTGACAAATTTTGTGTAGATAAGGAAAGACATACAGAACAGTGCCGAGATTTACATGTCCTAGTTAGATATGAGCTGTATGAGGACAGGAGTCATATATGCTTGTTCAGTATTTTATCCTTTTCTAGTATCTAGTTCACAGACAGCAATAAGAAGTACTGAATGAATGAATAAAACATTCATGAGGACACTGTATTAGAATTTGTATATAAAGCAGAGATCCCTCTTTTCTAGGCTACCAAATTCTTGATCTTTCTCAAAGTTCTTCTTCTCAGGCACAGGGATGGAACATATATGGATTCTTCCTTTTCGGATCCAGGTGCTTCTTCCAAATGTCCTCCTGTCAGTCTCACTCTGGTGGCTGTCACCCTATAGGGCAGTGGTTGGTTATTCTTTACCTTTCTAGATTATGCAGGGAAAGGTGTTGTGTAGACAGCTTCCTCTGTTTCCTCCAAGATTCAGACTACTCAAACTGCATGTTCATTCTCAGAGAGAAAGAGGGGCCATATCCCATTTTCTCAAGATCCAACGCATTCTCTCATTTGTTTTTTGAAAGAGTCTTTGTATTTTGAAAGAGTGACTTCTGACCTCTCAAGGAAACTTTCACAACATGAGTCTTCAGAGCCCTTGAGCCCTCGATTTGGCACTACCTGTAGCACAGAGCACCCCAATCAAGGGCCTAATGAGTCATTTTAATCCTGTTACTCTGGTAATTTTCTATTATGGGTATAACACAGTTATTTTCTTAGTGGTGCCTAGAAACAGTGTATGTTGACCTAGTTACAAATCTTCTTTACATAGTACAATACTACACAGGGTGGGAAAATCTATTTGAACATATTTTAGAGTAAAATGATATAATAAAGAATAAAACTCAAAATTCTACTTTCAATGTTTTGGCCATAGGGAAAGGTGACGAATCCAATTAATAAGGCTTATGATTATCAATAAAAAAGTATATAAAGGATAACAGAATAAAGTTTTGACTGTTAGTTTTCAAAAGTGCATTTATCCCTGTGACAATTTTTAAAGTTGTTGGAGAGATGGTACTGACAAATATGTCAGAATGCCCTAGAAATTAAGGGTATCACTTTAGCAACTGAGAGAGGTAATTCTGAAATTTGAACAGAAAAAAAAAGAGAAAAGAAGAGAAAAAGTTGTTACCTTCAGAAGAACCAAGCCATTGCAAATATGCCCCTGTTAAGTTGATTGGATTGCTGTGAAAATGTCAAGCATCTCTGTGCTAATTGCTTAGAACATCCTTCTATTTACTACTTAAAGAATGAGTAAAGTGTGAAAAAGTGCCTTCGATCTAGATTTCTGAATGTACACTGGTATGTTCATTTTAGGCATCATAATGGTAAATATGTAGAGCATGTTTCAAATTTTTCAGTTAATTCTTCTATAAAGACAACCTTTATTCAAGGAATCTCTAGTGAGGGTGAGGTTATCATAGACTTTTCTTGCTAATTTTGGGTTGCAAATTTCTAGCCAACTTTCTATAAAAATGTAATATGAGACAAATAGGAGAAATAAATGACATTTCTTCTTCTTTGTGGGATCCTGTGCTTCATAAGAAACATTGGATGAGTTTCCGTACTCCAGTTTAGAAAAACATATTGGGGCTATAGCTTAAAAACAACACTTGGTGATATTTTAGCAACCTTTGGTGAACTCCAAGAAAATGGGACTGAAATGTTTCTCAAACTTTATCATAGCTAATCAAACTTAGAATCAAAGAATATGTAGGCTGAGTAAAAGTTTCCACATAGAACAAAATCTTTTTTTTTTTTTTTGTTAAATGTGACTTATGGCCCATTTTAATATTTTTTTCTCACTTCCCTACTTTGTTACGTTCTATTCCCAAGCCTTTGGGTTAGTCCTTATTCTTAAATTCATACATGCCCTGTATTGTGCTGTAATTCATTCTTGGATGCTGACTCTATTACAGAATGATTCGAAAAAAGTGATTGTTCATTTTTTTCATTCATTGTCATTAAACCAATCAAAAACGATAGACTTGTCATGGGGTTTCTGGTTGTTTTAGTCTGATTGGGCAATCATACCAAAATACCAGAGACCGGTTGACTTGAACAAGGGAAATTTACTTTCTCATAGTTTGGAGGCTGGGAGGTCCAAGATCGAGGTGCCAGCCAGTTGGGCTACTGGTGAGAGCCTGCTTCCTCAATTGCAGATGGCTGCCTTCTCTTTGTGTGCTCACATCACCTCTCTTCAGGTGCACATGCCTGGAGAGAAGGAGAGAGGTCTCTCTCTCTCTTCCTCTTCATAGGAGCCACTGTACTATCAGATTAGGGCCCCACCCTTACGACCTTATTTAACCTTAATTACCTCCTAAAGACCCTGTCTCCAGATACAGTCACATAAGGCATTAGGGCTTCAACATATGAATTCACCATGTGAATTGGAACACAGTACAGTCCATTGCACTGATCTGTCAACAGATCTGTGTCAGTATATCCAGTGGTTTATTATGCTGATGGTGTTTCAGTTTCTGCAATCAACATTTACAGAACTGTACTGACACTTTGCTAGACTCGGGGCATATACTCCATACCTGATACTATGCTAGATTTGAGGCATTATAAAAATATATAAAAGAGTCTCCTGATTTTAAGCTTATAGTCTGATATATATATATCTGTGTGTGTGTGTGTGTGTATATATATATATGTCTGATATATATATCCACAAACATCATTAATAGTTCTGAAATAAGTAGTATCAAATAGACTAAGAGTAAGATTGCAGTTAATACACTTTAAAAACCCACTCTGATATCAGTACCACTATTAGACCTTTCCAAGGCTGTCCTGTGGTTAATTTCTTAAATTAGGTGATAAAAGTTCAGGAGATACCCTGAATATATAAGCGTTGAGGCTAGCTCTGTCCTGCCAGTTTCCTTGGTATTAGGTTTGAAAGCTGTTTCTATGTGTGTTTGCCCTTTTATTAATCTTAGTCAGTGGACCCACCTTTTCCTTTTTACACTGGTGTGTCAATGGCCTTTCCTTGTAATAACAGTTGACATAATCCTGTTGAACTGAAAGAAAACACTACTAAGGAAAACACTGAATCTTTCCAACTTTCTCAGACCTCTGTATGGAGGAATGTAGGTTTTGAGCCAGGGTCAAGCAGAGAAAGAGATACCAGTGTACAACCAAATAGTTCAGGCTCTTGGGCACTCTTTGCTTTGTTTGAGATTGACATCATTACCCTTACTCTATTCTCATACTGAATTGGAATTACAATATTTTTTTTAACCTGTCTGACTGGCAAATGTTCAAACCAGCAATAACAACCAATGCTGGCAAATAGTCAAGGATATGAGCATTCCCTCGCTTTTATGAGAGAAGCATGAATTCCTCAATTTGTTTTGGAAAATAAATCTAGCAGCAACTATTTGAATTAAAACATCTATACATTATACAGGAATTCAAATTATTGAATTATTACAAAAATCACACTTGATAATAACATATATAGACATAATACTATTTGTATCATTGTAGTGACAATAAATCATAAGCTGTCTGAATGTCCATCAATGGGTAACTGATTAAATCATGACACTTGTGCATGTTCGTGCACACACACACACGCAGTGGAAAATGATGCAGCTCTTAAAGAGAATCATATTTAGTTGTATTGGGACATATAAATGTCCCAAATGGGAGGGATGTTCACGATACACAGTGAGATTTACAAAAGCAAAATCAGAGTGAAATGAATAATACCAATACATTTAAAAAATCAAAATCTAAAAACATGGGGCCAGGCGCAGTGGCTCATGCCTGTAATCCCAGCACTTTGGGAGGCCGAAGCGAGCAGATCACTTGAGGTCAGGAGTTTGAGAACACCCTGGCTAACATGGTGAAAACCCATCTCTATGAAAATTAACTGGGTGTGGTGGTGCATGCCTGTAGTCCCGGCTACTCGGGAGGCAGAGGTTGCGGTGAGCAGAGATCGTGCCACTGCACTCCAGCCTGGGAGACAGAGAGAGACTCCATCTCAAAACAAAAAACAAATAAACAAAAAACACCTAAAAACAGCTTTTGTACTTGACCAAAGAGAAAATGGGATCAAGTACATACCCAGTTCTTCACATATGTAAACTAAGGGAGGTATAGGAGGATTTTTGACTTTTCACTCATTTGTATATTCACTTATATCAGAAATGGAAAGGCACAAAGAAGAAAAGAAGAGGAACACCATCCTGTTGATGGATGCTGGGTGAAAGAAGGGCTGGACACCAATATGACAGTAGATTCATTCCACTCCCCTAAATGAAAATGAGTGGCTGTCTCTGATTTTTTGAGCACAGGGATTTGGAGGAGGATGGTGACTGAGGAGGAAGAAAACATGGCTGGAAGACCCAAGTCTTCAGTTGGGTCTTATTGACAGGGCCTCCCCTGTACAGTTGTCTTTTATATTGGCAGGGCACCTCTCTCTCTAATTATGTTCAGGAGAAGTTCTGCCCATATTTGTGCCAAGTTCCCAAGGTGGGGAGGATGAGGGCAGTAAAGGGATATAGATGAAAGAGGGTGTATCTACTCCAGGTATAAGCAGAAACTTTCAGGTGAGCCAGGAAATTCACCAGATGTCCAGGCTTCCCTTTCTTCCTCCACCCACAGAACCAAGCACCAATTTGCATGTGGGGGTGTCACTGTCCAAAGATTTGCTAGGAGAAGAATATGGTAAGATAATATCTGAGGTTATTAATCTATGCTTTTTATTCTCTCTATACATATTTTTCTCTGCCTGCTCCTCCTCATTCAGGAAGGTTAACTGGCCCTGGGAAGCGTAACATAGGTAATGTTTCTGGCTGTTAATTTTCACTTACTTAAATCTGAAGAAGTCAGGTAACATTTCCAGAGCAGGGAACATTAAGGAGGATTTGTGGGCCTAAATGACGTGTCTTGGCCAGAGACAGGATGGAAGGTGAATTTTCCAAGGTAGAAAGAGATCCCCGTGGGAATAGGGGAGTGTAGGGAGGAGGAGAGAGGAATGTCAGTGGGAGCCAGTAGCTAGGGTCAGTGCCCTGCTTCCAACTACATGAAGAAAGGCATGGAAAGATCCTAAAGAGAAGGTGGATGCTCAGTGTTGAGGCAGATGAAACTAAGAGGAGCCATTCTTCCAATGGTGGACATTTTGGAATTACAAAAAACAAAAAAACAAAAAGAAGTGCTGCTGGGAGCATTCTTGTGTCCCTGTGCAAAGTGTGTCTGGATTTTATGCCTTAGAAGTTGACTTGCTGAGTCCTGAATTTCCAACTTTACTAGATAGTGCAAAAATATTTTCCAAATCATACCAGTGTACTCTTTCAATCTCTTATATTTTTCTTCTCAAATGTATGCTATACTGCCTATAGGGAAATGTCAATGTTCATTAATTATCAGTCATTAAGAATTTGTAAGTTTCCTGTCTTCCCTACTTCCTTGCCATTACTTGTCATTGTCAGACTTTTGAAAATTTTCCAGTCTGATGGACATGAAAGAGTATCTTGTCTTAATTTGCATGTTTCTATTACCAGCAAGTGACAGCTTTTTTCCACATATCTTTGTTGGCCATATAGAGCTCCTCTTCTGTGAACTGAAGGTTTATATTTATCTATCTACTGGACTTTTTGTAGTTTCCTCATTTATAGGATTTTTAAAATATTCTAGATTGGAACTATTTTTCAAATGTCTTCTAAATATCTTCTGTCACTTGCTTGCCTTTTAACTTGGTTTATAGTGTTGAATGTATAGAAATTTAAAATGCTAATGTCATTAAATTTATTCTTTTTTATTTTGTACTTAATGGTTTGCTGTGTTATTTCTTTATTTCAATAGACTCAATTTTTTAAGAGCAGTTTTAGGTTCACAGTAAAATAGAGTAGAAGATACATAGGTTTCCCTTATACCTACCTCTACCTCTGCGTAGGCATAATTTCCTTCATTTTCAATATCCAGCACCAGAATGGTACATTTGTTACAATTGATAAACCTTTTGATGATATTTTGATAAATCTTTTCTAACTTTAATGTTATGAGAGAGCCGCCTACATTTTCTCCTAAAATTTTTAAGGGATGCTTTTAGTCTTTAATCCATGTGGACTTCCCATTGGTATATAGAATGAGGAGAAACTTGATTTTCTGATACATTTTTAAATCTGTTTCTAAATTAAATGAGACCAGACCATCCTACTGGCAGATTCACCTGTGTCCCCACTGAAAGATTCAGGATAGTAAAGCAGTTCCTAACAGGCATTACGACAGGACATTGTGGGTTTATCACTGGACTCATGGATGGGTCTCAGAAACCAAAGAACAGGCCAGGGTATTACCAAGGTTAGTGAGTGGCATGACTTTTCCATGTCATGGATGTTGACTAATTAGGCAACAGGGACATTCAGATTGAAAAGAGGTATAGCTGGCCTGTCCTTACAACTGGATATTAGGATTTGTCAAAACAACTGACAAAGCAGCCACCACAGCAGAGCAAACATGGCAGAACTAACACAGTCGAAGTGTTTTCCAAGCCAATGTACACAACCTAGAGGAGAATATTTACTGGGAAAGGTTTCATCCCTCTAATATCATTAATTTATGCTATGTATATTGTAACATTTTTAAGTTCTTAAAATATTTTAATATAGTGGGATGTAGTACAGAGAAGGGAAAAATCATTTTTAATTGTTTGGTTGGAAAAATGAGATTTTTGTGTGTTCCCCCCAAAAAAATATACAATACAAATAATAAATTTTAATAATTTTTTTTGAGACATAGTCTCACCCTGTCACCCAGGCTAAAGTGCAGTGGTGTGATCTCAGAGCTGGGATTACAGACATGTGCCAACATACCTGGGTAATTTTTGTATTTTTAGTTGAGATGGGGTTTCACCATGTTGGTCAGGCTGGTCTCGAATTCCTGGCCTCAAGTGATTTGCCTGCCTTGACCACCCGAAGTGTTGGGATTATATCATGAGCCACCATGTCTGGCCCAATTTTGATACCTTGAGCAGGGATCACAGTTTTTCTTATAAAAATTCTTCCTCATAAGTAAAACAACTACATGGGATTTCATGGCTATTTTGGTATTTATATAACTCTTTAAGGAAAATAAAACTTTAGTTATATATAAAACCTTGAGTTATATAAATAACTTTATTGAGTTATATACAGTTATAATGGCATTATGTGCTCTAGAGTAAAATCGCAATGTCCATTGTCTCACTGATCGTAATTAAAAACTATAACCCAGAATCCAGTTTGTAATTTCCAAGATGACTGGCACTGTAAGTATTTGAAACATACTTGATCTTTGTGAAAAAAAATTTAATGAAAATAATTAGCTGGGAATATCCCACATGTATTCTAAATCCCCCAGTTGGTTTAGGTAATTTTTCTTATTCTTCCACAACACATGGTATTCTTTCTATGAATGACATCAGTTTGGAAATACCCCATGGTTTTCTGAGTTATAAATGGGTATCTCAGTATGAACTCCTGATTATATTATGATTCATACTTTCACTTCTGTTTTTTTATACTATCATTTTGAAAAAGTGAAAATGAAACTATGTCTCACTGGCCAAGAGTTCACAAGGGAGAGAGAAAAGCAAAGTTTAATGGAATGATTTTCAAAATACTGAAGGACTGTGGTCTGAGAATATTGTAAAGACCATTTCTTAAGGAAAAGCAATGTAGTTGGGATCAAAATAAAAAAATGCTCTTTGAGAGTTTCTCTGGAACTTTAGAGTGTCTACTGTCAGAGTTTTGTTTCACATAAGAGCATTGATTATGATTTCTTCTGGCATTTATTTCTTTATTTATTATTTATGACTCTTAAAACTTGTTTTTCTTGGTGGAACTAGGTTATGAACCCTAGCATTTTAATTCCAGAATTTGTTCTCTTAAGTATTACACTATAGTAGCAATTTGATGGTAACCCTAAGGAAAGAAAGAAAGAAAGAAGAAAAGAAGGAAGGTGTGGAAAGTCCCAGAATGACTCCAGGTCTGAGAGCATTTATTCAAACTGCAAATTTTCTTAGGGCAGGGGTCATGCTAGCTCTGGCTGTGTTCCCTGCACCTCAATTCCTGGCACATAGCAACGCCTGACAAATATTTGTTGAATAAATGAGTACAGTAGCGTAAAAGCAAATTTTTGTACTTCATGGTTTTCTGTAGAAAGCCACAAGAAAAAATTTCATCTGAGGTCTCAGCATTCTAGTAACTATGAAGTATTAAGACTTGTATGAGTTCCCCTTATGAGAGCCTGAAAGTATTAGTATCATGAGGTATGAGGTTTAAGGCTAGATGCCTAAATGGCATCTCATTCTTTATTAAGCTGGACTTGTAGCATGGGAATTTTGTCAGGGATTATAAGACCTTTATAAAGATTAATGTGATTTTAAAAATTATTAGCTTAGGCCGGGTAAGGTGGCCCACACTGTAATCCCAGCACTTTGGGAGACTGAGGTGGGCAGATCCCTTGAGCCCAGGAGTTTGAGACAAGTTTGGGTAACATGGTGAAACCCTATCTTTGCAAAAAATACAAAAATTAGCCGGGTGTGATGGTGCATGCCTGTAGTCTCAGGTACTTGGGAGGCTGAGAGGTAAGAGGATTGCTTGGGCCCGGGAGGTGGAGGCTGCAGTGAGCTGTGATTGCACCACTGCACTATGGTCTGGGTGGCATATAGCAAGGCCTTGTCTCAAAAAAAAAAAAAAAAAGAAGTTAAAAAAAAACTTATTAAGAGGAAATTTACATCCTTGGGCTGCTTGTCACCAAATGGTGATTCTTAACAAATAATTATGTCTTGTGGGTCAAGTGGGTCAATATGTGTTTTTAAATTTTATTTTATGTATTTGTGTTTTGAGGGTGTCACTACTGTTACTCAGGCTGGAGTGCAGTGACACCATCATAGCTCACTGCAGCCTCCACCTCCCTGGGCTCAGAGGATTCTCCCCACTCAGCCTCCCGAGTAACATAGGTGCGTGCCGCCATGCTGGGCTGATTTTTCTTTTCTTTCTTTCTTTCTTTTTTGTTTTGCAGAGATGGAGTCTGGCTGTATTGCTCAAGCTTGGTCTCAAACTCCTGAGCTCCAGCATTCCACCCTGCCTCATCCTCCAAAGTACAGGGATTGCAGGGGTGAGCCACCCTGCCTGGCAATATGTGTTTTTTAAATGAATAAATTAATTCTTCACCTTCAAATCTCCTCTCAGACCAATTTTTTTCTCTACCAACCTTGCTTTGATGATTATATTTCAAATATACCAACTCCTTTAGGTTAAGGCATTGAAGAATGGGTTGTCTAGGAGAGGATATCACCTGTTTTTAACTTTCATTAACATTTTAAGATGCAATAGTCCAACAGACCAGTGAAGCAGTTACTCCACGCGTTTCTAAGAACAGAAGAGGTATATGAGTATGTAAGTGTTGAAGAATAAAAAGAATGGCTACATATCTGCAGTAGCCAATGTGACATGTGAAGAATGTTTAGTGGAGAATAGAAAAGTTATTTCTTCCAAGAATTGTTAAGAGGGCTTCACAACATCCCTTAAAATGTTAGAATATTCTAATGTCAGTTATACCAGTAACCTGGTCTGAAGATGATATTGAGAATATGCTGAGAATAATAATGATATTAATAAAAATGCTTATTATTTTAAGTAATGATATTTTGTGATCTCTTGTTAATCAGCAGTTGATTACCAGAACAAGATTGTTGTAAGAATTAAAAGGATATTATTGAAAAGAAAGCCAAACAGTGAGATTTTCTTTGAAAGCTTATGGAAATTGACTGCAGCAAGATGGGTCATCTTCATGAGATAAAAGACTTTATGAGTCAGTAAGACTTGACTTGTAACTTGTCAAATATTTTTGAAATAAATAATGTGTTATACAGATAGGGAGTTGGTTCACCTGGCATATGAAAAAATAAAACAAAGAATCTATGAGGTACATTATGGCAGAAAAATCTAGCAAAATCGGGTTCCAAGTTTTTTCCTTTCTGATGACAGATGTTGAAATTGTAGCATCAGTCATTCTTTGCTTGGTGTCACTGAGCATCTTGTTTAAATCAACCTTCCACTTACTCTGAATTCAAGTCAAGTAATCAACATTGGGTTGGTGCAAAAGTAATTACAGTTTTTGCCATTACTTTGAAAGGCAAAAGACGCAATTACTTACAATTACTTTTGCCCTAACCTAATATTTCAATTCCAATTTGACTTCCGATATAATTTTACAAGAAAGGGATGCTTTAGCTAGAGATCCCCCCCTTGGCAGTTGTATTTCTTGTTGTAATTAATAAGATGGCTTTTTGTTTGTTTGTACAGAAGTCTCTTTATAGAGTTTCTGTGAATTATAATTCCCACGTTTGACAGAATTTGACACCCTGACGAGATTGAGTTTTTGAATTGACAAGGCTGAGCAAGAGAGTTAGGCCTGCAATGGCTTCCCAAGGTTGTTGCCACTTGGATGACTTCTCCTGTTCTCTAGCTTCTGGAGGGGACACAGTGTGATGAGTACCTGGTAATAAGCATGGCATGGGGTGGTGGTGTGCTGCAGATGTTAGTTCCTTCCCATTCCAGAGTGTTTCTCCAATAGCTTGTATGAGGATGAGGGAAAGAAAATAATGCACTTGAGAAGAAGCAAAGTAGGGAGAAAAAGGAGACCTATTTGTTGCAAGCAAATTTTACTGACATAGTAAGCTCTGAAAGAAATCTGTCATGAGTATTGATCAGGTGTAATGGTTAATTTTAGGTGTCAACTTAACTGGGTCATGGGGTGCCCAGGCATTTGATCAGATATTATTCTGGGTATATCAATGAGGGTGTTTTTGGATGCATGAGATTAATATTTAAACTGATAGACTGAAAAAGGCAAATTGTCCTCCATGATGTGGATGGGCCCACATGGTTTGAGCCGTTGAAGACCTGAAGCGGACAAAGGCTCATCTTCCCATGAATTAAAGGAAGCTTTTTCTGCCTGAGTGCCTTTGAGAGGGGACATTTTTTTTCCTGCTTTTGGTCCCTCACTGAAACATTGGCTTGCCCTGAGTCTCAAGCCTGCCAGCCTGAGCACTGGAACCATTAGCTCTCCTGGGTTTCCAGCTTGCTGACTTCAGATCTTGGGATTTGTCAGCTTTATACTCACGTGAGCCATTTCCATATAATATATCATATTTCCATACCTCCTATTGGTTCTGTTTCTCTAGAGAACCCAGACTAATACATCAGATGCCTTTGTAATATGTCATATTACCAGGAAATTTTACTGTTGTAAATGAATCACATCTTTAATGTACTCACTGGCAAGGCAAATTCTTTCCATCTAGATTTTTGTGACCCAGGGTGAATGTGTTTCCTATTTTTTTCCTTTCAAAAGGGATACATCTCACTAACACTTTTCCAATTCATCTTCAGTAACTGAATTAAAGAATTTGGTGTACTCTTATGACACAGATGCCTGTGGTTCATCTCATCTGGTTTGTTTTGTTTGTGATGCTGCCACATTTCCTTTCCCTTAACAGGCTCTTCCCTCCAGTCCCCAGACTAAACCTTGGACCATCTCTCCACTGGCCCACAGCTACAAAGTCAACAGCTCCACAACTTGCAAGTCTTGCCAAAGTGTTTTAAAGGATGATTTATTAAAGGAAAACCTAAATTAGCAATTGGATATATTCCACTATAATAACTTAAGACCATGCATTAATTCTACAACGACTTACTGAGCACCAGTAGGCCAGGCTGGGTAAACAAAGGTAAAATAAGCAGACTTTTTCCTTGAAGAGGGGAGGTAGGAAAACAGATATGAAGACTAAGAGGAAAAGAAAAGTACCCGATATTCATTGACCATCTAGACTTTACCAGGCACTCTGTGAGGGGCTTTCCAATGAATCTTTATAACAGCTCTCTAAGGGAGATACTATTATCTCTCATTTATGTATGAGGAACCAAGGCTCAGGGAGGTTCTCCAGTTAGGAGCATAGAAATTATAGCTAGCATTCACTGAGCCTCAGTGACAGAGTGGAGTTAAAACCCTGGTCTGTCTGCTTTTTCGCTCTTCTTTCCACTTCACCTTGCCGCTCTGCTCTAGACCTTCACTGCCCAATGTGATGGCCACTAGCCACGTGTGATTATCCAGCATGTGAGATGTGGCCACTTCAAACTGATAAGTGCTATAAGCACAAAATACTAACAAGATTTCAAAAACATACTATGCATAAAACATAAAATATCTCTAATAATTTTTATATTGATTACATGTAGGAATAATAACACTTAAGATATACTGGTGTGTTAGGGCTCTCCAGAGAAGTGGAGCTAATAGGAGATTATAATTAAATGTTATATATTTAATTTATATATGTAATAGGATATATACACATGCACACATGTATATACATCTGTGTATGCACACATGTACACATATGTGTATATATACATATATGTATATACACTATATATGTATGTATATGTAAATGCACGTGTTATGTATATGTAAACACATATATGTGCTATATACTTATGTATATGTAAACACACATGTATATATACATAATATATGTGTGTGTATATGTAGGTATATATACATGTGTATATGCATAATATCCTGTTACGTATATACTACACACAAACACACACACAAAGAGAGAGAATGAGAGAGACAGAGGAGAAAGGAATTTATTTTAAGGAATTGGCTCATGTAATTATGGAGGCTGGCAACTCTGATATTTGTAGACTGTGTCAGCAGCCTGGCAGTTAAGGTAAGAGTTGATGTTGCAGTTTTGAGTCAGAAATCCACAGGGCAGACTAGGCAGGCTGGTAACTCAGGCAGTGTTATGAACTGACTTGTGTCTCTCCCCCACATTCATATGTTGAAGTTCTAACTCCCAGTGAAATTGTATTTGGAGACAGAGCCTTTAAAGAGGCAATTAAGATTAAATGGGACTGCAAGTGTGGGGGGCTAATACAATAGAACACCAGGGATGTTCTTGAACAGAGAAAAGGCCTTGTCTGCAAGCCAAAAAAAAAAAAAAAAAAGGGCCATGGAAGAAACCAAACCTGCCAATACCTTGATCTTGAACTTCCAGTTTCCAAAACTGTGAGAAAATACATTTCTGTTGTTTAAACCACTCAGTCTATGCTGTTTTGTTGTGGAAGCCTGATATGGTTTGGCTCTGTGTCTTCACTCGAATCTCATCTTGAATTGTAATCCCCATCTTGAATTGTAATCCCCACATGTTGAGGGAGGGACCTGGTGGGAAGTGATTGGATCATGGGGGCAGTTTTCCCCATGCCATTCTCGTGGTAGTGAGTGAGTTCTCACTAGATCTGATGGTTTAAAAGTGTTTGGCAGTTCCCCCCACCTCTCTCTCCTGTTGCCTTGTGAAGAAGGTGCTTGCTTCCCTTTTGCCTTCCACCATAATTGTAAGTTTCCTGTGGCCTCCCTAACCATGCAGAACTGTGAGTCAATTAAGCCTCTTTCCTTCATAAATTTCCTAGTTTCAGGTAGTTTTTTATAGCAGTGTGAAAATGGACTAATATAGGAAATTGGTACTGGGAGTTGAGGCATTGCTATAAAGATACTTGAAAATGTAGAAGAGACTTTCGAATTGGGTAATGGGCAGAGGTTGGAAGAGTTTGGAAGGCTCAGAAGAAGACAGGAAGATGTGGGAAAGGTTGACACTTCCTAGAGACTTGTTGAATGATTTTTAACAAACATTATAGTGATATGAACAATAAAACTCAGGCTGAGGAGGTCTCAGATGGAGATGAAGAAATTGTTAGAAGCTGGAATAAAGATCACTCTTGCCATGCTTTAGCAAAGAGACTGGCAGCATTTTATCCCTGCCCTAGAGTTCTGTAGGACTTTGAACTTGAGAGAGATAGTTTAGGGTATCTGGCAGAAGAAATGTCTAAACAGTAAAGCATTGAAGATGCTTATTCTGGCTTTTTCTGAATGCATACAGTCATATGTGTTAATGTAGAGATGATCTGAAATCAGAATTTATGCTTAAAAGGGAAGCAGATCATAAAATCTTGGAAAATTTGCAGCCTATCCATGTGGTAGAAGAGAAAAACCCACTTTCTGGGGAGAAATTCAATCCAGCTGCAGAATTTTCCATAAGTAGCAAGGGGCTGAGAGTTAATAGCCAGGACAATGGGGAAAATGTCTCCGGGGCATGTCAGAGATCTTCGCAGCATCTTCTCCCATTACAGGACCAGAGGCAGAGGAGGGAAAAATGATTTCGTGGGCCAGGCCCAGGACCCTGCTGCTCTGGGTAGTCTTGGGACATGGTAACCTGCATTCCAGCCTCTCCAACTCCAGCCATACCTAAGGGGCCAAGGTACAGCTCAGGCTGTGGCTTCAGAGTGCAAGCCCCAAGCCTTGGCAGCTTCCATGTGGTGTTGGGTCTGTATGTACACAGAAGACAAAGGCTGAGCTTTGGGAACCTCTGCCTAGATTTCAGAGAATGTGTGGAAACACCTGGATGTCCAGACAGAAGTTTGCTGCACAGGCAGAGCCCTCATGGAGAACCTCTACTAGGACAATGTAGAGGGGAAATGTGGGGTTGGAGCCCCCATACAGAGTTCCCACTGGGGCACTGCCTAATAGAGCTATAACAAGAGGGCCACCATCCTCTAGACCCCAGAAAGGTAGATCCACTGACAGCTTGCACCGTGCTCCTAGAAAAGCCACAAGCACTTAATACCAGCCCGTGAAAGCAGCTGTGTGGGGGGGTGGTGTATCCTGCATAGCCACAGGGCTGGAGCTACCCAAGGTTCTGGGAGCCCACTTCTTGCATCAGCATGCCCTGGATGTGAGACATGGACTCAAAGATTATTTTGAAGCTTCAAGATTTAATGAATGCCCTGCTGGGTTTTGGACATGCATGGGGCCTATGGCCCCTTTGTTTTGGCATTTGGAACAGGAATGACTGTACCCCCATTGTATCTTGGAAGTAACTAACTTGCTTTTGACTTTACAGGCTCCTACATGGAAGGGACTTGCCTTGTCTCAGATGAGACTTTGGACTTGGACTTTTGGGTTAATGCTGGAATGAGTTAAGACTTTGGGAAACTGTTGGGAAGGCATGATTGGTTTTGAATTTGAAAAGGACATGAGATTTTGGAGGGGCCAGTGGTGGAATAATATGGTTTTCCTCTGTGTCCCCACCCAAATCTCATCTTAAATTGTAATTTCTCTGTGTTGAGGGAGAGACCTGTGGGAGGGATTGAATCATGGAGGCAGTTTCCCCATGCTGTTTTCACGATAGTGAATGAGTTCTCACTAGATCTGATGGTTTAAAAGTGTTTGGCAGTCCCCCACACCTGCTCTTCTGCTACCTTGTGAAGAAGGTGCTTGCTTCCCCTTCACCCTCTGCTATGATTGTAAGTTTCCTGAGGCCTCCCCAGCCATGTGAACTGTGAGTCAGTTAAACCTATTTCCTTTATAAATAAACCCGTCTTAGGCAGTTGTTTATAGCAGTGTGAAAATGGACTAATACAGAACCCTAGCAAAGATAATATGGGTAAATTTTTTATGCTACAGTCTTTTTTTTTTTTTTTTTAAATAGGATCTCACTCTTGCCCAGGCTGAGTGTAGTGGCACAATCATGACTCACTACAGCCTCAACCTACCAGGCTCAAGTGATCCTCCCACCTCAGCCTCCTGAATAGCAACAACAGGCACTTGACACCATGCCTGGCTAATTTAAAACTTTTTTTTTTTTTAGAGATGGGAGTGTCTCACTGTGTTACCCAGCCTGGTCTTGAACTTCTGGGCTTAAGTGATCCTCCTACCTCATCCTCTCAAAGTGTTTGGATTACAGGCATGAGCCACCACACCAACCTCTATGTTACGGTCTTAGTTCTTAAGGCCTTCAACTGATTAGATGTGGCCCACCCATGATATGGAGTGTAATCTACTATACTGATTTAATTGTTAATCACATCTAAACAATATTTTATTGCATATATATATATTTATTGCAATATTCTAGACTTTTGTTCAACCAAGCAACTGGGCACAATAGGGTAGTCAGGTTGGCACATAAAACCAACCATCACAATTGGGTTCAATAAAGTGTAGCTTTAAAATTATTTTCACCTGTTCCATTTAATTTTTGAAAATGTGGCTACTAGAACATTCAAAATTATGTATGTGGCTCACATTTATAACTCACATTTTATTTCTATTGGACAGTGATGCTCTAGACATTTATGAAAACAAATGTGTTCCAAGGGAGTATGAAGGAATTATGGTAAAATATGCTTGAGGCAATTGGTGAAGGCTTTGCCGAGATGGTAAGATGATGAAAGCACAAATCCTTGCATCAGAATGCCTAGATTTGAATCTCTGCTCTGCCACTTCACTGTGATGCAGGACAAGAAACTTAACCTCTCTGTGCCTTGTTTTCCTCATCTGTAAAATGGGGTAGTAATTAAATCTTCTGCATGGGATTGTGGTAAGGGTTAAATGATTTCATGCATTTAAGCATTTAGAATAGTATCTGAGGCAGTAAATCTCTATAAATATTAAAGAAGGTCATGACTGACCAAAAACTGGACAGTTGAAGGGCTGGACAGTTCCCTAAGGGATTATTGAAAAGGGATGAATTTCACAGGGAGGGAACATCTAACTCTCTTCTTTGGGCTTCCCTTTCTGTCTTACCACAGGAAGATCAGCAGTAGTCTCAATATGTTCTGTGGCTAAGAGTTCAATCACTTGCATTGAGTTTTTGCCTCAGTTGGTGAATAACCAACATGTGTCTGGCAAAGTGCTTGGCATCCCTTTTACTCCTCATTTTACCTGATCTCAGCAGCGCCCATCCCTGCAGGGCACAGACTCCTTTTTTAATATGTTGCTTTTATTTCTTAAAATCTGTGTAAATGGAGCCAGAGAGGAGAGAGAGGAAGGGGTGAAAACACTGAAGATGAGAAAATGGAAGACTAAAAGATATTTGCAAGACATTTGTTGGTCATACAGCAATTTGATTGTTTAAACAAACTTGGCATTGAGAGTTATACAGTTCATTTACTCAAAGAAGACTTCAGATTTTGCATTCCACTCCTTTGGGGACTAGTTGAGACATTAACATCCAAATATTACAAAATAAAATGAACTGAAGCATGAAATTAATATTTAGCATACAGATTTACACAATTTTACTATTTAATAATAGTAGTTGATTTTTAAAGCCTACTGCTGACCAAAAATAATGCAGATTATGTATTGTAGGCCACCTACTTACTTCTCAAAAAATCCTGAGAGGTACTTAAATGCTTACCCTTATTTTTACAGTGGGACCTGCAGCTTAACAAAATTAAGTAACTGTTCAAGTTTATACAAAGAGTACATAGCTAAGTCAGGAATTTCAACTGAATACATTGAGCCCCCATATTATAACACTTCAGTTTACAAAATATAGTCTCTGCAACTATCAACTTCAAAATGCATGTATTAATTCATCAAATGTTTACTCAGCACCTTCTTGTAAAGGCACCATCCTGGGCAGCATGTCCATTTGATAGTGTTTCCTTCTAAAACTGACATTTTTGAAAGTTAATCGCTTTAGAACTAAAGTGCAATTTGAATTATCACTGAATCCTCAGATGAGTTTTAGTTGCTGTTATTTTAATTCAAGGTGAATTAATCCAAATGAAAAATGTCCCAGGCATTCTACAAAATTTTTGCGCTTAATATTCAATTTTTTTTAAATCAGAAAGGATAATGTAACCTTAGTAGGTTGTATGTGTAACAACAGTTTATTCACTTCTCCTGTGTTATCAGTTTTGTTTACATATAGCCACTCATAATACCTTCTTATGATCCTTTGTATTCCTTTAGTGTTGGTCAAAATGTCTTCTTTTTCATCTCTGATTTTATTTATTTGAGTCTTTTCAATTTTATCTTAGTTAATCTAGATAAATGTTAGTTAATTTTGTTTATCTTTTCAAAAAATAACTGTTTCATTGATCTTATAAATTATTTAAAAATCTTTATTTCATTTATTTCTGTTCTAAGCTTTATTACTTCACTCTTTCTACTAATATTGGTTTTAATTTGTTCGTATTTTTATAAAAGTGAGTTACCTTTAGTTGAAATTTCCAGTGAAAACTTAGAAATTGATCAATACCAAATTGATTTTTGTTTTTATTTCTGCCAGTAGATTGAAGTCTATCAAAGATTAAAAAATATTTATCCAAAGTTCAAAGGCTTAGCCTATGTTTGGTGATTATCTTACACTTTGTGCTCATAAACTATTTGGATTCTAAGCTTTCAATTGCATTTACACAAAGCACGTCAATGGATCGCTTCATTGTCTGGGTGTTTGTCCTTCTTGTTTGATTCTTCTTTTTCTATGGAATGGAAGCTATGCCAAAGGGAAGCTCCTACCTAGTCCCATTCCTCTCCTAATTGTTGAAAATATTCTACCCTTAAGAAGTATGAACACCAGTAAATCTATAAGCATGGTAAGTGTGACTATTTTCTTTTCTAAAATTTTGTGCTTTTCTACTATTTAAACTTATCATTTAGATTCGAGGGTACACGTGCAGGTTTGTTTTATAGGGAAACTCTCATGTCATGGGGGTTTGTTGTACAGATAATTTCATCACCTAGATACTAGGCCTAGTACCCAATAGTTATTTTTTTTCTCCTCCTCTCCTTTTTCCCATCCTCCACCCTGAAGTAGGCCCTAGTGTCTGTTGTTCACTTCTTTGAGTTCATGAGTTCTCATCATTTAGCTCCCACTTATTATTTTTTTTTTTAATTATACTTTAAGTTCTAGGGTACATATGCATAATGTGCAGGTTTGTTACATATGTATACATGTGCCATGTTGGTTTGCTGCACGCATTAATTCGTCATTTACATTAGGTATTTCTCCTAATGCTATCCCTCCCCACTCCCCCAACCCCATGGCAGGCCCCAGTGTGTGATGTTCCCCCACCATGTCCAGGTATTCTCGTTGCTCAATTCCCACCTATGAATGAGAACATGCAGTGTTTGGTTTTCTGTCCTTGTGATAGTTTGCTCAGAATGATGGTTTCCAGCTTCCTCCATGTCCCTACAAAGGACATGAACTCATCCTTTTTTATGGCTGCATAGTATTCCATGGTATATATGTGCCACATTTTCTATTTATTTATTTATTTGAGCCAGAGTCTCGTTTTGTCGCCCAGGCTGGAGTGCAGTGGCGTGACCGGCTCACTGCAAGCTCTGCCTCCCGGGTTCATGCCATTCTTCTGCCTCAGGCTCCTGAGTAGCTGGGACTACAGGCACCCACCACCACCCCTGTGTAATTTTTTTCTTTTTAGTAGAGATGGGGTTTCAACATGTTAGCTAGGATGGTCTTGATCTCCTGACCTCGTGATCCACCTGCCTTAGCCTCCCAAAGTGCTGGGATTACTGGTGTGAGCCACCGTGCCCGGCCTATGTGCCACATTTTCTTAATCCAGTCTATCATTGATGGACATTTGGGTTGGTTCCAAGTCTTTGCTATTGTGAATAGTGCCACAGTGAACATACGTGTGCATATGTCTCTATAGTAGCATGATTTATACTCCTTTGGGTATGTACCCAGTAATGGGATCGCTGGGTCAAGTAGTATTTCTAGTTCTAGATACTTGAGGAATCGCCACACTGTCTTCCACAATGATTGAACTAGTTTACAGTCCCACCAACAGTGTAAAAGTGTTCATATTTCTCCATATCCTCTCTAGCACCTGTTGTTTCCTGACTTTTTAATGATCGCCATTCTAACTGGTGTGAGATGGTATCTCATTGTGGTTTTGATTTTCATTTCTCTGATGACCAGTGATGATGAGCATTTTTTCATGTGTATGTTGGCTGCATAAATGTCTGTCCTGAATGGTATTGCCTAGGTTTTCTTCTAGGGTTTTTATGGTTTTAGGTCTAGCATTTAAGTCTTTAATCCATCTTGAATTAATTTTTGTATAACATGTAAGGAAGGGATCTAGTTTCAGCTTTCTACATATGGCTAGCCAGTTTCCCCAGCACCATTTATTACATAGGGAATCCTTTCCCCATTTCTTGTTTTTGTCAGGTTTGTCAAAGATCAGATGGTTGTAGATGTGTGGCGTTATTTCTGAGGCCTCTGTTCTGTTCCATTGGTCTATATCTCTGTTTTGGTACTAGTACCATGCTGTTTTGGTTACTGTAGCCTTGTAATATCATTTGAAGTCAGGTAGCGTGATGCCTCCAGCTTTGTTCTTTTTGTTTAGGATTTTCTTGGCAATGTGGGCTCTTTTTTGATTCTGTATGAACTTTAAAGTCATTTTTTCCAATTCTGTGAAGAAAGTCATTGGTAGCTTGATGGGGATGACATTGAATCTATGAATTACCTTGGGCAGTATGGCCATTTTCACGATATTGATTCTTCCCATCCATGAGCTTGGAATGTTCTTCCATTTGTTTGTGTCCTCTTTTGTTTTGTTGAGCAGTGGTTTGTAGTTCTCCTTGAAGAGGTCCTTCACATCCCTTGTAAGTTGTATTACTAGGTATTTTATTCTCTTTGTAGCAATTGTGAATGAGATTTCACTCATGATTTGGCCCTCTGTTTATCTGTTATTGGTGTTTAGGAAGGCTTATGATTTTCGCACATTGCTTTTGTATCCTGAGACTTTGCTGAAGTTGTTTATCATTAGCTCCCACTTATAAGTGAGAACATGTGGCATTTGGTTTTCTGTTCTCGCGTTAGTTTGCCTAGGATAATAGCCTCCAGCTCCATCTATGTTCTGCAAGAGACATTATCTCATTCTCTTTTATAGCTGCATAGTAGTCCATGGTGTGTGTGTACCACATTTTCTTTATCTAATCTGTCATTGTTGGACATTTTGGTTGATTCCGTATCTTTGCTATTGTGAATGGTGCTGCAGTGAATATTCACATGCATGTGTCTTTATGGTAGAATGATTTATATTCCTCTGGGTATATACCCAGTAATGGAATTGCTGGGTCAACAATGGTTCTGCTTTTAGCTCTTTGAGAAACCACCATGCTGCTTTCCACAATGTTTGAGCTAATTTACGTTACTGCCAAAGTGCTCCATTTTCTTCACATCCTTGCCAGCATCTGTAATTTTTTAACTTTTTTATAATAACCATTCTGACTGGTGTGAGACAATATCCATTGTGGTTTTAATTTGCATTTCTCTAATGATCAGTGATACTGAGCTTTTTAAAATATGCTTTTGGGCTGTATGTATGTCTTTTTTAGAAAAGTATCTGTTTATGCATTTTGTCCACTTTTCAATGGGATTGTTTTCTTTTTTCTATAAATTTGTTTAAGTTCCTTATGGATGATGGATATTAGACCTTTGTCAGATGCATAGTTTGCAAATATTTTCTCCCTTTCTGTAGGTTGTCTGTTTACTCTGTTGATAGGTTTTTTTTTGTTTTTTGTTTTTTTGGCTGTACAGAAGCTCTTAAGTTTAATTAGATCCCATTTGTTAATTTTTGCTTTTGTTACAATTGCTTTTGCTGTGTTTGTCATCAAATCTTTACCCATTCCTGTGTCCAGGATGGTATTGCTAAGTTGTCTAGGGATTTTATAGTTTTGGGTTCTACATGTAAGTCTTTAATATATCTTGAGTTGATTTGTATATATGATGTAAAAAAGGGATCCAGTATCAATTTTCTGTGTATGGCTAGCCAGTTATCCCAGCACCATTTATTTAATAGGGAATGCTTTCCCCATTGCTTGTTTTTGTCAGCTTTGTCAAAGATCAGATGGTCATAGGTGTGTGGACTTGTTTCTGGGCTCACTGTTCTGTTCCGTTGGTCTATGTGTCTGTTTTTGCACCTGTACCATACTGTTTTGGTACCTGTACCATACTGTTTTGGTTATTGTAGCCCCGTAGTATAGTTTGGAGTTGGGTAACATGATGCCTCCAGTTTTGTTCTTTTTGTTTAGGATTGCCTTGTCCATTTGGGCTCTCTTTTGGTTCCATACAAATTTTAAAATAGTTTTTTTTTTTTTTTTTTTTTTTAGTTCTGTGAAGAATGTCGCTGGTAGTTTGATAGGCATGGCATTGAATCTGTAAATTTCTTTGGGCAGTATGGCCATTTTAATGATAATGATTCTTCCTGTCCATGAGCATGGGATGTTTTTGTATTTTTTTTGTGTGTGTCATCACTGATTTCTTTGAGCAGCACTTTGGAATTCCCATTGTAGAGATCTTTCACCTCCATGGTTTGCTGTATTCCTAGATATTTTATTCTTTTTATGGTAACTGTGAATGGGATTGAATTCCTGATTTGGCTCTCAGCTAGGCTGTTGTTGGTGTATAGAAATGCTAGTGATTTTTGTACATTGATTTTATATCCTGCAACATTGCTGAAGTTGTTTATCATCTGAAGGAGCTTTTGGGCCGAGACTATGGGGTTTTCTAGAAATAGAAGCATGTCATCTGCAAAAAGGGATACTTTTAATTCTTCTCTTCCTATTTAAATATACTTTATTTCTTTCTCTTGCCTGGTTGTTCTGGGCAGAGCTTCCAATGCTATGTTGAACAGGATTGGTGAGGGAGGGCATTCTTGTGTTGTGCCAGTTTTCCAGGGGAATGCTTTCAGCTTTTCCCTATTTGGTATGCTGTTGTTTGTGGATTTGTTATAGGTAACTCTTATTATTTTGATGTCTGTTCCTTCAATATTTAGTCAATCAAGAGTTTTTAACATGAAGAGATGTTGAATTTTATCAAAAACCTTTCCTGCATCTATTGAGATAATCATGTTTTTTCCTTTAGTTCTGTTTATGTGATGAATTAGATTTATTGGTTTGTGTACATTGAACCAACTTTGCATCCCAAGGATAAAGTTTACTTGATTATGGTAGATTAGCTTTTTGATGTGCTGCTGCATTTTGTTTACAAGTATTTTGTTGAGGATTTTTGCATCAATGTTCATCAAGGATATTGGCCTGAAGTTTTCCTTTTTCATTGTGTCTCTTCCAGGTTTTGTTATCAGGATGATGATGCTAGCCTCATAGAATGAGTTAGGGAGGAGTCCCCTTTCTTCAATTTTTGGTAATAGTTTCAGTAGGAATGGTACCAGTTCTCTTTGTACATCTGGTAGAATTCTACTGTGAATCCATCTTGTCCTTTTTTTTTTCTTCTTGGTAGGCTATTTATTACTCATTCAGTTTCAGAGGTCATTGTTGGTCTGTGCAGGGAATCAATTTCTTTCTGGCTCAGCCTTGGGAGGGTGTATGTTTCCAGGGATTTATCCATATCTTCTAGGTTTTCTAGAGAGGTGTGTGTGTGTGTGTGTGTGTGTGTGTGTGTGTGTGTGTGTGTAGAGGTGTTTGGAGTAGTTTCTGATGGTTATCTTTATTTCTGAGGGGCCAGTGGTAATATCCCTTTCCTCATTTCTAATTGCGTTTACTTGGATCTATTCTCTTTTTTCTTTATTAGTCTAGGTAGTGCCCTTTCTATGTTAGTAATTTTTTCAGAACACCAATTCCTGGATTCATTGATCTTTTAAGATTTTTTTGGTCTCGATTTCCTTCAGTTTAGCTCTGATTTTTGTTATTTCTTGTCTTCTGCTAGCTTTGGGATTGATTTGCTCTTGCTTCTCTAATTCTTTCAGCTGTGATGTTAGCTTGTTAATTTGAAATCTTTCTAACCTTTTTTTTTTGTGTGTGTGTGTGTTTTATTTATTATTTTCCAATATTTTCTTGGCATTTTTGTCTAGTTTGTCAAATAAACTTCAAATTTTAAGTTTCAAAATAAAAAAAAAGATTCATTTTAGGATTTTAATTGCACTTATTTTTTATATATATATATATATTTTTATATATTACCCTAAGGAAAAACAAAGTTCTTATAATATTGATGCTAGAAATTAGATGCTAGAAAGCATCTAATATCCCCCTCCTCATTTTTTCAAATGTCTTGCATGAAACTATTTCATTTTATGTGTGTGTTTAGTGCTATAAATTCCCCACTTAACACTGCCTTAGCTGTATCCCAGATATTCCAGTATGTTGTAGCTTTGTTCTCATTAGTTACAAATAACTTCTTGATATCTGACTTAATTTCATTATTTACCCAAAAGTCATTCAGGAGCATGTTGTTTAATTTCCATGTAATCACATAGTTTTGAGCAATTTTTTTTTTTTTTTAGTCTTGACTTCTATTTTTACTGCACTGTGGTCCAAGAGTGTGTTTGGTATAATTTTTTTTTTTTTTGGCATTTGCTGAGGATTGTTTTATGTCCAACTATGTAGTCAGTTTTAGAGTATGTGCCATGTGGTGATGAGAAGAATGTATATTCTGTTGTTTTGGGGTGGAAAGTTCTGTAGAGGTCTAGCAGATCCATTTGGTCCAACACTGAGTTCAGGTCATGAATATCTTTGTTTATTTTCTGCCTCAGTGATTTGTCTAATACTTTCAGTGGACTCTTGAAGTCTCTATTATTGTATGGGAGTCTGAGTCTCTTTGTATGCCTCTAAGAACTTGCTTTATTAATCTGGATGCCCCTGTGTTGGGTGCACATGTATTTAGGATAGTTAAATTGTTAAATTGAACTCTTTACATTATGTAATGCCCTTCGTTTTTTTTCTTTTTTTCTTTTTTTTTTTTTTTAATCCTTGTAGATTTAAAGTCTGTTTTGTCTGAGATTAGGACTTCAACCCCTGATTTTTTCTGATTTCCACTTGCTTGGTAGATTTGCCTCCATTTTTTTATTTTGAGCCTATGGGTGTCATTATATGTGAGACTGGTCTCTTGCAGCATACCATTGAGTTTTGCCTTTTTATCCAGCTTCCCATTCTGTGCTGTTTAAATGGAGCCATTTAGCTTGTTTACATTCAAGGTTAGCATTGATATGTGTGGTTTTGATCTTGTCATTGTGTTGTTAGCTGGTTACTATTCTGGTTTGTTTGTATTGTTGCTTTATTGTGTTACTGGTCTGTGTATTTAAGTATTTTTGTATTGGCCAGTAGCATTCTTTTCTTTCTATATTTAGTGCTTTCAAGATCTCTTGTAAGGTAGGTCTGGTGGTAATAAACTCCCTCAACATTTGCTTACCTGAAAAGGATCTTACTTCCTCTTTGCTTAGGAAGCTTAGTTTGGCTTGATGTGAAGTTCTTGGCTGAAGATTTTTTTCCTTAAAAATGTTTAACATAGGCTCCCAATCTCTTCTTGCTTGTAGGGTTACAGCTGAGAGGTCTGCTGTTATCCTGATGGTGTTCCCTTTTTGCAGGTGACCTGCCCTTTCTCTCTAGCTGTCTTTATCATTCTGTCTTTCATTTCGACTTGGGAAAATCTGGTAATTCTGTGTCTTGGGGATGATCTTGTGTAGAATCTTGCAGGGGTTCTCTGTACTTCCTGAGTTTGACTGTTGGCCTCTCTAGCAAGGTGAGGAAGTTTTCATAGATGATATCCTAAAATATGCTTTTTAAGTTATTTGCTTTCCCCTCATCCCTTTTAGGGATGCCAGTGACTCATATATTTGGCCTCTTTACATGATTCTATATTTCTTGGAGGTTTTGTGTATTTCTTCTCATTCCTTTTTCTTTATTTTTGTCTGACTGTCTTATTTCAGAGAGCCAGGCTTCAAGCTCTAAGATTCTTTCCTCAGCGTAGTCTGTTCTGCTGTTAATATTTGTAATTGTGTTGTGAAATTCTTGTAGTATGTTTCTCAGCTCTGTCAGCTCTGTTAGGTTCTTATATATACTGGTTATGTCATCTTTCAGCTTCTGTATCATTTTATTGTGATTTTTAGTTTCCTTGGATTGGGTTTTGCCACTCTTCTGAATCTCGATGATCTTCATTTCTATTTATATTCTGAATTCTATAATTTCAGCCAGCTCAGCATGGTTAAGAACCCTTGTTGGAGAACTGGTGCAATCATCTGGAGGACATATGACACAATGACCATTTGAGTTACCAGTATTCTTGCATTGGTTATTTCTCATCTCTGCATGTGGGTGTTCCTTTAACTGTAGTGTAGATTGTTATAGTCAATAGACTTCTTTTCTGCATGTTTTCATGGAGCTAAGCCTTTGTGCAGGGTTTTTATTTGTAGCTGACTTTTTGTCTTTGGTTTCACAGAGGAGTATGTTAATGAGGTATTTTTGGTGTTGAAGCCTTGAGGTGTGATTGACCAGGTGGTGCTTAGGTGTATTGGTCAGTTGATGGGCTCTTGCTCAGTCATGTTCCTTTATATTTCCTCACAGTTGCAGCCATGCCCTTCTCAATACTCTGAAAGTGTAGGCTCCTCTCCCACTTGAGTGCTGGCTATAGAGCCCAGCTTGGCACTCCTGTACTGCCCACCACAGCTCTGGGGCAATCTGAGTTTATGTTCCTTCTACAACATGGAGACAGCAGAGGAAGAAATCTTAGTAGTGATTGCAGCCACAGTCTCCTTTTTAAAATGATGAATTTTTTATCATGAATGTTTTTTAGTTTCCTCTTACCTCCCCAGATGCTCTGTCTCTGACTCCTTTGCACATTCAGTCCTTTTCTGGGTCAATCTCAATCTTTGTCTCTCTTCTCTTCACAATGCTCCCCCCACTAGGAAATCTCTTTACACTTTCATGTAAAGCCTGAGTTAATACAGAGACTGCATAGAATTCACAATTTGTCTTTGTAGCCGGTAGGCTTTCCTACTGAGCTCCAGACATGAATAATTAGGTGCCTGCTTGATTCCTCCACTTGTATGTCTCAGAAACATCCCATTTTCAACTTGTCCCAAAAAATATCAATCTCCAAGGCCTCCTATCACATATGTCTTGTTCTTTTTCAGTGTTCCAAACTTGTATCTAGTTCCAAAGTCAGAAACCTTTGAGTTACCTCTTATCCCTTCCCTTTATTCTCCAAATTCAACCCAACACATCAATACATCATTTTTTTTCTTATAGTTGATCTAATAAATTCAACAGGATAATAGGATAATAACTTGACTGGGCATAATTAAAAAGAGAATTAGGGAATTTGAAGAAAATACAAGAATGTTTATAGTGTACATAGAGAAATAGAGATTTTTTTTTTAAGAAGGAAGAGTAAAAGACTTTAAAAGATGAGTAATATATTGAAGATTTTTTTTTTTTTTTTTGAGACAGAGTCTTGCTCTGTTGCCCAGGTTGGAGTACAGTGGCATGTACAGTGGCATGATCTCAGCTCACTGCAACCTCCACCTCCTGGATTCAAGCTTTTCTCATGCCTCAGCCTCCTGAGTAGCTGGGACTACAGGTGCATGCCACCAAGCCCAGCTAACGTTTCTTTTTTTTTTTTTTTTTTTTTTTTTAGTACAGATGGAGTTTCACCATGTTGGCCAGGATGGTCTCAATCTCCTGACTTCATGATCCACCTGCCTCAGCCTCCCAAAGTGCTGGGATTACAGGTGTGAGCCACTGCACCAGGCCTTTTTTTTATACTTTAAGTTCTGGGATACATGTGCAGAACGTGCAGGTTTATTACCTAGGTATACATGTGCCATGGTGGTTTGCTGCACCTATCAACCTGTCATCTACATTAGGTATTTCTCCTAATGCTATCCCTCACCTAGGCCCCCACCCCCAACAGGCCCCAGTGTGTGATGTTCCCCTCCCTGTGTCCATGTGTTCTCGTTGTTCAACCCCCACTTATGAGTGAGAACATGCGGTGTTTGGTTTTCTGTTCTTGTGTTAGTTTGCTGAGAATGATGGTTTCCAGCTTAATCCATGTTCCTGCAAAGAATATGAACTGATCCTTTTTTATGGCTGCATAGTATTCCATCGTGTATATGTGCCACATTTTCTTTATCCAGTCTATCATCGATGGGCATTTTGGTTGGTTCCAAGTCTTTGCTATTATGAACAGTGCTGCAATAAACATACATGTGCATGTGTCTTTATAGTAGAATGATTTATAATCCTTTGGGTATATACCCAGTAATGGGATGGCTGGGTCAAATGGTATTTCTGGTTCTAGATCCCCAAGGAATCGCCACACTGTCTTCCACAATGGTTGAACTAATTTACACTCCCACCAACAGTGTGAAAGCGTTCCTATTTCTCCACATCCTTTCCAGCATCTGTTGTTTCCTGACTTTTTAATTATCACCATTCTAACTGGCATGAGACAGTATCTCATTGTGGTTTTGATTTGCATTTCTCTAATGACCAGTGATGGTGAGCTTTTTTTCATATGTTTGTTGGCCACATAAATGTCTTCTTTTGAGAAGTGTCAGTTCATATCCTTTGCCCAATTTTTGATGGGGTTGTTTGTTTTTTTCTTGCAAATTTGCTTAAGTTCCTTGTAGATTCTGGGTATTAGTCCTTTGTCAGATGGATAGATTGAAAAGTTCTCTCCCATTCTACAGGTTGTCTGTTCACTCTGATGATATTTTCTTTTGCTGTGCAGAAGCTGTTTAGTTTAATTAGATCCCATTTGTCAATTTTGGCTTTTGTTGCCTTTGCTTTTGGTATTTTAGTCGTGAAGTCTTTGCCTATGCCTATGTCCTGAATGGTATTGCCTAGGTTTTCTTCTAGGGTTTTTATGGTTTTAGGTCTTATGTTTAAATCCTTAATCCATCTTGAGTTAATTTTTGTATACGTTTTAAGTAAGGGGTTCAGTTTTACTTTTCTGCATATGGCTAGCCAGTTTTCCCAACAACATTTATTAAATAGGGAATCCTTTCGCCATTGCTTGTTTTGTCAGATTTGTCAAAGATCAGATGGTTGTAGATGTGTGGCATTATTTCTGAGGCCTTTGTTCTGTTTTGTTGGTCTAAATATCTGTTTTGGTACAGTACCATGTTGTTTTGGTTACTGTAGCCTTGTAGTGTAGTTTGAAGTCAGGTAGCATGATGCCTCCAGCTTTGTTCATTTTGCTTAGAATTGTCTTGGCTATACCAGCTCTTTCTTGGTTCCGTATGATATTTAAAGTTTTTTTCTAATTCTGTGAGCAAAGTCAATGGTAGTTTGATGGGGATGGCATTGAATCTATAAATTACTTTGGGCAATATGGCCATTTTTACAATATGGATTCTTCCTATCCATGAATATGGACTGTTTTTCCATTTGTTTGTGTCCTCTCTTATTTCCTTGAGCAGTGGTTTGTAGTTCTCCTTGAATAGGTCCTTCACATCTCTTTTAAGTTGTATTCCTAGGTATTTTATTCTCTTTGTAGCAATTGTGAATGGGAGTTCACTCATGACTTGGCTCCCTGTTTGTCTATTATTGGTGTTTAGGAATGCTTATGATTTTTGCACATTAATTTTGTATTCTGAGACTTTGCTGAAGTTGCTTATTAGCTTAAGGAGATTTAGGACTGAAATGATGGGGTTTTCTAAATATACAATCATGTCATCTGAAAACAGAGACAATCTGACTTCCTCTTTTCCTATGTGAATACCCTTTATTTCGTTCTCTTGCCTGATTGCCCTGGCCAGAACTTCCAGTAGTATGTTGAATAAGAGTGGTGAGAGGACATCCTTGTCTTGTGCTGGTTTTCAAAGGGAATGCCTTCAGCTTTTGTCCATTCAGTATGATATTGTCTGTGGGTTTGTCATAAATAACTCTTATTATTTTGAGATATGTTTTGTCAATACCTAGTTTACTGAGAGTTTTATCATGAAGGGGTGTTGAATTTTATCGAAGGCCTTTTCTGCATCTATTGAGATAATCATGTGGCTTTTGTCATTGGTTCTGTTTATGTAATGGATTACATTTATTGATTTGCATATGTTGAACTAGCCTTGCATCCCAGGGATAAAGCCGACTTGATCATGGTGAATAAGCTTTTTGATGTGCTGCTGGATTCAGTTTGCAGTATTTTATTGAGGATTACTTCATCGATGTTCATCAGGTATACCGGCCTGAAATTTTCCTTTTTTGTTGTGTCTCTGCCAGGTTTTGGTATCAGGACGATGCTGGCCTCATAAAATAAGTTAGGGAGGAGTTGCTCTTTTTCTATTGTTTGGAATAGTTTTAGAAGGAATGGTACCAGCTCCTCTTTGTACCTCTGGCAGAATTTGGCTATGAATCCGTCTGGTCCTGGGCCTTTTTTGGTTGGTAGGCTATTAATCACTGCCTAAATTTCAGAACTTGTTATTGGTCTATTCGGGGATTTGACTTCTTCCTGGTTTAGTCTTGGGAGGGTGTATGTGTCCAGGAATTTATACATTTCTTCTAGATTTTCTAGTTTATTTGCATAGGGGTGTTTATAGTATTCTCTGATGTTAGTTTGTATTTCTGTGGGATCAATGGTGATCTTCCCTTTATCATTTTTTATTGTGTCTATTTGATTGTTCCTCTTTTTGTCTTTGTTAGTCTGGCTAGAGGTCTATCTATTTTCTTAATCTTCAAAAAACTAACTCCTGGATTTGTTGATTTTTTGAAGGGTTTTTCATATCACTATCTCCTTCAGTTCTGCTCTGATCTTAGTTATTTATTGTCTTCTGCTAGATTTTAAATTGGTTTGCTCTTGCTTCTCTAGTTCTTTTAATTGTGAGGTTAGGGTGTCAATTTTAGATCTTTCCCACTTTCTCCTGTGGGCATTTAGTGCTATAAATTTCCATCTAAACTCTGCTTTAGCTGTGTTCCAGAGATTCTGGTACATTCTGTCTTTGTTCTCATTGGTTTCAAAGAAATTATTTATTTCTGCCTTAATTTTGTTATTTACCCAGTAGTCATTCAGGAGCACGTTGTTCAGTTTCCATGTCGTTGTGCGGTTTTGAGTGAGTTTCTTTATCCTGAGTTCTAATTTGATTGCACTGTGGTCTGAGAGAGTGTTTGTTATGATTTCTGTTCCTTTGCATTTGCTGAGGAGTGTTTTACTTCCAATTATGTGGTCAATTTTAGAATAAGTGCTATGTGGTGCTGAGAAGAATGTATATTCTGTTGCTTTGGGGTGGAGAGTTCTATAGATGTCTATTAGGTCCACTTGGTTCAGAGCTGAATTCAAGTCCTGGATATCCTTGCTATTTTCTGTCTTGTTGATCTGTCTGATATTGACAGTGGGGTGTTAAAGTCTTCTACTATTATTGTGTGGGAGTCTAGGTCTCTTTATAGATCTCTAAGAACTTGCTTTATGAATCTGGGTACTCCTGTATTCGGTGTCTATATATTTAGGATAGTTAGCTCTTCTTGTTGCATTGATCCCTTTACCATTATATAATGCCCTTTTTTTAGTCTTTTTTGATCTTTGTTGGTTTAAAGTCTGTTTCATTAGAGATTAGGATAGCAACCCCTGCCTTTTTTTTCTTTTTGCTTTCCATTTGCTTGGTAAATATTCCTCCCTCTCTTTATTTTGAGCCTATATTTGTCTTTGCATGTGAGATGGGTCTCCTGAATACAGCACACTGATGGGCTTGACTCTGTATCAAATTTGCAAAACTGTGTCTTTTAATTGGAGCATTCTGCCCATTTACATTTAAGGTTAATATTGTCATGTGTGAATTTGATCCTGTCATTATGATGCTAGCTCGTTATTTTGCCCATTAGTTGATGCAGTTTCTTTATAGTGTCGATGGTTTTTACAATTTGGTAGGTTTCTACAGTGGCCGGTACTGGTTTTTCCCTTCCATGTTTAGTGCTTTTTTCAGGAGCTATTGTGAGGCAGGCCTGGTGGTGATAAAATCTCTCAGCATTTGCTTGTGTGTAAATACTTTTATTTCTCCTTCGCTTATGAAGCTTAGTTTGGCTGGATATGCTATTCTGGGTTAAAAATCTTTTCTTTAAGAATGTTGACTATTGGTCCCCACTCTCTTCTGGCTTGTAGGGTTTCTGCCAAGAGATTCGCTGTTAGTCTGATGGACTTCCCTTTGTGTGTAACCCGACCTTTCTCTCTGGCTGCCCTTAACATTTTTTCCTTTATTTCAACCTTGGTGAATCTGATGATTTTGTGTCTTGGGGTGCTCTTTCGATGCATATCTTTGTGGTGTTCTCTGTATTTCCTGAATTTGAATGTTGGCCTGTCTTGCTAGGTTGGGGAAGTTCTCCTGGATCCTGAAGAGTGCTTTCCAACTTGGTTCCATTCTCCCTGTCACTTTCAGGTACACCAATCAAACACAGGTTTGGTCTTTTCACATAGTCCCATATTTCTTGGAGGCTTTGTTCATTGCTTTTCATTCTTTTTTCTCTAATCTTGTCTTCACACTTTATTTCATTAAGTTGATCTTCAATCTTTGATATCCTTTCTTCTGCTTGATTGATTCAGGTGTTGATACTTGTGTATGCTTCACGAAGTTCTCGTGCTGTGTTTTTCAGCTCCATCAGGTCATTTGTGTTCGTCTCTAAATGGGTTATTCTAGTGAGCTATTCCTCTAACCTTTTTTCAAGGTTCTTAGCTTCCTTGCATTGGGTTAGAGCATGCTCCTTTAGCTCAGTGCTGTTTGTTATTACCCACCTTCTGAGCCTACTTCTGTCAATTCATCAAACTCATTCTCCATCCAGTTTTTTCCACTTGCTGGCGAAGAGTTGTGATCCTTTGGAGGAAAAGAGGTGTCCTGGTTTTTGGAATTTTCAGCCTTTTTGTGCTGGTTTTTCCTCATCTTCATGGATTCATCTGTCTTTGTTCTTTGATGTTGGTGACCTTCGGCTGGGGTTTTCGTGTGGACATCTTTTTTGGTGATGTTGATGCTATTCCTTTCTGTTTGTTAGTTTTCCTTCTAACAGTCAGGCCCCTCTGCTGCAGGTCTGCTGGAGTTTACCATTCCAGACCCTGTTTGCCTGGGTATCTCTAGCAGAGGCTGCAAAACAGCCTAGATTGCTGCCTGTTCCTTCCTTCGGAAGCTTCCTCCCAGAGGGTCACCTGCTGGATGCCAGCCAGAGCTCTCCTGTACGAGATGTCTGTCGATCCTTGCTGGGAGGTATCTCCCAGTCAGGAGGTACGGGAATCAGGGACCCACTTGAGGAGGCAGTCTGTCCCTTAGCAGAGCTTGAGTGCTGTGCTGGGAGATCTGCTGCTCTCTTTGGAACTGGCAGGCAGAAACGTTTAAGTCTGCTGAGGCTGCGCCCATAGCTGCCCCTTCCCCTAGGTGCTCTCTCCCAAGGAGATGGAAGTTTTATCTATTAGCCTCTGACTGGGGCTGCTGCCTTTCTTTCAGATGGCCTGCTCAGAGAGGAGAAATCTAGAGAGTAAGACATCAGTTTTCCAGTACATAATTCAAGGCTGCCATGTCCCTCACCTGGATCAATAGATTAGCTTCCTGCATCCTTTTGACCCTTTTCTAATTTCTTATCTGTACTGTAGCAAGGCTGGCATTTTGAATTTCAAGCCTCATCATATCATTATTCTTTAAAAATATTCAATGGTTTGTCATTTTATTGAGTAAAGTTCAAAAATTATTGTTCCAGAGAATCTAAGGTAAAGTTTTAATTTCTGGACCCTAATTTCTACACCCTCATTTCACATCTGGCTTCTCTTCATTTAGCTACACAGGTCTTTTGTCATCTCCTTGGTCCAATCATATGCCTTCTGGCCATATCATCTGTTCTCTTTACTTGCCCCTCTCTCTCCCACCCCTCATTCTCAAGACACTATTCTCTTTCAGAGAATTTACCATAATTGGGATTTACTCATATAATCCTTTGATTATTGTCTGTGTCCACCTGTCAGATCAGAAATGTGAAGAAGTCTTAAAGGGCTTGTGTTTCTCTTTTCCTTCACTATTGCATCTCTGTTGTATCAAAGTGCTGGCACATAACAGAAGCTCAACAAATGAAGGCATTGTCGCAACTAATGCTTCATATCAACACTACCTCAGAAGTATTTTAATTCCTCAATTTCCATGTGCAGCCAGAGAGGTTGATTTGATTCATCAACATACCCAAGACTGTACAGCTAGTAGAAGGAAGAACTTGGAACTGAAAGCAGGTCATGCTGTTTTTACTCCACACTACATTTTAGACCTCCCTGTTTCTTAAGCTTGGGGGTGGATAATAGGAACCATGTGACTCTCCTACTCCACCCCCTCCTTTTTTTGTTATTAAATTGTACTGGAAATTTGGGCTTTCAGTGATTGCATTTTTTTCTGAACATGCATTTTTTTTTTTTTTTTAGAAAAATGAACTGACTAGTTTTTTAGAATGAAATGTGATTAAGAAAAAATAATCTCTGATGGACCCATAACCAGGAACTCTGGATATTTTTGATTAAGTGGAAGAAAAATATAGACTTTGGCAATTGAGACAATCTTCATTAATAAATAAAAGGATTGTTCCAGATATGCTACAAAATAAATACATTGAGAAGATGTGAAAAGCAAAATGGTTTAATACACAGACAAAATTTTAGTGTCTTTATTGGTAATAATCAGAATAAGTTGTTTGATTATACCATTTTAATTTAGCTGGACCACAGAAAATGTTGGTATTTGGCCATTTGGGGCCATGAAACAACATTTTCTTTATTTCCCATCAGCCCATTGAAAAGAGGCTGACTTTGGTTGAATTTGCTGACAAGTGTGTTGGTTCTTCTTTCTTCCCCATTTCTATATGTTTATCCATCTTCCATGTGGAAGCTGTGGACTAGTTGGAGGTAATCTGCTACTTGATCAAAAAGGATAAAGAAGTTCATGAAACTTCAATGACCTGTGTACTTATAACTCTCTTTTAGAGAAAATGGCCTGAAGCAGCATCTTCTTGCAAACTTTTATATGACATTTACTCACATTGAGTGAAAACAATGGGTTCAATGGATTGGACCAGAAATCAGGAGGTAAAGTGTACTAGTGAGAAGCAGATGAGAAATAATGCGAATTAAGAGAGATGATCTCTGTTTCTGATTTTTCAGTTCCCAATATATTTATAAGAGGTCTGGGTGTATTTTATTTTTCACTTGTGAATATCTATGAAGTTGTCCTTTATAGTCTTCCAGTAAAAATATTTTTATTTGCCCTCATTTGGGAAAACTTTTTTCATCACTGAATAAACCCTGACCAGCACAATAATTAAATGGGGGTAATGTCATGTATATAATATAAACTCTAAAGATAACGAAATACATCTACTTAAAAAGAAAAATGTTCTTTCTCTTGTGAAACCTAGGTTTCAGAATGGAAGTATATTTTATATTGGCCAATTGGACTGGCTGTGAAAGACCAGCAACCAAGCAAAAGTAGATGTTGCTTTAATGAGGTATAAACTATATCTTGTTAAATAGGTCTTATCTTAGACAAGTAGTATAAATGTGTACCCAAACATCATTCATTTGCAATACAGAGGCATTTAGAAGTCATTCACATGGATTTTTCCTTTTATTTTTGGAAAAGATTAAGCTTCTGCTGTGTATGGACCTGTGGCTACATTGTGAAATTTAGTTATGAAGCTATTAAATCAATTAGTCTAGACCTCAAATCTTATTTCCTATGAAAAGCCTCAGATTTGTAGCTGTATGAACAAATTTTTTTTTTTGTTTGTTTGTTTGTTTTGTTTTTTTTTTTTTTGCACTAGAACGGAGAGAACACACTGGAGATCACAAATGCATTTATTCTTTTTCACCAACTGTTTCATTGGCCTTAAAAAATACTGGGCTAAACTTAAGTGGTAAAGATCTGAAATAAAAAGATTAATCTTTACGTCTGAACAGCAATTTTTCATAGGTCTGTAATATCTTGCATTTCCTTATCTATGGATAAGGAGATCTGGAATTGATCTACATTTTCTTTAGTAATGTTTTCTCTGTTTATTAAGAACAGATATCTTCATCTCCTTCATGCATTATCCTTTCTAACAGATGTCAGTAGGATCCAGAGCCATTTTGGAACTTTACCAAGGATTAAGGATGAGCACAGATCACATCAAGAGTCTGTAAGAAGATAGTATTTCTGATTTAGACCCATAAGGACAGTATCTTATAATTGTGAGCAAAAATTGCATTTGAAGGATTATGTTTCTTTTTCCTGACAAGTAAGATGTTGCATACTATGGAATGTAAATTTTTATGGTGATTGGAGAGGAACTGAGCTCCATTCTAGCTCAGTTCCTTTCTAGCTCAGTCCCTTTCCAATCACCATAAAAATGGAAGCACCAACCTTCAACAAAATATGCTGAGCTTGAGATTTTGCATAGTCTCTCATTTATTCCTTCTAGAATCAGTAAAGTGCATTAGGATTTGGAAGACTCCATTTGTTCTATTCGCTCTCCACTGCATTATGACTTCATTAGGGCACTGGTAACAAATGTATATACCTTTTAAATACCTATGATGGCTAGGTGACTACATGTTGGGCAAAATGGGATAAGACAATATCATTTTAACATGCTTCAAGTACTATGTCAAGGCCTTACTATGTACTATTTCATTTTAATCCTAAAAAAGCCACTCAAAAGAAGGTATGATTGGGTATATTTTATAGATACAGAGGCTAGAGTTCAGAGACATGAATCTGCCTGGCCTCCTCTGCACATACACAATTATTAGGTTAAGTGGATGTTTCAGGAGTCAAATCCGAGTTCATTTTGTTCCAAATCTGCTTCTCTTAATTAATATACTCTACTACTTCCAGATACCATTATTTACCTTTAAGAGACTGAAATTCTAATGATACCGGTAAACCTGTTAGTAATCAACCAAGCAGGTTATGATGAAAGATAGTATAGACTCTAAGAGGCTATAGAGAAGGCAACTAAGCTGGGTTGACAGGATGAGACATGGCATTCTGGAGAAGGTAACTGGTGAGGGAGTAACAGGCAACCCACCACGGTGATGGAGGGAAGCCATATTTCAGGCACTGGGCAGGGAGTGTGCACATGCTAGAAACAACACATCATTTTTGTAAAGTTGGGACCCAGAATGAAAATAGGGGAGTGATTGAGGATGAGAGTAAAGCGTAGGAGCCTTGTGTGACATCATTTATAGCACCCTTAACAGATTGGATTTTTCTCTAAATTAGTGGGAAGATGTTGATGATTTTATGAATAAGAGTAATATGATTAAATCTGAATTTTAGAAATATCACTTTGGAGGCTATGTGCAGATCATATTTGGAAGTGACCAAGACTGGAGGCAGGGACACCAGAGTTTTCTGTTAAAAACTGGTCCATGCAAGAAAAGACGACTCCTGAAGTGAGACAGTGATCATTAGGATGAAGAGGAAGAGAAGAATTGAGGAATACTTGGAAACAGAATTTTCTGAATTTACTGGTTGAATTGAATGTGAAGAGGAGATGAATAAAGAAGAAAACATCCTTAAAGATGATTACTAATTTTCTGTCTTGACTGAGTGTTTGATCAAACGAGTGGCTATACAGGAGGAACAGTTTATTGTAAAAATGATGGGGTACCTCTACAGGACACCCAGAGAGGGAGGTTTAGAATTGTATATATGGATCTGGAGTTCTGCAGAGAGGTCCAAGCTAAAGATATGCTTCTGGAACTCATCAGCATAGAGGTGGTAGTTCAAGTCAGTAGAGAGGAAGAGACCTTTAGGGACAGTGTGAAGAAAGAGAAAGGAGAGGATGAGTAGAGAAGCTCCAACATTTAGAGGGTGGGTGGGGGAAAAGGAGCCTGTGAAAAGTATAGAATAGAATAAACCATGTAGATAGAAAGGAATCCAGGAATGACTACAGTTAATAAAACAAAGGGAGGTGAGAACGACCAGAAGGGATGAGGAGCAGCTTCACATTTGACAGAGAAGTGAAAAAGTCTGAAAATAATCTTTTGGATTTAGCAACAGAATGATGATTGAGTTAACATTTCTCTTCAGTTTAATAACTTTTGTTCCTCAAGCTCCTGATAGGGATAGGGCTTAGTGTGGTTAGGGTTGGCTCAGGAGAGAGGTGTAAATTCAGGGTTTATACACCACTGCAATATTCACAAAAGAGGTGTTATGGTAGAATAGAGTTTTTTTCTCCTTGAAATAAAATTATAAAAATAAACCCTATTTAATGTCTTTCTCTATTTGTGTACCCCACCCAAGGAAATCAAGGGATTTCTCCATTAGAAGGAATTGCCATAGGAGTAAGAATTTACTCCTTTCCACTTTCAGAGCCCCCTCTGAGCATAAACTATACAGCAAACATTGGATGAATAATGTGTATTTTCAGTATCAGATGCTGTGGGTGTTCAAATTATGTGTTTGTATATTAGCTTTAAGAACATAACTTCTACCACTCAGACCAAGTTAGAATTGTGTTCTTACACCTTGTGACACTGAGCAATAAATCAGAAACAGAAATTTTCAGTGCATGAGCTTGAGTCAGATAGGTCTGTGTTTGGACATCACCTCACACTTTCTAGGGGATCATGGGAAATCAATTTATTTTAGTTCCAATTTCTCTGTAGGTGAAGTGGGAATGTTGATATCTACCTTGTAAGGTTTTCATAAGTATTTAAGGAGATAATGTACATTCAGCCTTTAAACAGTTCTCTGCAAATAATCACTGCTCAATAAATGTTAACCAGTATTATTTTTATTCTAATGTTTAAAGTCAACCTTTCTTCTCTGCTTTGGGACACATCCTTGATTGCTGCTTTTCAGACATTGCTCCCACACCTTGCCACACTCCACTCTTCTTAGGGTCCTCAGTCTTTCCTTTTTAAATTCTTTCTTGTTACCAGTCATGCCCAGGGATCACTTGCCTTAAACAAATCAACGTTTTTCTTTGGATATTGACGCCTATTTAATAAACTTAGAGTTTATTTTTTCTTTTCATGATCAACTCTTACAATGAGTAGTCTACACTTGCTCTCAGTTTTTTCATTTCGTTTTATTTGTAAACTTTGAAATTAAATCTTAGCCTACTGGAACATAGACTCCTGAAATGGCTCATTGGTGACATATTGCTAGTGAAAATAAATGGCCTTTTAAAATCTTCCACCTCTTGGGTCATTCAGCTGCATGTGATTTTCTTGAGAACCTCGTCTTTGAAAAACTTCCTACTCTTCTGTTATGTGTCACCACAACATCCTCAATCTTTTCTTCATGAGTCCCACTTTTCCCTCCCACATCGCAGTCATTGGAGTTTCTCAAGGATTAGTCCTTAGCTTTCTCTTCTCCTTTTCACACCAGTCCCTTCACAGAGTTTTATTGACTTAGAGTTTTTACCATGCTCTTGATGATGAAAAGCGTCACATCTACATCTGTGTTCTGACCTTTTAACTCATACTCAACCTCTGTATCTCCAAATATGGGACCCCTAGAATTCCTGTCATTGTCTCATTGTCTTCAGTAGATAAGCTTGACTTTCACCCTTTTTTTGAGCTTGACTATTTTTCAGTCAACAAAGACTTCTACCCTTTAAAGAAATTATTTTTAGGCGGTACCATTCAGATTAGAATCTGCCTTAAACTCCGTGAAAACCCTATCATCCCTAGCTTCTATGTGCTTTGAGGTCAGCACCCACATTTATATTTCTTGTGTGAAACTCAAGTACTTCACAATTAACTACTGTGTCCACTTTGAAAAAATGTCAGTGTTGTACATGGAAAACAAAAGATAGGTAAACATCAGATTAGAAATACTATTATACCCTAGAGTGGTCTAATACTTATTTGGGAATTTGTATTGTCAGGCTAAAGTTTGTTTAATAATATTAATAGACATAATTAGAAGTGAGATTTAAGTGATTAAATATTGAGGATCATATAAAACAGACATACTAAACAAATGTTTTTTTCTTTTTTTTGTTAATTACTTGGCATTTGAACTTAATATAATTTAATATGTTTCTCCATAACTCTGGTTAAGAAATGAATAGGAAATTTTCAATGGAAGTATTAAACGGGATATTTAGCAAACACTTTATGAGCCACAATTTGAAGAATGTTGTTATTTCTCAATATAATTACTTTCATTAAAATCCAGTAAATTTGATTTGTGCAGTTAACTAGAAAAAAGTGCTTGGGTAGTAAATTCTGTGTTGAAGAAATATTTTGCTTTGTGTGGTATTGAGCAAAGCTTTCTTAAACTTTCATGTTTTTCATTTGAAAATATTCAGGCTAAATCTCAAACAAATGGTAGATTCAGTAAAGTCAAACAAAACACTTTTTGGAACAGATCCACACAAAAAGGAAGCAATTTTTCATAGATTTGAACAAAATGACCAAATTTCCCTTATTCCTACTTAGTGTACAGCTCAATCACAGTACGTAGACTTGTTTTGTGTATTTTCTGGTTAAGAAATGACTTAAATTCTGTTATGGATAGGGATACTTAGTAGGCCTCTTCCGGTGGTCAAATAATAATTTTGATACTATTTGGGGCTATATGTTAGTATACTGAAAGTCCAGTTTGAATTATTTTCAACAGCTGAGTCACCGCAGTGATTTTGCAAATGACTTTTATTTTTTTGCTTTGATTTCTCTATCACAATTCAAAGAAGGATTTTGATTAGACACTATACTAAACTATTTAATAATGAGAAAAATTTGAAGTCATTAACAAGAGAAAAGTGGAAAGCTAATAAAGTTTAGCAAAAATTTTGCCGAGAGAGATGAGGGCCAGATGTGGCTGAGTTACAGCTGAGAGAAGTCAACAGCATCAATGTTTTATCCCAGTCTATCCAAAAGAAATGTGTCTCCAAGATGCCATATTTCTGCCTCCAAGTATCTGTTTTATTTGATGTGTTGCTACTGTGCTTTCATTTCTTCACTCCTTTATTCTATCAAAAATATGTGTATTACAATTTGCAATTGTAAATGTTTGGAACCAGCCCGAATGATATACCGTGGAATACTACTCAGCAATGAAAAGGAATGAAATAATGGCATTTGCAGCAGCCTGGATGGAACTGGAGACTATTATTCTAACTAAAGTAACTCAGGAATGGAAGACCAAACATCATTGTTTTCACTCATATGTGGGAGCTAAACTATGAGGATGCAAAGGCATGAGAATGATACATTGGACTTTGGGGACTGAGGGGAGAAGGTAGGAGATGGCAAGGGATAAATGACTACATGTTGGGTACGATGTATCCTGCTTGGGTGATGGGTGCACCAAAATGTTAGAAATCACCACTAAAGAACTTATTCAAGTAACCAAACACCCTATGTTCCCCAAAAACCTATTTAAATAAAAAATTGACAAATTAAAAAAAATAAAATGAATTAATCATAAAAAACCCAAAAACCAAAAACAAAAATATGTGTATTAAATACCAAATATGTGACCAGGTACCAATGATTGGCATTGCCTCTAAAGCATGTGAAGTTACAGCCTTGACTCTTGCTAAGTTCTTCTCATTCATCTTTTACCCACGCCTTATTCCCAGATGAGAGTCACTTGCAAGAATCACAAGATGCTGAATGTGGGTTTTACACTTTGGGGATTGTGGGATTCGTGGAAGTTACAGTTGGGAAAATACGTATCTGGCTTTTGAACCCATCATATTTCCTCTGTTGTCTCTATACTAGAAACACCAAGGAATTCAGTAAAAAGGGGGAAAACTTGGAAAGGCTGAAGCCTATTTTAAATAGATCAAGTCCTCCTAGAGTGGGGGAAGATGGCCACTGTGAATTACAAGACTAGGCTAATGATGCTGTGATATACATTTAGGTAGTAGTTGAGATGTAGAAGGTGGGAGACCCAAAAGAAAGTTAGCATAACTCTGTTTTATTATTATTTTTCCTACTGTAATGAATCACCTAAGCTTCCTCTTTCAATTCATGGGGTAATCTCTAAATAACTACAGAAGTGGGCTTGTAGACAGGTTCATTCTTTTCAAGATATTTTTATTCCAGCTGTGCATTTTTTGATATTCTGACTCCCTACTCTCTCTCATTGTCCTTTATATTTACACTCTGCATATTTTAAAAGGTGATTCCTTTTCCTTGTAAATAATTAGAAATCATAGAAGTTTCTACATAAGCACAAAATAAACAATGCAATGGTGTCCCTTTTATAGTTAGAGTTATAAGATTGTAGAGAAAAATGATTGGAAATAGGTTGATTCTGTGAAGCTAGGAATAGAAAGAATAGAAGGGAAGAGGATTTGCATGGCACTTTTGTTTGATATCTAAAATCCAAGTTATTTTCATAAGGGCTTGTCAGTCCTAAAGAACATTCTCTATCTAGAGAGGTCACTATTGCAGAAGAGATAACCTCCTAGGGTGCATCCCCAGGGATTCCAGCTTCTTCAGGCTTCTCTGATCCAGTGTAAGTTACACAACTTACAATCAGTGGGGAATTTCCTTATTTGAAGTCTTGTCACTTCAGTGGCTTTCTAAATAGAAATGAGAAAACCCAGAAGGGTTTTGAAAAAAATTTTTTAGTTCTTCCTGGCAATTGCATGTATATTTTTTTCTGTATGTTATTTGGATGTGAGGAGCTGTCATTATCTTAGGAATGAATATGAAACAGTCTCTGGGAAATGGAATTTGATTTTGATTCAACAACAGGAAAATTCTACTATTTTTCTCCAGTAGCTCCACAATAAAAGGTATGTTCAATATCATTGAGAAGAAAGTCTACAAATGTTGCTTTTTCTTACAAATATTCTTTGGGATAAGTATAGTGAAGGCAAAATGTGAGTAATTAAGGGTATAAAAGTGACATGTGGTTTGGTTTTCTTGATATTAAAAAAATGTATACTGTGGATAGTCATCTAGAAGTTTACTTCAAATTTCCACTGCCTTTCTTACGTAGAAACAGATATAATATTCCTTTTCTAAAAAGTGAAAAAGAGAAGTGACAAAGAACAAATGTTTCACGGTTCATTGATTATAGGACCGAAAATAAGAAGACTGCATGTGTGGTATGTGTGTATGTAAAAGTGAACAAGAGAAAGAGACAGAGAAAGAGGTGTTTGAGGCAGAATGGAGAGTTTTTGGTAAATAAAAAAGGGCTCATCTATACTTAAAACATAAAAGCTTAAAATAGTGCAAAGTAGAAAAGAATGGCTATAAGGGAATACTAAGAAGAGAGAAATTGGTGAGATAGGATAAATAGGATATTTTCCATAACAATTTTAAAATGTCATAACTATATTTTTATTTCCTAAGCTCAAAGCTCTGTGATTATATATAACTGACATGACTAGGTTCTGATCACGACTTTGAACTACAGCAATTTATTATTTAGATTTGATTTATCTAGCTACCAAGTTGCTCACATTGTTGATAAAAAGGATTTAGTAAAATTAATGTACTTATTTATAATAATATTAGATCAATGAATCAGACTAGAATAATTCTCTAAAATGGTTTAAAGTCATTTAAATTAAATCTATTCAAACGTCTTTATTCCAGTGGTACTTTTCTCAATATTGGATCTCTTTTCCCTTTTTCTTTATCATTTTAATTTAAATAATCAAAAATAGAGTGCGTAAAGGAACTGTGTCAAAATACTGGTAAATTTGAAACTATTCTACTTATATCAGAAGTTTTATTAATACATTTGTGTTCAAATAGAAAAATCAATTTCCCTGGATAAATCTTTCTTTGGTTTATAAATTGTTAACTATTAGACCTCATTTCTGATGCTCATAGATATATAACATGTTAGCAAACTCAGACATCTCTTTTCTTCGTTCCTTGTTCAGTTAGCTGTAGAAGACAAAAAGAATCTTTCATGCTCACTGATTGGTGTCCTTCATTTTAGCATATTTATAGACCTAGCATATGTGTTGAAGCTTCAAAATGTTTTCCAATGTAATATAAATAGCAAATTTAATTTTGAACCTATTGATATTTGGAATAAATATGTAGTACAATGTTTGACCCATAGTAGATAATCAATTAATTTTGTGGAAAGGATGAAATCTTCAAGTCGACTATTCTAGAAAAATCGGCTAGCTGGAATTTGCTCCATGAAAATAGAATGCTTTCCTGAACTTATATAGTATTTTGCAATTTCCTGCTGTAATTCAGAACTAAACCAAGACCTCTTAACTGTAGATGTGTCTGAACCAATCTATCACCAATTCAACAAAAATGCTTTAAAAATAGTCCAAGAATTATTCCTTTGGATAAGTAACTGATATACTAGTTTATATTTAAATGACAAAATAATTCAGACATATGAATTGAATGCTACCAAAGTATACAAAATTATAAGTGAAAATGAAATACCTAACCTTAAGGCACATGGCTGTTGCTGAATTGGGAATGTAGACAAGCTACTGTTGCCGTCGACAGTACTTGCCAAGGTCAGGTTCAATTAACGCCCAATGCCATGAACAGCGCATCAAAACCACCCACCTTCACAAAAAACACTTGTGGGCACCAGGAACCATGGGCACATATTCAAGAAGAGGCTAATAACTTAGAGAGAAGCAAAGAGACTCTCATATTTCCCCTTATTTCCATATTGTTTGTGATGAATAAAGCCTTAATATCATACATATCCAAATAATTCTAATAAACTACTCAAAACGTACTTTTTAGATTATGAAAACACATGTAAAATGATTTTTTTTTTCTGGAACATCAATTCCCTATGGTTTAAGGGAAGATAAATATTAAGTGTCTTAGAGATACATTATGAAACCTCCTGGGTTTCATGTTTGCCCCAGTCGCTGAATCTGTCTTTTCTGATAAGAAATGCTCCTAATATTCTTGTAGGTTATAGAATTTAAAGAGATTATAAAAATCACTCCTTCCTTCATTCTTTAAATCACTTACCAAATATGGAGAGTCTCTTAAGTTTATAGTGGGAGTAGAGAAATAAGAAAGACAGAAATAGCCTGTCTTCATGGGATGAAACATGAAAAAATTATTACACTTAAAAACTATGAAGAAAAAGCTATCATCAGTTCCAAAAGTTGAAAGGGACATTTCAGTTAGACAGGAGGAATAAGTTCAAGAGACCTATTGTATATCATGACTATAGTTTATAGCAATATACTGTATACTTGAAAATTACTGAGTATGAGGTAATACATGTGTTAATTTGTTTGATTTAGCCATTCCACCATGTATACATAAAATTAAACCATGTTGTACACCATAAATATATAAAATTTTTATTTGTCGATTCAAAAGCAATTGGAAGAAACAAACGAGAAAAACAGACGCACACAGCATGGTGGTTTGCTTTTTACTGTGGTCTTTTTCATGTTCTTCTATGCACCTGTAATGCCACCTTCAGGCATTCATGTTCCACTTTCTAGGCTGGGCTCAGGGAGCCATCTCTGCCTTTTTCTAGTGCCTTGTGCCTGTGTATGTACCTCTCTCATTGTCCTCACTATGCTATTAAAATCGATCTCTTTATAAGTCTGTTTCTATCAGTGGATTACACACTTCTTGAGGATGGTGACAGATATTATCTTTCAACCCTAGTCATAGTGATGCAATTGAAAAGTGGATGAGTTGATTTGCTGAAGGTTGAATTCTTGGCAGGAGGCATAATGAAGAAGAAAACTTCACTTCTCTGGAGACAGGAAGTCTGAATTCAACTCTGTGGCTACCACTTACAAGTTCATAGGAACTGAAAACAAGGACACCAAGTGAGCTTGTGTAGCCACTTTCAACGCTGAGCTGTGGCAGATGCTTTTGGTACTTTGCATCTCTTCCTCTTGGCCCCTCTCTGATTTCAGCCACTGTGACAGTGGACAATCCCTCAGAGTTCAGAGACTCTTCTCTTGCTGGTAGCTATCTTCTGTTTTCCTGGGATTTGGCTCAGGAAAGAAGACACTGGAAGAGGCAGGGATTTTTGTCCTGGGGCAATCATTAACCAAGGACAATGGGAAGCTGTTGGATAAATTTTTCAGCCTCTTGTCTTTGGCTAGAAGTGGGAGAGGTGGAAGGGGATGACTCTGCAGGGCATTTGGTTTGCTTTTCAGAAGGCCTGACAGAAACAAACCCACATTTTAACACAGCCGTATGTTTCCTTTCCTTCTTCTCATTCTTCTAGTCATTTATTTCAGCTTCCTGGTGTCTTCTTCCAAATAAACCACCTGCCCCCCAAATCCAAGTCCTTCTTTTAGGCTCTGCTATCGGGAAGACTCAAACCAAGACACCGGCCTAAGCTGCAGGGTTCTTAAGTGGTAACCTAATAAGGCCAGTACTTTTCTGTTTTGTTTCCACATAACACACAACATGATCTTCCTCCCAGCCTGTGCATGCATTTTCTCATTGATGGTTAGTTCCGGCCAAGGACAACTTGACTTTTTTTTTTCTTTTTAATTGTCATTGTCATATCTTCTCTCTATTTACTAGGCAAGATTTATGTAATTTTTGTATTTGTCTCATTTGTTGACAGGGAACCCTGAACAGAACACATGCACAAACTCATGCCATACCCTAAGGGACAAGGTGCCCCACATCTACTTGGAAATCTTCGGGACGCTCAATGGTAAATACTATAAGTTGCAAGATTTCAAAAATATTCAGGAAGAAGAAATTTGTGAGCCAGGTAGCTCCAAGTCATTCAGCCTTCTGAGGTCATGCTGTCCTTTCAAATACAAATTCAATAAATGAGCCCTTCCTCCACAAATTCAATAAGTGATGCAGTTGACTAATACCCTTTCTCGTATTTCCCTGAGGAAATGAGTGAAAAGAAGTGAGTACAAGATGCTCTTGGCTTATATGTTCTCCCATTTGACAAACTTCGTAGTAGCCATTTCCTATTTCACTTTCTTTAGCTCTGGAGCTGTTATCCTCCTGGTACCTGTCTCCTGCCTATACCAATTCATTCCAAGCCAGAAAGGAGTACCTTTCCTTCAAAACCTTCTGTATAATCAACCCAGGGCTGTTACAGAAAACTTACTTTACCTGAAGTCTTGGTCATACAGCACAAGTAAGGAAACGACCTCAAATAGAATAAGTGAATCACCTTTCCTAAGTTCATCAGCCATTTCTGCAATAGGAGACTCACATTTTTTATGCTTTTTATTTTTTTTTTTGGCTCCTGGCCTGCTACTATTTTTGTGGGTATGCTCTCTCATGCCACAGTCTTTTTTTCCCTTTTCTTCAAGTCCTTAAATTCACCTCCCACCCATTTCAGACAAAACCTTTTTACAACACACATTATTACTGCATGTGGAACTTACTGATCATTTGTTAAATGGAACAATTTAGCTATTTAACTTCCTTTGTGTCAACCTTCTCATTCCAGACTCTGCCCTAGACATTGCCTTTTGTAACAAAGTCCCAATAAAATGTTCTCTCAAACAAACTGCCGGTTTGGCAATGCACATTTAACAATCCAAGAATTGGCAGAAACTTTGAAAATCACAGCTCTTCTTTAGCTGTTTAAAGATAAAATTCTTAGGTGGTCTTGAGGTCGAAGCATTACTCATGACTGCTCTGTCAGGGGCTTTGTTAAAGGAAGCAGGACGGCGGCCAGGTTCTTCACCCCTTCTCAGGATATAAAATCTGCAGGTCAGAGTGGCCCCACCTGCCTCCTTCTCCTCCATAGTCAAACACAGCCTAGACTGCCTGATTTGGGGTGCAGTCCTACTGACAGCTCCCCTTTATGTCTCTGGTGAATTTCTCAGGTTTGCATCATGGTCAAGGACCAGAATAAAAGAAGGTGAACTGGGAAATTTTTAGGGTCAGAAAAGTAGTTTTAAACTCATACACACTTTATCAAAATCTTTTTTTTTTGAGACAGAGTCTCACTCTGTCACCCAGGCTAGAGTGCAGTGGCGCGATCTTGGCTCATTGCAACATCCGCCTCCTGGGTTCAAGTGATTCTCCTGCCTCAGCCCCCTGAGTAGCTGGAATACAGGCATGTGCCACCACACTTGGCTAATTTTTATATTTTTAGTAGAGACGGGGTTTCACCATGTTGGCCAGGCTGATCTCGAACTCCTGACCTCAACTGATCCACCCACCTCAGCCTCCCAAAGTGCTGGGATTACAGGCGTGAGCCATTGAGCCCGGCCAAAATCTGTTTTCTTGAGTTAGGCTTAAGGTGTGGCACTGACTGCTGTTGGACTGCTGCATCATGAGGACTTTTCTAAAATTCAGCAAGCCGGACTCTAGCTTCTGAGGATATGTGGGGTGGGAAATGCAGGGAGCTAGTGTTGCTGAGATCTTCAGATTCTTTCTCTGAATACTTTTTCTAGACCCAATCTCTTTCTCCCTCTTTTCTGGGACTAATCAGTGACACAGATATTAGATATTTTGTGATTGTCCCATAGGTCCCTGAGGCTCTGTTCAGTTTTTTTCCCCAGTCGATTTGCTCTATGTTGTTCAAATTGGAAAAGTTCTAGTCTACAAATTCACTGAGTCTTTTTTCCTCTCCATTCTGCTGTTGAGACTATCCATTAATTTTTTTTAAGGTATAGTATTTTTCAATTCTAAAATTTCCCATTTGGGTCTTCTTTATGTCTTCTATCTCTTCACTGAGACTTTCTGCTTTTCTTTTGTCTCAAACACATTCATAAGTGTTTGTTGAAGCTTTTTTATCATTGCTGTTTTAAAATTACTGTCAGGTATTTCTGGCCTTTGTGTCATTTTGGTGTTGGTGTTTGTTGATTATCTTTTCTCATTTATATTGAGATTTTCCCAGTTCCTAGTATAAGTGATTTTTGATAGAAACCTGGACATTTAGGGTATGATGAGACTCTGGATCTTATTTATCTGGTATAACAGGCTTCTGGTAATGCTTTGGTGGGTGAAAGGGGCACTGTCTCCTTATTTTCAGGTGGGGCTACAAGTATTGAAGTCCCGGTTCCCAAGTCAGCCTCTGTTGACTCCTGAAGAGTCTTATTCTTATTACTGTTGAATGGTCAGGAGACTTCAGGCCTTTCCCTGGCTCTCTGTGACATCACCCTGGCACGGAGAGGCAGGAGTGGCTCCACTGTCACCATGAGACAAGGATGTCCTTTTTTACCACTGAGCTTGTTCTAAGTTTCCTGTAGACCACCTCTGTTGATAAGCTAGTGGGGACTGGAGGAGTGAGGCTGGAAGTCCAGCCTCCCTGCCAACACCTCAGGGATGCAGGTAAGGTCTTCTCATTGCCTGGCATCATAAAAATCTCTGCTTCTGGCCAAGCTTGTAAGCGCGGTGGCTCAAGCTTGTAATCCCAGCACTTTGGGAGGCCGAGACGGGCGGATCACGAGGTCAGGAGATCGAGACCATCCTGGCTAACATGGTGAAACCCCGTCTCTACTAAAAAATACAAAAAAACTAGCCGGGTGAGGTGGAGGGCGCCTGTAGTCCCAGCTGCTAGGTAGGCTGAGGCAGGAGAATGGCGTGAACCCGGGGGGCGGAGCTTGCAATGAAATGAGATCCGGCCACTGCACTCCAGCCTGGGCGACAGAGCGAGACTCCGTCTCAAAAAGAAAAAAAATCTCTGCTTCCCTCTGGGCCTTCTTTGATATCACTCTGGTGGGAGGCTTGGGGTGCCTTATTAGAGTTAGCAAAGGTGGAAGACTAGGTACCCAACTTGGCCTTTGTTTGGGAGCATACAGTTATTTTCTGTGGTGCCTGGCTAGAGTAGAATGCTTATTTTCTAAAAATTTTCTTTCTGGGATGCTCTTTTTTGGATACTAAGAGCAAGCTTTCTTTAGGCTTTTTTTTTTTTTTTTTTTTTTTTTTTTTTGCCTATACCTATTGGTGTTTCTGGATTGCTGACTTGGGGATAGATGAGGTATAGAAAACCCAAAGAAACAGAAGCCCAGAAAACTCACTACTATATCTTTCCTTGGGTCCTGAGGTCTCCAGGCAGCCTCTTCTTTCCACGTTTCAAAGTCTTCTTATGTCTGTTTTTTATACAATGTCCTAGTGTCTTTTTTTTTTTTTTCTTTAACTTGTAGCTGGGAGAAGAGCAGGAGGAATAGGGGAAAATATGTCTACTTCGTTTTCCCAGCAGTGAGAATGTCTGATGTATTTAAAATAGAGAACTTTAAGATAGAGTGGGATTAGAGCCTTTGAAGTGTGCCACTCATCTAACCAGTCTTCAGAGCTGTAGAGGCTCACAGGGCTCTGACCAGACTCTCACTGTCTGGTTACTTGATCTAGGCTACCCCTGAACCACAAAGTGTCTGGCTGTAGAAGGGGTGGTACCTTCTCCTGCCCTGATTTCTACCATATTCCAACCTACACTTCCAGTCTCTCTACCCTTTATTGTTAGATATGTGTCTTTTCACTTTCTGTATGTATTTCCCAGTGTCTTGTCTATCTCTGTACTACATTGAAAAATTGAATAAAAATACTCTGTAGTCTAAAGAATGAGTACCAAAAGGGAGAAAATAATTATAATTATACTATTATTTGGCATGTTCATACCAAATTTAAATTTATTTTTTAGTAATTTCCCCTTTTAAGTGGGCTTTTTTAACTTTTCTAAAAACAGAAAAATAACTTTTCTTAAAAGAAAACGTTTTGATTCTCTTCATAAAAAAATGTGTGTGTGTGTGTTATATTGCTGAATAGTAGAGAAAGACAAAATAATGTTGGAAGTAATACATGCAGAAAAAAAATCTGAGTTCAAATACTGTCTCTGTGCTGTTAGAAAACTATATAATTATTTTTAATTCCAAATGCCACAGTATTCACAATAATTACTGTTTCTTCCCCTGGTACTGAGAATTAAGAAAGACCAGACAGAAAGAAAGTAAAATAGAATGGTTACTAATGCAGAAAGTGTGTTTAACCCCAGAATCCTAAAATCAGTTAAACTAATATTATGGCTTTATGATTTTGTTTAAAAACTAATTTTCCCTTTCTAAAGTGTTTGACAAGCTAGTTTTTGCTACCAGCCATGTCTCAATGGATATGAACTGACTGGAAACTTTGGACATCCATAGAAATGTTTATTGAATTTTTGAATAATAAGGTTATTCACTAAACAATAAGCAAGCACATGTTCATATTTGTTGAGCAATTGTTCCTAGTTGAAGTACAAATTTGGGTTAGAGAATTCAGAAGAAAGTGCAAAGTATGCTAAGTTGCTTGCATGGGTTATACATCCATAGATAATAAAAAAAACACATAAACCAATCAACCAACCAAACGAACCTTAACTGAAAACACAATGAACATAAGACAAGCTTATTCTCTATTATAACAAAAAAACATGACAACAGTGTGTGTGTGTTAAACACATTTCTTTTCTAAGGAGTTCATGTTCAACTTTTCTCTGTGCAACCTTTCTCTTTATGCTTGGGATAGCTTAAGGGAAAGAAGGGTGAATATGAGTTTCTACTATTCCTTCACTTATGAAGGATATCTAACCTTGTGGAAAGACCACAGGGTTCATACTCTACGACTGCCTGTTCAGTGAGACAATACCTTCTCAAGATTATGCTTGTCTCCACTAGAGCAGAGGTGGGTGGGGGAACTGCTCTCATTTTAATGGATGCAACTTTTTTGTTAGCTTCTGATTGTTAAAATCATTCCTTATATTGAGCTGAATTTTTCCTCTATGTTCTAGTTTTGTCTTATGCAGCAAATCTCTTCCAATATCTCTTCTGTATGTTGGGCTTTATTTACTATTTTACACATGTACATGTTTTAAATTCAGTTATTTGAGAATTAGTTGCTTTAGCTTTACATACTCCATGACACTTCACTCCTACATACTTAAACGAGTATCTCAGAAGAACAAGAAGATTCTTCTCATATCCACAATACAATGATCACACTCAAGACATTTAAAATTGATATAATACCATTCTCTAATGTATAGGCTTTAAAAAAAAGTTCTTCAATTGTCTCTATGCAGTCTTTAAAATGTTTTGTAATTTTATTTTTAATTAACAATATAAATAATTGGTATATATTATATATTTATGGGGTCTTGATGTGATGTTTTGATACTTGTTTACATTGTGGAATGATTAAATCAAACTAATTAACAAATTTATCACCTCACATACTTATTTTTTTTTTTTTGGTGAGAACTTTAAAATCTACTCTTTCATTGTTTTTTATAATCACCATACTGTGCAGTAGATCACTAAAGCTTATTCCTCCTATCTAACAGAATTTTTTTACCGTTTCATAAACACATATGATAAACTTTAAATGCCTTTTTCTTCTGTAAGATTTCTTCAGTAGAATATTCATTATTGACAGCACTTGTAGACATTTACCATCATAATAATCTTCTTTCAATGTTCCCTGTTACAGATAGAATGTTTGTGTCTAACATTTGTATTTTAAAATCTAACCCACAATGTGGTGGTGATATAGTTTGGATATTTGTCCCCACCCAAATATCATACTGAAATAGAATTCCCAATTACATGGGGCCAGGTGGGGCCTGGTGGAGGTGTTTAGGTCATGGGGCGGATCCCTCAGAAATGTCTTGGGCCATCCCCTTGGTGATAAGTGAGCCCTCACACTGAATTCACATGAGATCTGGTGGTTTACAAGTGTGCAGCACCTTCCCCCACTCCCCACTATTACTCTTGCTCCTGCTCTGGCCATATGAGGCTCCCACTTTGCCTCCTGCCATGAGTAAAAAGTCCCTGAAGCTTCCCCAGAAGCCCAGCAGATGCCAGGGCCATGCTTCCTGTACAGCATGTAGAACTGCAAGCCAATTAACCCTCTGTTCCTTATAAAGTATCCAGTCTCAGGCATTTCTTTATAGCAATGCAAGAATGGCCTAACACAGATAGTATTTGAAGGTGGAGTCTCTGGGAGGTAATTTGGTCATGAGGATGGAGCCCTTATGAATGGGATTAGTGTCCTTATAAGACGAGGACAGAGAGCTACTTGCTCTCTTTCCACCATGTGAGGATACAATGAGGAGTTGGAAGTCTGCAACCCAGAAGAGGATCTTTGTTAGAACCCCAGTATGATTGAACCCTGATCTCAGACTTCCAGCCTCAAGAATGATTTGTTGTTTAAGTACTAGTCTGTGGTATTTTGTTACAGCAGCCCAAACTGACCAAGACACTCCCTGTATTACAAATGCACCTTCTAAACTGTGATAGAAATATTGATTTAAGAATATTTCAATTCAGTACAATTCAATTCAACAATTCAGGGAACAATTATCAAGCATTTATAATTTGCCTCTATTAGACAAATAGAGTGCCTAATATAAAGGCACTCTTGGACCCTGGGGCTATATCAGTGAACACGAAAGACGATCTCCATCTGTCTTCCTGAAGATCACAGTCAGCCAAGACAGACATTCAATAAGTGATAACAACTGTGATGAGCATTGCAAAAGAGGTTCTAAAGCAAGGGGAATTTAATCCTGGAGAATCATGGAAGCCCTCTGTGATGAGGAGATATGAAGTGAAGACTTGAAACATGAGTAGAAATTAGAGGGATTTCTAATAGAAATTTTCTGGGATAACAGAGGTCCAGGCAATGGAAATGGTACATAGGGAAGACATGGGGCTGAGAGGTGTCTGAGAGCCAAGGGAGAGACAGTGTTTAAGAAGAGGATTCCAAGTTCCTCTATCAATGCAGCAGGTCCTGCATGGCCACTATTAGGTAATGGGGAACTCACTGTTCAAAAAGGAGTAACACCTCCACTCTCTTCTTTCTGGGTCATGCTATTTTAGCTTTTACACTGTTTCCTTTTATTTCCTTGCACCATGGTGTTGACAACTATCTTGGTTATGTGAACATATTACCTTAATAATAAAGCTTTAAATGTTTCACTTATGGAAAAAGTGCTCAAAGCAGATAATCTCTCTTCTTCCTCCTTAGTTATATTTTTATGTCACAATAATCAATTAGATAAAGACCAATCAATGTCCAGTGGGTTTAATAGCAATAAGCTCACTGGTAACATCACAAAGAGCCCTTAGTGGCTTAGTAAGAGAAAACCAGATTGCAGCAGGATGGGGAGTGAATAGGAGGCAAGCTAGAGACTATAGGGAACGCAATCACTCTTAAGAATCTTAATTGTCGGGGCAAGAAGAGAGATAGTGTAAGCATCTAGCAGAAAAGAGGAATAAAACATATCTTTTTTTATTATTATACTTTAAGTTCGGGGGTACATGGGCAGAAGGTGCAGTTTTGTTACATAGGTATATACGTGCCATGGTGGTTTGCGGCACCCATCAACCCCGTCACCTACATTTGGTATTTCTCCTAATGCTCTCCCTCCTGTAGCCCCCCACCCCCTGACAGGCCCCTGTGTGTGATGTTCCCCTCCCTGTGTCCATGTGTTTTCGTTGTTCAATTCCCACTTGAGACCATGGCAAGCTGAAATATTTCTGGAAGGGCAATACTATTTTGCAAAAAGTTAAAAATAGAGCAAAAGAGTTTTTCCTAAATGATGCCTCATCTGTGAATTTTGATTATTTCCAATTTGGCTTGAAAGGCAAATTTAATACACAAGTAATGACCAAGACAAGAGCCTAGTTGTATGATTTTTTAAAAAGTAAGGAAAATTAATATTATGTATTATGTATTAGTATGTATTATGGAGACACTTGGGTAGAATGGACAATACAAAGGTTACCATCTAAAAATCAACTTGGGCTGGAAGTTTAGAAATAGAAAAGATTTTGCAGCTTGCCTGCCTTACCCAAGTAAGGGAGTTACTTAGCCTTTCCAAGCCCATGCTTTCTGTCTGTAAAAAGGGGATTATGATGCTGAGTTTGAATGTTTTTATGTTTGTCAAGAAGGGATAGCCCTAGTAAAGTTCCTGGTAAGGTTGATGTACAGTAAATGATAGTTCATATAAAAGACTTAATAGAACACAGGCCTTGAAGAACAGAGAGGCTTTTATGCTGTCATGCTTTGCACAGAATAGTTGTTCTGAGAAGCAGGAATAAAAGAGAAGTGAATGCACACTGTGAACAAAACATATGAAGCTACAGAACATATGTGAGGGAAGATGATGGCAAGTTGGGTCCACATGTCATGTAGGAAAGTTTAACTGTGTTCATATTAGGAAAATCTGGGAATCAGATATGTGGAAGCTAACCTGTATCCTGTAATTCATGATATAAATGTTAATTATATTTTCTGTCATAAGAGGTACAAATCTCAGTCCAAACTAAATCAGGTATGTAAGAAACATTATTTTTCTATGTATCAATGGAATTTTTCTTTGAATCCTCCATTTCTCCAGGATATCAGACACCAAAACTCTTTCTCTTTTCCCTGGGCTGTGTTTAAGTTCAAGGGAGACTTATGTAATTGCAAGGCATTGCATGACTCATCTTGTCCTTGAGCCATCTGTCCACACAGATATCTGCTGACCAATCCATGGTGCCACTTGGTCCTTGCTCACCAATCCATGCAGTAAACTGTCGAGACAATTCTCATTCTTGTCTACCTTGGACTTCAGGTCTAATGGGTCACTCTGCTATTTTCATGCTAGGCTTGAAAACTGGGGTATCATTCCATCTCTTTCATGCTATTCTCTGGCATAGGATTTATTCTGGGACTTATCTATGACTCTATTTGCCTTGATATGGAATGTGGGGCTTTATCACTTCTCTGGGTTTATTATCTTAGAAGAGGGGCAGATATCCAAATTTATTCTCTGGCTTTAATACTAAATTGGCATCGTGCCCCTTTACTGAAATTCTAATTTGGAGAGTAGAGTCAATGTTCTGTCTCTAAACCACCTTAATTTGTTTTTTCTTCTGCTATTCCCTATGTTTTTAGTCCTCTGGGAAAATCCCTTCCTGTTCACATCTTGATAGTTTCCTCCCAAATTCATTTTTGCCCCTTAAAATAATCCCCTTTTAGCTTTAAGATTTTGGAAACATATAAATCAGAGGCTTAGGGGAAGTTTCTCTTTTGCACCCTACCTGTCACATCTGCATCCTCAGGAAAGAACTCAGAATGGACTATTTGCCTGAATTGGCTGAAGAGATAGGAAAGGGAAAGTGGGAACTTTAGGGAAAAATAATTTATAATTCAACATTTGGTGACAATGACAATATATTGCATTACCGTACAACTTGCTATACAATGGTAAATTTTTAAAGACCCTGTATCGGTCATTTCACCTTGGCCATTTTCCTCCTGCAATGCATCTCAGGACATTTTTATTCATTTGAATTCTTCATTTTCATGTCTTGGAAAAAAAATTTCTGTACAAATTCCTTTAGCTCAACTAATGAAAATTTAGATTAGTTGGCAGAAATGTTAGTGTCTGGCAATCACAATTCTGAGATGGTAGTGGCAACATTTTAATATGGTGGTATGGGTCTTGCAGTTCATCTTACAAAGGAGATTACTTCAACCCAGACTTTTTTCCCCTGAAATATTCCTGGAAAATCAATATTGATTCTTGTCCAAGGTTTCTTGGTCTCTTCCCAATGACATAAAATCACTTTGGAAGGTTTGTGCAAAGTTGTATAACATATACTATGTTAATATTTTATTCATTGTAAATATTTTATCAAAAAGTTACCAATTCTACTGTCTTGTGTTGTCATATTGAATTTTTTTTTGCATTTTCTTTTGCATGCCAATTTTTTACTAGTGCTATTTCTTAATATGTCATGTTTACCTGTAACATGTATGTTAACTATTTTCATATACTGTCAACAGAAACATGCACATTTTGTACATTGTGCTTTTTTTTTTTGACATATGCAGTGTGACCCAGTTGTTTTCCATCATTTTGTTGTGCTGAATTAGGAATGTTGGTCATATCAAACATTAAAAATGACCATTTTTAAATTAAAATTAACTTAAGTGTTTATAAGAGTATAAGCATTTAAAATAACTTCATGCTATGAAGTGATCTGAAATTTGTAATATTTTTTGTCATGACCTGTACTGCTCCTAATTATTGTAATAAAAATAGTTATGGTAAAAGAATTTTATTCAGTATAAAAATCAATTAACAGTTTGGTAGATTTCCACATTTTTAGTTAGTGCCTTCACAGAAATACATTCCTGATCTAGCTGTGTAAAATGAACATGATTGAGTTCCATTTGGAAGGATATTTTCTATCTATAAGGGCTTTTATTCTCCAGGGAGTTTCTCTACTGGATATCCTCTCCACACTAGCCTTAAGATAATTTAGCATCCCCTAGAGACACCTGTGGGATATGTTCTAACACAAGCATTTTCAATGACACAACACAATATGACATGAGTATTTGATATTTCTTTTCTAAATGTCCAAATATTTAGACAAATATGTCCTAGGCTTTGGACATAAATCTTCAGTACTGGATAGAGGAGTTTATAATTAAGAGTAGTACTACCCTTTGGGAGGAGTTATGCATATATTCTGAGTGGGTATGATGTTATTCTTGAATAACTGATATCTTGGGGCCATCTGGCATTTTGTGGCTAGTCACTGCATCAATACCATATGGTGAAGTGTCGGGGCAGGAAACTGTCATTTATTTCATTTGCTTTGATGATAAAGACTCAGAAGTCAGTAACTGCTTGACAGTCTTAAAAGCGTCCTCAAGTTGGAGAGCAATGAAACAATGAAAGAGTTAGACAATAAAATAATGAAAAGGTTGAGCAAAGAATGAATGTGTGTGTGTGTGTGTGTGTGTGTGTGCGCGCGTGCATACAACACAGAGAGTTGCCTCAAGGATATGTGAAGACCTGATTTTGTCTCTGGAGCAAATAAATTATAGTTGGTGTTACAATTAGGGGTAAGAGTGAAATAATTCAAGCAGACAAATATTTTGAAAGGTAATAATTTCATTTTTCTGTTTCCACCTGATGTGGAAAAGTGAGGGTGACCTTATGAACTCTGTCTCTGAGTGTGTCCAGTATTAGTCTTGCAGTTAGGACTATTCACCTAGGACCTCACAACAGGAATCCCAGATGTCAGGGCTTTCATCAGAAGCACTGAAGCATTCCAGGGGATGTAGAATTTCCAAACTGCTTAGCCTAGAGTGCTTCTCAGTAGGTATCAGTTTGAATGTTTGTAGTAACATCTGTAATGATCAAAATCATTGCTATATTTGGACCAGAACTTTAAATACAGGTCTTACCATGTTATTTTATTTATTTCAAATTTCTTTTTCTTTTTATGTTTATATTATTTTAAATTGATAATAATTGTATATATTTATGGGATACAATGTGATATTACATGCATACATAGTGGAATGATCACATCAGGATAATTAGCATATCAATCACAAGTGTTTATCATTTCCTTGTAATGAGAATCCTCTTTTCTAGCTTTGTGAACTCTACAATACCTTAATATTAAGTTATTAATATTAACTATAGTTACCATACTGTGCAATAGAACACCAGAACTGATTCCTCCTATATAACTGAAACATTGTACCCATTAACTCTCCATCCACACCATCCCTCCATCCCCTGTCTGTAAAACCACCATTCTACTCTCTGCTTCTATGAGTTCAACTATCTGAGATTCCACATGAGGGAGATCATATGGTATTTGCTTCCCTGTGACTGGCTTATTTCACGTAACATAATGTCCTTTAGGTTCATCCATGTTGTCACAAATAACATAATTTTATTTTTTTAAAAAAGACATATACATATAAAGTGGGTTTGCTAGATGATATGGTAATTTTATTTTTAGGTTTTTTGAGGAACCTCCATATTGTTTTCCAAAACAGCTGTGCTAACTTACAATATCACCAACAGTGTATAAGGATGTTTCACATCCTCCTCAACATTTTGTGGGTACATAGTAGGCTTATGTATGTAGGTCCACAAGATGTTTTGATACAGGCATTCAATGTGAAATAAGCACATCATGGAGAATCGGGGTATTCATCCCCTCAAGTGTTTATACTTTGAGTTACAAACAATCCAATTACATTATTTAAATTAATTTAAAATATATAATTAAGTTATCATTGACTATAGTCTCCCTACTGTCCTGTCAAATAGTAGGTCTTATTCATTCTTTCTAAATTTTTTGTACCCATTAACCACCCCCACCTTTCCCCCCAATCCCTCACTACCATTTCTATCCTCTGGTAAACCATCCTTCTACTCTCTATGTCCATGAGTTCAAATGATTTGATTATTAGATCCCACAAATAAGTGAGAACATGTGATGTTTGTCTTTCTGGACCTGGCTAATTTCACTTAACATAATGATCTCCATTTCCATCCACATTGTTGCAAATGACTGGATCTCATTCTTTTTTATGGCTGAATAGTACTCCATTGTGTATATGTACCACATTTGCTTTATTCATCTGTTGATGGACACTCAGGTTGCTTCCAAATTTAGGTATTGTAAACAGTGCTGCAACAAATATAGAAGTGCAGATATCTCTTTGGTGTACTGATTTTCTTTCTTTTAGGTATATACCCAGCAGTGGGATTGTTGGAGTACATAGTAGCTCAATTTTTAGTTTTTTGTGAAACCTCCAAACAGTTCTCCATAGTGACTGTACTAATTTACATTTCCACTAACAGTGTGCAAGGATTCCCTTTTCTCCACATCTTAGCCAGCATTTGTTATTGCCTGTCTTTTGGATATAAGCCATTTGAATTGGGGTGAGATAATCTCTCATTGTAGTTTTTATTTGCATTTCTCTGGTGATCGGTGATGTTGAGCACCTTTTCATGTGCATGTTTGCCATTTGTATGTCTTCTTTTGAGAAATATCTATTTAAATATTTTGCTTATTTTAAAAATCAGATTATTAGATTTCTTTTCTGCAGAGTTGTTTGAGCTCCTTATATATTCTAGTGATTAATCCCTTGTCAGAGGAATAGCTTCCAAATATTTTATCCCATTCTTTGGGTTGTCTCTTCACTCTGTTGATTGTATCCTTGCTTTACAGCAGCTTTTTAACTTGATATGATCCCATTTGTCCATGTTTCCTTTGGTTGCTGGTATTATGGGGTATTGCTCATGAAATGTTTGCCCTGGCCAATGTCCTGGAGAGATTCTCAATGTTTCCTTTTATTAGTTTCGTAGTTTGAGGTCTTACATTTAAGACTTTAATGCATTTTAATTTGATTACAAAGTGCCGATCCCAAACTGGAGTGCCTGCAAACCTCCCACCAAGGGCCAAAGTGCTCTCAGTCCATAAGCAAACTTGAAAAGGAGTCTAGACCTTAAGGACTGCCACTCATAGGCAAGTCCTCGGGCTAAACTGTGGCCAGAGACGGTGGATCATGGGGGGCATGTGACATACTGAGACACCAGCTGGGGCAACCAAAAGAGTGCTGGCATTACTCCTCCTCTAGCCCAGAGGTGGCACAACTCACAGCTCCAAAAGACACCCCTTCCTTCTGCTTGAGGAGAGGAGAGGGAAGAGTGAAGAAGACTTTGTCTTTCATCTTGGATACCAGCTCAGTTACAGCAGGATAGGGCATAGTCAGAGTCAAGAAGCCCCTGTTCCAGGCCCTAGCTCCCAGAAGACATTTCTAGACACACCTTGGGCCAGAAGGGAAGCTGCTGCCTTGAAAGGAAGGACCCAGTCCTGGCAGCATGTATCTCCTGCTAACTGGAGAGCCTTTGGGCTCTGAATAATCAGCAGTGATACCCAGATTCTAAATCAAGGGACTTGGTGAATGTCTGAGACTTGCTGGCTTCAGGTACTTATACCACCACAGCAGGGTAGAGCACCAAGCAGGTTCTTGGGGTCCCCGATTCCAGGACTGGACTCTTAAATGGCATTTCTGGACCTGCCTTGAGCCAGAGGGGAGCCTACTGCCCTGAAGTGTGACTCTCAGGCCATGCAGCATTTGCTGCAAGCTGATTTAAGAGACCTTGGACCTTAAGGGAACATCAGTGGTAGTCTGGCAGTACTCCTTGTGGTCAGCAGTGATGGTGATGGTTGCTACAGAGTGAGGCTCCTCTGCCTTTCCAAAGGGGAGGGAAAAGTGGGAAGGACCGCATCTTGTGGTTTGAGTGTCCACTCAGTCACAATAGAATATCAGGTAGACTTCTACCTGTAGACTTCTGTGTTTTTTGACTCTAGTCTTTGACTCCTAGACTGCACTTCTGGACCCATCCAGGGCCTGGAAGACCTTGCTGCCCTGAAAGGAAGAGTGTTATGACATGTTTAAAGTGCTTAAGGAAAATAACTTTTACCCTATGTTAGTATATCTAGTAAAAATATCCTTCAAACATGAAAGAGAAATAAAGACTTTCCCAGACAAACAAAAACTGAGGGGTTTCATTAATACCAGACTCATCCGACAAGAAATGCTAAAAAGAGTACTTCAATGAGAACAAAAGGACATTAATGAGCAACAAGTAATCACCTTAAGGTACAAAACTTACTGGTAATAGTAAGTACTCAGAAAAACCCAGGCTATTATAACACTGTAACTGTGGTGTATAAACTACTCTTATCCTAAGTAGAAAGACTGAACAATGAAGTTTAAAGTAGTTTTTTTCCTATTCTGTGAAGAAAGTCAATGGTAGCTTGATGGGGATAGCATTGAATCTATAAATTACTTTGGGCCGTATGGCCATTTTCACGATATTGTTTCTTCCTATCCATGAGCATGAAATATTTTTCCATTTGTTTGTGTCCTCTCTTATTTCCTTGAGCAGTGGTTTGTAGTTCTCCTTAAAGACGTACTTCACATTGCTTCTAAGTTGTATTCCTAGGTGTTTTATTCTCTTTGTAGCAGTTGTGAATGGGAGTTCACTCATGATTTGGCTCTCTGTCTGTCTGTTATTGGTGTATAGAAATGCTTGTGATTTTTGCACATTGATTTTTTATCCTGAGACTTTGCTGAAGTTGCTTATCAGCTTAAGGAGATTTTGGGCTGAGATGATGGGGTTTTCTAAATATACAATCATGTCATCTGCAAACAGAGACAATTTGACTCCCTCTTTTCCTATTTGAATACCCTTTATTTTGTTCTCTTGCCTGATTGCCCTGGCCAGAACTTCCAATACTATGTGGAATAGGAGTAGTGAGAGAGGGCATCCTTGTCTTGTGCAGGTTTTCAAAGGGAATGCTTCCAGTTTTTGCCCATTCAGTATGATATTGGCTGTGGGTTTGTCATAAATAGTTCTTATTATTTTGAGATACATTCCATGAATACTTCGTTTATTGAGAGTTTTTAGCATGAAGGAGTATTGAATTTTATTGAAGGCCTTTTCTGCATCTATTGAGATAATCATGTGGTTTTTGTCATTAGTTCTGTTTATGTGATGAATTACGTTTATTGATTTGCATATGTTGAACCAACCTAAAAAGGATGAGTTCATGTTTTCAAGGACATGGATGAAGCTGGAAACCATCATTCTCAGCAAAACTAACACAAGAACAGAAAACCAAACACCACATGTTCTGACTCATAAGTGGGAGTTGTACAATGAGAACACATGGAAACAGGGAGGGGAACATCACACACCGGGGCCTGTCGGTGGGAGGTTGGGTAGGGGAAGGATAATATTAGGAGATATACCTAATGTAGATGATGGGTTGATTGGTGCAGCAAACTGCCATGGCAAGTGTATACCTATGTAACAAACACGCACATCCTGCACGTGTACCCCAGAACTTAAAGTATAATTTAAAAAGAGACTAAACAATGAACCAATCAAAAATAAAAACTACAAAATCTTTTCAAGAAATAGTCAGCACCATAAGATATAAATGGAAACAACAAAAAGTTAAGCAGTGGGACAAAGTTAAGTTGAGCTTTTATTAGTTTTCTTTTTGCTTGTTTGTTTATGCAAACAGTGTGAACTTGTTAGCAGGTTAAAATAATGGGTTTAAGATAGTATTTACAAGCCTCATGAAAACCTCAACCAGAAAAACATACAATGGCTTCACAAAACATAAAAAGCAAGAAACTAAATCATATCCTCAGAGAAAATTATCTTCACTAGAGGAAGACAAGAATGAGAGAGAGAAGGAAGAGAGGACCACAAAACAACCAGAAAATAACAAAATGGCAGGAGTAAGTCTTTACTTATCAATAATACATTGAATGTAAATGGACTAAATTTTCCAATCAAACGATATAGATTGGCTGAATGGATGAAAATACAAGACCCATTGATTTGTTGCCTACAATAAACATAATTGACCTATAAAAATACGCATAGGCTGAAAATAATAACATTATCAATAATAACATTGAATGTAAATGGACTAAATTATTCAAAAAAGATATAGACTGGCCGAATGGCTGAAAATACAAGACCCATTGAACTGTTGCCAACAAGAAACACAATTCACCTATAAAATACACATAGGCTGAAAATAAAGGCACAGTAAAAGATATTCCATGCCAATGGAAACCAAAAAAGAGCAGGAGGCACTCCACTTCTATCAGACAAAATAGATTTTGAGACAAAAACTGTATGAAGATACAAAGAAGTATATAACAATAAAGAGGTCAATTCAGCAAAAGGATATAACAATTTAAAATATATATGTACCCAAGACAAGAGCACCCAGATATATAAAGCAAATATTAAAGCTAAGGGGAGAGAGAGACCCTGATACAATAATAGCTGGAGACTTCAATATCCCACTTTCAGCACTGAACAGATCTTCTAGCCAGAAAAGCAACAGATACTTCAGACTTTAACTGCACTGCAGACCAAATGGATCTAATAGATATTTACAGAACATTTTATCCAACAGCTGCAGAATATACATTCTTTTCTATAGCATATGTATTATTCTCAAGTATAGAATATATCTTAGGTCACAAAACAAATCTTAAAACATTTAAAAATTGAAATAATATCTGGCATCTTCTCTGACCACGATGGAATACAACTAGAAATTAGTAACGAGGAATTTAGGAAACTACACAAATACATAAAAATGAAACAATATGCTCCTGAATGACCAGTGGGTCGATGAAGAAATTATGAAGGAAATTCAAAAATTACTTGAAACAAATGATAACAGGAATACAACATACCAAAACCTATGGGATATAGCAAAAAGCAGTAGCAAGAGGGAAGTTTATAGCTATAAGTGCCTACATTAAAAAGAATAAAAACTTCAAGTAAACAATATAAAAATGAAAACCAAACCCAAAATTAGAAGAAAATAAATAATAAAGATTAAAGGAGAAAATAAATGAAATTAAAGTAAAAATACAAAAGATCAATAAAACAGAAAGTTAATTTTTTGAAAAGTTAAACAAAACTGATAAAACTTCAGCCAAACTAAGAAAAAAAAAAGAAGACTAAAATAAATAAAATTTGAAATGAAAAAGTAGACATTACAACTGATACTGCAGAAAATTAATGGATTCTGTGAGCAACATTATGCCAATAAATTGACAAATCTGAAAAAAAAAAAACTTTGTAGAAAATCTCCAGGACATTTGTTAGAGCAAAGATTTCTTGAGCAATACCCCACAAGCACAGGCAAGCAAAGCAAACATGGACAAATGGGATCATATCAAGTTAAAAAGCTTCTGTAAAGCAAAGGATACAATCAACAAAGTGAAGAGACAACCAAAGAATGGGAGAAAATATTTGCAAGCTATTCCTCTGACAAGGGATTAATCACTAGAATATATAAGGAAGTCAAACAACTCTGCAGAAAAAAATTAATAATCTGATTTTTAAAACAGGCAAAACATTTGAATAGACATTTCTCAAAAGAAGACATACAAATGGCAAACATGCACATGAAAATATTCTCAACATCATTGATCACCAGAGAAATGCAAATAAAAACTACAATGAGAGATTATCTACAGCATCATCAACAGATGAATAGATAAAATGTGGTACATATACCCAATGGAGTACTATTCTAAGCCATAAAAAGAGTGAGATCTTGTCTTTTGCAACAACATGGATGGAACTGGAGATCGTTATGTTAAGTGAAATAAGCCAGGCACAGAAAGATGAGTAAGCATTTTTTGATTGCTTAGAAATCTCTATTTCTAAATTGCTATTTCTAATACTTTGTAACTAATATAGATATTAATAGAATTTATAACAAAAAGAGTATGCTTTTCTACCAATTTAAATTTTATTTTTAAAATATCAGTACCATTTTTTTCAGGTTTCTAGTATGAAGGAAAGAATAGGTGTTTCAGATTTGTGTGTGTTTCCCATTGCTTAGTTCAGCCTCTTAGATTTTAAGAGCTGAGTGTTTGTTGCAGGAGAGAAGAGTAAAAAGACAGTAGCAAGTCAGCTCAGTGCTCTACAAAGTAGAGAGGTTGTGAATTGCCTAATAAAGTGCATGCTTTGCCTTTGTGGAAACACAATGGCTATTCTTAATTGAGGCCAACAATCTGAACGATAGTCTCCATTGCTCAGTTTTTAGCTGGATATTTTGTCCACATCAGCATAGCCAGCCTGCAGTTTCCAGAAATGCAGGAAAGAGGCTAGTCACTTGAGCACTTCCTTTTGAAACATATTCTGTCATGAATGATTGAAGAATCACACAATTTAGAGAACCCACTTTAATAATCAATCATTCATTTATTCGTGCATTTGACTGTTTATTCATACACTCATATATGCATTCAAGAAATAAATTAAATTCTTAAAGGTAAGGCACTAGATCTCCTGGGCTGGGCAATTAACCTGGGCAAATGCTTAAGATACCCATGATGATTGTGAGAGTCCTAATTTGTATTTCTCAGTGCTCTCCAGAGAATAAGATGTGTATGTATGCATGTGTGTGTGTAAGTATATAGATAAACACATATAGATGTATATAAAGATATAAAGAGGCTTATTATAAGGAATTGGCTCATGTAAAGAGCTGGAGTCAGCAAGCTTGAGACACAGGAAAAGCTGATGTTTTAGTTCAAGTCTGAAGGCAAAACAAGACCAATATTCTAGCTCAAGGCAGTCAGGCAGAAGGAGGTCCCTCCTATGAGAGGGAGGGTTGGTCTTTTTGTATTTTTGTTCTATTCAGGCCTTTAACTGATTGCATGAGGTCCATCCACATTATTAGGGCAATCTGCTTTACTCAGTCTATCAATTTAAATGTTAAGCTATCCAAAAATACCCTCATAGACATACCCAGAATAACGTTTGATCAAATATCTGAGCAAATCACAGCTCAGTCAAGTTGACACATAAAATTAACCAACTCAAAACTTTCCTGTTGAAATAATAAAACATTGAAGTCAATGGAAAACATATTATAAGTCAAGAGGTGTTTTTGAAACTTCTGTTTTTTTGGAGCTTGAGAATTTCTCTTTGAAGAAGTATGTTGTTACCTCACAGCTCTGGAATTTATTTCAGGTTTTCCTCAAAATTTCAAGCACTCATAAAAGTTTTTGAGCACTATCTTGCTGTAGAATCACATTGAAGTCTGTCTTCTTATTATGGGTACCCAGTAGGTGTACATATTAGTAGGGCATATGTGATGATTTGATATAGGCCTACAATGTGTAATAATCAAATCAGGGCAATTGGGGTAGTCATCACTTTAAGCATTTATCATTTCTTTGTGTTAGAAACATCTCAATTTCATTCTCTTTGTGATTTTGAAATACATAATAAGTTATTGCTGACTATATTCACCCAGTTGTGCTATCAAATACTAATTCTTATTCATTCTATGTAACTATATTTTTGCACCCATTAACTAACCTCACTTTACCCTCCCTCCCTGCTACCCTTCTCAGCCTCTAGTAACCATCATTATACCCTATATTCCTATGAGATTAATCATTTTAATTTTCAGTCCTACATATGAGGGAGAACATAAAGGATTTGTCTTTTCATGCCTGGCTTATTTCACTTGACAAAATGTCCTTCAGTTCCATTCATGTAGTTACAGATGACACAATCTCGTTTGTTTTTGTGAGTGAATAATATTCCACTGTATATATATACACCATATTTCCTTTATTCGTTCATCCATTGATGGCACTTAGGTTGATTCCAAATCTTGCCTGTTGTGAATAGTGCTACAGTAAACATGGGAATGCAGATATCTCCTCAATATACTGATTTCCTTTCTTTTGGCTGCATACCAAGCAATGATATTGCTGCATCATATGGTAGCTCCTTTTTTAGTTTTGGAAGGAACCTCCAGATTATTCTTCACGGTGGCTGTACTAATTTACACTTCCACCAACGGTGTGTGAGGCTTCTCCTATTTCCACATCCTTACCAGCATTTGTTATTGCCTATATAAAAGCCATTTTAACTGGGGTGAGATGATATCTCATTTCAGGTTTGACTTGCATTTGTCTAATGATTAGTGATATTTGACCTTTTTTTCAATATCTGTTGGTCATTTGTATGTCTTCTTTTGAGAAATGTCCATTTAGATTCTTCGCCCATTTTGAAATCAGATTATTTGATTTTTCTTCTATCAAGTTGTTTAAGCTCTTTATATATTCTGGTTATTAATCAATTGTCAGATGGGTAGTTTGCAAATATTTCCTCCCATTATACAGGTTGTCTCTTCATTTGTTGGTGTATCCTTTGCTGTGCAGAAGCTTTGTAACTTGTTTTACCTATTATCATTTGTTATTTATTTATTTATTTTTGTTTTGGTTTTCTGTGCTTTTGAGGCCTTACTCAAGAAATCTTTGCTGAGACCAATGTGCTGGAGAATTTCCATGAAGTTTTCTAGTAGATTCAAAGTTTCAGGTCTTGGATTTAAGTCTTTAATCCATTTGATTTGATTTTTATATATGGTGAGAAATAGAGGTCTAGTTTCATGCTTCTGCATGTGGCTGTCCAGTTTGCTCAGCACCATGTATTAAAGAGACTATGCTTTCCCCAATGCGTGTTCTTGGTACTTTCGTCAAAATTGAGTTCACTGTTAATGAATGGATTTATTTTTTGGGTCCTTATTCGGCTCCCTTGACCTATGGATCTGTTTTTATGGAAGTACAATGCTGTTGTGGTTACCGTAGCTCTCTAGTATAATTTGAAGTTAGATAATATGATTTCTCCAGTTTTTTTCTTTTTGCTCAGGATAGCTTTGCCTATTCAGGCTCTATTATGGCTCCATATAAATTTTAGAATTATTTTTTTCTTGCCATGAAGAATATAATTGGTATTTTGGTAGTGACTGCATTTAAACTATAGATAGCTTTGGGTAGTATGGGCATTTTAACAATATCAGATCTTCCAATCCATGAGCATGAGCATCTTTCCATTTTCTGTGTGTCCTCTTCAATTTCTTCATTTATTATTATTTTTAAAAGTCACCAAGAAGTATAGACAACTTCCTTAATCAATATTTTATAGTTTTCATTGTGGAGATCTCTTGCTTCTTTGGTAAATTCCTAGGTATTTTATTTTATTTGTAACTATTGTAAATGAGGTTATTTTCTTTATCCCTTATTCAGATTGTTCATTGTTGATAAATAAAAATGCTACTGATTTTTGGCTGGGAGTGGTGGCTCACACCTCTAATCCCAGCACTTTGGGAGGCCAGTGGACAGGTCACCTGAGGTCAGGAGTTTAAGACCAGCCTGACCAACATGGTGAAACCGTGTCTTTACTCAAAATACAAAATTAGCCAGGTGTGGTGGCATATGCTTGTAATCCCAGCTACTTGGGAGGCTGAGGCAGGAGAATCACTTGAACCTGGGAGGCGGACGTTGTAGTCAGCCGAGATTGCACCATTGCCCTCCAGCCTGGGCAACAAGAGTGAGACTCTGTCTCAAAAAAATATAAAAAAAGAAATGCTACTGATTTTTGTATGTTGAACTTTGTATCTCGAAACTTTACTGAACTTGCCTATCAGGTCTAACAGTTTTCCTGTGGAGTCTTTAGGGTTTTTGGTTTTTCTATATATAAGATCACATAATTTGCAAACATGAATCATTTGACTTATTTCTTTCCAATGTTGGTGCCCTTTATTTTTTTCTCTGGTCTGATTGCTCTAGCTGGGACTTCCAGTACTATGTTGAATAACAGTGGTGGGCATCCTTCTTGTCTTCCAGACCTCAGAGGAAAGGCTTTCAGTTTTTCGCCATTCAGTATGATACAGCTATGGGTCTGTCTTATATAACTTTTATTATGTTGAGATATGTTCCTTCTATCCCAAGTTTTTTTCTTTCTAATCATGAAAGGATGTCGAATTTTATCAAATGGTTTTTCAGCATCAATTGAAATGATCATATAGTTTTTGTCCTTTGTTCTGCTGATATGATGAATTGTATCAGTTGATTTGTATATGTCGAACCATCCTTGAATCCTTGGGATGAACTCCACTTGGTCATGATGAATGATCTTTTAAATGTATTGTTGAAAATGTTTGCTAGTATTTGCAGTTTTCTTTTTTTGACGTGCCTTTCTCGGGTTTTGGTATCAGGGTAATACTGGCCTCATAGTATTAGAAGTATTCCCTCCTCCTTGACTTTTTTGGAATAGATTGAGTAGGATTGGTATTAATTTTTCAAATGTTTGGTAGAATTCAGCAGTGAATCCATCAGGTGCTGGGCTTTTCTTTGATTGGAGACTTTTTATTACAGCTTTGATCTCATTACTTGTTATTTGTCTATTCACAGTTTGGATTTCTTCATGGTTCAATCTTTGTAGGTTGTATGTATCTAGGAATATATCCATTTTTTTCTAGGTTTTCAAATTTATTGGCATATATTTTCTCATAGTAGTCTCTAATGATTCTTTGAATTTCTGTGGTTTTAGTTGTAATGTCTCCTTTTTCATCTCAATTTTATTTATTTGACTTTTCTCCCTTTTCATTCCCTTAGTCTGGCTAAAGGTTTGTATTAGTCCATTTTCACATTGCTGATAAAAACATATGTAAGACTGGGAAGAAAAAGAGGTTTAATGGACTCACAGTTCCACATGGCTGGGGGGACCTCACAATCATGGCAGAAGGCAAGGAGGAGCAGGTCAAGTATTTCATGGATGGTGGCAAGCAAAGAGAGAATGAGAATGAAGCAAAAGTGGAAACTCCTTATACAACTGTCAGATCTTGTGAGATTATTCACTATTACGAGAACAGTATAGGGGAAACCGGCTCATGATTCAATTTTCTCCCACCAGGACCCTCTCACAACATGTGGGAATTATGGGAATACAATTTAAGATGAGATTTGGGTGGGGACACAAAGCCAAACCATATCATTCCACCCTTGTCCCCTGCCAAATTTCATGTCCTCACATTTCAAAATCAATCATGCCTTCCCAACAGTCCCCCAAATCCCCCAAACTCTTAACTCATTTCAACATTCAAAAGTCCACAGTCCAAAGTCTCATCTGAGACAAGGCAAGCCCCATTCAGCCTATAAGCCTGTAAAATCAAAAGCAAGTTAGTTACTTCCTAGGTACAATGGGGGTACAGGCATTGGGTAAATGTACCTGTTCCAAATAGGGGAAACTGGCCAAAACAAAGGGGCTATAGGCCCCATGCAAGTCTGAAATCCAGCAGGGCAGTCAAATCTTAAAACTCCAAACTGATCTCCTTTGACCCCATGTCTCACATCTGGGTCACGCTGATGTAAGAGGTGGGTTACTGTGGTCTTCGGCAGCTCTGTTCCTGTGGCTTTGCAGGTACAGCCTCCCTCCTGACTGCTTTTATGGGCTGGTGTTGAGTGTCTGTGGCTTTTCCAGGCACACGGTGTGAGCTGTCACTGGATCTTCTATTCTGGAGTCTGGAGGACAGTGGCCCTCTTCTCACAACTTTACTAGACAATGCCCCAGTAGGGACACTGTGTGGGAAATCCAACCCCACATTTTCCTTCTGCGCTGCCCTAGCAGAGGTTCTCCATGAGGAGCCCTGCTTCTGCAGAAAACTTCTGCCTGACATCCAGGCATTTCCATACATCTTCTGAATCTGGGCGGAGGTTCCCAAACCCCAGTTCTTGACTTCTGTGCACTGGCAGGCTCGACACCACATGGAAGCTGCCAAGGCTTGCAGCTTGCATGCTCTGAAGCCACAGCCTGAGCTCTACATTGGCCCCTTTAAGCCACAGCTGGAGCAGCTGGGAACCAGGGCAGCAAGTCCCTAGGCTGCACACAGCAGGGGGACCCTGGGTCCAGTCCACATAACCACTTTTTCCTCCTAGGCCTCCAGGTCTGTGATGGGAGGGGCTGCTGTGAAGACCTCTGACATGCCCTGGAGACATTTTCCACACTATCTTGGGGACTAACATTCAGCTGCTTGTTACTTATGCAAATTTCTGCAGCTGGCTTGAATTTCTTCTCAGAAAATGGGATTTTCTTTTCCATTGCATTGTCAAGCTGCAAATTTTCTCAACTTTTATGCTCTGCTTCCCTTATGAAACTGAATAACTTTAACAGCACCCAAGTCACCTTTTGAATGCTTTGCTGCTTAGAAATTTCTTCTGCCAGATACCCTAACTCATTTATCTCAAGTTCAACGTTCCGCAAATCTCTAGGGGCAAAATGATGTGAGTCTCTTTGCTAAAACATAACAAGAGTTACCTTTGCTCAAGTTCCCAAAAAGTTTCTCATCTCCATCTGAGACCACCTCAACATGGACATTATTGTCCATATCACTATTAGCATTTTGGGCAAAGACATTCAGCAAGTCTCTAGCAAGTTCCAAAAATTCCCACATTTTCCTATCTTCTTCTGAGCCCTCCAAACCATTTCAACCCTTGACTGTTTCCCAGTCCCGATGTTACTGCCACAATTTTGGGTATCTTTTCAGGAGTGCCCCACTCTACTGGTACCAATATCTGTATTAGTCAGGGTTCTCTAGAGGAACAGAACTAACAGAACTAACAGCTCTCGAGAGGAACAGAACTAAGGGGAGTTTATCAAGAAACTCACACAATCACGAGGTCCCACAGTGGACCATCTGCAAGGAAGCCAGTCTGAGTCCCAAAGCTGAAGAACTTGGAGTCTGATATTTGAGGGTAAGAAGCATCCAGCAGAGGAGAAAGATGTAGGCTGGGAGGCTAAGCCAGTTTAGTCTTTTCATGTTCTTCTGCCTGCTTTTTATTCTGGCCATGCTGGCAGCTGATTAGATGGTGCCTGCTCAGATTAAAGGGGGGGTCTGCCTTACCCAGTCCACCGACTCAAATGTTAGTCTCCTTTGGCAACACCCTCGCAGACACACCCAGGATCAATACTTTGCATCCTTCAATCCAATCAAGTTGACACTCAGTATTAACCATCACAAGGTTTGTTGATTTTTTTATGTTTTCCGAAAACCAACTTTTTGTTTCATTAATCTCTTGTATTTTTTAAAATTTCAATCTCATTTGTATTTGCCCTGATCTTTCTTATTTCTTTTCTTCTACTAATATTGGGTTCAGTTTGCTCTTGTTTTTCCAGTTCTTTAAGACGCATCATTAGGTGCACGTTAAGTTTTTCTGCTTTCTTGATGTAGGTGCTTCTTGCTATAAACTTTCCTCTTACGACTACTTTTGCTGTATTCCATAGGTTTTGGTATGTGGTACTTTCATTTAAGAGATTTTTAAGAATTACTTTGTAAATTTTTTCATTAACTCACTGTTCATTCAGGACCATATTATTTAACTTCCATGTGTTTTATGGAAATACTTGCACATGTTCATCAATATTTGGGAACCAAAGGTTTATTCTAATCATCACATTCTGGGCTTGTTTGGACTCGTCCTTGTTGAGAAGGCTTTTCATGTATTCAAAGAGAATTGAGTGTTGCGATCTAAGTCTTTGGTCCTACATCCATATCCACACTAGGGTTGCCCCAAGCCCAGTACCTTAATAATTCTTACAGACTCCTAGAGGTGCTGCCTTGGTGGGCTTGGATAAGATCTGGAAAAATTCCCTGGATTACCAGGCAAAGTCTGTCATTATCAATCTTCACTTTCCCTCTGTGCTGGGCTGACTGGAGTGGGGGAGAGGTGATGTGAGTAGTCCCTTGGACGTCGTAGCAGGGACTACGCTGGGTCACACCTGAGGCCAGCACAGTACTGGGTCTCACCCAAAGCTTGTGGCAACTACTGCCTGGCTACAGCTGATGTTTATTTAAGGCTCAAGGGATGATTGATCAGCAAGTGGTGAATCCTGCCAGTACTGGGTCCTTACCTTCAGAGTAGCAGGTTCCCATCTGGCCCAAGTAGGTTTAGAAATGCTGTCCAGGAGCCAGGCCCTAGAATCAGGGGCTTTAAGAATCTGCTTTGTGGTTTATTTTACTGTGACTGAGCTGGTACCCAAGTTGCAAGACAAAGTCCTCTGTATTGTTCTCTCTCCTTTCTGCAAGTGGAAGAAGTTTTTCCTGGAGCTGAAAGCTGCGCTGCCTGGAGTTGGGGGGGTGGTTGACACAAGCAATCCCTTAGCCACCACAGCTGGTGTTTCACTGGGTTGTAGGTAAATCAAGCCTAGTGGCTTCAAGCTCAGCACAGCACCAGGAAAGTCCTTGTGAAGCCCTTTTGGCCTAATTGCCTTTCAAATTTATCCTGGGCCCCAGGCACCTGTAGTCAGCTGGTAGTAGAGCTAGCTGGATCTCAAGCTCCTACCACTGGGGCACAGCCTTCCTCTCTGGCTGGGGTTGGTGTTTCCTTCAGAATTCAGCTAAGTGAGCACTGGCTTGTGTTGTGTTCCATTGTGACGAGGCAGCACTGAGTTCCACTGCAAAGTTCCACAGTCACTTTGTCCTCCCTCCCCCAGGCACACAGATTCTCTCTCCACTTACTGCTGCTGGAGGGGAAGGGAGGAGTGGTGTATGTAGGGCAGGCCTGCCTTGCCTAACCCCATCGGTGCCTCTTTCCTTGATATGATGTCAAAATCAGGTACCTTGACCGCTCACCTTATTTTGGCTTTTATGAAAGTGCTTTTTTGCATGAGTAATTTTTCAATTTGGTGCTCCTGTTTGGGAATAATTGCTGGAGGGTTCTATTCAGCTATCTTGCGACTTACAGTTTGTCTGTTTAATTGATATTAAATGTTCTGATATAAATCCAGCCCAAGGAAAGTACAAATTTATTTCAGTTTTCTCAAATTTACCAGCATTTTTGAGGACTATAATATATGAGAACTTTTTTTTTCTTTTCTTTTTTTTACTTTACATATGTCCTCAACAGATATATCAAACTTGTCTATGTGCAGAATTACCGATGGAATCATCACTTCTGTTCAACTACTATAAAGCAATTCCTACACCACGAAAGTTGCCCTGTATTTTTATATATTTTTAAGCAGGTCCTTAAAAAGGGGGTCACTTCCCCTTTTGTGGGAGAAAAGAGCAATAAATATATTTAATGTTATACACAGAAATATGAACATAAAGTGTAACTTCATGCATCCTGATTCTCATTGCAAATAATTTTCATTCTTCTATGGTCACATCACAGATAATCAGTTGTAATTAGAGGTTACGGATAAAAGCTAATCCTTGGCCCAGCCTGCTTATTCTCTCCCACTGTCTGTATCTTACCCTCAGACCCGCTGTATCTGCTGCTCTTCTGTTAAACTCAAGGTCCCCATGTAGACTTTTACTTTAAGCCTGCAGTGTGTGGCTCTAGAACTTGAAGCCATTCAGTTTTAGAATACAGTAATACCTCAAGCCTAGATGAAATAACTGCTTCAATTATATAGCGCCTTAAATAATAATTTGTGTTAACCCATATGCTATTTGGTTTTTTAGTTGAAAATAAATTTGTATTTATGGTATAAAACATGATGTTTTGAAATATGTATGCATTGTAGAATGGCTAAATCAAGCTAATTAGCATACTGATACTAAACTTTTTTGCAGTAAGAAAATTTAAAATCCACTCTCTGCTACTTTTAAGTATTCAGTACATTGTTTTTAACTAGTCATCATGCTGTATGGTAGATGTCTTGAAGTTATTCCCTCTGTGTAACTGAAATACTGTATCCTTTGCCCAATTCTCCTCTCTGCCCAATTCTCCCCTCTGCCCAATTCTCCCCTGTGCCGTCAAGCGTGGGTAACCATCATTCTAATCTCTGCTTCCATACGTTTGACTCTTTCAGTTCTGCATTTCAGTGAGATCATGCAGTTTTTGTCTTTCTGTGCCTGGCCGTATGCCCTTTCATCTGTGTCGTGAGTGGCTCTCAGCAAATCAACAGTGACACATTTAAACTAGGGAAATAGATTGCCAAAAATTACATTTGCTTTACGTTTAAGCGGGCAATGAACCATTCCTAAATAAATAAATTAAAAAAAATCTTTTACACCAAGAATGGCTATAAATGTACCTGGAATATTCAGCTCTAATATACATGGTGTTACTCAGAGTGATGTGATACCCATTTGCTGCCTCGTACATTCTTCTTGTCTTTTGACCTGTTAACGATAAACATTTTATGGCACTCACCTGTATCGAGCACTGTTCCCCACCTCTCCTCTACCTTGACGCCTGGGGATAAACCCAGTATGTATCTACCTTTCCAAATCCCACCAGAAGATACATGTTTTATTCTGGCAAAACATATATTCTAGAACAAGTCTTCAAATCTCATTAAAGGCCACTCTTTAACCCTTATGCCTTAGTCCAGTGAATACCTTCCTTAATGATTTTTTAAAATTTCAATGATTAGAAACCTTTTGTCCTTGTTCAAGGGAAAGACTTTAGGACTTAACCATTAGCCTTCCCTCATAAATATCTCATTCTCCATGAGGCAGGCATCTAAAAGCTTGTAGCTAGCTGGATTTTAATTTGAAGGTTAAATTACAAACAGATCATTCTCCCTGAAATTAGTTAAGACTCTGTTTGTATAGAATAAAAAAATTAATTCCATAAAATCAGATATTAGATTGGAATCCTTTTTAGAACATTTTATACTTATAAGATGATTATATATCTTAAATTCAGAAATAAAAGAAACATTCATTTTTTAAAAAATGGAATACATTATAAGACTCTTAAAAGATTACATTGAAAAATCAATCAGGAATTCCAAATACAGGTAAAAACAAAGATGGGCTTCAAATATCTTTCACTGGAGATTTTAAAGTAAAATAATTTTCTGAAAGAGATATATATTATGGAATCCATTTATTCATTCCAAGTTTCTAAAGTTTTAAAAATAATCCATTTAATCTCTATCTCTTCTGTGTTATAATGTAGAAGGTATTCATATTCAGATTATCTCTTTAAGTGGTAAGTGACCTACTTGATTTAAAGGAGAAGAATATAACCGAGGCATTGCATTGACTGAAAAGGTATGGCATTTTAAATGGCATCAAGATTGTACTTTCTACAACATTTACGATTTTCCTTTTGATTTTACAGCAGCAATACTGTAAAAGGTTTAATTTATTTCTCAGATTAGCTCTTTGGAACTGAGAGATGAGATGAGGCCTGGAAAACTTCCCCCAGTACAGTCAAGTTCCTGTTGACTAATTCTGTGACCACCAGTGACAGTCTATGAGTCTGTGAGGCAGAGTTGTGGCAGCGCAGGCTTTGCTTGGAGTTGGATGGTTCACACCCTGCTTGGCGTGGTTTTTAAGAGACATCCTCTCAGTGGATGAGGAGAGAATCCAGCAGGCCTCTAGTCACACTGGTACAAATACTTTTGATGGTGGGAGATGGTGGTGTGAGTGGAGGGTCTGTGGGTGTGATGAACACCTGAATGACTCATGGGGAGAGGGCTGTTAACAGGACAGATGCCACTTGCTGTAATTTTCATATGATGTGCTTGGAAAGCCCCCTGCATGGAGGAAAGATAGATTGAGGTCCCTTTCAAAAGTGCTCCAGATGAAAAGGCATTTCCATTTTCAGAAACCCTGAGAATCCCCGAAAGAACCTCTAACTAGTCATTGTACTGGAGGCTGCTCCTCTACTCCAAATACTGCTGTTCACTGTCCCTCTCAGCAAACTGTCCCGCTCCTATTGCAACCTGAGTTTAGGAAGGCTTAAAGCTATGTCAACTGTTTAATTCTTTCTCTCCTCGGAGAAGTACCTGTCTCAGCTACCCAAGGTTAGTGTCTCCACCAGGTTCGTTATTTTATATTTTAAATATATTTTAAAATCAAAAGTGTTTGAAGGACTTGCTTTTTTCCCCATAATACAGGTAATAACTCCTCTCTCTAAGAAATTTGGAAAAGTAGGCCAGGTGTGGTGGCTCATGCCTGTAACCCCAGCACTTTGGGAGGCTGAGGAGGGCAGATCACTTGAGGTGAGGAGTTTGAGACCAGCCTGGCCAACATGGTGAAACCGTGTCTCGACTAAAAATACAAAAATTAGCTGGACGTGGTGGGAGGTGCCTGTAATCCCAGCTACTCTGGAGACTGAGGCAGGAGAATCACTTGAACCTGGGAGGTGGAGGCTGCAGTGAGTCAAAATTGTACCACTGCACTCTAGCCTGGGAGACAGAGCAAGACTCTGTTAAAAAAAAAAAAAAAGAAAGAAAAGAAAAAGAAATTTGGAAAAGTAAAAAGAAAATAAAATTATTTATCATTCCAGTTAATCAAAATAAACCATTGTTAATTTTTAATTTTTTTAGATCCAAACTTTCTCATTTCACACTCTTTGCCCCATAAACACTTGTCTCACCCCTTTTGGTGCTGGATTTTATTGTATAATTATAACTTCCTTAAGAGTTATACATGTTCACTCTTGATAACAGGTAAATGAAGAATAGTACATAGAAGCAGAAAAATATCTACAACCAATTTTAACATTTTGGTGTATTTCCCTAATAATGGTTAAAGAAAAAAAAATCAATGACACTTTAAAGTACTACCATACTTTAAATAACAGGAAGTTTATCCAGGACCATTATAATATAGGGACCATTGCAGTGGGATTTTGCAGTGGGAGAAAGATTGGGCTTAATTCCAAATACAGTACTGACAAGAGGGAATTTATAGCCACGGTGGAAGGTAGGGGTCATGCATGGAAAATTACTAAGAAATAACAACAGGAGTAAGCAGGATTCTGGCCAAACTGAACTAATTAGATTCTTGCTGAAGATAGACCAGGATGATCAGATATCATCTGGGGGGTGGTGGAGGGTTAGGAACCTGATTAGATGTCAAGGATGGAGGGTTCTTACTAAAGTTAGCAGGGTTCTTGCTAAAACCGTGTTTTACAAGAAAGTGCACAGATAGGCCTAGGAGAACATTCAAAAGCTGGAACAAATCTTTGTCACAATCATAATTCATAAAAAGTTTCCTTTTTAATCAAAAACTTTTAATACATGTCACTTATGGAAGCTGAATGAGATAGAACATTTTGAGGATCCATCCAAACTATTTTTCTTTTTAAAATTGACACACAGTAACTGTACATGTTTGGGGGTACATATTGATATTTTGATACATATAATGTATAGTGCTTAGATCAGGGTAATTAGCATATCTGTCATCAAGCATTTATCATTGCTTCATATTAGGAACATTCAATATCCTTCTTTCAGTTGTTTGAAACTATAATGTTTATTATTATTAAATATAATCATCCTATAGTAGTCTAGAACATTAGAACCTATTCCTCCTATCTAGCTTTTTAATTTTGTATCCTTTAACTTTTTAAGAACAATGTCCCCTACTTTGGGAGGCCAAGGCAGGTGGATCACCTGAGGTCAGGAGTTTGAGACCAGCCTGGCCAACAAATACGAAAAAAAAAAAAAAATGAAATAGCCAGGCATGGTGGTGTGAGCCTGTAATCACTGCTACTTGGCAGGCTGAGGCAGGGGAACTGCTTGAACCCAGGAGGTGGAGGTTGCGGTGAGCCAAGATTGCCCATTGCACTCTTGCCTGGGTGACAGAGCAAGACTCCGCCTAAAAAAAAAAAAAGGCCCCAAAGTGTTTCCAGTGTATTATTTTCGGAGGAAACAAAGCACATGGATCATCTTGGAGGCACCTGCATCCCAGAGTGGCTTCTGCATAATCCTTCTTCCCCTCCCTTCCCTTCGTAGGCTGTGACCTCAAACCCCACCTCCATGTTTCTTCCAGAGAACCCTACCTGTGACACTCTAATGAACACCTGGAAAACCTTTGTTTCATGTTGACTTTTCCTCCAAATTCCTGCAAATATAGATTTCCCCAAAATATACAAAGATTTACAGAAACAAATGGTAATTTGTGTTTCTTTTTAGTTATTTATATACTTCTATTTTATTTTTGTTTTCATTACACTCGCTGCCTTATCTGTAGTTCACTGGCAATATTCCGAAACACAAAAAACAATATTTTTTCACATGTGAGGAATATTGAGAAACTACTGAGGGCAAGGCACATACCAGATGCATTTTCTGCTGTTGCTAAGAAATAAGACTGAGTGAGTGAGCTGTATTTATGTTATTTATTAGCAAGCACCGAAAATTCCAGATTCCCTCTAGAGTCCAGAGTTTGACTTCAGAATCTAGAGAACCTCATCATTGCACACCCAGAATAAGATGAGGGCAACAAAGATCCCATCTTCCAGCTGTTTTGGAAGAATCACAGGTACAAAGACTTTCAAATTATAATCCTTCATCTTAAAAGCTTTTCTTTAATTTTATGAATAACTCTGTATTTTCCCTATATTTATTAATAAAAATTTGAAGAAAAAGTGGTGTTAGCAGCTTTTCACTAACCATGATTAATGCAAGCAAAATAATTTAATATTTTAATTACACATGGAAAAGTAATGATTAATAGATGTAATTTTCTACATGATTAATAAAGCATTGCATTTACTATATTAATGTGATTTGAGATGTTTTTTCCCTCCTTTTTCTCTCTACCTCCTTCTTTCCTTCCTTCTCTCCTTTCTCCCTTTCTTCTTTCTTACTTTTCTTCTCTGTTTTTTTACCTCATTTTCTCTTTATCCTTCTCTACTTCCTTTCTCTTCTTGCTTCCTATTTCCCTTCTGTCGTCCTACCTTCTCTCCCTCCCATCTTTTCTGCCTTTTTCCTCTCCTTCCCTTCCTTTTCCCCTCAATTTCTTCCTTTCTTATTTTGTTTTTTAGAATTTTAAAAAGGATCTTTAAGTCATAATATTAATGTGTGCTGTAAGAGAGATTTGTTACATTATTGAGAAGAGCTTGGACATTCTAAATTACCATTTCATCTATCATATTTAGCCCAGATTCAAATAAGTATATTTCTTTTGAATAAACTTATTTTAAAATAAATGCATTCCAGGCTGTACACGGTGGCTCACACCTGTAATCCCAGCCCTTTGGGAGGCCAAGGCAGGTGGATCATTTGAGGTCAGGAGTTCTAGACCAGCCTGGCCAATATGGTGAAACCCCACCTCTACTAACAATACAAAGACTAGCTGGGAGTGGTGGTGTGCGCCTGTAGTCCCAGCTACTTGGGAGGCTGAAGCAGAATAGCTTGAACTTGGGAGGTGGAGGTTGCAGTGAGCCGAGATCATGCCATTGCACTCCAGCCTGGGCCACAGACCAAACTCCATCTCGTAAAATAAATAAATAAAATAAAAATAATAAATAAATAAATGCATCCTTTCCAAATTATAGAATATAATTTTTAAACGAAATCCCTTTCCTAATTCACAAGGAATTTTGCGTAGAAACCAACAGCCTCTCATTCATTTCCCAAGGATGTATATAAACTCTGTGAATCCTTATTGATTGAACAGGAGGTGCTGGGAAATGGTTTGTTGACGATGTCAAAGACAATCAGAACTGGACAGAAGTTAGAGCATGAGAAAGCAGATTATATTCAGGATATTGCAACAGGGGGAAAGAGACCTCAATACAGAACTGGGCTCAGTTCTGAATATACTGCAAACGAGGGGGATTTATAGACAAACAGAAGTGTGAAAGTCAATGGGTGGAAACTTAGTAAGAGGAAACTTAAGGGCTGTATTAGGATTCTCGAGATGGAAAGAACTAATAAGATAGATGTTAATATGAAAGGAAGTTTATTAGGAGTATTGACTGAGACGATCACAAGGAGAAGTCCCGCAATAGGCTGTCTGCAAGCTTAGAAGCAAGGAAACCAGTTCAAGTCCCAAAACCTCAAAAGTAGGGAAGCCGGAAGTGCAGCCTTCAGTCTGTAGTCAAAAGCCTGAGAGCCCCTGGCAAACCACTGGTGTAAGTGCAAGAGTCCAAAAGCTGAAGAACTTGGAGTTCAATGTTCGAGGGCAGGAAACAACCAGCATGGGAGAAAGATGAAGGCTGGGAAGACTCAGCATGTCCTGTCCTAACTTCTGCCTGCTTTATCCTAGCTGCACTGGCAGCTGATTAGATGGTGCCCACCAGACTGAGGGTGGGTCTGCCTCTCCCAGTCCACTGACTCAAATGATAATCTCCTTTGGTAACATCCTCACAGATACACCCAGGAACAATACTTTGCATACTTCAATCCAATCAAGTTGACACTTAACATTAACCATCACAAGGGGTAGGGAAGAATTCTGGGTAAACTGACTTGATACGATTCTTGCTGAAGGCAGGTCCGGATGATTAGACATCACTTAGGGGATGGTGAAGATGAGGACTGTAATCAGTTATCAAGGGTGAGGATTCTCACTAAACTGACTTGATAGGATTTTTGCTACAACTGGGTCATGCAGGCATGACAAGGATGGACACCAAGGTCGATGTCTAAAGGGTTTAGAGGAGCCTGACTAGAATTAGATCAAGGAGAGAGTCTTTCTGAATTTTGGCAGCTTTGGATATTCTCTCTCTGAGGAGAGAGAGGTATGAAGAGAGGTATAAAGAGAGATATGAAGACTGAAGCATTATTTTTTTCCAGCAATGAGCTGCTTTTTCCCAAGCAGGCATTTTGATGAATGACACAGACAACTCAACACCCTCAGTATTCTCTCAAGTTTGACTCTGGTTATGCTGGTGAGTAGAGATAAGGACCTTAATGATGTGACAGCCATGTGTACTGTGATGAGTGAGCAGTCTGTGGGAGAAACAAAACCTCATGCTTTTAGTGATAGTGCTAGTGTAAAACGGGAGATTTTTCAGTGAACAGCTGAAGGGTTTGATCTCGGAGACGTTGTCTTTGCTTGAGAGACACATAGTAGATGTTCTTACTGTCCCTTTGCTTTGTGAAACATCAACGTTTTCCAGGTGGCTTAAATCTCTGTAGAAGTGAGAAGATGGGAGGACGTCCAAACGGGAATTTGCTTCAGGGCCAAAACATGTCTAGAGGGCACTTTAGTCTCATTTGTAGGAATCTGGGGGCATTTTTCAGTTTCAGTGTCTGGTATAAGGAGTGTGACTGTTGTCTGCCTATTCAGCTTTGCATGGAGGGGCAGGGGCTCTGATAAAGGCTGTCATGGGTGAGTTTATAAATCTGAAACAGGACTCCTAGGCCTGAGAAGTTCAGACAACTTAGAAACTTTAAATTATTCATGGCCAGTTTCTTTGCTTTCATTAACATGCATTGGTATGCCTACACTGGAGACTGTGTTTCAGGGTGCAGTGACTCTCACCTAATGCTATTGATTTTACATAGCTTTGGAATTGTCCTTTGGGAAGTATGAGGCAAATGAATAGCAAAAAATAAAAAGCACTGATAGCCCTCTTCTGGAGTGTTAGTTTTGGGTAGAATAATAGAAAAGATATAATCCAAAGGTATTTTTGAGAGCAGATCCCAGGGAGGTCTTGAATTCAATGCTAGGGAGTTTTGATTTCATGGATTTTTTCCATGTGGAACACTAGTAAGAATATAAAGGGGTAGCTGGCAAGATGACTGAATAAGAACAGCTCTGGCCTGCAGCTCCCAGCGGGATCAATGCAGAAGGTGAGTGGTTTCTGCATTTTCAACTGAGGCACCTGGCTCATCTCATTGGGACTGGTTAAACAGTGGGTACAGCCCACAGAGGGTGAGCCAAAGCAGGGTGGGGTGTCGCCTCACTGGGAAGGGCAAAACGTCAGGGAACTCCCTCCCCAAGCTAAGGGAAGCTGTGAGGGACTGTGCCATGAGGAACAGTGCATTCCGGCCCAAATACTACACTCTTCCCATGGTCTTCACAACCTGCAGACCAGGAGATTCCCTTGGGTGCCTACAACACCAGAGCCCTGGGTTTCAAGCACAAAATTGGGTGGCTATTAGGGCAGACACCCAGCTAACTGCAGGATTTTTTTTTTCACACCCCAGTGGTGCCTGGAACACCAGTGAGAGAACTGTTCATACCCCTGGAAAAGGGGCTGAAGCCCAGGAGCCATGTGGTCTAACTCAGTGGATCCCAACCCCACTGAGCCCAGCAAGCTAAGATCCACTGGCTTGAAATTCTCACTTCCAGCACAGCAGTCTGAAGTTGACATGGGATGCTCAAGCTTAGTGGAGGGAAGGGCATCCATCATTGCTGAGGCTTGGAAAGGCAGTTTTCCCCTCACAGTATAAACAAAGCTGCTGGGAAGTTTGAACTAGGCAGAGCTCACTGCAGTTTCGCAAAGCCGTTGTAGCCAGACTGCCTCTCTAGATTCCTCTTCTCTGGGCAGGGCATCTCTGAAAGAAAGGCAGCAGCACCAGTCGTGGGCTTATAGATAAAACTCCCGTCTCCCTGGGACAGAGCACCTGGGGGAATGGGGGGCTGTGGGTGCAGCTTCAGCAGACTTAAACGTTCCTGCCTGCCAGCTCTGAAGAGAGCAGTGGATCTCCCAGCACAGTGCTCCAGAGCTGCTAATGGATAGACCGCCTCCTCAAGTTCGTCCCTGACCCCCATGCCTCCTGACTGGGAGACACCTCCCAGCAGGGGTGGACAGACATCTCATAGAGGAGACCTCTGGCTGGCATCTGGCAGGTGCTCCTCTAGGACAAAGCTTCCAGAGGAAGGAACAGGCAGCAATCTTGGCTGTTTTGCAGTCTCTTCTGGTGATACCCAGGCAAACAGGGTCTGGAGTGGACCTCCAGCAAACTCCAGCAGACCTGCAGCAGAGGGGCCTGACTATTAGAAGGAAAACTAACAAACAGAAAGGAATAGCATCAACATTAACAAAAAGCATGCCCACTCAGAGACCCCATCTGAGGGTCACCAATATCAAAGACCAAAGGTAGATAAATCCATGAAGATGAGGGAAAAGCCAGCACAAAAGCCTGAAAATTCAGAAAAACAGAACACCTCTTCTCCTTCAAAGGATAACAACTCCTTGCCAGCAAGGGAACAAAACTGGATGGAGAATGAGTTTGATGAATTGACAGAAGTAAGCTTCAGAAGGTGGGTAATAACAAACTCTTCTGAACTAAACTCCTCATGTTCTAACCCAATGCAAGGAAGCTAAGAACTTTAAGAAAGGTTAGAGGAATTGCTAACTAGAATAACCAGTTTAGAGAACAACATAAATGACCCGATGAAGCTGAAAAACACAGCACAAGAACTTCGTAAAGCATACACAAATATCAATAGCTGAATCGATCAAGATGAAGAAAGGATATCAAGGATTGAAGGTCAACTTAATGAAATAAAGTGAGAAGATTAAAGAAAAAAGAATGAAAAGGAATGAACAAAGCCTCCAAGAAACATGAGAATATGTGAAAAAACCAAACCTGTGTTTGATTTGTGTACCTGAAAGTGACAGGGAGAATGGATTCAGTTGGAAAACACTCTTCAGGATATTATCCAGGAGAACTTCCCCAACCTAGCCACACAGGCTGACGTCCAAATTCAGGAAATATGTAGAACACCACAAAAATACTCCTCTAGAAGAGCAACCCCAAAACACATAATCATCAGATTTACCAGTGTTGAAATAAGGAAAAAATATTAAGGGCAGCCAGAGAGAAATGTTGGGTTACCCACAAAGGTTTCCCATCAAACTAACAGCAGATCTCTCTGCAGAAACCCTACAAGCCAGAAGAGAGTGGGGGCCAATATTCAACATTCTTAAATAAAAAGAATTTTCAACTCAGAATTTCGTATCCAGTCAAACTAAGCTTCATAAGCAAAGGAGAAATAAAATCCTTTATGGACAAGCAAATGCTGAGAGATTTTGTCACCACCAGGCCTGCCTTACAAGAGCTCCTGAGGGAAGCACTAAATATGGAAAGGAAAAACCAGTAGCAGCCACTGCAAAAACATACCAAACTGTTAAGACCATTGACACCATGAAGAAAGGGCGTTAATGAATGAGCAAAATAACCAGCTAGCATCATAATGAAGGGATCAAATTCACACATAACAATATTAACCTTAAACATAAATGGGCTAAATGCCCCAATTAAAAGACACAGACTGGCAAATGTGATACAGAGTCATGACCCATTGGTGTGCTGTATTCAGGAGACCCATCTCCCGTGTAAAGAAACACATAGGCTCAAAATAAAGGGATGGAGGAATATTTACCAGGCAAATTGAAAGCAAAAAAAAAAAAAAAAAAAAAAAGCAGGTGTTGCAGTCCTAGTCTCTGATAAGACAGGCTTTAAACCATCAAAGGTCAAAAAAGACAAAGAAGGGCATTACATAATGTTAAAGGGATCAATGCAACAAGAAGAGCTGACTATCCTAAATATATATGCACCGAATACAGGAGCACCCAGGTTCATAAAGCAAGTTCTTAGAGACCTATAAAGAGACTTAAGACTCCCACATAGTAACAGTGTAAGATTTTAACACCCCGCTGTCAATATTAGACAGGTCAACATGACAGAAAATTAGCAAGGATATTCAGAATTTGATTGCAACTCTGGACCAAGCAGACCTAATAGACATTTACAGAACTCTCCACCCCAAATCAACAGAATATACATTCTTCTCAACACCACATCGCACTTATTCTAAAATTGACCACATAATTGGAAGTAAAACACTCCTCAGCAAATGCAAAAGAAAAGAAATCATAACAAACAGTCTCTCAGACCACAGTACAATCAAATTAGAACTCAGGATTAAGAAACTCACTCGAAACCACACAACTACATGGAAACTGAATAACCTGCTTCTGAATGACTACTGGGTAAATAATGAAATTAAGGCAGAAACAAATAAGTTCTTTGAAACCAATAGGAACAAAGACACAATGTACCAGAATCTCTGGGACACAGCTAAAGCAGTGTTTAGAGGGAAATTTATAGCACTGAATGCCCACAGGAGAAAGCAGAAAAGATCTAAAATTGACACCTTAACATCACAATTAAAAGAACTAGAGAAGCAAGAGCAAACCAGTTCAAAAGCTAGCAGAAGGCAAGACATAGCAAAGTTCAGAGTAGAACTGAAGGAGATAGGGATACAAAAACCCTTCAAAAAATCCATGAATCTAGGAACTGGATTTTTGAAAAGATCAACAAAATAGATAGACCACTAGCCAGACTAATAAAGAAGAAAAGAGAGAAGAATCAAATAGACACAATAAAAAATGATAAACGGGATACCACCACTGGTCCCAGAGAAATACAAACTACCATCAGAGAATACTATAAACACCTCTCTGCAAATAAACTAGAAAATCTAGAAGAAATGGATAAATTTCTGGACACATACACCCTCCCAAGACTAAACCAGAAAGAAGTCGAATCCCTGAATAGACCAATAACAAGTTCTGAAATTGAGGTAGTAATTATTAGCCTACCAACTTAAAAAAGCCCAGCACCAGAGGGATTCACAGCCAAATTCTACCAGAGGTACAAAGAAGAGCTGGTACCATTGCTTATGAAACTATTCCAAAAAATAGAAAAAGAAGGACTCCTGCCTAACTCATTTTATGAGGCCAGCATCATCCTGATCCAAAACCTGGCAGAGACACAACAAAGAAAATTTCAGGCCAATATTCCTGATGAACTTCGATGTGAAAATCCTCAATAAAATACTGGCAAACAGAATCCAGCAGCACATCAAAAACTTATCCCCCACGATCAAGTCGGCTTCATCCCTGGGATGCAAGCCTGGTTCAACATATGCAAATCAATCAAGGTAATCCATCACATAAACAGAACCAATGACAAAAACCACATGATTTTCTCAACAGATGCAGAAAAGGCCTCTGATAAACTGCAACACCCCTTCATGCCAAAAGCTCTCAATAAACTAGTTGTTGATGGAATGTATCTTAAAATAACACGAGCTGTTTATGACAAACCCACAGACAATATCATAATGGGCAAAAACTGGAATGCTTCATTCTGTTTGAAAACTGGCACAAGACAAGGATGCCCAATCTCCCCACTCCTATTAAACATAGTATTGGAAGTTCTGTCCAGGGCAAATAGGCAAGAGAAAGAAATAAAGCATATTCAAATAGGAAGAGAGGAAGTCAACTTGTCTCTGTTTGCAGATGACATGATGGTATATTTAGAAAACCCAGTCATTCCAGCCCAAAATCTCTTTAAGCTGATAAGCAACTTCAGTGAATTATCAGGATACAAAATCAATGTAAAAATCACAAGCATTCCAATACACAAGTAACAGACAAACAGAGAGCCAAAAACTCCCATTCACAACTGCCACAAAGAGAATAAAATACCTAGGAATACAACTTACAAGGGAGGTGAAGGACCTCTTCAAGGAGAACTGCAAACCACTGCTAAAGGAAATAAGAGAGGACACAAACAAATGGAAAGACACTCCATGCACTTGGATAGGAAGAATCAATATCATGAAAATGGCCATACTGCCCAAAGTAATTTATAGATTCAATGCTATCTCCATCAACTACCATTGACTTTCTTCACAGAATTAGAAAAAACGACTTTAAATTTCATATGGAACCAAAAAAGAGCTGGTATAGCCAAGACAAACCTAAGCAAAAAGAGCAAAGCTGAAGGCATCATGTTATCTGACTTCAAACTATACTACAAGGCTACACTAGCCAAAATAGCATGGCACTGGTACCAAAACAGATACATTGACCAATGGAACAGAACAGAGGCCTCAGAAATAACGCCACACATCTATGACCATCTGATCTTTGACAAACCTGACAAAAACAAGCAATGGTGAAATAATTCCCTATTTAATAAATGCTGTTGGGAAAACTGGCTAGCCATATTCAGAAAACTGAAACTGGACCCCTTTTGTACACCTTATATAAAAATTAACTCAGGATGGACTAAAGACTTAAACATAAGACCTAAAACCATTAAATCCATAGAAGAAAACTTAGGCAATACCATTCAGGACATAGTCATGGGCAAATACTTCATGACTAAAACACCAAAAGCTATGGCAACAAAAGCCAAAATTGACAAATGGGATCTAATTAAATTAAAGAGCTTCTGCACAGCAAAAGAAACTATCATTAGAGTGAACAGACAACCTACAGAGTGGGAGAAAATTTTTACAATCCATCTGAAAAAGGGCTGATATCCAGAATCTACAAGAAACTGAAGCAAAATTACCAGAAAAAATCAACCCCATCAGAAAATGTGCAAAGGATATGAACAGACACCTCAAAAGAAGACATTTATGTGGCCAACAAACATATGAAAAAAAGCTCATCATTACTGGTGATTAGAGAAATGCAAATCAAATCCACAATGTGATACTATCTCATGCCAGTTAGAATGGCGATCATTAAGAAGTCAGGAAGCAACAGATGCTGGAGAGGATATGGAGAAATGGGAATGCTTTCACCCTACTGGTGGGAGTGTGAAGTAGTTCAACCATTGTGGAAAACAGTATGGTGATTCCTCAAGGATCTAGAACTAGAAATACCATTTGTCTCAGAAATCCCATTACTAGATATATACTCAAAGGATTATAAATCATTCTACTATAAAGACACATGCACAAGTATGTTTATTGCAGAACTATTTACAATAGGAAAGTCTTGGAACCAACCCAAATGCCCATCAGTGATAGACTGGATAACGAAAATGCATCACATGTATACCATGGAATACTATGCAATGAAAAAGGATGAGTTCACGTCCTTTGCAGGGACATGGATGAAGCTGGAAACCATCATTCTTAGCAAACTAACACAGGAATAGAAAACCAAATACTGCATCTTCTCATAAGTGGGAGATGAACTATAAGAACACTTGGACACAGGGAGGGGAACATCACAAACCAGGACCTGTCGGGGGCTGGGGGACTAGGGGAGGGGATAGCATTAGGAGAAATACTTAATGTAGATGATGGGTTGATGGGTGCAGCAAACCACCATGGCACGTGCATACCTATGTAACAAACCTGCACATTCTTCACATGTATCCCAGAAACTAAATTATATATTTAAAAAGGATATAAAGAAGAGGAGTGCTATCATATGTTTAAAAGAGGATGTTTAATTTATCAGAGGTTGCAGAATGCAATGGGGAGTAAAATCCAGTGAAAGAGTGGAGAATTGAGACTATATCATTTGTCAAGGTTGTAGTTCAAAGTCCAACTTCCAGAAATCTGTTACTAGATCCGGAAAAGGTAGAGACTTGGAGGATCGTCAGACTTTGGAGGGAAACAGTCTCTACTCAGACACAGAGAATGCTCCCCTACAATGCCCCCACAATTCTGGTAGCCTGAGGATGCCAGAAAATATCTTGCAGAGATGAGAACCAATATGTTTGACAAGGATGGAAGCACAGCAGAGGAAGGTCAGGTTTGCCCCACGTATCTGAACAGGGAAATACTGAGGGTTCCTTAAAACAACAAAACAAAACAAAACAAAACAAAACAACACAACTCAGCCATTCTCTTCTTAGAGCACTGAGATTTACAAACCAAGGACCCCAGTGGTGTGTCAGACATGACCTCTTCAATGGCTGAGACATCCCTTGCTACAGTCTGGCTGCAGCACTAGTCAGAGTTCATCTTCCCACTGACCTGGTTTTGATTCTGCTTTCTAATCTTTTCAGCCTAGTTGAATCTATCTTGGGTATTCATGTGTGATCAAGCTATAGCCACTCTTTTGGCAATAGCAGACTGGCCCCATTGATCCCTGGCAGAGTCTCTTGCTCTTGTAGCTAAAGCACTCCAAGAAATATGCGCAAAATCTTAAGTCAGTGGTAGTGGGAAGGGAGAAGTAGGTTTGCATTAGAGAGATCTGGAAGGCTGAATGAGCAGGATTTGGTAATAAATTGGGTATGGCCATTACAGAAGAGAGAAGAGGCAGAGCTGAGCCTGGGTCATGGTGTTTAAACTCTTGTTTAAAGCTAAAGATTTTTTTTTTTTTTTTGCCAGAAAAATCCAGGTAGGCACATTTTGCCTACAATATCAGGAGGCTCACAGCTTTAGCCAAATGTTAGGAACCCCTCTGTAGAGGAAAATCCTAGGGGTTGGATAGGACGACCTGAAAGATTCCTTCTGCTTCCTCAATATTTGAATAGTTATAGAACCCAAGTATTGGTCTATTTGGGGGCCTATTGGTAGCTACAAGGAAGTCAGGAAGGGGAGCTGGTACTTTTATGAGGCACTAGGGAATGCAGGAGGGAAATGTATTTTGTTTTAGACCTGGAGGTTGAAGTGCTGGGAGGGCATTCTTGGGCAGATGTTGAGTGGGTTAGCAAAGACACACTTGGAGAAAGTGTTTAGAGCATTAGATCTGCACTGTTGAATATGGTAGCCATTGGGCACATGTGGCCATTGAAGACTGTGGCTAACAAAATGTGGCTAATCCTAACTGGGATATACTGTAAGTGTAATGTACATCCATTTCTAAGACAGTTACAAAATATAAAATATGTCAATTTAAGAATATTAGCTACATGTTAAAATCATAATATTTTGAATATATTCAGTTAAATAAATATATGATTAAAATAAGTCCATCAGCTCCTCCTTACTTTTTAAATGTGGCTACTGGAAATTTTAAAACTACATGTGTAGTTTCTGTTTGCAGCTCACATATTTGTGTTGGGTAGCACTGCTCAAGGTGGTGTTTGGAGGTAGTTATCAGGGACAACTTGGGAACATTTGAGCTCTCTGGGAAGAGGATATACAGAGAGAAAAGCAGAAGGTTGAAGGCATACTTATGGAGCATTTCTACATTCACAGATCTAGAAGGAAAAGGAGGAGACTGGAAAGGAGCTAGGGAATAAGGCCAGAGAAGGGGAAGTAGGTGACATCACAGGAATGAGGGGAAGAAGGGGCTTTAGGAAAGAAAAGGATAGCGATAAGGATTATGCAAAGTAATTTGACCTTTGTTCTATTGCTATTGGAGAGCACATGGAGGTTTTCTTCCCCAGAAAGTAAAATGATCAAATTTAAATTTTAAGAAGATGATTTTGGTAAGAAAATAATGAACCAATTGGATTGACAGAGAAGCTGAAGGTCAGATGGATAGCTAGAAAGTCAGGGAATAAGAACAATCAAAAAGCCCTTAGGCATCTAGAAAGCTGAGCAGAAAAGAATTGTTTTGACTTTGAGAAAGAACTTTTTATTTTCTTGCCTTGAAAAATGAGGTGTTTTTGAACAGTGAGATTTTGGTAATTTAAAGCTTGTATCTCTGTCTATAGAATCCAGAAAATGGGTTGCAGTAAAAATCAGTGTCACAGATGATTAAAGATGCTTTGCGTGGGAAAAATAGAAGGCGGTAAAGAAACTAAAGACACAAAAATTATAGGACTTCTAAGAAACAAAGGTTGTCTTTTTGTATAATTGTCTCATGTAGAGAAAACAGAAAACAACATTATTCCCCACCCTTAAGAACATGAAAGTAGAAAAGAATGGTTTCTAAAAAGAGTTTTCCTTGAGACTCTGCCACCATAACTTGTGACCATTTAAGGTATTTCTAAGTGTTTACAAATTGAACATACTATGTCCTAGAATGTCCTTTGAGCAGAAATTTTGGTACTTAAAATTATTTATTTGGAGTTTGGTTTAAGGCACAGAACAGATCGAAATATATGAAAGTATAAAACTCAGAGAATTAAGTGAAGATGAGCTGAATATTCTGAAGGTTGTATTAGTCCATTTTCATACTGCTATGAAGAAATACCTAAGACTGGGTAATTTTCTTAAAAAAAGAGGTTTCATGGACTCACAGTTCCACATGGCTGGTAATGCCTCACGATCATGGTGGAAAGTGAAGGAGGAGTAAAGGCACATCTTATATGGTGGCAGGCAAGAGAGCATATGCAGGGGAACTGCCCTTTATAAAACCATCGGATCTCGTGAGATGTATTCACTATCAGGAGAACAGCATGGGAAAAACCCACACCCATAATTAAATTACCTCCCACTGGGTTCCTCCCTTGACACGTGAGGATTATGGGAGCTACAAGATAAGATTTGGATGGGGACATGGCCAATCCATATCAAAGGTATTTGGATCCTGTTTAAATATATGTTATAGTCTTTGCTAGCTTAAAGGGAAAAGAGAAAAAAAACAATGGCAAAAGGAAGCCAACAGAGGGGGCCATATGAAGGGACTAAACAAAAAGGACATGGTCAATTAAAGACATTTGGAAAATCTACCTAGATGGAGTACTGTAGGATTTGGATACTTTGTTGGATACTGAATACACAGGATTAGGATGAAATCAGTGCTGTTGTAGAATAACTGTAATATGCAGCAGCTAACATTTATTGAGCATTTATTATATACTCATTTATTTATTACAACAATCTCACGCAGTAGGTATTATCTCAATGCTACAGATGGTGCAGTGAGATTAGGTAACTTGTCCAAGGTCACCCAGGTAGCCAGTGAGCCCACTATATCCTTAAGTGTTGTCTCCTTAAGTGTTGTTAGGGAGCCACACGATGAACCAGGAGGTGTTGGCTGGGTTATATGTGGTAACACATGACTCCAAACATTTTAGTAATCTATAATAACACAGTTTTTTTGTTTGTTGGTTTGGTTTGGTTTTGGTTTTGGTTTTCTTTTTCTTTTCTTTTCTTTTTTTTCTTTTTAAATTTCATTGCAGGACACTTGCTCTGATTCATTTCTGGACTTAAGTGGAAGAAGCAGCCCTTATCTAGGATATTGTTAGTCTTTGGCAGAGGGACTACAAAGCAATGGAAGGATGATGTGATGGCTCTGAAAGCTTCTCTTGGATGTAGAATATAAAGTTTGCTCACCTTTTGTTATCCAAAGTAAGCCATGCCGCAAGCCTGACAGTGGGGTGAAGAGTGAAATGTTCCCACTAGGGAGGATCTTTAGAAGACCCCTAGAGAGAGTTTGGGTTCTTTGTCTTTTGTTTTTGTTTATTTTTATCATGTGAATCTTTAGCTTTACAAGGAAGAGAAGCAATGAATGGTTGGTCTGACTTCTTTTCACACTGAGGAGTTAATAGGATGACCCAAAAAGTTAATCCCCACACTGTCAGTGTTGTTTGGGGAGGGGCAGGTGGCAGAGAGTTATGCAGGCAGGAGACAATGCAAGGGAGAGCACTGCCTCCCATAGGGGTCAGTAAGGTAGTGAGACAGCCAAGTGGAAAGGGGTCCACAGAGAAACTTCAGGCGCCCTGCACACTGGGAGGAGTGCGCACTCGGGGTGGAGCCACAGACGTTTGCACCGTTTGCAGGGCGGAGGACCCTGACCCGTCCTCTTCCTGGTTAGAACCCGGGCTTCAATCTGTGAGGACGGAAGCCTGTATAGCAGGACTCTCTCTCTGCTGAGAGTCCCCGTTTCCCATTTTTTCCTTTTTGCCCCATAAATTCCATTTTTATCACCCTTTAAAGTGTCTGTGAGCCTAATATTTCATGGCTGTGTGACAAGGACCCGGCTCTTAGGTGAACTAAGGAGAAAATCCTACAACAGTAGTACTAGGCCATAGCCTAAATCCAAACACAGCAAAATCCACACAACCAAAATCTTTGCTCAGCAAGGTACCTGGAAAAAAAAACCTGTCTCAACAGTAAGTCAGGCCACATCAGACAGAAGCTAAAGGCTAGCCCGAGTGAGGGCTGGTAAGGAAGGAGAGATGATGCAAGGTTACCAAACAAGATTCGGTAAGGGCTGAAGGTCAGTTCAGCTATAAAGGGTGGGGGGAAGCCAGTTTTTGAGGAGGTCACTTCAAGCCTTGAGTTCCTTTGTCTAAGCCCCTGTTCTCCTGGCTGTTTCCCATTAATTTTGGGGGAATGTGCTATGAACTGATGGGCACAGATGTGTGTAAAAGAGAGACAGTTATAGGCAGTCCTATTTATTCAAATGTGACAGGATGATGGACCTAGTCACATCCACAAAACCAATTATAAGCTAAACCCATGCAGGTAGTTAGGTAGAACACACCCATTTAAAAACGAACAGCACTTTAATTCTTGAATTAATGTTAAATTCAGCCTGAATTTATTGGATAAATGTCTCATTTCGTGTTAGTAAATCTAACTAAAGACTTTAACTAAATCTAACTAATGACTCTAACTAAAGCTATTTCCACAGAGATGTAAATTGTTCTTGATGAATACAATAAAAGCAAGTAATAACCACTTTTTGGAACTTAGAACAAATTCACTTCAGGTGAAGGTCAAGCACTTGAGAATAAGATAATTATTTTTCCTTTCAAATACTAAAGAGTTGCAAAAACTCTGGTGATAAATTGGAACATTTGGGAAATGAAGGCAACAAGAAGATTTAATTTATTGCCCATGTATAAGAATTCTAATTTTTGCACATTCCTTATAATCTTTTCCTAAATACATATAAAAACTCTGTAATTACATAGTTTAAAATTTCACTGTAATATAACATGTTCCATAAATAATTTTTCAGGTTCTAGTACAGTCCTTATGATTATAATGGTTGCAACATAGTTCACTGCATAGAGTTAACATAATTTAATTTATTATTTTCATTATTAAACATGTAGTTTCTTTCAGTTTATTATCATTATTAATAATACTGCAGTAAATGGCCACATGGAACCTATGTGTTTTTTTGTTTGTTTGTTTTGGATTTTTTTCGTTGCAATACATGTCCTAAATACATGGCATTACTGGGTCAAAGGTTATGAAATTTTAATGACTATGCAAACTATTTTAAAAATAACTCCCAATTTAACAAAAACGTGAGTATGAAATTCACTGAATTCTCCCTTGCTTTAGAAATTATATTGAAAGGTTATATAAATTGACTCATTAATATTGTAGAAAAAAATGATACTTTGTGTTAATTTGTGTGTCTGAATACTTGTGAGGCTAAACACTATACCACAGGTTTCTTTAACCAACAGAAGGAGTTATAATTCTTTCATTCGGTAATTGGACAAACATTTTTTGAGCGCCTACAACGTGCCAGGCAGTTTTGTTTGTTTGTTTCAGAGCACACAGCAGTGAAGTAAACAAACTCCCTTGCCCTCATGGATTTTATATTCATGTAAAAAAAGACAATAAACATAATAAGTATTAAAATTATGTAGTATGTTAGAATGTTATAACTGCTGTTAAAAGGTAAGATAAAATAATAAGGAGTTTTTTAGCAGAAGTTGCATTTCTAAATACGGTGGTCACTGAGAAACAAATATTTGAACAAGTACTTGAAAGAGGTGGAGTAAGTCCCATATGGGTGTCAGAGGAAAGAGTGTTGCAGCCAGGGACCTTAGGTTGTAGAAGACCCTAAGCGGACCATGTGTGAGGTGTTGCAGGAGAATGAGGGAGGACAGTTTGGCTAGAGTGAAGTGAAATCTTTGATGTGATGAAGTGATGATCTTTGATGAAATCTAAGGATGCTTAGAAATCTAAGGATGCTTATTTGTTTCACAGGAGAAAAACAAGGAGAGAAAAATCTAAACCCAGCACAAGAGAAAGTTTCCAAAAAGAGGTCGTCGCCAATACCAAAATTAGCTGTGATATTCAGGAATTAAAAAATGGGAACACGATAACCACATTCAATAAAGACCAAGGCCAGCTTCCATTGGCCAGAGCTCAGCCACGCGGCCACACCTGGCTGAAGAGACTGACTGAAGAATTCCCTGAATATTTTAATGTACCTCTGGTTATAACACAGAATAACCACTAGGTGGCAGAAGAACTCCATTCTTGTAAATGTCTTAGTTTCTTTATTTCATCTTCCCTATTCCGTCTAATGTTCCTTGAATTTTAGTATTTTGTTGGTTTGAAAATATGTGTGACTTACGTCCTTTAAAGGATTCAGTTGCTAAAGTTTTAAATAGGCTGGAATATAAAACATTTATAGAAAAGAAAAATACCAACAGTATGATGTTAGTGAACTATTAATAATCCAATTAAATAAAATATATTTGCTTTGGATTAATACATATCTTGTTTTGATGTTTGCTAAATAAAACTAAGCATTAGGAGGTCAAATAGCCACAACGAATATTTTCGTATTATTTAATAAGCCAGTTTCAAGGCATACATGCTAAATTTGTTCTTAAGGAAAAGTTGAATTTTTGCTTTCATGAAATTACAAACTCTAAGGCAATTTTATGCCTGTAAATCCAATGTGTTCTGAAGTTTAAAGTGTCAAAGGCTACTGGATTTAAACAGATCTTGTATGACTCTCTGTTTCATCTCTTCAGAGGTTGATAGTAAGCAAGTTTGGCAGCAACTCACAGCTTCTGCTGTAACATGATGCTAATAATGGCGACTTTATAAGATTGTTGCAAAGAGTCAGTGATGCCACAAGCAACGTCCTTTATATATGCAGAATTTAAAAAATAAAGTAAATAGAAATATTCCTTCCTCTGTTCCCAATTTTTCTAACGTTATTTGCAACTGGTGTTTTAATGCAAGACCAAAGGCTAAAATATACATGTAGCTAGCAGAATCAAAACCTAGATCAGATGTTCAAAAGCATCATGCTGCTAAAAGATTTCAGCGTCTAAACTTTGCTCACTGTTCTGAAACATGTTTCCACTTCCTGTTAAAAAAAAAAAAAACATGATATTCTTTGAAGCTCATTTTTTGGGGTTCATGTGTTGTAATTACACATTTGTTATATAGGGTATATGATGACTTACGCTCTATGGTGTTATTCAGTACACTGTAGAAAAAGGAGAATAAAGAATGTTGTTTGTCAGTAGGTAGCTCTGTCCTCTTTATCCTTGAATGTAATTTACTAAAGAGCTGACAAAATTACAGCACAGGCAGCAATTCACCATATTACCCTGCAGACAGCCAAGAGACTGACATTGAGATGATGCTTTTTAACTTGGGTCTGTGTAAGGAACCTGACGGGGTTATATGAAATCTTCATTTCTGTACTATGAAAAAATGATGTTGCTTTTAAGAAGGACGCACAAAAGTGTGTACTCTGGGCAAGGCTATTGATAAAGATGCGACAGGGATGTATGGAAACCCAATATGTAACATTGAAATGACTTTTGATTCATTTGTATTTGGTCTTAGACAAGAAACATAGATTAAGAAAAGGTCTAAAAAAATGGAGCACTAGGAAAAATGATAGGAAATTTTGTGTTCTTGACTAACAGCTATCTAATATGAAATACACATTTGTAATATTTTGACATATATGATTTAATACAACTACATTTTGTAATAAATATCTTTAATTCTAAGGATTGAAAATCTTAAAAGGATCTCAATTTATAGTTATAGCTGTTTTGTTTCAACAGGCTGATGGACTTGGAAATTGCAGGTTTCTTAAACACATTCGATGAACTTAAAAAGCAGGGGGAGATACTTTCAGATGGCCTTGAATGGGAAGGGGGGGGACCCTGGATTTCTCTGGACACCTCTTTCTTCCTTTCTTCTCTGTAGGTGGGGACCTCTTCTTCTCAACTAGTCAGCAATTATAAGAATGAAAATTATCTTAGCAGCTATTCAGAGTAGGTCCAAAAGATAATCAAATAAAGAAGATTTCAATATTCTCAAGGCAGAAGAGACAATGTCCTTGCATCTGCAGTTGGAAAGCCTGGAGTAATCTCCTTCCCATCCTCCACTGTGGAAATTCCTTCTGTTCTCAAGGTCTCGAGCATATGATAACTCCATGATGGATTTTCTGACTCCTGGAGTTAAAACGTGCCTTCCCTTGCCTGCGCTCACATAGCCATGAGTTTATCAGGAGTTGCATCCTCAAACAGAGCTGCTAGGCCACGTGTGCTCTGTACAGCCTCTGGTATCGGTGTATGACTACTGAGCTGGCATTTTTCTCAATTCTTAAGAAAAATCAAAACCAGTTTGGTTTTCTTTTTAAATAGTGGTAAAATAGACATCATGTAAAATCTACTATTCTAACCATTTTTAAGTGTGCAATTCAGTGGCATTAAGTACACTCACATTGTTATGTAATTATCACCACTCAACAGTTTTTTGTGTGGATTTTTCAGGGTTTTCTAAATATATAATTCTATCATCTGTGAATAGAGGTAAATTTAATTCTTCATTTCCAATTTTATTTCCTCTTCTAATATTATGTTGAATAGAAGTCAGATAAAAAGTGTCTGATTATACTTATATGAAGCACCTAGAAGTCAAATTCATAGAGCTAGAAAGTAGAATAGTCTATGAAGGGCTTTGGAGAGGGGGTAGTGAGAGTTATGGTTTAATGGGTACAGTTTCAGTTTGTGTTGATGAAAACATTTTGGGCGTGGTATATGAGCTTTTGTCTTAGGTTCTGATTTCAGAGAAAAATGGCCGATATATGCTGCTCTTGTTTTGCTCATGGCTGGAAAACTGGGGTCTGGGAACCAAGGGGTGGAAGTGGGATTGGCTTTTTTCACTGTCACTTCCAGCGATATGCTTGGGGACAGTCTTCATCTTCACAGCCTTAGGATCTTCCGGAATGAAATGCTTGGTTCTCATGGGTAGAACACACATATGGAGGACACAGTAAGAGTTCCAGTGAATGAAGCTACTGAACTCCTGGTCACTCTTGAACCCCCAAATCAGAGGATCAGCAGGCAAAAAGGGGCTGTTCTATTATGGGCGGGATAATTGAGTCTGATTGCTGTGCGAGGAGGTAGGACTGATGCTGCACCATGGTATCAGGTAGGAGTAGCTCTGGAATTTGGAAATTCACTGGGTTCTCTTTGGATGCTTCCACGTCGTTGACAACTATAAATGAGAAATTGAGCAACCTTGGCCCAAGCAAGACGAGACAAATAAAAACTAAGATTTATCAAGGATGAAGGTCTAGGTTATCCAACCAGAAAAGCCTCGGGCTGCCAAAATACTGGTCAAGGCAAAATGAAAATAGATGATGAAGAAGATTAATGGTAGATATTAGTTATGACCTCAGGTTGATGACAGCAGCAGGGACTGGTCCATCAATCCTTTATACTATGCCCTTGTAGACACCGGGGTTGGTTGGAGATTGCAGAGACCTTTGTAACATTTGGGATGTAAAAGAAGCCATGCCAGACTGCTGCTTTTTGTCTTACATTGAAGGGAAATAGCCGTGCTTGAGCATTCTACTTGATTTTTTTTTTTTTGAAATAGCAAAGCTATCATGAAATCATTCGCTTGTAACGAAATGCAGCCATTGTCAGCTATGAGAGTTGCTGGGATGGGGCGTGTTTGAGTGTGTATGTGTCTGTTTCCCTTGCTCTATTTCAGATCTAACCCTTGAATTGCTAACTGGGGGAGGGAATGGCCTCTTTTTAGATTGTCCTTGTTTTGACTTATCTGCCAAGGCAAAAGAATGTCAGAGGGTTTGCCACACAGTCCTGCAGAGAACCCTGCTCTTTGCCAGGATTTTTGTATCAAATAGTTTGTTTGGCCAAATTTAGAGAATAGTTTAAAGGGGGGAAAAGCTTGCATGTGATATGTATAATTATTATGTTAGAATACTTTTTAAATAATATGCTGCGATTGGCATCTTTCTTCCTGAAGGTTGGGGATTGTGCTGAGAGAGTGCAGCTGTGTCTCTGCTCTCTGCAGTCTTGGGCAGGCGTCACTGTTTGTCTCCTGATACAGAGGGCTGAATGCACTATTTCACATTGATGCCACATTTTAAAATCTAAATATGATTAACATGTTTTAGGGTGTTTAACAAATAATTCACTTTTTTGCAGATATGAAATGCTAAGATATAAAAAGAGAGAGAGAAGGCATGCAAGAAACTGTGTAATACTAGAGGAAGGCTGTATTGGACACAGTACCATCTTTTATTTCATATACTTCTGTGACAACTAAGTCTGTGCAGGATTTGACTAGCTCTGTACAGATACCATCTGATGGAGTTTTCACCTGGTACCTTGTTGTGGGAAGTCAGGGACCCTGAACGGAGGGACTGCCTGAAGCCATGGCAGAAAAACATAAATTGTGAAGATTTCATGGACATTTATTAGTTCCCCAAATTAATACTTTTATAATTTCTTACGCCTGTCTTTACTGCAATCTCTGAACATAAATTGTGAAGATTTCATGGACATTTATCACTTCCCCAATCAATACTCTTGTGATTTCCTATGCCTGTCTTTACTTTAATCTCTTAGTCCCATCATCTTCATAAGCCGAGGATGAATGTTGCCTCAGGACCCTGTGATGATTGTGTTAACTGCACAAATTGTTTAAAGAATATGAAATCTGGGCACCTTGAAAAAAGAGCAGGGTAAGAGCGATGTTCAGGGAACAAGAGAGATAACCATTAGGTCTGGCTGCCTGAGAGCCAGGTGGAACAGAGCCATATTTCTCTTCTTTCAAAAGCAAATAGGAGAAATATCACTGAATTCTTTTTCTCAGCAAGGATCAGCCCTGAGAAAGAGAATGCGTTCCTAGGGGAAGGTCTCTAAAATGGCCCCTCTGGGAATGTCTGTCTTTTACAGTTGCAGATAAAGGATGAAATAAGCCCTGGTCTCCTGTAGCGCTCCCAGGCTTATTAGGATGAAGAAATTCCCACCTAATAAATTTTGGTCAGACCGGGTTGTCTGCTCTTAAACCCTGTCTCCTGGTAAGACGTTATCAATGACAATGCATGCCCGAAACTTTATTAGTGATTTTAATTTGACCCTGGTCCTGTGATCTCACCCTGCCTCCATTTGCCTTGTAATATTGTATTACCTTGTAAAGCATGTGATCTCTGTGACCCACACCCTATTCATACACCCCTCCCCTTTTGAAAATCACTAATAAAAACTTGCTGGTTTTGCAGCTTGGGGGGCATCACGGAACCTGCCGACATGTGATGTCTCCCCTGAACACCCAGCTTTAAAATCTCTCTCTTTTGTATTCTTTCCTTTTATTTTTCAGACCAGCTGACACTTAGGGAAAAAGAAAAGGACTCATGTTGAATTATCAGGGGCTGGTTCCCCTGATAGTACCTTACTATGGACCTCTGACTTTTGTTAAAGGCTTTTCTGGAGCATTAGCATTGGCTGTTATTGGAAGCTTGCTGACCTCTCATGAGTGTGCAGTCTGAGCACTGGGGGAGATAATGTCCTGTGAAGGATAAAAACCAATTGATAAATGGCTTCTTCTTTCTTTCCCCAGGCAGATAGTTTTGAGATATATTCCATAAGAGTCCTTCAAAGAGTCCAGGAGATCAAACACCAATTTGAAAAATCATTCTCATATTGAATTTGTCTTGTACCTTGTTCTATTTTCTTTCTTTCATTCCTGCTCTCTAGGATAATCACTTCCCAAATAAAGTGCTCCACCTAAGACTTTGTCTCAGGATCTTTCCTTAGGGATCACAGGTTAAGACACAGCAGAGCCATCATATAAGCTAATTTTGATGGAAAAAAAAAAACCAAAAAAAACAAAAAAACCTTTGGAGGAGACTTCTGGTTCCAAAATGGCAACATAGAAGCAAACTGGCCTTACTTTTCCCCACAGAACACCAAAAACAAATATGCAGTATGAAGATTATCACCAGCAATATCTCAGAACTCAAATATGAGGCTGAGATGTTCCTGGGGCCACAGAGAAGTGAAAACCTCTTAAGAAAACAGTAAGAGAATTGGACTTTCATATTCTTGATGTCCATCCTCCCGTCTGCCCAACACCAAGCACATGGAAAATTTTTCCCAACTCACAGTTTCTATACTGGAAAAAGTGAGATCAAGGTGATGACAAACTTCTCCATAATCCTGGGTTCTTTGGCAGGGTAACTATCCTCAACCCATAGGAAGCATTGGGAGTACCTGAAGGGAGAAATATCCTCGAAGACAGTCAGAGACAAAGAGGGGAGGTTGGACTACTATTCTTAGCCCAGGAAGCTCTGCTCTGTAACTTGGTCAAGGAGATGGCAGATCAGAGTGGCTGTTCAGCAGCATCAAACTGTAAAATGTTTGTTCCACAGGCCACTGGGCATGAGCCTTTAGGCACAGGCACCCTTCTAATACTACTAAGTGTCTCCTTTGTGACCTCTCTCATTTGGGATGGGCAGCACACTGATTGTTTCCTAGAATCAAGGGAGACTTGGCTGAAAGACACCATCTAGTACTGAAAAGAAGCAGTGACCTAGCAGAGGACAAGGAAAATCAATAGAGAAATTACAAAGCATCTCTAAGCAAACATATCCAATAAAAACCCAAACAACGTAGACAAAAAGACTAGAATAAATAATAAATCCTTCAATGCAAAGACATGGACATACATCCACAAGAAACAATAGCAAATAGGGAACCATAATCTCTCCAAAAGAACAAAGCCAGGATCCAGCGACTCTAACTAGATGATGATATGTGATCACTCTGACCAAGAATTCAAAATAGCACTTTTAAGGAAAGTCAGTAATCTCCAGGATAACACAGAAAAACAATTTAGAAATTTACCAGAGAGATTTATTAAAGAGATTGAACTAATGAAAACAGACAGAAATCTTGGAACTGAGAAATACATTTGCTGAATCAAAAATTCATTAGAAGCAGCAGAATGACTTAGGCAGAGGAAAGAATCAGTGAGTTCAAATACACAGAGGAGAAAAAAGAAACAGGATATAAAGAAATAATCACCAATAAGAAATAGAAAATTAAAAGACTAAACCTAAGAATTATTGGTGTTCAAGAGGGAGGTAAGCAAGAGCAAGGAGTAGAAAGCTTATTTAAATACAAAATAACAGAAAACCTTCCAAAACTAAATAAGGAGGTAAATATCTAAGTACAGGAAGGTCAGAGAACACCAAGTAGGTGTCTGAACTAAATAAGACTACCAAAAGTTATGTTATGATCAAACTTTCAAATGTCAAGGACAGAGAGAATCCTGAAAGCAGCAAGAGAAAAGAAGCAAATCACATAAAAAGGAGCTCAAATTTGCCTAACAAACCTCTCAATGAAAATCATACTGGCTGTGAGGAAGTGGAACAGTATTTTTAAAAATAACTTTAATTTTAGGTTTTGGGGTACATCTGAAGGTTTGTTACATAGGTAAACTCAAGTCACAAGGGTTTGTTGTGCAGATTATTTCATCATCCAGATACAAAGCCCAGTGCCCAATAGTTTTCTTTTCTGCTCCTCTCCCTTCTCCCACCCTCCATCCTTTGTGTCCATGAGTTCTCATCATTTGGCTCCCACTTATAAGTGAGAACATGTGGTATTTGATTTCCTTTTTCTGCATTAGTTTGCCTAGGATAATAGCCTCCAGCTCCATCAGTGTTTCCACAAAACACATTAACTCATTCTTTTTTATGACTGCATAGTATTCCATGGTGTATATGTACCACATTTTCTTTATCCAAACTGTTGTGGTTGGGCATTTAGGTTGATTCCACATCTTTGCTATTGTGAATGGTACTGCAATGAACATTCACATGCATGTGTCTTTATGGTAGTATGATGTATATACCTCTGGGTATAAACCCAGTAATGGAATTGATGGGTCCAATGGTGGTTCTGCTTTTAGCTCCTTGAGGAATCACCATACTGCTTTCCACAACAGTTGAACTAATTTACACTCCCACTAGTAGTGTAGAAGTGTTCCTTTTTGTCCACATCCTTGACAGCATCTATACTTTTTTGACTTTTTATTAATAGCCATTCTGACTGGTGTGAGATGATATCTCATTGTGGTTTGGATTTACATTTCTTTAATGATCAGGGATATTGAGATTTTTTTCATATGCTTGTTGGCTGCATATATGTCCTCTATTGAAAAGTGTCTGTTCCTGTCCTTTGCCTACTTTTTAGTAGCGTTGTTTTTCTCTTGTAAATGTGTTTAAGTTTCTTATAGATGCTAGATACTAGACCTTTATCAAATGTATAGTTTGCAAAAATTTTCTCCCATTCTGTAGGTTGTAAGTTTAATCTGTTGATAGTTTCTTTTGCTGTGCAGAAGCTCTTAAGTTTAATTAGGTCCCATTTGTCAATTTCTGCTTTTGTTGCAACTGCTTTTGGCACCTTTGTCATAAAATCTTCACTCATTCCTACGTCCAAAATGGTATTTCCTAGGTTGTCTTCCAGGGTTCATATAGTTTTGGGTTTTAACTTAAGTCTTTAATTTATCGTTAGTTGATTTTTGTATATGGTGTAAGGAAGGAATCTGGTTTCAATCTTCTGTATATGGCTAGCCAGTTACCCCAGAATTATTTATTGAATAAGGTGTCTTTTCCTCATTGCCTTGTTTTTGTCAGCTTTGTCAAAGATCAGATGGTCATAGGTGTGTATCCCTATTTCTGGGCTCTCTATTATGTTTCATTCATCCATGTGTCTGTTTTTGTACCAGTACCATGCTATTTTGGTTACTGTAGCCCTGCGGTATAGTTTGAATTTGGTAATGTGATGCCTCCAGCTTTGCTCTTCTTGCTTAGGATTGCCTTGGCTATTCAGGCTATTTGTTTGGTTCCATATGAATTTTAAAATAAATTTTTCTAGTTCTGTGAAGAATGTTAATAGAACAACATTTTCAAAGAGCTGAAAGAAAAACATCCTTTCACCCAAGAATACTGTATCGACAAAACTATCCTTCAAATATAAAGGAGAGATAAAGTCTTTCCCAGACAAACAAAAGCTGAGAGAATGTGTCACCAGCATACCCATCTTACAAGAAATGCTGAAAAGTGTTTTTCAATCTGAAAGAAAAACACACTAATGTGCAGAGGAAAACTTTTCAAAAGGTATAAAATCCACTGGTTAAACTAGTCCACAGACAAACCCAGGATAATCAAATATTGTAATTGTGGTGTGCAATTCACTCACAACTTTAGTATGAAGCCCAAAAGACAAATCTGTCAAAAACAATAATAGCTATGGTAACCTGTTAAAAGGTAGGTAACATAAACATAGGTAAATCGAGGTAATGAAACTAAAAATATGGGAGGACGGAGTTTAAAAAATGTACATTTTTTTTTCATTTTTCTTTGTTTCTATCTTTTCTTTATGATTTAAGTTGTCATCTTTTAAAAATAACTTGTTATATTTATAAGATTTTATTTGTAAGCCTCATGGTAACCGTAATGCAGAAACCTATAGCAGATTCACTGAAAAAAAAAAAAGGCAACAGAATAAAGCATACTACCAGAGGAAAAGGAAATCATTTAACTGCAAAGTAAGACAATAAGAAACATGGAAAGAGAGAGAGAGAAATCTCAAAACAAACAGAAAAAAAAGCAAGAAATGGCAATAGTAATTCTTTGTTTACAAAAAATAACACCGAATGTAAAAGGACTCAATTCCCAAATTAAAAGGCATAGAGTGACTGAATAATAAGGAAACAAGGCCCACGTATATGTTGCCTACAAGAAACTCACCACACCTATGAGGACACACAGATTGAAAGTAAAGGGATAGACAAAGATATTTCATGTAACTAGAAACCAAAAAAGTAAGTAGCTATACTTATATTGGATAAAATAGACCACAATTAAAGACTGTAAAAAGAGACAAAGAAAGTCACCATATAATGATAAAGGTGTCAATTAAGCAAAAGGATATAACAATTATAAATATCTGTGTATCCAATATTGGAGTTCCCAAGTACATAAAGCAAACGTTAATAAATCTAAAGGGAGTGATAGATTACAATACAATAATAGTACAAAATTTGAACACCCCACTCTCAGTAATGAACAGAATTATCTAGACAGAAAATCAACAAGAACATATGGAGTTAAACTACACACTAGACCAAAAGGGCCTGACATTTATAAAACATTTCACCCATCTGCTGCAGAATACACAGTGTTTCATCAGCACATGAAACATTCACCAGAATACACCATATCTTAGGTCACAAAACAAGTTCCAATATATTTAAAAAGGCAGAAATCTTATCAAGTATCTTAACTATCCACAATTGAATTAGTCAAAAAATCAAAAGCGAGAAGAACCTCAGAAAACATACAGACATATGGAAATTAAACAACATACTTGTGAATGACCAAGTCAATAAATTAAGAAGAAAATTTTAAAAATTTCTTGAAACAAACAAAAATGGAAATACAACATACCCAAACCTACGGGATATGACAAAAGCAGTACTAAAAGGAGAGCTTATAGCAACAAACACCAATATCAAAAAAGTAGAAAGACTTCAAATAAACAAACCAATAATACATGCCAAGGAACTAAAAGAGTAAGAATAAACCAAACCCCAAATTAGTAGAAGGAAAGAACTAATAAAGATTAGAACATAAATAAATAAAATCGAGAAAAAAAATAAAGAAGATCAGTGAAATGAAAAGTTGATTCTTTGGAAAGATAAACAAAATTGACATACCTTTAGCTAGACTAAGAAAAAAAAGAGAGAAGAACTCAAATCAGAAATGATAAAGGAGACGTTATAAATGAGATGATATAAACACAAAGAATCATTAGAGGAATATTATTAACAACTATACACCAATAAATTGTAAAACCTAGAGGAAATAAATAAATTCCTGTACACATACCTCTTACCAAGATTGAACCATGAAGAAATAGAAAACTTAAACCAATAATGAATAACAAGATTGAAGCTATAATAAAAAGTCTCCCATCAAGGAAAAGTCCAGGACCTGAGGGCTTCACTCCTAAAATTTACAAAATATTTAAAGAAGGACTAATACCAATTCTACTCAAATTCTTCAGAAAAATTGAAGAGGAAGAAATACTTCCAAACTCATTCTATGAGGTCAGCATTCCCCTCATACTAAAACCAGACAAAGAAAAACAAAAAAAGGAAACTGAGGCCAGTGGCACTGATGAACATAGATGCAAACATTATCAACAAAATACTAGCAGACTGAATTCAACAGCATATTAAAAAGATTATTCACCATGGTCAGGTGGAATTGATTTCAGGGTGCAAGGATGGTTTAACATACGGAAATCAATAAATGTGATACATCACACTCACAGAATCAAGAACGAAACCATATAATCATCTCAACTGATGCTGAAAATGCATTCAATAAAATCCAAAATTCCTTTATGATAAAAACTCTCAACAAACTGGATATAGAAGGAATATACTTCAAAATAATAAAGGCCATATATGACATCTATGGTTACCCAAGGTCAGGAAGGAAGGGTAAGGGAAATGGGGAGATGAAGAGAGGTTTTTTTTTTTTTTTTTTTTTTTTAATGAGTACAAATATATGGTCTGATTAAAACATAAGATCTAGCATTTGATAGTTCAGTAGGGTGACTACAGATTACAATAATCTACTGTAGGTTTCAAAATAACTAGAAGAGAATGAATGTTTCTAGCATAAAGAAAAGACAAATACTTAACATGATAGATATCCCAATTACACTATTTGATTTTTACAAATTATATGAATGTATTGAATTATCACATGTACCCCCAAAATAAAAAATTAAAAAAGAATGAAAATTAATAAAATTATTGAAGAAGTGATGACATAGGTAATACCTACTCAATAAAACGATGAATGTGGAAACATTGAAATTGAAAGGCCATTCTCAGGATGCATGTGAATTTGCCTTCAATATCTCTTAGTGAACTCGCATGATATATTCATTTTCCTTCATTTTGAGGTTTTACAATTAGCAGTTGGCCCAGTGATTGATTGATTGAATAGAATCAAGTATCGTAATTATACTGAAGATTGGAAGGTTTGCATATATTTTAAAGGTACTAACTGAAGTCTCAGGAATGAGGGGAAACAACTTTACCACTTAGAACTTCTCCCTGACAGGTGTCAGATTAAAGAAATAGCAAACTCAAGGATTAGTGGTGAGAAAAGGAGAAGAAAGTCACAATTTATTACTTGCTCTCAATACAGGCTCATTAGCTAAGTCAAAGAAAGGACTTCTTTTCTTCTGAATCTAATACTACAGTAGCAGCTCCTAATCTGAAGTTTTTTTTTTTTCCCTGTGGTTTCAGTTACCTATGGTTAATGGATGTCCAAAAATATTAAATGGAAAATTCCAGAAATAAACAATTCCTAAATTGTGTGCCACTCTGAGTAGTGTGATGAAATCTTGTGCCATCTTGCTGCACCTTGCCCAGGACCAGCATCACCCCTTTTTCCTGGTGATCCACACTGTACACGCTCCCCTTCTGTGAGTCCCCTGGTAGCTTCTAGGTTACTAGATCAACTGCTGGGGTATTGCAGTGCTTGTGTTCAAGTCACCCTTATTTCACTCCCTAATGGTCCTAAAGCCAATAGCACTGAGGCTGGCATATTGTTATAATTGATTATTAGTTATTGTTGTTAAAGTCTTATTGTGCCTAATTTATGAAATAAACGTTTTTGTAGATATATACGTACAGGAAAAAGCATCGCGTATACAGGATTTGTGCTGTCTGCGGTTTCAAGCATGGGGGTTTGGAACGTATCCCTTGAACGTATGTGGGAGCTACTGTGTTTGATTGCGTGCCCAGAAGGAAAGAAAGGAAAGAGACTGACAGAAAGAGAATGAATTCTGGAAAGTCAGGCTTTGCCTGGGTCTGCTTACTACATAAGTATGGAAAGTAGGAGGAAAAAGCAGAGAGCTCTCGTGGATACACACTTAGTATAATGTGCCTACAATCATCTCCATTTCTGACAACTGGCAACTTCTCTCTTGCGGAGGAGTTAAGAAGTGGTGGGTGAGGAGCAGAAGTGGGTGGGGAGACAGGCTGGAAATGACAGGTCCCAAAATGCATCTTCCACTCTGGGCATAGGTAGTAGTGTGAGGAGAGGAGGGGGAGGGCAATGCGGAGGGGAAGGAGAAAGAGGAGGGGAAGGAGGAGTGGGAGGAGAAGGAGTGGGAGGAGGAGGACGGGAGGAGGAGGGGAGGGGAGGGGAGGGGAGGGGCGGGGGAGGGGGAGGAGTGGGAGAAGAAGGAGGAGGTGAGGAAGGAGGAAGAGGAATTTCCTTTGCTACAAATGTCAGCATTCGTTGCATTTCCCAGGTGTTTGAGGTTTCATCTTGATCCCACAATGCTTGAGCTCATTATACCTGGTGCGTTCAGCAGGTTCTTGAGCCTGGAAAATGTATTTAAGGTGCTTAATCAAACATTCAATAAAGGATTCTCAGCTGAGGACAAAGAAGTCTGTAGTTCACTTATATAAGGACCTTTCTAGACCACAAAAAAAGAAGGTAAACAGGATCATTTGAGATTTACACAATAATGCAGGACATGTCATCCTTTGGGTGAACATGTTTCTATTTTGGCACTTAAGTGTTGTTTGCATGCACTAAACGATAATAATGAATCTATTCCAGACTTTTTATGACGGAGGGTTGTGTGTGGGCATTTTAACTGTAGAATTCTTTGAACTAGAGATTATTCAAAGTTTACTCAGGCAAATGCTATTATGTGCTAAGTAAAATTTCAATTGTGTGCAACAACGCCTCTGTAAAAAGCAACTGCTGCAACCTAATGAACTTCAGAGCCTTCAGGTACAAAGGAATTCAACCAAGTAAGGCTAGAGCTGTAATGTATGGATCGTTAAGCCAATGATTCCCCAATACTGACTGCTTTGGCAGTGTCAGTTGACTGTGATAAAAGAAAGAAGGTAACAGTGAGCATCTGAAAAAGTGAATCTCCTGTGATTACCGACTAGCATTTAAGAAGAAATAAATTAAGAAGGTAAGACCCACAGAATGCCTTTGAGCATAATGTGATGGGTGGCGGTGGGGGGAGGGGTTGTTTAAATCAGATTATGTAGGTTGACTTTGAAAAACTGTATTTGTCTTGGATATGCCTCCCTTTTCCTTCTTCCTAAGGACTCTGCTAACCCTACAGTCACAGCTGAATATGGAGAAATACAATCATTTTGGAAGAAATCTAGGATTTGATGTTAGATAAAAGTGATTTCCAATTTCTGCTATGCAGTTTGCCAACTGCGTGACTTTGAGCAATTTACACAACCCTGTTGTGATTCCATATTCTCATCTTTAAAATAAGGACTATTATGATACCTATGTCATAGCATAGACTATCAAATGATGTGTGTGAAATTGTTTATACATACACAAGTGCCATCCACCTCTACTTCACACAGCCTCTTCTTTTCCACAGCATGCGCTGGATGTCACCGATTGGAAAATTTACCTTTTCCTATGTCTGTCCGTTTCTTCTGTATTATTCATCCTTGTCCCTTTTGGAGGGAACGGTGCCATCCAACTGTGCATGGTTCTATACCTCAATAGCAGCTCCACAGAAATTGAACTTAATGTATGCTGCAACACGTGTCTGAAAATAAATGGGCTGTGACACAGGAAATGCTAGTTCTGCCTCTCTCCCAGTGAAGTCGAGATGAGACAGCTGTGCCTATAAATGAAGCCATTTGAAGAGTTAACATGGAAGACGGCTCCACGTAATTGCGAACTTCTGTGGAGCTACTCACAGACCATGCTGTAGAAATTAATAAAAGTAGTGAATAAGATGGGAAGGATGCACAAAATGAAAGCCAAATGAATGAATTAGTTTTCCTGTATGGTTCAACAGCACTAAATCCAAAGGCTGCCAGGCTCTGCTGGTCTATGGTTTAAATGGGATTTTTAAATGATTTACATCAAGGCTATGTAAGAAATGAAAGCAAAGCAGGATAAAAATAAGGAATGTTACTTGTGATTCTAGTGGGTAAAAATACACTGAGACGAGGAAGTAATTGGTAATTAAAATAATTAAAGAATTCAACATGTTTGTCACTAAATTGAAAGCTAACGTCATGTTTGCCAATATTTTCATCATTCATTTAATTTCAAAAAAGTTTCTCATCCACCCAAGTGTGCTTTTGTTCATTCATCCATCTAGACAAAAAAATTTCAAAGATTTCTCTATATACCAGGTACAATCATCAGAGCTTTTATATGCTTTTCATTTAATTCTTACAATGATCGTTCTCCGCAGGTAATATTATTCCAAGATTTTAGTCATTGAGTTGCTTTATCACAATCCAAGATTTAGAAATTGAGTTGCTTTATCACATATCAATACAATAAATTTAGCCAGAAGTGAAATTGTGATTTGAATTCAGTTTTTTTTTCCTTTAGTATCTGATACGATACCTTTTCCACTACAATAGGACTGCCTGTTACGCACTTAATTGGTATGTTAAAGTAAATGGAAATTTTTAAATTAAAATATAAATGTAAGATCTTGTTAGTAATTTCTTAATAGCCTCTGAAAATTGGTGACAACATATGGGGCGCTTACACTTACCTGTAGTGTAGCCAGAATGAGAGAGGGGGGTAAAGGCAAAATTCTTTCTTTGTACTTATGCCATGAAACCATATTTTATTGGATTTCATATATTATGGTTCATCCTGCCAGGTAGAATATAATATCTTTATCCTATTTATTTCATTACCTCCTAGACTATGTTTTCTCATCAGAAACCTATACGGTAAGTTTTAAAAATGCAGATTTCTGGGTCCCATCCCTGCTTTCTGAATCTGAACTTCTGGGATTGGGCCAGAGAATCTTCATTTCTTTCTGAGACATGTTCTCACTCTCACCCAGGCTACAGTGCAGTAGTGGGATTACGGCTCATTGTAATGCCTTACTCCTAGGCTCAAGTGATCCTCCTGCCTCAGTCTCCTAAGTAGTTAGAACTATAGGCAAGCACCACCATATCCAGCTAATTTATTTTAATTTTTTTTGTATGGACAAGGTCTCACTACTCTGTCCAGGCTGATCTCTAACTCCCAGCCTCAAGTGATCCACCTGCCTCGGCCTCCCAAAGTGCTGAGAGTACAGATGTGAACCACTGTACCTGGTCTGAAATCTACATTTTTAACCAGCAGACCAGTTCATTCTGACATGCTCGAGTTTGAGAACCACTGACCAGGCAATTCTGTATACAAAGCCCACCCACAGTATTTGGTGCCAGCATGACTGACTCTTTCAGAAGCGAATTCATCTGACAAGTCCTGACCCCTATGTCTGGGCCCAGCACTGTGCCAGGAGGCCCTTCCAGCTACACCACATCGCATCAAAACCCGTCTGTCTAGTTCATATTCCATGGTGACTGTTGGTTCACCCACAGTCCTACTCAGAGTTCTGAGTCAGCCTCAGAAACACTGGGAGCTCTGGGCCACCTCTTATCAGAACATGAGTCAGAGCTGTAATCTCTGCTTCCCATTCCTGTGCTATGCTGCTGATGTGGTACTGGATTCCTTCCTAGTCAATCAACACAGACCTTCATTTCTATAGAGTTCTCTCACCCCCAAGTAAATAGACTAATTTCTTTCTGGTTGATTTAGGTATTAAAATTAAAGATGTAAAAATACTTATTTACTTAGGTAATGATGAATGAGTGCCTTGCAGGAGTAATGATTAATCACGCTCCACCTGGAAACCAGTGCCAAAACAACTCTGCTAATAGAATCCATCAACTGCTGAAGTAAGTGATTGCACTGAAGCCTGCTTTATTGTAAGTTCCTTAATTTTACATTCTAGTTGCATGTTGTCATTTCCTAATAAAAATTGTTTGGATTCCTTCCTGAAATATTTGGGTTGAGTCTTGAGGAGGTATTTTGCGTTAGCTAAACACTGAATCATAAAACCATATTCATTATTCTGGCAAGGCAACACAGATTTTATTCTATGAAATTTAAACAATTATTTAAAATTAGAACAATGAGTAATAATTGGTAAAAATATGAGAACTATAATATTGTATTAAAAGAGCACTCAGTCACTAAAATATTTCTTTGCTGCCTACTATACATGGGTAGGTCAACATTTGGTGTAAGCAATGGCATAACCGGAGTTAGGTGGAACTTTCAGGAATTCTTTACTACCAGTAATTGTCTAACCCAGAAAGTATCTTTACTGCCAACTCCCATCAGGGGAGCTTTGGCAGTCAAAAAAGTACTTCACAACTCTCTGTGTTACTGTTGTCAACTTGTTCAAACTGCATTTTGTTCTTCATGGGAGCAGCGGGTTAAGAAAACCATGTCCTGGAAAATCACAGTGGTGAGAGTTGGCTCTAGATACACCTCTGAAGGATGGAGAGGCAGTTGTATATGCATCTACTACCATTTTCTTTCTTAAATTTTGGTGAAAGTAGAATAAACACCGTCTTTGGAGTCAAAGCTGAGTTTAAATCCTGGTCCTAACTTTCATAAGGAAACTGAGACTTAAACTTTGTTTTCTCTAATTTGTACATGGAGTTTCCTGGCTGCCCTTGCTTCGGTTTTTCAACTGGTTAATCACAGGTAAAATGGGTTTCTAATGCTTCAAGAGTCAATTTAGATGTTATCTTAGAAGCCTACTCTCAATCCTCCAGCTAGACAGGTGATCATTTTCTCTATACTTCTTATCACTTATTATATTCTACTTCAATTGCCTACATACCTTGGAAAGGAGACTTTATTATTTTAAAAGGATTACAGACTGCAGGGCAGCCATCCTGCCAGGCTGGGAAGTGTAGCCTCCAGCAGAGACTGTTAACAGGCGCTTCAGAGGAGGAGGGGTTGGGGCAGGAGCTTTATGCTAAACAGGTTGGCTAAACATAGATATTAAACAGTTATAGGAGAAGCTATGAATATTTACAAAGAGGGTCCTCATGCGTGCATATTGAATAACATGCATGTTACATGTGTCCCATTTCACGTTGGGATGGAGACTTAATATTTAAATACATTACAATTGGGTCAAAAAAGTGAAGCAAAAACGTGAGGCACTATAGCGTGCAGCCTCTGTAAACTGGCCAGAACCATCCTGTAGTCAGTGGCCTCCTATCAGAAGAAAGTTACTGAAATCAGCTTCTGGTTCAATCAAAGCTATAGTTATGGCTTGTGGAACATGGAGTTAGTCTGCATCTGGTAGTGGACGAGCTATAATTGTTTTATATTGCTTGTCTTGAGGCCAATGCCTCTTTAGCCACTAAAGAAAAAGAAAAATCTTGTGGTAGTTAGAACAGAATTTATTCTTTAAGTATAGAAGTGTGCGACTTAACCCTTGTCTGGTATGGCCTTATTTGGTATCTCATTGCCTCAAAGAGTCTGTTCCGTCAGTCTTATGATCTGTTTCAGTATTAATGCTGGTCAGTTTTTGTGTCTAAACCACAAAAAGGAGGGTATCATGAAGCGTGTTTGAACTCCCATCCCATTATGGCTAGGAATTCAGTTTTTAATATTTCCCTGGGGTCCCATTGGCTAAGAGAGGGGTTCATTCCATCACTGGGGGCTTAGAATTTTATTGTTCGTTCTCACTTTGCAGGCAGATAACTTTATGGTGCAGTATATGTCACATAAGAAGGTATGAATAAATATTTGGAAAATTTGATCCATAAAATATGGGTAGTAGTAACCGTTTCAAAAAGTGACCATAAGAACTAGGAGATGATCACATCTGTAAAGTTCCTGCCACATAGTAGGCACTCAATCAGTTCTTGACTGAATCTTTCTCCCGCTCCTAGCAATGGCCCCAGCCCAGCGGCCTGTCCTTTCCCTCCAACTCCACCAACAGTTTTGTAAGCCAACCCTGTATGGTCTTTTCTCTGCTTTACATCATTGTCATAAATCTCAATTGACACTTCAGTGTCTCTGCCACCCCAGGGCGGGCCCCAGAACAAACGTTTGTTCATTAGCGGGGTCTTGCCTTGACTGGAAGTGCTGAGGTCCTTTGTAGCGCTGCCAAAACAAAACGCAAACCAAACAGAATTGCCTTCAGGATACTGAGACACAGGTGAAAGATTGAGCTGGGAGCCTCTATGCACCTTTCAAAAGCCACCTGAACTACCTGTTACCAAGGTTCTAAATATGGATGTGCATATGCTGTCTCTGCTACTCCTTCCACCCTCAGCCATGCCTCTTGGGACAACTGAGTGTTGGGGTCTAATTGACTCACGGTCTGAACCTTTCTTATTCAAGGAAGAGGAGCATGTGGTGAAGCAGGCTTGTGGTTACAGAAACCCTTGTCCCTTCATAGAGGGCAACCAAATATCATCGGCATAACAAAGGGGAGTAGTATATTTTGATATACACAGTATCTTTATAACAATGATGGATATGATATATTGCTATCAATTTTTACAATCGGCCAGAGATTATATAAAAAAGAATCTTTTTCTTTTGTATCACAAAAGAAACTTGGATCTTCCCTGGGGATGGCAGGAAGCGCAGACTCACCAGCTTCCATTTGACTGAATTACACATTTGTTTTTGATGTGTAGGAGGTTAGTGGCAGGGATTCTATCCATCCTGCACAATTTCAATGAGTCCTTTCATGAGAAAGAAAAGAATAGTAGAAATAACTATAAGAAAATACTTCTTCTACTTCATGTTCCGTCAGATTAGTCATGGTGTTCTCATAAAAAAATATAGACCAAGAGCAGCCTTTATTGGTCTGTATAGTTTATGAAATGCTTTATTTCTTTGGGTTCATAAATGATCACAGATGGTCCCTGCAAATAAAAGTATAAGATGAAACATAAGAAGAAATTTGTTAAATGATAATTTTCATTTCTTGGTGAACATAAACTATACCTGAATTTTGTTTTCCACAAGAAGTTTATTACGTGTTCTAAATCACTAAAGTATATTACAGATAAATCTGAAGTGCCCTTAAGCTGCACTTAAGGGCAACTTAATTTATTTTTTCTCCTTTTTTAAAGAAAGCTTTTATCATAAATTTAATGTTTTATTTACTATTTTTTATTATTTAACACAAACATAGTATTCATGAGCAGTATAAAATATGATGTTGGTATGATTTAAAATTTTATATAAATTATAGCATATCTTCACATATTCTGAAATATGCTTTCTCCACATATTATATTTTTGTATTATATCCATCGTGATATGCAATTTTTATTTTTTACTTGTCCTAAAGAAATCTATTATATTCTATGTCACTTTTTAAAATCCATTTCCTTGCTGGGCAGACATTTTTAAAAAGTATGCCACTTAATTGCATTTATTGAGTTAGTATTTATTTACAAAAAATTTTCTGTATGAATTCTTTGTATAATATGGTGATTTTAGTAAATAACTGTACATTGTATACTTGAAAATTACTGAGAGTAGATTTTACATATTCTCATCACAAAAAATAAGTACGTGATGTAATGAATATGTTAATTAGCTTGATTTAGCTATCCCACAACATATACCTAAGAAAACATCATGATGTACATAATACAGACATAATTTTTATTTGTTGATAAAGAAAAATGAATTTTGTGAACTAGTACTAGATATAGGGTATCTGAATAAAATGGATTGATTAATTTGATTAGTAAAGAACGTCTACTTATAGAAATTATGACCCGTTTTTAGAGTTTTTAAAAACAGTAAGACATGGAACCTGAAATATTTACCAAATATATTTCTATCTTATGATATTTCAAATGATTTTTAAAGATACTGTCAAATTTTATGTGTACACCTTGTGTTTGAATAGGATGGTTCTGGGGTTTGGCAGATACTCATTCTGCTATGGACAAGTATTAGTTATGGATTAACGCATTCGTTTTCCTATGGTTCTAACTTATTAGAGCAATAGACACCAGAATGATATGGTGAAAAAGCATACTGGTAACTTAAAAAGAACCCTCACATTGCAAGGTATTTTGCAAACATATTGGGGAATGTGGCTTGATCCTGGGACTGAAAAGAAGCCTTCTACTACTCTCCCACTGCTCCTCACACCCCATACCCCAAAGTGTACATCCTCGAAGTCCATTTAGAGCACTAGAGATGTTGTATTTCTTTTCTGGCTCTAGTTCTGAATTTTAACTCATGGAAGGTATTAGTCATTGGGTCTGAAGAGCTACGGCTTATAAAAATGGATCCAGAGAACATATCCTGTAGCTAGTCAAAAACTGTGTTAGTAAACTCCAGGATGTAACTAGTTCTATAATTATTTTAAGTTGAGATATAACAGGTGTAGTATTTTGTAGAGTGGGCTAGATATTTTATTCAACGATCTATTTTATCACTTTGTCTTTCTTTAAATCACAGATACACATAAAACATATGTATAAACCTGATGAATAAACTGAATCAGAATGTTGAGTATCTTAATGCAAGATACAATATATATATAGTAATCTATCCTCAAATCTGTAATTTTATAAACTTTGTTGCAATTATGAGTAGAGAGCCATTTTGAGTAATTATTTTAGTGTTGTAGAAATATTCCCATTAGGAACTTATATAAGATAAAATGTTAATATTCTTTCAGAACATAATGTATTTGCAAAGTGTGGAAGCACTTTCCATTATCCTTATACACAGGAGACCTAGGTAATAGCATTATGTAGATAATTTTACCTCAACAGAAATAATATAACCATAGACATTGATGATAAGAAAAGCTCAAGAGGTACTTTAGGCCATTAGCCTGAAAAATTGCTGCATATTTTAAACTTCTTGTGTCTGATCTAATTTGTCTGACTTTAATGGTTCCACTTTTAACAATTTCCAAAGAAAAGTTTTTGAATTTTTAATTGAGATATTTCTCATTTTACCTAAGGTAATAATCAGAAACCATATGATAGAAATTAGAAGCAATAGAGTCTGTTAGGTGGCTGGCTTCACGCTATTTGCTTTCTCTTCTAAACTTTAGGTTTAGTCTCATATTGTCAAGTCACAAGGATGTAACACCAACCAGCTGACCAGGTGGTCCTCTATGCAGGTAACCATACTTCCCTCGTCAATGTTAAAGAGATGGAGACACCTGTGTATGTGCCCAGCACTCTAAGAGCCACGTCTGATTTCAATTAAAAGCAGATTTGGTTTCTATACAAATGTTTAACCAATGTTTCCATGGAAAGTCCCTAATGCTTGTTTCCTTTTTAAAAAAAGCTTTTAATTTTGAAATAACTATAGATTCATAGGGAGTTGCAGATAGTATGGACGGGTCCCATGCCCTCTTCCTCCAGGTTCCTCAATGACTACACCTTCTGTAACAATAGCACATGTCAAAACCGGGAATTTGACACTGGTACGATATTGCCCTTTTATCACATACGAGTGAGATGTCCTTTTATCAGCATTATGGACTTGTGTAAAAACCATCACAAGCAAGATACAGGACTATCCCATCATCACAAGAATCTCCTTTATGCTACCTCTTTATAGTGTTCATCCTCCTACTCCCCACAATCTCTAACCCCTGAGAACCACTAATTTGTTTTCCATGCCTATAACTTTTGTCATTTCTAGAATGTGTTATAAATGGAATCACTCACCATACATCGTGGTTTAATGGAAAGTCCCTAGTTCCCGCTCCTCCCATTTTTAAAGTTATGTCCCATGTCTTCTCCATTTCACCCAGGTACAGCTATTTTTAGCTCTGGCATTTTATAATATTAGCCAAAGAATCAAGTTCAAAAAAGTAAAATGACCTAGTCACTTTGCTAATCGATATAAAAATTTGTTTTTTTGTGGACAAAAAAACCATTAACCTATTATAAATACATATATTATTGCTGTATTTCATTTCTATGGAGAGTTGGGCTATGTCTTCTTTCCAAGAGCATACCTTGCTCATGACTGCATCTTCAGTACCTAACACAGTGTTTAACATCTATCATGTATTTAATAAATTTAGGGGGGAGGATAAATGAATAAAGACCTTTTTATTTCTATTCAGGGCAAAGTTGAGGGCTTAGGAGATTCTGCATCTGTGCAAGAGGACGTCTTGTGTTAATTGGCCATTGAGAGGCAAAGCAGATGATGGAAATGCTATTAATGACTATCACCTGTTTACTTGGTGGTCGCTTCCTCTTCATTCTGCAGATGCATGCAAGTGTCTCCCAGCCCAGCTGGAGACACAGACTTTCCCATTTGTGGCTGAGAAGTCCCTATTTGGTGGATCATGGGCTCCTTCCATTGGTTTTGATGAGAACTCAGAAACTCTTTTATTTTTTTCCAGCAAAATGTATTTTATTCACCTTATTATGACAAAAATCCACTTCCATCAGCCTTAGATTAGCACACAAAAGCCTCCTAACATAATCTACATGCCCTAGGTACTAGATTGGCTTCAGGGAAGAAAGGAACCTGACTGCTCTGTAAATAAAACACAGAACAGCAGACTCAGTTTGGAGGAAATGAGAAAGAGGACTGTGGATTCCATCTCTAGATCGAGTCTTCAAAAGTCATTCCCCCATAAGCAAACGATTGGCCAACAGACTACCTAAGAGAACATACTTGTTGCCTCGTTTTCATTTTATCTTCGTAACAATGTTTTATGAACTGTTCAAGTTGTCTCTGACCTAGATCCCTTCTGCTGCAGCTGGAGGGAGCAGAGAACAGAATTATTTGGAAGCCTTCATGGGCTGCAGCAGTGATGAAGGGCATTCTCATACTACGGTGACCTAAGCTATCATAGTCCCGGGCACAATGATCACAGGTACAACAAGTCCAATCTTAGCTATAGGTATCTTTTTCCAGGCAGTCTGCAGACAACACCCCCTTCCAGTTTGGTCATCTCCTCTTCTGAGGCTCTCAAGCTTCCTCTAATGTCCTCTGATTACCCAACACAGGTATCCACCTCCATTCAACCCTCCTGCTTTACCTATCCATTTTTCTTTCTTTTTATTATTATTTGTTTTTATTATACTTTAAGTTCTGGGATACATGTGCCATATGTGCAGGTTTGTTACATAGGTATACATGTGCCATGGTGGTTTGCTACACCCATCAACCCGTGATCTGGGTTTTAAGCCCCACAGGCATTAGCTATTTGTCCTAATGCTCTCCCTCTCCTTGACTCCCCCACCCCCCCAACAGACCTTGGTGTGTGATGCTCCCCTCCCTGTGTCCATGTGTTCTCATTGGAGAACTCAGACACTCTTCTGGGACATCTATGAGGGGCGCTGTCCACCTCTATGGGGCATGAGGTTTCTCCTTTAGCCAATGACCTCAGGAGGTCTTGGTGCTCAACTTTTCTCATTGGTCATTTAGGTTAGTTCATCTGGGTTGTCAAATATGAGCTATTGCCTTAGCGTAATAAGCTTTATGGGAGTACTTTTAAGATTATATAATGAAAATATACTATGTGTGGTAGAAATAAGAGACTCTTAGACAAGGTGTTTTGTTTTCTGCTCTCTGATAATCTTTCACTAGATCCTCTGGATATCTTCCCAGGTCCAAATCACAGTCAGTTTCTGGGAAGGCAGCCAGCAAAAGCAGACCAAAGGCCATCAAAACAGAGAAATATTTATTAAGAAAATGACTAATTATAAAATTAGTCTTCTCAAGTCCCTCTCCTCAGCACTAACGACTATCCCCACCCATTGTATCGACATATTTGTCAGCCTCAAAATATGGGAGGATGGGGCTATGTGGTAGGAATGTGGTTAGATTGTGGGATTTTTACTGACTTTTTAGGTTATGGAGCACCACTAAAAGCTTTGCATTGGTGAAGCACTACCTTTAGGGAAGGTTAATTCATTGACGAACAACATGGAGGCGAGGAAGAGTACAGGTGGGCGGCACGTGGGTCACCAGAGCTCAAGCTAGCCAGTGAATGGAAATGTGTATGGGTTGCCACACAAGTGAAATCTATTTGTCAAATGCATTTAAAAATCTTATTGTGTTCACACACTAAATATTCACAATGACTATGTGAGTTAGGACAGGTTTTAAAGTTGAGAAAACAAAGGATGAGAGAGCAGGTATCCTGGTCTTGGCTACACTAGTGAGAAAGTAGAGGAGGGCTAAATAGAGTACAAGTGGTCGCTAATCATTGTTGATTTATTTTATTTCTGTTATTAAAGCCTGATCAGTGAGCTGACCAGTGAAGAGTCACCATGTTGGCCAAGGAAGAGTGAAACAAGTTGCCTTGGGTAGGAGCTGAATCATATAGAAATAGGATATTCCTGAAAGGTAGAAAAAAGGCCTTTTGTTCAGGGATATCTTTGACCCAAAATGTGTAAAGAACATTTAAGATATTCAGGTAAAATAGATAGCATTTCTGAAGTTATCATTAGGAATTTTACCCTGTTTTATAGTGAGCCAGGTAAAAATGCATGATCCTTAATACTGTACGAATTGGCAAATGGCTCCATGGGTGCATGGGTAAGGTATGTTTTGAAAGCAAAGCTGGCATCTACACAGACTTGTCAATTAAAAATCTACCCAGAGTATACCAAACATAAAAACCTCATTTCAATTTATGTCCTATTTCTGTTAATAACAGTAGCTACTAAGACCCTCTTATAAAAGGCTACAATGTTAATTTAGCAAAATGATTCCAATTGACCCACATGAGACATTTTTCTGTCTGTTATGTGAAAGCTGGCAACATAATAGATGTCTTAATTTAATAAGCATATTATACTAATTGAAATAAAGACCTAGGGGTGCAGAGGAGCAGAGTAACATTTGCTAGTTACCACCAAAGTATTAAATTCCTGATACACAAGATCACTTTTACTATTATAGAATTAAAGGCAAGATATTAATTTGAAAGAAAAAATAACTTTATGAGAGATGAATGACAACTAAACGGAAAAGATTTAAAAATAATTTTATAATTATTCAAAAACAAAACTTAAAAAATCAAATGCCACTGACAGAAAAATAAAAACAAAAAGTTAAATAAATTTAAATAAGTATATTAATTTTAGAATAATATAGACTTGGAAGCCTGAAACTCAACACATATCATAAACAGTGTTAAAATAAAAATCTATATCTTAGAATTATCCATTTGGTAGAAATGAGAAACTCTGGATATCATCCGGTTCTATCCTGTCTTGACAAATATGCATTTAGAAAGTATTTCTAAGTATCTACTGTGTGCCATGAACTCTGCTAATAACTGATAATGCAATAATATGAAAGCAGTAATTTCCCCTCCCTTCATGGACCGTATAGTTTAGCAAACCTTAATAAAATTATCATATAATCGTAAATAGAAAGTAATAAAACATAAATACAAAATTTCAAGTATTAAAAGTCAAGCAGATAGTGAAAGGAACTGAATTGCAAAAAAACTAATTTTATAATTGGTCATTTTCATTATAAATATTTCTCTGATTTAGGTCAGAGAAGTACTTCCAGAAGGAGCAATATTTAGACAGAGATCAGAAGGCTGAGAAGGATCAACTAATTAACATAGGAGGAGAATATTGAGAACATTCCGGGTGAAGAGCACCAGATCTGTGGCAAGAAGGAGCTTGGCAGGCTTAGGGACCTGAAAGGAAGCCACTCTACTGGAACCTAAGGAATGAGGAAGTACAATTTGCACGTGAATTTAAATGATGGGAGGGACCAGAAAACATGGAACCTCATAGAAGACACTGTCAGGGAGGACGTCCAGCAAAGCAGCAATGGGTACCCTCCAGAGGAGTTTAAACATGGGTGTGACACTGTCAGAATTTGACAAAATTATGCTGTTTGATGGGAAAAGAAGCAAGAATGGATGTCATCAGAGGAGTTAGAAGCCTACTGTGAAGGTCTGGGAAAGGTGATGGTCACTGAACCAAGGCAGTATTGAAGGAAAAACAAAGAAGTAGACAGATCTGGAAAACCAATTGAATTTGATAACTGGATTTTATGGAGTGTGTGAGAGGGAAATACAAATTTGCTATTTGGGGGATTGTGCAAAACTTGATGCACAACAATAAGGCCCACAGAAAAAGAATCAGGAAGAGACTTAGATTTCAGGGGAGCTGGGAGATTAGAGGGAGGGTGGGAATAATGAATTCAGTCTTGAATGTGTTGAATTTAAAGTACTTTCGCCAACCTCACCATGTTGTGTAACCTAACAAGGTGACATTCATGTAGAATTGAAAACAAACATTACCCCCTGGAATGGTCATTGCAGTGCTGCTATTTCAAGCATTCAACTCTAATAGTGAGTACCTTTATGGGTATGGTTTTTCAAGGAAAGATCAGGGACGAAAATACATTATTTCATTGAATCTAAGATGCCACCAATTAAAAAATACACCATGATTTTTCTATACCACTAAGAAAAACAGCCACTACTATGGCATGTCATCAACTGCAAGTCTCAGTCTCATTTCAAAGATGATAAAATGTGGAAAAGTACGCATCTTATAATTGATGAAGAATAGTATAAATTTGGGAGACGTAAACCTATTGGGTGATTTCAATTGTATGCACAGATGAAAGTGCCTTGACAGAGAATGTGGAAGGAGGACAAAAGCTATTCTCATGAACGTCTTGAAGAAATACAGCATTAATGATGAGGATAAAGAAGGATGATTCAAGAAAGTCAAAGAGGAAAGGTCACAAGCACTGGAAGAGAAAAAACATAAGTTGAAAGTGATAAATAATTGTGTTAAAGTGCTACCCCCAAATACCATCAAATTTATCACAATGGAAACATTGGTGAGCTTGGAGCTATTTGGTTGAGTGGTGGAAATGGAAGTCATATTGGTGTGGGTGGGGAGTGAAAGGTAGGTGAGAAAATGAAATCAGTGGGTGAAGGCAAATTTTTTAAGAGGTTTGCATTTGAAGAGTTAACAAAGCAGTTGGGGAATGAGAGCTTGAGTTTAACTTTCTTTTTAGGATGAGAGAATTGTGAGCCTGTTTAGAAGTCAGTGGGAGAGGTTAAATATACAAAAGGAGGAAGATATCGATAATAGCACAAATTAATGGGAAGATGAGAAAAGACAGGATCCAAAGCACAGGTGGATGGAATGGTCTTTTGATACTCTCCTATGTTTAACATTAGGCATGAGAAGAGAAAGCAAATACGATCAACTGGAGCTAGACTTTTGCTAAATGGGTGCAAAGACAAAGGGAAGAACGGTTTCATGGCTCAGAAAATAAAGTGTTAAGTTTATGGCTCATGGAATCCACAGAAGTGATTAACAGGGAGGTCTGATGTGTTGATGAACTAGACTTTTACCTTATCAGCTGGTAGCTTTGTTTTCTTGTAGCTTCAGCTGGCCTCAAACAAATGGACCAATCTCACTTGCTTTTAAACATACACACATCTCTTCCATATTAAAGTGTTCTCATAAATATGTTAGAAGCTGGTCTAGAAATGATATAGTTTTGTGATAAAAAATCAGGAGCCTTGATTTAGGGATTTTTAGAGGCAGAGCAGTTATGGGTTGATAGAGTATGGCCATAGTTGCAGGTGACTTAAGTGGAAGATAGAGAAAGTCTTTAGGAGAAGGAGAATGTCTTTAGAGACGAATATATTAAGGGGTTTGGGTAAAAATAAAATTCCCTGATGGGTCAATGCCACTAAGGATGAGGACCTAAACTGTGTGAATGGACTGCCTGACAGCATGAAATCAGTGGTGAGCATCAACCAGGACAGGGACAGTGGGCATAGCTGCATAGCAGGAGCTACAAAGGGACAAGTTTTATTTATTTACTTTTAAAGAAAATCTTGTCAGTTTCGGAGTTTACCTAATTAGAAGATACGGTGTGTGTGAAATAAATGCCATAAGAAGGAAAAGAAAGACAGGGGTGAAAAGACATCAAGAAGCATATAGAGGAATCTACACCTCACAAATTCTATGCAGAAAGAGACATTATCTCTTCCCTTCCCACTTCATTTAACAACTGAGCATCTCTTGTAGCCAAAGGATGAAACCAGTTTTCACAAAGATTTCTCTTGTTAGTTGAAAACAGAGAGTAGATTAAGAATGCTTGATCATAGCTGTACACCACGGAACCCTTTTGAAATGTGTAGGCTTCATTAAATACTCAAGCCCTAGTTGAGGGGCCCAGCCCATTAGGTGAACTTTGAAGATCCCTTTGCCCTCCTCTGCTGTCTTCTCTTGAACTTTCAAGAGAGTAGTGTCTTTCTTAAACCTCTACCCCCTGGTCCTTCTCAGTCATACAGCTGAATTTTGGGGAAGCAGAAACAAGCAGAAGACGTGAACTTTGGCTCTTATTTCATCCTCACACCAAAAGCTTCGCAACCTCGTATAACAGATTCATTGTGAACCCTTGATGACTGTGTTTGACCCTTGATACAGATTTGATATTTTGTACTGGTTAAGGATAGGGTGATGGTAGAGATCTAAACGAGTGTGGAGAAACTTGAACTCCCCCGGGGAGGCAGAGGGTCACCAGGAAAAACTTTGGCATTTGCCAGCCAATCCCATGTATGGATTTTATTTTGAGAAACTAAGATTTTCAAAAGCAATTACTATTTATTTCTTAAAATAAGGCACAAAGTCATTTGACTTAGAGTTCCTTTGGATGAATTATGTAGTGGATGAATGATATTTAGTTAATTCTACCTTCAGCAGCAGAGCTCTGGGGACACACATAGCCCCCTTTTTCTCCCCTGTCGGCGGTATAATCTCCCTCGCATGTTATAAGTGGACACATTGAGATTGATAAGCCACATTTAATGTGCAACTTCCACCTCTCTCCTTCAGACAACATTTGTAGTTTATTTTGGTTTTATGATGATAATTTAATGTTTATCTGTTGCAGCAAGAATTCAAGTGTGATTACCATTTTATAATGTAAGTAGGCTGTTTCATGTACTATTGTTTCAAGTTTATCCCATTTCAAACAATTTTATTTTTGTTCTTTCTTTCGGCAGAAATCCATTTTATTTCATCTATGGGATAAAAATCCCTTGATAGCATCCTAATAGCCCAAATTAGTATCTTTTGCATTGGAATTTTAGCCTAAAACTCCGATTATAAACAAAATAAAACAAAACACTCTGTCAATTATTGAGCATTTCTGTGTTTCAGAGGTGCTATGAAATATCACCATACATTATAATTTTTAATCTTTACAACAGCTGTGTGAAGTAGGTGTTATTCATAATTTGCATCTCATAAAAGTAAGTCTATGAGTGGCTACATTGCTCAAAACATCTTGGCTGACATAAATGTCAGAAACATAAACATAAACGTCAGAAACAGTAACACCCCAAGACACATCCAACACTCAATTTCCTTTTTTTTTTTTTTAATTTATTTATTATTATTATACTTTAAGTTGTAGGGTACATAACGTGCAGGTTTGTTACATATGTATACTTGTGCCATGTTGGTGTTAACCACTCCTCTGAACTGGGGGAAGTGGGTTACCATTTTAACTCTTTATTTGCTAGATTTTCATTCAAATATTATTTATTCACTGAATTTATCTAATTTCATTACATTCACAGCCTATTTAAGATTTTTTTTTTTAACAATTTCAACTTTTATTTTAGGGGGTACATGTACAGGTTTGTTACTTGGGTATATTACGTGATGCTGAGGTTTGGGGGATGGATCCCATCACCCAGATAGTAAACATTATACCCAATAGGCAGTTTTTCAACCCGCTCTCTACCCTTTCCTCTCTAGTAGTCTGCAGAGTCTATTGTTCTTATCTTTATGTCCATGTGTACTCAATGTTGAGCTCTTACTTATATGTGAGAACATGTAGTATTTGGTTTTCAGTTTCTGCACTAATTCACTTAGGATTATGGCCTGCAGCTGCATCCATGTGTCTGCAAAGGACATGATTTCATGCTTTTTAATGACTGCATAGTATTTTATGGTGTGTATGTACCACATTTTCGTTATGAAATCCGCCATTGCTGGACACCTAGGTTGATCCCATGTCTTCATTTTGAATACAGCAGCAATGAACATGCAAATGTATGTCTTTTTGGTAGAACAATTTATTTTACTTTGGATATATACCCAGTCATGGGATTGCTGGGTCAGATGGTAGCTCTGTTTTAAGTTCTTTGAGAAATCTCCAAACTGCTTTCCACAGTGGCTGAACTAATTTACATTCCCACCAACAGGTATAAGCATTCTCTTTTCTCTGCAGCCTTACCAGCATCTGTTGTTTTTGAACTTTTAGTAACAGCCATTCTGACTGGTGTGAGATGGTATCTCAGTGCGAATCTCAAAGAATTGCATTTCTTTGACTACTGATATTGAGCATTTTTAATATATTTATTAGCCATGTGTATGTCTTTTTTTGAGAAGTGTATGTTGATGTTCTTTGCTTTTCCCATTTTTTTTAAATGGGATTATTTGTTTGTTTGCTTGTCGATTTAAGTTCCTTATATATCCTGGATATCAGAACTTTGTTGAATGTGTAGTTTGCAAATATTTTCTCCCATTCTGTAGGTTGTCTGTTTATTGATAATTTCTTTTGCTGTGCAGAAGCTCTTTAGTTTCATTAGGTCCCTCTTGTTAATTTTTGCTTTTGTTGCTGTTGTTTTTGTGGACTTAGCGAAACATTTTTGTGCCAAGGATGATGTTGAAAAGAGTATTTTCTAAGTTTTCTTCCAGGATTTATAATTCGAGGTTTTACATTTAAATCTTTAATCCATCTTGAGTTAATTTTTGGATATGGTGTAAAGGAGAGGCCCAGTTTCAATCTTCTGCATATGGGTAGCTAGTTATCCCAACACTGTTTATTGAATAAGGAGTCATTTCCCCATTGCTTGTTTTTGTTGACTTTGTCAAAAATCAGATGGTTGTGGATATGCAACTTTACTTCTGGATTCTCTATTCTGTTCTGTTGGTCTGTGTGTATTTTTTGTACCATGCTGTGTTGGTTACTGTAGCCTTATAGTATAATTTGAAGTCAAGTAATATGATGCCTTTAACTTTATTATTTTTGCTAAAGATTGCTTTGGCTATTTGGGTTCTTTTTTGATTCCATATGAATTTTTGGATAGTTTTTCTAATTCTGTGAAAATGACTTTGGGAGTTTGACAGGAATATTGTTGTATCTGTAAGTTGCTTTGGACAATATGGGCATTTTAACAATATTGACTTTTCCAATCCACTAGCATGGGATGTTTTTCCATTTATTTGTGTTATCTCTGATTCTTTTCAGCAGTTTTTTGTAGTTCTCCTTATAGGGATCTTTTACCACCTTGGTTACCCATATTCCTAGATGTTTCTTTTTTTGTGTGGCTGTTGTAAATGGGATTGTGTTTTTGATTTGACTCTCAGTTTGAACATTATTGGTGTATAGAAATGCTACTAATTTTAGTGCATTGATTTTTTTATCCTGAAACTTTACTGAAGTCACTAGGAGCCTTTTGGCAGAGTCTTTGGGATTTTCTAGGTATAGAATTATATCATCAGTGAAGAAAAATAGTTTGACTTCTTCTTTTCCTATTCGGATGCCTTTTATTTCTTTCTCTTGCCTGATTGCTCTGGCTAGGACATCTTATTTTTGTTCTTTTGATGTCATGTCTTTTTTGTTGTTGTTGTTGCTGCCTTTTTAAAAAAAGTATACTTTAAGTTCTAGGGTACATGTGCACAATGTTCAGTTTTGTTATACATGTATACATGTGCCATGTTGGTGTGCTGCACCCATTAATTCATCATTTACATTAGGTATATCTCCTAATGCTATCCCTCCCCACCCCACCCCACGACAGGCCCTGGTGTGTGATGTTCCCCATCCTGTGTCCAAGTGTTCTCATTGTTTAATTCCCACCTATGAGTGAGAACATGCGGTGTTTGGTTTTCTGTCCTTGTGATAGTTTGCTGAGAATGATGGTTTCCAGCTTCATCCATGTCCCTACAAAGGACATGAACTCATCCTTTTTTTGTGGCTGCATAGTATTCCATGGTGTATATGTGCCACATTTTCTTAATCCAATCTATCATTTATGGACATTTGGGTTGGTTCCAAGTCTTTGCTATTGTGAATAGTGCTGCAATGAACATACATGTGCATGTGTCTTTATAGCAGCATGATTTATAATCCTTTGGGTATATACCCAGTAATGGGATGGCTGGGTCAAATGGTATTTCTAGTTCTAGATCCTTGATGAATCGCCACACTGGATGGCATGTCTTTTTGATTTGTATGTGCATGTGTGTGTGAAGGATGTAGAGGAGGGGTCAGAATGTGTAGTCAATGTGCTCCTATACCCATGCTTTTTGTACTTCTGGTTGAACAGATCTGCAGTGGTGTGATTACTGTAGAAAATTCATCTTGATGATTTTTACCCATGGACCAAATATCTCTAGTTTTGCTTTATCCGTCAAAAATAAAGCTTTATCATGGTCTTTTCAGGGAGATATTCCTGAGATTTGGTCCTTCACTTCCAACCCGCTAGTTTTCTGACACTAACGTGATGACTTACTCTTTCTGAATCTCATCTTTCTTCTTCATAAAATGGTAAAGATTCTACCTTCATCCTACATTTTTTGAGAGCATTACGTGAGATATGTATCTGGGACATGCACACAGTGTCCAACACATATTAGTTGCTCAATGGATGTTTGTTCTTTTCCCTATACTGAAATAATACAATTAAAAAGCTTCAACAAATTGCTTGTCACTTTTATGATACACTAGAAAGAGGAAATACCGATAGCTTTTTATAAAAATTATAATAGGAGGAGGAATTGCTTTGTGTTAATCTAATCATTCTATTCACACTTGTTCTTAAAACCTCCTGATTTATGTCAACAGGAATTTTTTTAAGTATCCTTCATTATGATTTCATACTGGCGGATCTTCAGTGTTGCTAACATTTATTCAGGGGATAAAGCTAAGTATTTCTTTAGTAGCATCAAAAAGGAAGCATTTTGGAAGGCAGTTTTATTTTTAAAAGTATATATATATATTTTTTTTTTGCAAGAAAAAGGGCATATATACGTACATCTGTGTTTATACACTCCGTAACATTTAAACAGACCTCAGGGATAATAATGTTTCTAAAAGTTCTTTTGAAAATGGCATGCATATTTGGTTATTTTAGGGAGTTTTCTTTTTTTCTTTTTTTTTGGAGGAAGAAGGGGGTTTCCTCTCTCATAATAAAAGTTAAAATAACCTGTTTAGAATTTTATTAAAATATCATATGATATTGTCTTTAAGAAATTTGGGATTTCACAGTCATTATGACATGACTGATTGAATGATTAAATTCTAGCTATTTTAAAATAGCATAATCTTAAATTATGGATTTTTCAGGGATAAAGAAAAGATCAGACTTTTTCATTGTATTTCAAGACTTCAGTAAGCACACATTTTTATTCAGCTTCTTCCCCTTCTCTAAGCTTACATATTCCTTCAAGATAAAATTGCCCTGTTAGTTGTTATCAGGTTTTATCCCCTAGTATTCTTACATAAACATTAGGTATTCTTTGATAAGGTTGGCTATTTTTCAAGAAACCCACTGAATTCAGAGTGAGTAGTAATGAACTTTGAGGATGAATATAAAAGCAGGCTTACCATGAATTTCTGTTTTGTTTTTACTATTCCATGCAACACATGGAAATTAATCACTGTTTTCTCTTTTCCATCACAATACCATATCTAAATTTATACTAAAATATTCTAGAGTGCTTCTGAGACAGTTAAGATATTTTTAGCTAGCTAGAGTTCAAAGAAAGCAATGACAAAGCCTCTACATGTAATAGCATGTAGAAGATTGATAGAAATGGTTCACACTAGATATTGTTGACCATATTATTTCATATAATCTTTTCAACACCACTGCCAGGATCAGGATTATTATCACTGTGTCGATAAAAATGAGAAAGTCAGTACTATGTGACCAAGAAAGCTGTCACATCACTGTGTTCTCCACTGCTGTTGAGCTCACCTACAACCTTAAGAAACTAAACAGCACATAAAAAGCTTGCATCTGGTCAGAACATTGTATAAAACACGTTCAAAGGTCTATAGAGCGGTGCCATGGAGCTACATTCAAGGAAAGTATCAGTTAGGGTAAAATTATTGTTTTTTTTTTTCCTGTTGTTGGCTCTCATTTCCTCCCCCAGGTTATGTTAATAGATCTTGAACTATGGTTTTATTCACTATAGGCTTGCACCATATATTTGTCATCTATAATTAAACTTGTAAAGCAATTTTATTTTAAGTTCCTGCAACGTAACAGGAGGCCAGTGGGTCAACATGGGCAGCACCGGACAGCTTGTTAGAAAGGCCGAATTTCAAGCCCCACCCTAGGCATTTTTTTGTTGTTGTTGTTTGTTTTGTTTTGTTTTAGACTGAGTTGCCCAGGCTGAAGTGCAGTGGCGCGATCTCGGCTTACTGCAACCTCCGCCTCCTAGGTTCAAGTGATTCTTCTGCTTCAGCCTCTGGAGTAGCTGGGACTATAGGCATCCACCACCACGCCTGGCTAATTTTTGTATTTTTAGCAGAGACAGGGTTTCACCATATTGGCCAGGTTGGTCTCAAACTCCTGACCTTGTGATCAGCCTGCCTCATCCTCCCAAAGTGCTGGGATTACAGACATGAGCCACCGCACCCAGCCAGAAAGTGCATTTTAAGGAGATCCCTGGGTACTCGGAATGCATTATTCTCTGCCAGTATTTTAAAGTAAGGATGGACAAACCCAGGGTGGTGCAAAGTAGTCCATTTTGGTACACTTCAAATTTTATTTAAGAAAGGAATTGCATTTATGGATATTTACAACACTGACTGACTCTGGCGCCCTCCTGTGGTTCTCTGTGAGGTAACCAGGATACTCAAGATGTCCTGAGAGGTCCTCAGCCATCTGTGATGCCCCCCCACCTGTGGCTTCCACTTGTTCATTTGCTTTCTGTGTAATGTAATAAAGTGAAATTTCGTTGGGCCTCTTTAAGTAGAAATATCCAGTTTTACCTTAATAAATCCTCGCAGATGGAAAAACTTTAAAAGATTCTCCCAAACGTTAGAACAGAGGTCACGCTAAATGCAGGTGGAAATGATCAAGGACATTTTTAGGACTGTTAATTCCAGTCCAGGTAGAAGCTCTTGGTAAGCCAATGATGTCATTAAACAAAACCCAGACCACACAATGATCTAATCAGATCTTATAATAAGTCAATACAATTAGGAATCATTATGATTATTGAAATATGGATTTACATTCATTGCCATTAGCAATGAATGAATCATCCCCTAAGTGCATATTTGCATATTTTACATATCGTAGCTTTGTGAAGTATCCTTCTCAATTTCGACAGACATTAAAATCAGTGTAAAAATAAACAACTTAGAACTGCATCTATGAATAACTGGAACTCAGAGTATTAGAGCAACCAAAACCAATCACATAGTTCTCACTAAGATAGTATTGAATCAATATGAATTATTTTCTCTTATAATAAAATTAAGTATAGTCAACAATTTTTAGGTGAAAGCAGAAGTTTTCTATGCCTTTAATAAATGAAATTAATTTAAAATATGGTTTTTTGTTATCAAAAATTACAAGGTTTGTTTTACTATGTATATATTAATTCAACAATGAAAGCATGTAAATATAAATTATATGTGTATTTCTATATACCCCCATACACATATACAAACATATATGCTTAGAAACTTTGCAGATAGAGGTGGAATATGTGTAAAAAAGAAATTCCTCCTCTTTAAACTCTGGAATAAAATCAAATATATTTTTTCTCCTCAAAGAACCTACAAAATAGTGAATCAAGGCAAGTAACATAATACTTCTTTTTCAGTAGTAACCCTAGGAAACAGCATAAATGGAGACATTCATTATGAGACAAATTACTCTTGAAAAAACTTTGTTAAATTTAAAAAAATAATTTAAATACTGAGTTAATAGATCATATGATTTTACTTGTTTTTAGAATTTTAAAAATTGAGCTCAAAGAATTAGTATTCTTTTTTTCTGTTTTTATTTATTTATTTTTTATACTTTACGTTCTGGGATACATGTGCAGAACATGCAGGTTTGTTACATAGGTATACATGTGCCATGGTGGTTTGCTGCACCCATCAACCCATCACCTACATTAGGTATTTCCTCTAATGCTATCCCTCCCCTAGACCCCAACCTCCTGACAGGCCCCAGTATGTGATGATCCCCTCCCTGTGTCAATGTGTTCTCATTGTTCAACTCTCACTTAGAAGTGAGAACATGTGGTGTTTGGTTTTCTGTTCCTGTGTTAGTTTGCTGAGTATGATGGTTTTCAGCTTTATACATGTCCCTGCAAAGAACATGAACTCATCCTTTTTTATGACTGCATAGTATTCCATGGTGTATATGTGCCACATTTGCTTTATCCAATCTACCACTGATGGACATTTGGGTTGGTTCCAAGACTTTGCCATTGTGAATAGTGCTGCAATAAACATATGTGTGCATATGTCTTTATAGGAGAATGATTTATAATCCTTTGGGTATATACCCAGCAATAGGATGGCTGGGTGAAATGGTATTTCTGGTTCTAGATCCTTGAGGAATCGCCACACTGTCTTCCACAATGGTTAAACTAATTTACACTCCCACCAACAGTGTTAAAGCATTCCTATTTCTCCACATCCTCTCCAGCATCTGTTGTTTCCTGACTTCTTAATGATCGCCATTCTAACTGGTACAAGATGGTATCTCATTGTGGTTTTGATTTGCATTTTTCTAATGACCAATGATGATGAGCTTTTTTCATATGTTTGTTGGCCACATAAATGCCTTCTTTTGAGAAGTGTCTGTTCATATCCTTTGCCCACTTTTGGATGGAGTTGTTTGTTTGTTTTTCTTGTATATTTGTTTAAGTTCCTTGTAGATTCTGGATATTAGCCATTTGTCAGGTGGATAGATTGCAAAATTCTCTCCCATTCTGTAGGTTGCCTGTTCACTCTGATGATAGTTTCTTATGCTTTGCAGAAGCTCTTTAGTTTAATTAGATCCCATATGTCAATTTTGGCTTTTGTTGCCATTGCTTTTGGTGTTTTAGTCATGAAGTCTTTGTCCATGCCTATGTCTTGAATGGTATTGCCTAGGTTTTCTTCTACAGTTTTTATTGTTTTAGGTCTTATGGTTAAGTCTTTAATCCATCTTGAGTTAATTTTTGTGTAAGGTATATGGAAGGGGTCTAGTTTCAGTTTTCTGCATATGGCTAGCCGGTTTTCACAACACCATTTATTAAATAGGGAATCCTTTCCCCATTGCTTCTTTTTGTCAGATTTGTCAAAGATCAGATGGTTGTAGATTTGTGGTGTTATTTCTGAGGCTTCTGTTCTGTTCCATCGGTTTATATATCTGTTTTGGTACCAGTACCATGCTGTTTTGGTTACTGCAGCCTTGCAATATAGTTTGTAGTCAGGTAGCATGATGCCTCCAGCTTTGGTCTTTTTGCTTAGAATTGTCCTGGCTATATGGGCTCTTTTTTTGCTCTATATGAAATTTAAAGTAGTTTTTTTCTAATTCCGTGAAGAAAGTCAATTGAATCTATGCGTTACTTTGGGGTAAAAAAATGTTAAGGGCAGCCAGAGAGAAAGGTCGGGTTATCCACAAAGGGAAACCCATCAGACTAACAGTGGATCTCTCTGCAGAAACCCTACAAACCAGAAGAGAGTGGGGGCCAATATTCAACATTCTTAAAGAAAAGAATTTTCAACCCAGTATTTCATGTCCAGCCAAACTAAGCTTCAGAAGCAAAGGAGAAATAAAATCCTTTACAGACAAGAAATGCTGAGAGATTTTGTTACCATGAGGCCTGCCTTACAAGAGCATTTGAACAAAGCACTTACTATGGAAAGGAAAAACAGGTACCAGCCACTGCAAAAACATACCAAATTGTAAAGACCATCGACACTATGAAGAAACTGCATCAACTAATGGGCAAAATAACCAGTTAGCATCATGATAGGATCAAATTGACACATAACAACATTAACCTTAAATGTAAATGGGTTAAATGCCCCAATTAAAAGACACAGATTGGCAAATCGGATAAAGAGTCAAGACCCACTGGTGTGCTCTATTCAGGAGACCCATCTCACATGCAAAGACACATATAGGCTCAAAATAAAGGGATGGAGGACCTCTTCAAGGAGAACTACAAGAATTAGTATTCTAAAAATGTCTTACATATATAGCCCTACAACATGTCAAAGTGTTTTCTCTATTTTATCTCATTTTAAGTCTGATTATCGCAGAAATCCTATGAGTAGTTAGAAATCTGCTCATTGTTTAAAGAAGAAAAATTGAAATATGAGAAGGTTACTTACTAAGTCTCGTATGTTTAATAAAAGGACTTACATTCAGGTCTTCAGAAAACCATTTTCTCCTTTCTATTTGCCATTCAGTTTCCAAATTGTTTAAATTATATTGATGTCATATTTGGGTGATGGGGCCTCAAGGTCACAAAATTAGTATCCTGAAATTTGTTGTTACTTGTGTTTTCAAAGTCATGTTTTTGTGATAAGACATCAAAATGATCGATTGTAATTATTTTTACACTTGTGTGATTTTATATTGTAATTAGTCTAGCTTCCTTTTAATGTATTAAAATATTTCCCCAACAATTACATTTGTTAGAATGGCTATATCAACATAGATTTTTGTGTCTGTATTTTCCTACTGGACTGCTGATGTCCTCAGCTCTCCAGGATATAATTTCCAAGTTTCAGAAACTTCTGCCTCCATGAGTCATAGAATTGTTAGGTTGGGAAAATCTTGGAGAGAATATCTGATTCTAATTCCTCCCTTTCCTCCACAGTCTATGGAGCAAAGCAAATTCTTCAAAATGATGAATATTGTACATACTCTTTTTATTTCTGAAATTTGCTGGGCACCAACAGCCCTTCTCTTCTTTCTGGCCACTCAGCAGGGCTGTATTTTCCAGCCTCCCTTGCAGTCAGTGTGTGATTTGACTGAGTTCTTCATGGAATGAGAGTAGAAGGACTGTGCCTCCAGGCGGAGGCCATTATCTCAGTAGGTGTGCCTCCTCCATGTCTTTTTCCTTCTACCACTAAACTCGTGACATGGCGGAACAGCTGACATGATATGGGCAATGAAAATTCCCTAGATGATGGCAGGATCCGAGATGGAAGAATTCCGAGGCTCAGGATCCCTGCAGAGAAGACCTGCCTGCCAGCCAGGAACACCTGCCTAGACTATTACGGAGCAAGAAATAGAGACACCACAAGGGTTTATTTGTTATAGCCATTGAGCCTATATTAACAGTGTGTTTTAGTACATTATATTTAATGCAGTATGCTTAAAGCCATGTGTTTTAATTTGAATTATTTTAAGTAAGTTATTTCAAATTTCACAATCTATGATTGCGTGTCACTGTTGACCTTGCTTTGTGATTTTTTTTTAGTTTCTGGACTGTGACTTCTGGTTCATACAGTGGTGGGCAAACCCATACTTAAATCTTATTTCCCATCACATTTGATAGGAAAGCCTCTGTCTCTCAACTTTTGTCTGTCTGCTTATAGTTTTCTGCTAGGCTTGCTTAATGTACTGATTTGCACAGGAGGATAAGCTAGAGAACATATTTTAAATCTGAAAGTTTATATTCTGCTGAACATAGCAAACATTGTGAAAAAGCACTAAAATGTGCAAAATCTGTCAATTCTCCACACCCCTGCATTGTAAAGGCTCTTGTTAAAAACTCAAAAATGGCAGAATGCAGATTGTGTTCAGGAAAAGTTGTCTTCCTGTGTACTACACATAATACGTTGGATGCTTCTGCCTGAAGAAATTATATGCTGAACATTAGCCATTTTAGAAAATAGTCATACACTTGACCACATTCGTAACTATTTTATACTCTGCTTTGCAAGTCCCTGGTTATTATGGAGCCTTGAGAGCAATTGTAATAGTTCAGAAACTATCCAAGAGTGATTTACTTTGTGACACCTACTGGACTGCTGACTTCCTCCGCTCTCCAGGATATAATTCACAGCCCATTTCCAAGGTTCAGAAACTTCTCCCCTCATGAATCATAGACTTGTTAGGCTGGGAAAATCCTGGAGAGACTATCTGATTTTAATTCCTGCATTTACATAGACCACAGACAATGGAGCAAAGCAAATTCTTTTAAAATCCCTTGATGAATCATTTCCACACTTAAAACTGTCCTTACACAAATTCCTTGAGGATGGAGATAACAGATTAACAGAAAAATAATGAGTGACAGTTAAAAAGTTAGCCCTAAATCAAATGTTCCAAACACATGGAAGTAGTGGATAGAAGTCACTTACCCGGAATAGGAACACATATAATATTAAAAAGCCTTACATTTGACCCTTAAAGTGGTCTGTGTACTAGAATAATTTGAAGCCTAAAGAGATTCTGTAGCTTGCTTTGAAAGAACAAAATAGGGATTCCTGGAGTTGTAATTCAGGTTTTCGTTATTCTGCACCACTGCCGTTGCCTCCTTGCCATGGGTGCCCCCTATAGCCTTTTCCACATGAGACGATTTTCTCCTTTATCTCTTCTTCTTAATTGAAAAAGCCAGAGCATGGCAGTGGCAATTCCTATTAGGGATACATCTCTAGTTTGGAATTTTAGCGATTTTGCAAAAACAATGATCTTGAGCAATTATGTATTAAGTGGGGGAAGGTTGTCAATTGCAGGAAAGATAAGGAGAGAAATGCAGAATCTAGCAAAGTAGCTTTTTTTTTTTTTTTTTTTTTTTTTTAAATTTAATGGGTGTATTAGTCCATTTTCACACTCACAGTTCCATGTGGCTGGGGAGGCCTCACACTCGTGGTGGAAGGCTAGAGGTACATCTTATATGGCAGCAGGCAAAAGGAAAAAATGAGAGAACTTTTGCAGGGAAACTCCCCCTTATAAAAAGTCTCAGATCTTGTGAGGCTTATTCACTATCATGAGAACAGCATAGGAAAGACCTGCCCCCATGATTCAATTACCTCCCGTAAGGTCCCTCGCATGACACGTGGGAATTGTGGGAGCTACAATTCAATATAAGATTTGGGTGAGGACACAGCCAAACCATGTCAACTGGCAAACATGGATTTACCAAAATGTATATGGTGGAATCTAACCCCCAAAGTGTTGCTATTATGAAGTGAGGCTTTGGGATGTGATTAGGTCATAGTGGAGACCTCATGGATAGAATTAGTGTTCCTATAAAAGAGGCAGGAAGGAACCCTATTGCCTCTTCTGCCATGCGACTACACAGTAACAAGGTGCCATCTATGAGGCAGAGAACAAGTGCTCACCAGACACCAAATCTTGCCTTTATCTTGAACTGCCTAGCATTCAGAACTGAGAGCAACACATTTCTGTTGTTTACAAGTTGCTCAGTCCGAGGCATTGTTACAGCAGCCTAAATGCACTAGGATGTCATCTAATAAGTGTGCTTTAGAGAAAGTGATTTGAAAAATCATTTCTCAAATTATACTTCTGATGTTGAAAAATGTGGTTCTGCATACATTGAAAATTGAAAGAGGCATCATGTTTAGCATTCAAGCAAATACATGTCTTCATTTTGATGAGTAAAATTTTTGAAAAATGAGAAAGCTATGAAATCCTTTATATGGCTTCCCCCTTCAATGTGTAAATTAATTACATTAAGCTTTCCACTTTTATTCTTGCTTTTTAAAGACTGACTTCAGTTGTGTTCATCCCCACTTAATTCTGAGATAGTCTTACTACAATAAATTGAATTATTTTCTGTGTTTTGTCATCTATGGAGAGAATGTTCTGACGTGCATATTTCTAGGGGACTTGGGAACTTGCAGTTTTGGTGGCAATCCCAGATTATATAAACAGGAAATTATTCAATATTGAAAATGTGAAGCCTAAGCAAATTTTAAATCATTGCTTAGGACATGCCATCTACAAATGTGCTTTCCCCACTGGGGCACCAGACTGAAGAAAGCAATGTTGCTTGGATCAACATATCAAGAGCTTGGATCAACATATCAAGAGTCTCGCTCTGTCACCCAGGCTGGAGTGCAGTGGCCGGATCTCAGCTCACTGCAAGCTCCGCCTCCCGAGTTCACGCCATTCTCCTGCCTCAGCCTCCCGAGTAGCTGGGACTACAGGCGCCTGCCACCTCGCCCGGCTAAGTTTTTGTATTTTTAGTAGAGACGGGGTTTCACTGTGTTACCCAGGATGGTCTCGATCTCCTGACCTCGTGATCCGCCCGTCTCGGCCTCCCAAAGTGCTGGGATTACAGGCTTGAGCCACCGCGCCCGGCCAAGCTTCTTAACTCCTAAAAAGTGTTCTTTGAAATTCAGACTTTTAAAGGGCAACAAAGGAGTTTAGATCAGGTAATATGTCCTCAGGAACAATCAAAAGAAACTCATTTCAAAGTGGCCTAAAGGTTGAGAAAGTTTATTGGCTCATGTAACTGAAAGTCCAGATCTTTAGCAATCCAGTGGCTCTGGCCTCCTTTTCTTGCTCTTTTCTTGGCTGCCACTACTGAGGAGGATTTTGCAGTTTTGGTAAATTGCTTTATGGTATTCACAGGAAAGTAGTGAGCATTTCCGCCCCCCACTGTTCTAAGCAAGAGTTCTTCAACTTACTCTGAATTAGACCATTTAGGAATACTAACTGTGGCTGGGAGAATGAAGGGAACTGTTTAGATTAAATGAAAAAGAGTCTATTCTTGGAGCTGGAGGTGGTCAGCTTCTGAACCACAAGTGCTCTGCGGGAATAAGGGAATGAATGCTTATTCCTTTGGGATATGGGGTGACTTCCATGCGCGTCCGTGTGAAGAGACCACCAAACAGGCTTTGTGTGAGCAACATGGCTGTTTATTTCACCTGGGTGCAGGTGGGCTGAGTCCCAAAAAGGAAAGGGAGATAGTAGTGGGGCCATTTGATAGGATTTGTGTAGGTAAAGGAAAATTACAGTCAAAGGGGGGTTGTTCTCTGGCGGGCAGGGGTGGGGGTCACGAGGTGCTCAGTGGGGGAGCTTTTAAGCCAGGATGAGACAGAAAAAGGAATTTCACAAGGTGATGTCATCAGTTAAGGCAGGAACAGGCCATTTTCACTTCTTTTGTGGTGGAATGTCATCAGTTAAGGCAGGAACTGACCATTTGGATGTGTACGTGCAGGTTACAGGGGATATGATGGATCGCTTAGCTTTGGCTCAGAGGCCTGACAGTGACTATGGGAGATTTGTTGAGACCAAATCAATACTATGGAATGAAATATATTCAGTGTATTAGAATGTATACTTAATAAAGAGTAAGGTAAGGGCTTACAAATATCTACAGGAGTGACTGTAGTGTGGTTGTGGGATGAACCCACCAATCTTTCCTGCCTAAAGTATTTATTTCTGAAGAGTTTACTTGTGGATTTCTAGAAATACATTCTATACTTCCTGTATTCTGATATATTGCTTAATATTGTTTGCTACTTTTATGATGATTTAGATATGATAACTATTTTAATATTATTACAGTGAAACAAAATAAAATGTTCTAGAGCCCATATTTAAAAATAGTCACAGATTGACATTTCTATTTGATATGAGAGATTATATATTCTTTCTTTACTTCCTCCCCCTCTTCCTGGCCTCCACTTTCATTCTTTTCTTTTTTTCCCTTCTATCTTTTCTCGCTCTTTCTTTTCTGTTGAATGTCATATATCTAGAGATTTTACATGTTGCTGCTGTTGTATGACTAAATTAACAATTCTTTAGGAAATAATTCTGGTAACTACAGATTATACTTCTTTCCAAAAAGACATGTATTTTGATCGCATAAAAATTTGCTCTAGTATCTCATTTACAAAAATAATGCATGTGAAGGACTTTTTTTTAAGTTCTTGCATATAATAATGTCTTTATTGCTTCTAAACACGAATAATAGCTTCCCCAGAAATAGATGTCAGTCAATATTCATCTGTACTTTATAGATATTGAGCAGTTTGCTTTTTATATATTTAAAAAGGAGAATTTTAGTATTTATATGGTTTTCTTTTTCTTTTGTATGTTACCTGGTTTTCTGCCTGGTTGATTTTGGGTATTTTTTTTTTTTTTTAAATTCTTGTAGTTATCAAGACCTGTTTTGTCTTTTATTTCTCATCATTTTTGCCTAGTATTTAGATGGTCTTTTTCTGATTTAAATTCTTAGCTCTTTTTAGCTCAGTGAACTTGTCTTCAATTTTGTTGTCTTTGCTACTTCTCCTCCATCTTCTGCAGAGAGCTTTTCTTCATCAGATCATTGCTTTTGGAATTCTTATTATGAACATAGGAGAACTTCTGTATCAATCATCCTTCTTCCTATGATCTTTTCACTTACCATATTAATCCCTTTACTGTTCTAACTTCTGAAAAAATTTCTTGGGGTATGCTAGAGCATATTTCTATTTGCTGTAGCAACCAATCGGCTGCTCACTGCTACCATTAGTTAGTATTTGGAAATATAATTTCAATCTGGATGCAATTTTTCATTATCCCAGACTGTTCTGTTTACTGCTCTTTCAAATTTCATAAATTCAGAATAAACTTATGACTTTTTCGCCATAAAAACGAGAAGTTTTAAAAGTTTTCTTCTGTTTAATTCAGCAAGGCTATTTCACAGGTAGAAATTGGCTCTGATAACTCAGATAGGTCTACATGCTCAGAAACATTTTTATTTCCTCTGCATCCTTGCTACTCAAGTTTCAGTTTATGGACCAACAACATTGGTGTCAGCTGCGAGCTTGTTAGAAATGCAGAATGTTGGGCCTGGCTTCAGACCTGAACCAGAATCTGCATTATAACAAGATCCTCAGGTAAACACATCATGTCTGAAATTTTAATGTGAATACAAATCTCCTGAGAATCTTGTTCTGCAATTTTCGGATTCTAACACACACCCAGATTAGGCTGATGTTAATTGGATCCTGTACCACAGTTTTGAGTAGCAAGACTACAGAGCAGCCCTGTATTCTAAAGTACACTTATAATATTTGTAATAGATCTCAGGTATCCTTCAATTAAATAATGTGATTCTTGTTTACACCAGTGTAAATATTTGTTGGCATTGTAAAATATAGTCATTCAGCAAATATTAATCAACTGAAAACATAAGGAGAATAAAGGAGGCGGTGATCAAAGGCAAGGCTGGTGGGCACCAAAGTTGGAGAGAAAATGAGTCCGAGAGGGCAGTGGGTGGAGTCTGAAGGGGCCCTGATCCAGCAGGCAGTTAGACCTAGGCGCAAACGGAAGCTGCCTCTTTCATTTCCAGTGTCCATACCTAGAATGAAGAGTTGATTCTCTTACTGCTTTTTAAAAATACTCCATCACTGAGTTAGAGCGGGCAATTTTAAATTGCCATTTAAAAGCATTGCCAATGTCACATTTCTTCTTTATCTTCTTCTTTTGATTAGTCACTCCTTAATTTGCAGTCTCAGGGGCAGCACTGTCTCCATAAGCTTATTTAGCTGTATCAAAGGGAATAGTGGAAGATATGAATACTAGACCTTAAGCACATTAAAGCACAGTTGTTAAATCCATAAGAAGATGAGATCTGTGAGTATTAATGATACCCGGGAGCTGAATGGGAGCTTACTTTAGAAGTGTCATTGCTTTTGTACTTTGAGGATTTGTTGTGAGATTGTTTTTTTCACTTTCCATTTAGAAAGTGGGTCATTAAGAATTGTCATTTGCTAAAAAGTTAACCCCAAGTGCTATAAGTGCCTTGAAAGAAAATAAAGTAGATTTTTAAAAGTTAAAGAATGGGAGTACTTTAGGAAGTATTTATAGAAGAATGAAAAGGATTTACATTTGGTACATTCTAGAAGAGATGATATAAGTTTACCTGCTGCAAACAATGCAGTATGCTACTGCTTTTGCTCAGAAAAACACCCTTGTCAAATTTCCTTTGTGTAAATGAAGACTCTCCCTGCAGCACTGGAATTGATTTAACCTTCCAGGTAAGATGAATTTTACAACAGGTCAAATCTGATATTAATATTACGGCCTTCTCTATTCTTCTTGTCTATAATAGTCTTCTTTATACTTGATATAAATACCAGGTTAAATAAAACTGTGGCAAGTGTGATGCTTCATTAAAAAAAATCTTTTTTACAGAATCCCAATATAACTGTAAAAAGGTTGTTGTTTTGTTTAGCTTGAGAATATTAAGTTAGTAACTGATAGTTAGAGGTTATTAATGCTCTTCTGTGAAACAATCATATATTTGTAATAAATGGTCATATTCTTTTGTTTAGAATTACTTCTAGCACTTACTAGACATTCCATAAGTATCTGTTGAAGAAATCAATGCATAAAAAGTGAGCAAATTGTAAGACTGAGCATGGAAGTTAGCCAGTTACTAGCCTAAAGAGGAAATTTTTATAAATAGGGAAATTCAGGGTATATTCAAACAGATTCTGGTAAAAATGGGAAGAATGTATTTTTTATTCTCATAACTTTAAACCACATACATTACAGTAGAATGAAAACAATATGATTTATTGGTAGGTTTGTGCTTAACAATTCTTGAGACTTGGGGTGGATAATGTAAGTTAAATCTTTTCTCTTCCCCCAACACTTTAAAACCAGCTGCACCCCTTCCCTTGGAAGATCTCTTCTGATGGTTGACATTGCACATATGCTTCCAATGGCCTTGCTCACTGGCTTCACTGAATTCACTGTCAAATAAAAATTTCTATTTTTAGTTTACAAATAGAAATATTCTTCCTTTAAGGTAAGTGGGAAGAATGACAACGCTTCAATTTGTAAAAAAAAATTTTATGTAGTTCCATTTTACTATGTAATTTTCAACTTTATAGTTTGCACTCTATGAATTTCAGAAGTAAGTAATCTAATTTGGTGAGCTTAATTGAAGTTTTCCTACGTAGAGTAAGTTCAGAGAAACACTGTTACATTTCCATTATATTTGGTTGATGATTTTGCTATAATGGCCAGGAAAATAATTAAAATTTAATGACCAAAACTCATGTGGAGTGAAAAGTGAGAGTTGAGGTAAGTCTCTTGATATTGATTGTTTCTACTGAGCAAAATCAACAAATTCCTGCTTAAACCTCTATAGCAGTTCACCCAGGTTAACATATAATTTATAATCTTGGAGGCAGAAATTGCTAGAAGCTTGGAGAAAAATATATACATATAATCTAGGTTTATACAAAACGTAAACTTTGATTAAATATCTTCCTATTTATATCTTACAATGAAGAAACCAGAAATTACATCTAAGCAGTCTTGGGGGAAATATGATATATTTATCAGATGAATAGCATATACTCAAGTGTGATGTTCTGTCTTACAAATTTTAATATATCTTTATTTTAGGAGAAAAAATAATAACGCTTTATTGCAAGCAATACTTTGGGTGGAGTAGATTCAAGCATTCTAGTTTTTCCGTTTGTGAATACCTTATAGTTTTTCACTTAATTGATACCTTTTTTGTGTGTTTATACAGTTTATCAAGGGATATTTACGAGACCAAAACTAATGTCCTTGCATTTCCTTTACCATTTCACATTTTTTAAATATGGAATTACACATTTTCTTACTTAACCAGAGTGTTAGTTAATCTCACTCATATATTCATGATATGCTTGTCTGGATGGCGGGAGAGGACAAAGACGACTAACGAGGTTCCTAGGTCCGCATATGAGGAGGGGCCGAGGAAGTTCGCGCGCGCCCCGCCTGTCGGGAGCGGCTTTTCTATCTAAGGCTTGGGAGTGGGAGGGCAATAGGCGGGACAGGGGCGTGTTGGGGGTGTTCCGTAGGTGCGGTCAGGTAAGTTTCGGTTTCTTCGGAGGCCATGTTGCGCCTGTGCAGATGGTCTGTATTTTTCTCAGGTGTGGGCTGCATTTTCCCGCGCGCTGGTAAGTTGGTGATGAAGAACCCGGAAATGCGCCACCTTAGTCGTCTTTGTCCTCTCCCCCCATCCAGACAGTCCAACCTTTTATTGATTATAGTGATTGGGGGCATCGTTGTCTGTCTGGCTGCTTCCTGCTGTTAAAGGGCATAGTTAGGGTCTGTGGTTGGTATCTGGAGGTAGGGATGTAGGAGCTTCTGGTTGAAGGCGACGCAGGTGATTTCTTGGACCTTGGCTCGGAGAAATTTTATAAAAATGGGAGCAAAACATAAGGCAAGGCAGAGGATTAGTATGGGAATTAGGAATGGAAGCATCTGCTGTACTACAGGCAGCAGCCATACTGGTGGTCCGGGGGTTAAAGGGGATCTAATGCCCTTCTATTTTGTGCTGCTACCTGGGCTACTGAGGTGATTTGACGTTGTAAAGAGGCTAGGTTTTCAGCTGAAGCCTCTATGGCTGCCTGGACCTGAGTGGAGAGGGTCTGTGTGGGTTGAATCGAGTGGGTGAGGGCCCCTGTTCCAAGTCCTGAGGCTACTAGGGACGATGTTAGGAAAACCCCGATAACTAAGGGAAGAAAAACGGCCCACTTTTGGATGTTATTGCTGGGGCTGAGCTGGGAAGCTAGTTCGGACAATTTTTCTTCGCTATATAGGGTTAAGCTAGGCACTAAAGATACTGGAACGCAAAGGGATTGGGTGATGGGGGTATGGTTAAGAGTTTTAGATAGAGTTTGGTTACGCTAAAAATAGCCTCCCACGGGCCCTCTGTGTCTTGCTGGGAACTTGAGTGCAATTACACCATGAAGAGTTTGGAGTAGAGTAGCATAAAGGAATCTCTGTCTCACTCTGTCTCTCTTCATCTGTCTCTCCCTAATCTCTGTCTCTCTCCACCTCTGTCTCTCTCCATCTCTGTCTCTCTCCATCTCTGTCTTTCTCCATCTCTATCTCTTCATCTCTGTCTCTGTCTGTATCTCTCTGTCTCCATCTCCATCTCCGTCTCCATCTCCTTACCTCCTGCTTACCAAGGCTGCTCCTCTCACCAACTCCCTTACCTCCTGGCTTCTCCCTATCTCTGACTCAACAGGGACTGAGTGCAGCAGGGGCCGTTGGGGAGGTCTGGGCTTTCTACTGCCTTCTGGTTACAGCCTCTCCTTTTCCATTGACTATTCTGTTTCCTTTTTCACGGGAAGTTCGAGGTAAAGGCTCCGACACTTTCTCAGGGACACGCTGACTGCAGATTCATCAGAACTTCCAACAGCTTCTCCTTCCCCGTATCTGTCCTTCATCCTGGCCTAATGAGTCCACATTTTATTTAGGGAGAGGGCAGAGTGACAACCCTGGGTGGGGGGCACAATCTGCAGTGCCTTGCATGACTGAGTGTATCTGGTTGTCTGTAAACCAGGTTTCAGTTATAGAGAATCTCCATACAAAGTTAGGATTAGTAGGAGTAACTAGGGGAATTAGAGTGAACCATGATAATGATAACAAAGGTGTAGAGGGTAAGTTCAACATTGCTGAAATCACAAAGGGCACTTTGCCAAGCTAGGTCTTCTATGAGAATAAAAAGTCGGGAAACCTACTGGTTGGGGGATAGGTCGGGAAGGAGGGTGTCTAGAGGGTCTATGAGGGGAAATTCAGTTAAGTTGAGATGGAGAATAGTGAGAAAGCGGGAGAATTTGAGGAGGGTGTTGATCCTTGAGTAGAACCTGGTCACCTGGAGAAAGGGAAGGGGAATAGATGTTTTGAGTTAGGTTAAGATGTCTCATCCCAAGAGGGGGGTGGGACAAGAGGGCATGATGAGGAAAGAGTGGGCAAAGCATGCATAGTCCAGGCAGTAATTTAACACTGGGGTCTGGCGAGGGTTAGACGGTTTACCGTCTACCCCAACTACTGAGATAGTGGATGGCTGACTAGGACCTCTATAGGTTGACAAAACAGAATAGGTAGCCTCCGTATTGATGAGAAAAGAAATTGGCTTACCCACTATCTATAGAGTTACCCTAGGCTCGGCGAGGGTGACCGGGGTCTCTGAGTGTGGGCACCGTCAGTCGTCGTCCAGGTGTAGGAGCTGGAAGGAGCCTTCCAGCCTTTGAGGAGAGGCACCACATTGAGGCGCAATGCCTGCCCTGCTGGCGGGGCAATCAGACTTCCAATGTCCTTCCTGTTGGCAGGTTGGGCACGGCGTGGTAGGCGGGCGAGGATTTGGACACCTTTTTGCCCAATGCCCAGTTGTGCCACACTTAAAGCATGGACCAGACGGAGTGGCCGGCTTGGCCTGGGGATACTGGTTTGCCCAGTGTCCTGGGTCTCCACATTTATAGCAGGAGCCCTTAAGAGACTTATCTTTGGTTTTCCCTGCCGGCAAAGGGGGCAACACGGGTTGGAGGGCAGCCACTAAAGCTTGCACCTGAAGCGCAGCCTTTCTTTTCTCCTTGTCTAGCTCTGCGGCCTCAGCTGCTTCCTCTCTGGAGTTAAAACTTTGAAGGCCAATTTTACTAAGTCCTGTATGGGAGTCTGAGGCCCATCTTCAACCTTTTTTAGCTGTTTTTTGAATATCTGAGGCTGACTGGGAAATAAAATAGGAGGCTAGGACAGCTGCCCCGGCTGGGGAAGTGGGGTCTAGCCGGGTAAATTGGGCCAGTGCCTCTGTAAGGCGATTTAGGAAGGAAGCCAGGTTCTCATCTGGGTGTTGGATAATTTCCTTTAATTTATCAAAATTGACCACTTTGTTAGAGGCTGCCTGCATACCGGCTAAGAGACATTGAACCATAATGTCCTTCCTACGGCGGCCAGGCTGCTGCGGTTGGTAATCTCAATCTGGTTCTATGGACGGGACAGCCATCTCTTCTAACGGGACAGTGGCGTCGGTTAAATGCCATTGATCTGCATGTTGCCTGGCGGCTGCGAGAATGCACTCTCTTTCCTCTGGGTTAAGAGTGGAAGTAAGAATGACATGTAAGTCATGCCAGGTAAGGTCATATGCCTGGCCTAGGTATCGAAACTCTTTGGAATATTAGGTGGGGTTGGCTGAGAAGTCGCCGAGTTGTTCTTCAATTTTGGAAAGGTCAGCCAGGGAAAAGGGGACATGGACTCTAACCACGCCTTTGGCTCCGGCAACTTCTCGGACAGGGGGTGGCCAACAAACTAGCAGAGGAGGTTGGAACAGACTGACCAGTAGGGTAGGTTAAGACAGGCTGACTGGTAGAGGGGGTTGGGGCAGGCTGACTGGTAGAGGGCTGACTAATGGGGGCCGCTACCGCGGTCTTGGAGCGAGCGTGGACGGAAATGGGAGAGGTAAGAGAAGTGGCTGAGGGAGGAGTGTCCAGCGGGGCGGTGGGAGGTCCATAGGGAGGGGGGTTGGAAGGTCGGAAGGGAGGTGCCCCACCGTCAGCCCCATCTAAAATGGAGGTGGAGTCCTCCTCTGATGTTGAGGTGGAGGCCGAGGGCCGGGTTTTGGCTAACAAGACCTGGGCCATCGGACACTGGGCACACGGGTCTGGGCGAGAATGCAAGTCTTAAAAGGAAAAAAAAATCTTCTTTTGTATATAGTTAATTTTGGACTACTTGCCTAGGTGCTGGCAGAAACTGTCAAGATCGAGTAGAATATTGCGGTCTAAAGTGCCTTCAGGTGGCCACTGAGATTGATTGTTTAATTTATATTGGGGCCATGCCACAGTGGAGAGGAAAATCAGTCACTTTCGTTTAAGATCTTGCTCTAATTGTAAAGTTTTGAGATTAGTTAGAAGACACCCTAAAGGGGTGTCTCTAGGTATTTTGGATTGGGGATTTCCTATTGCCTTTCTCTCACCTATACGCGGAAACCGAACTCTACCTGGCTACAAAGCGTCCTTTGGAGCCACTAGAGACCGGGAGGCTCCTGGAGCCAGAATGGAGATTACCTGCAGGCGGACGTCTCCGTCCTGGACGGGTCTCACACGGACTGGAATGGAGTTCCTTTGGGCAGACGTCTCTACCTTTGGGAATTCTCCTGTGGGTCACCTGGTGACCAAAAACCTTGGGCCTGTGCAGGACTTCTGGCCAAGGAGTATGAGAGGGAGGCAAGAGGTACTCACCCCTAGGAGACATGGAGGTGTGGAAAGCGATGTCTAAGTCCTGGTCCGTCCGCGGCGTGGAAGGAGGAGGCTCCTCGGACCTTGGGGGGCCCTGAGGAGGGGTCTCCTCCTGGGTTCGGCACCACCTGTCTTAACCAACTGTCTTAATTTAATTTAATTTAATAATTGTCTTAATTTAATTTAATGTAACTTAATTTAGGAGAGCTAAGTAATTAAACATGAGGCCAAAGTACATAAGAAAGTGGCAGTCTTTTATTGCAAATATGCACACACTCTCGGGTGAGGTTCTCTGGTCCTCGGGTGTGGGGGGCCAGGGAAGTCACGCAGGCGCTCTCGGGTGATGTTCTCTGGTCCACGAATGCGGGGGCCGAGGAAGTCACGCTGGCTCCTGCCGGCAGCGGACTTTTATGCATTGGTACTGGAAGGGGGAGGGCAGTGGGCGGGGTAAGGGCGTGATAGGGGCATCTCCATAGGCGTGGCTGGGTAAGGTTGGATCTCTTCGGATTGACGTCCCGCGGCGCCTGCTCAGTTGATCTGCATTTTCCCGCGCATGGGCTGCATTTTCCCACGTGCGGGTAAGTTGGTGATGAAGAACCCGGAAGCAACAGGGGCGGTGCCTTCTTGTTTACCTTCCTCCATCTTGTCCCTTCTCCCTCACCCAAACAATGCCATTCTGCATTTTCATGGGGAAAGGATGAGGCAGTGCCAAGCATTCCATTTGATCCATATTCACTTTTTGCTGAAAGCTGTAAATCCACATGTTGACCACTGCCTAGGGGAGCAAAAGAGAGGGTTCTGATACCACAATGCAATATTCAGATGCATTGATGATGGAAATTTTTCTAGATGGGAAAATCATAAGGAGTATGAGCATATACAAAGTATATACTGTGTACATTGTGAGTCATTTTACATATATTGTGTCCTTTGGAATTAAACTCCAAAATCTTACCCCATTCTACACAGCAATCAGGTTACTAGTAAGAAAGAGATGGCACATTCATTCTGGATCAGTTGAGGAAACTTTAGTACAGGGACTAAAGTAGGCAGAAGTTAGGAAAAACAATTGGTGGGTACAAAATCCTGCGGCTAGCAAAGGTGGTAGGCCATTTCCACCCTAAGGCTGTGGCTTTCGTAGAAGAGTAGAGCTAAACATTAGTGACTTAAACTAAACATTAGAGTAAACATCTTCACTTTCTTTTAGGCTTCTGAGCTCCTGCTTGTAACCTATTGCTATAGTTTGGACATGTGTCCCCACCCAAATCTCATGTCGAATTGTAATTCCCAGTATTGGAGGTGGGACTTGGTTGGATCACGGGGGAGGATTTCTCCTTAATGGTTTAGCACCATCCCCTTGATGCTTTCCTCGTGATAGTGATTGAGTTCTCACAAGAACTAACTGTTTATAAGTGTGTTGCTCCGGCTGGGCGCAGTGGCTTATGCCTGTTATCCTAGCACTTTGGGAGGCCACAGCAGGCAGATCACTTGAGGCCAGGAGTTCAAGATCAGACTGGCCAACATAGTGAATACTTGTCTCTACTAAAAATACAAAAATTAGCTGGGAGTGGTGGCGGGCACCTATAATCCCAGCTACTCAGGAGGCTGAGGCAGGAGAATCACTTGAACTCAGGAGTCAGAGGTTGCAGTAAGCCGAGACCCCACCACTATACTCCAGCCTGGGTGACAGAGAGAGACTCCATCTCAATTAAAAAAAAAAACAAAAAACTGTGTGGTGCCTCTCCTTGCTCGTTCCTGCTTTCACCATGTGATGTGTCTGCTCTCCCTGTTTGCCTTCTGCCATGACTGGAAGCTTCCTGAAGCCTCCTCAGAAGCAGATGCTGCTATACTTACTGTATAGCCTGAAGAACTGTGAGCCAATTAAACCTCTTTTCTTTATAAATTACCCAGTCTCAGGTATTTCTTTATAGCAATGCAAGAATAGCTTAGTATGCCTATACTGGCTGAACCCAAGTGAAAAGATCCTTTCATTGGAGTGGAAGTCAACCTCCTGGTCACAAAGTAGGAAGGAGAAGCATGGAGAGAAGGAAATAGAGGACATCCACATAGTCCCTAAGCTTTTCAAGCACAATCTGCCTCCAGCCCAGTCTCCACTGCCCAGGCTGGGGGCTTGGGCCATCTCACCCACTATTTGTTCCATCACTTACTTTGTTCTGGCCTTTTGTATTTTTCTAAAAGTCAAGTTCCTACAACCCCTGGGACCTTTGTACCTTATGATCCACCTGCCTAAAATGCTGTCTTCTAGGGTCTAGGCTTGGCTGGCTTCCACAAACCATTTGTCAGGTATCAAGTGTCACTTCCTTTTAGAAGTCATCTCTGACCATGCCATCTACAATGCCTTCCTCACTCAGTCACTTTTTCACACATCATTCCTTTTATTTTACTCATAGCACATCTCTTATCATGAAAATTACCTTGTTTCCATCTTTGTTAATTAGAATCTAAGTTTACAGGTCAAGGATTTGTGTTCTTTTTGATCACAGAATTTCCAGTGCTTAGAACAGCTTTTGGCATATTGAAGCTATTCACTAATTTTTAAATTATCTATGGATAATTAAGTCTATATGTGGGGACAAGAGTGATTCAGTTTAAGATGAGAATCCACCATGTGACTCCTAACTCCCCCAAAGTTCAGGAATGCCTCCGAAATGTCTAGTTAATATATTACTCTTTGTGTAGAAATACCTATTCACTGCAAGTTTTGGCTTTTCTCCAAAACAACCTTTGATGTTGCATACATCGTAGGCTGTGATGCCCATAGCAGTTACTTACACATTCCTTCCAGAGAACATATACTCCTTTCTTGAGATATAAGCCCTGGGTGTGGGATCTTTCAGTACAGAGATCTACCTGTCTTGCGGCCACCCAAGACCACTTCTGTCTGTAAGTTCCCCTAATAAATCAGCATTTACTAACAAACTAGATTCGTTTGCTTCGTTCTTTGGTTTCTCAGCTCCTTATGAATTTGGGGGTCACTTTGCTTATATGACCCTTACACGTAACATCATGTAATAATGTTTCTGATTCTACAGATGAACACCTGAGGGACAGATGTGTCTAAGACTATACAGCTAAGAAGTGATTGGACTAAAATACAAGCATAAACATCCTGAACTGTAAGGTAAGAGACCCGAACCACGAAGTTATATTGCCTCTTAAAAAGGAAGCAGCAAAGACATTGTCTTTGTTCATGGCCTGTCAGAATCAACGAAGCTTTAAAGGACGACAAATTTGTAAACTGGGAGACTAGTTTAGCAACATAGAAGAATCCAAGTCAATGATAGCAGCAGAGTAGGGAGGAGAATGTAGGATCCTTAACTCCAGGTTATGTAACTCTATGTCATGGTAGTTTCAGAATACGCCTTTGGATTGTAAACATTTTGCAGTCTGCCATATTTTATATAGAAAGCAACTTCTGCTCTGCATTGCTTTTCATCATAGTTAGGCAAAAACAGAAACAGCTTGTTTGCCAAAATGTTAGCTGTTTTGACTTTTAAAAAATGTAAATTCAGCCCTTGTTGAAAAGAAAAAGTACAATTTATATCCTCTCTCAATTTTATATTTCAATTAAGCTCCTTTCTCTCCTTCTTCTCTTGCTTTTTGAATCAGATCCAGTTGGAATTTGGAGGGTAATGTCACCTCTAATTGAAAATGAACATTTTTTTGTATTTACATAACAATTTCCACTATTCTTCCCTGGCTTTTGTTACACAAAATGAAAACAAAAGCTGATGAAGATGTTGGTATGAGAGGTGGAAGTGGGAGGTAGCAGGAATGGGAAAAGAAGAGGCTGAAAGCAAAATATGTTTTAAGCATTTACCATGGTATTGTTTCCACAATTTCTTTTTCTTTTGGGAGCAGCCCTTCTGCTGGATGCCCTTTCTTTCTATGCAGCATGCATTTTCCATTCACATCCGCTGCTCCTTGTTGTATAAAAAAACTATGTGCAGAGTGGGAGATAGACACTACCTTAATTATTGGAATTTCTCATCTTGACATTTCCTCCTACAATTTATAAATTTGTTTTTGATTGGCAGTGGGAGATAAAGCATTTGTCCCTATAATTATTCCATTTTATTTATTTTTATCTCCTAAACTTTCAAGCCTATCCTACTTACCAGGGTTGTATTTTTGTGTGAACTCTTATATTTCCAAGTTAGGCTACAGGTCAATATATGTTTTCGTACTCAATGGTTGATGTAAAGACACAAAGTTGTCCAAAATCCTGTCCTAAAAGTTTATTCTGTTGAGGGTTCTAAACATCTGCCTGGAGAACCATACTTTTCACCCAGTGATTGACGATTTCTGTAATGAACATGATCCTAGTTCAAGATTTCAGCATTTCTTTACTTATTTCTTAGTGTCATTAAATGTTGAATAGTTGAGATAATATACTTATTGTTTTCAAACGTCACAGTGATGTGGAAAATAATATTTGGCCAAAATATGGGACAGCTTGAAATAAACCTGTTAAGTTTTCAGATGCAAATAAATAAAACTTCATCTCTGAAAGGAATATGCAGAGAAGATTCTTTTTATGCCACTGAAGCATCACTTATTATCATAACTATATATATGTGTGTGTGTGTATATATATATATATATTTTTTTTTTTTTTTTTTTTTGAGACAGTGTCTCACTCTGTTGCCCAGGCTAGAGTGCAGTGGCGACATCTGAGCTCACTGCAAGCTCCGTCTCCCGGGTTCACGCCATTCTCCTACATCAGCCTCCCGAGTAGCTGGGACTACAGGCACCCACCACCATGCTTGGCTAATTTTTTGTTTTTGTATTTTTAGTAGAGACGGGGTTTCACCGTGTTAGCCAGGATGGTCTCAATCTCCTGACCTTGTGATCTGCCTGCCTCAGCCTCCCAAAGTGCTGGGATTACAGGCGTGAGTCACCGCGCTCGGCCATCATAACCATAATTTTTTAAAGGTTGCAATGACTTTAGATTTTTCTAGTCCTATAGTAAATATAGCTCTTTGTAGTCCTGTTTTAGTGAAGTGAAATCTGACATGAAGCAAATTATTGTCAATCGTGACTTGAGGCATAGGCTAATGCTAGCTACCTTGGATTGAGATGACCATATGTTTTTGTAAAACTCCAAGTTGGAATGAAAATTAAATAAGGAAATAATGAATTTAGAAGTTGAAGAAAATCTGCACTGCTTATATGTCATCTCAAGAAGTGAGAATCAAAGGAGATGTGGGAAAATGAGTTACCATGAAGAGCTTTACAAATTTAAGGCATTGTTGTTGCCATGCTGACGGGGTCATTCACTGCTGGATTGTGTGACTAGAGTCAGTCTATTGAGTTTGCAGCGATAGCAATTGAGATTTGTGACAGTTTGTTATTGGCGTAACTGGTTGGATGCATTTTTGAGGTTATGTTTGCCACATACCCTTTGTTTCTTCTGCACTTGAAATAGTCCATGTGGTTAATAGGATAGAATATTCTGTGCCTCCCTCATGATTCAGTGCGGCCCAAAGATGGAACTTCAGTTGGCTACTAGCTCATGACTTTCCTGGCAGGTATTGTTCGCAAGCCTGAATTGAGTGCTATTCTCAAAAGTGAAAGTACACAGTTCAAATCAAGAATCATCTCTACTTCCTAGTGGGTTTTAAAGTTCGTCTGCTAAAGGTGTTTGAGGGTATGTAGGGGCTGCTGGCCCATTTGAAGTGTTGAAATGTCCGTAGTTCAGCACTGGCATATGACATGTAGTCAATATTGTCTTAATTGAACTTATTTGATTTGTGAATACATATTCACTTTTTTATTATTATTATACTTTAAGTTCTAGGGTACATGTGCACAACGTGCAGGTTTCTTACATATGTATACTTGTACCATGTTGGTGTGCTGCACCCATCAACTTGTCAGCACCCATCAACTCATCATTTACATCAGGTATAACTCCCAATGCAATCCTTCCTCCCTCCCCACCCCCCATAATAGGCCCCGGTGTGTGATGTTCCCCTTCTCGAGTCCAAGTGATCTCATTGTTCAGTTCCCACCTATGAGTGAGAACATGCGGTGTTTGGTTTTCTGTTCTTGCGATAGTTTGCTGAGAATGATGGTTTCCAGCTGCATCCATGTCCCTACAAAGGACACAAACTCATCCTTTTTTATGACTGTGTAGCATTCCATGGTGTATATGTGCCACATTTTCTTAATCCAGTCTGTCACTGATGGATATTTGGGTTGATTCCAAGTCTTTGCTATTGTGAATCATGCTGCTATAAAGACACATGCACACGTATGTTCATTTTTAAAATCGGGTAGTAGTGAGTGTCAGGCCTCTGAGCCCAAGCCAAGCCATCGTATCCCCTGTGACTTGCACATATATGCCCAGATGGGCTGAAGTAACTGAAGAATCACAAAAGAAGTGAAAATGCCCTGCCCCGCCTTAACTGATGACATTCCACCACAAAAGAAGTGAAAATGGCCAGTCCTTGCCTTAAGTGATGATATCATTTTGTGCCTGGCTCATCCTGGCTCAAAAAGCTCCCCCACTGAGCACCTTGTGACCCCCACTCCTGCCCGCCAGAGAACAACCCCCCTTTGACTGTAATTTTCCTTTACCTACCCAAATCCTGTAAAAGAGCCCCACCCTTATCTCCCTTGGCTGACTCTCTTTTCCGACTCAGCCCGCCTGCACCCAGGTGATTAAAAAGCTTCATTGCTTACACAAAGCCTGTTTGGCGGTCTCTTCACACGGACGTGCATGACAGTAAGTTTATGAATAAAGACAATGAATCCGAGGCGAAAATTAAAGAAAGTATAACATAGAAGACATTATCGTGGCAGCAGTAGGAGCAGACAAAGTTAGCGGAAGTTGTATCAGCCTACTTTTTGATTGTTGGAGTCTGAGACTAAGGAAGAGTTGGTAGTGTTGAGTAGATAGGTCACACTCTTTTTTGAAGCCCCTCAGAATGACAGCTACTTGCAAGGCTGAGGCAAATGAATCATGTGAGCCCAGAAGTTTGCGGCATTTATTATACTTTGTGGGAAAAAATACTCTCCCCTTTCTGATGCAACTTGCTTGTCTTCAGTTCTTCAAACAACAGAATTCCAGGGGGGACACTGTGATCTTTTGCCCTGCCCCTCTGACCTTGTTTGTTTATTTGTTTGTTTTTGTTTTCACTCTCTTCAATTTCTTTAAAATTTTATTTATTTATTTTTGTACTGTTACTCTTTTTTTCTACTCAGGATTTTCATTTGGCAAGAAGGTCTTGTCAACCCATGCCTACTCTTTCATGGTTCTTATTCCTCTGAATGTAATTCACAAGAGGCAGTGCTGTACTTTAGATTTTAATCCCTCTAGCTCATTCTTTGGATGGCCTTAAACAAGACGAAGTGGCTGTGTGCTGAAGAACTGAGTGGATCAACTATCCCAAGAGTTGGGTGGTATGTTTTGACCTCAGAGTGGAAATCTAAGAACTGTAACTGAAATTTTTAAATTGGAATATTTTTAGCCATGTAACCTATGACCTTTCTTACAGTTTTTCTTTTTTCTTTGTTTCTGTCCCCATTATTGTTGTATTTCTTTTTCTCAGTCACCTCCTTGACACATTGACTTTTTCTTGAAGACTTTTAACCTCAGTTTCCTACCTAGTAATATTGATATTTGTATATTAGCCTTTGACTATCATTATCATAATATTGATAATTAACAATAATGATAATAATGACTAACATTTATTGAACATTTAGTATGTGGCAAACATTCATTTTAGAATTTTACTTACATTCTCATTTAACTCTCGAGCAACACTTTAAATTAGGTACCCTCATTATTCTCATTTTGCAAGTTAAGAAACTGAGCACAGAGAGGTTAATGTACTTGCTTCAAATATAGTTGGTAAGTGACAGAGAAGATTCCAAGATTTGTGTAAATTCAGAGCCTATATTCTTCACTGTGACACTGCATTGCCTGGCCTACTAATGGAGTATTTATAACCGTACCCTGATCGCTGTTCTAAGGTTACAGAGAAAGAGGTAAAAAGTATGAGCTACTTATTTCTCTTTTTATTTTATTATCTTTTTATATGCCGAATTGAAAAATATGTCTGATAGAGATGAGCTAACAAAATGGGAGATGAGAATCCCCACACATGGCTTCAGCCTCACCAGGGTGGGATTGGGAGGAGACAAGGCAGGACCACAAGCCAGGGAAATACTTGGGCAGCCATGGCTGTGGGAGTGAATTGATTTTGCCTCTGGGACCCATGGTCTGGCAGTCTCTCCATGTCTTCAGAGAAGCACACAGCCCGATGTGTGATCTGCTGCCTGCTCAGCACTCTACTTCTTCAGAGACAAAATGGGACTGAAGTGATTCTGGCTTGAAGTCACATTTGTAACCCAGCTGAATAAAATGATGATTCAGATATAGGTTTAATCTGATAAATCCCAATGGGAAAAGTCACCCAGATTGAGTATATGATTCATTGAGATCTCTTAAAATTTCCAGACATTATTTCTCAACAATTATCGTATTATTATATAATGAGGAAGATAAACTTCTTCATGGCCAGGATATCATGATGTTATGGTTATAGGAAAGTTAAATGCATAATCACTTTGGCGTGTGATTTATTCATATTTCTACAAGTTGTCTTTCAACTCTACATTAATTATAGTAAAATATATTTTTTGGGGGAAGATACAGCAGATGCAATTTTTTTTAGTCTTTGATTTCTGTCTTGAGAGCCCACAGCTTTGATGCATTCTTGAAACAACTCTAATAAAGCAATGTGTTTTATTCCCTGTTTAATAAAATAAGCCAGCAGGATGTCTTACTTTCAGAAATGTTTGATAAAGTATCCCTCTCACTGAGCTGAGAGAAAAAGCAATGGATTTTGTTTTTTTCATTTTATGAGCTCTAGGATGCAAAGTTCCTAAGTATAATTCATTGTTCTTTATGTGACTTTCTCACAACATTCTGTTTTCTCTCTTCTAGTTCTTTTGAATAATTCTCACAGTTCTTGGTGAGCTGCTAATCAGTTTAGCCTGTGAAATCTAGGATGGAACAAACTACATTACTGGGGCAGGGATATGAGTCTTTTATTTTTAAGTAATACAGCATGGCTATTTGATATCTTTTCTCATTTAATGAGAACCAAGAGTTAATACAATTCTTAGTAAATGGTAACTTTTCTTTGCCTTCTTAAATTAACATATTAATAATTAACATAAATTAATATTAATATAAACTATACACTGCCATAAAATATAAATCCCTTTCAGTTTACAAGTGTAGGTTTTACTCTTAGGCTTTTTATTAACATACGTGAGCCACTATTAGAGATAGCTTAGTCTTGACTTGGCGAATACCCATTGCAATATTTGGGTAATACTTAGCAGGATGTTACAATAGCTTATCATGAGTAAATGACAGCAGAAGCATTTTATCTTCACTTACATAGTTTCTGTAATTACCTACAGCATTTGGAGCTATGTTCATGTTCATCTACATTTCACAATTTGCTTTCACTATTATAATTGATTGTGGAATAATTGCTATGGATTTAGATTGTAGTACAAATCAACAGTTTTGAAATTGTTTAAAAAGACAAATCTATGTGGCATTTTGCATAGACACCAAACTCTGCCATTGAAGCTGAGCCTTCATCTTCAACACAACCATTTCCCTGAAAGCTAATACATGACATGTTTGATGTTGAAATATGAGTTTTTTTTTTTTTTTTGAGATGGAGTCTCACTCTGTTGCCCAGGCTGCAGTGCAGTGGCACGATAGCTCACTGCAACCTCTGCCTCCCAGGTTCAAGTGATTCTCCTGGTTCAGCCTCCTGAGTAGCTGGGATTACAGGCACCTGCCACTACGCCCAGCTAGCTAGTTTTTTGTATTTTCAATAGAGATGGAGTTTCACCGTGTTGGCCAGGCTGGTCTTGAGCTCCTAACCTCATGATTCACTGCCTCGGCCTCCCAAAATGCTGGGATTACAGGCGTGAGCCACTGTGCCTAGCTAGGAGTATTTTTAAAGTAATTTTAAGAAAAAAGTATGTTACATTTTTACATATCATAGGAAGCTCTCTTATACTGTATTATTTTAATGCTACCTGATTTTCAGATCTCAGTTTCCTTCATTTTTGGCTTTTTGGTAGGAGTTCACCAGTTATGATGAGACAACGCTCTTTGTCCTTGGTAAGCATTGTTTCAGTATGAACACTCATGCTTTATGAAACAGACATGCAGATTAAATCAATCCAAACATCATGATTAAGAAAATAAACAATAAAATGAGTTTGTTAAACAAGTTTATTTGAAACGAGAAACAAGTATTTGTATAGTTCATCTTTTTCATATGGCTTAAAGGTAATTTTAAGAGGCTTCTTGACACACATAAAAATTGATCATATTTGTTTAAGCTTTTTTTTCCTCTGAAAGTTTAGGTTGAATATTTTTCTTTCATGAGTGCATTACAATAAGAAAACGCCAGAAAAGAAAAATGTTCACAAAATGTATCTTATTCAAGAAGACGTTTTGAATTAGTATCAAAGGAAATAATTGTACCTAAACTTTTGTATTCTAACTTTTGTACTTCAACTTTTGTACTCTAAATAATTGCACCTAGCTCTAACTCTAAATAATTATACCTAAACTCTTGTACTCTAACTTTTGTCAGTTTTGGAAAACATAATGAAAAATATCAAAGATTTTGGGTAAGTTATTTTAAAACTGGGCAGTACTTGATTGAAAGTCTGCTCAAAGAAAAAAATCCACTTCAAACTTCAGTTCTGTCAGGAGGCAGGTGGTCTTAACCTGTGTCACCTTCACACCTTCTTTCTGGCTATAGATAATTTCTTTTATTTAATACCTAAAAAAACAAACAGCTTAAACGAAATTTAAATCAGACAGTATCAACAAGAACCTCTCTGACCTCTCTGGAGAGAACTCTGTTATGACCAAATCAATATTCTTTGTCAACCTGGAGAAGGAAAGGAGAAACATTTGGGTGCAATCGAGGGGAAAATGTACAAATTTCAAAAAGAAACAAATTGAAAACTCTACTCAAGCGTATGTATTTTCAGGCAAAGACTCCTGAACCATATGGGGTTCAGCTTTGGTGTAAAGATTTGAACTTTTCAGATTTAATCTAAATAGCTTTGCAGGATAAACCTCCAGTGGTTTCAACGGTGTTAAAAGGCTCCTTGTGATCATCTCAGGTTTGATTTATTTGCACTTTTCAAACCAAAATTCATTTATTTACTGAGATGCAGAGCAAATTTGGGTTCTATTTTTGATAATGACACAGTGACCACGATAACAGTTTGATTTTAATATCTTGCTTAACTCTGTGAGATATGTGCTATCATTACCTCCATTTTCAGAAGAGAAAGTGAAGAATCATGGGAGATTAAGGGATACACCCAAGCTATGTAACTAGGAAGAGCCAGAGATGGGATTTTACTTAAGTACACCTGACCTCAGAGCTCACATTCCAAACTGCTCTCTGTAATACGTGGAATGACAGTTATGGTATCATCTATGCTTCATTTGTTAGAATGGACAATTTGTAATTCTTGAAAATGCTTTGGATACTTTTGAAATACTCGAGTAGAAATATATAATCTATTGATATACTTAGAAATAAACAAATACAAATCAATATGACCACCATTAAGACTTGATTCTGATATATCATCCTTTAGCTTAAAAATGTAAATTTAGCCACAAATATTCTGGTCAATGTGCTTGAGAGTGTTGGTCCTATCTTCAGTATCTTTGCTGATTTCTAGTTGATCTGTCAATTGCTAACAGAGAAATTTAGCAAATCTCCAACTCTGTAGATTTGTCTATGTCTCCCTTTAATTTGTTAGATTTCACTTTTGTATGTTCCTGCTGTGATATTAAAAACATACACTTTTTATCATGTCTTTTTAATGAATTGATCATTTACTGCTATGAAATAGCTTCTTATCACTAATAATAACTTATGGTTTGAAATCTCTGTTATATGGCATTAATACAGCTACTTTTTTTAAAATAAAAAATCTGCTTTGTTTTTCCTTCTATTTTTTTTCCTGCCTTTTTATTACTTAGAAATGTCAGAAATCCATTTTGATTTTTCTGTTGACTTTCCAGCTGTATGTCTTCTGTCATTTTTTAAGTGGTTGAAATAGAGATTACAATATATATCCTTTAAACAATCTACTTACAGTTAATGTTACCTTACATAATGTGGAAACCTTGAAATCATATCAGACTCCCTCCCAGTTTTTATTTTGTAGTTGTTATATATATTGCATTTTAACATGTTATAAATCCTTTAAGAAAATATTATAACATTTGGTTTAAGCAATCATATGTATTACAAAGAAATTAAGAGAAATAAAGCAAAACAAACGCTTTTCATTAACCCAGATACCATTTCGCATGTTCTATATTTCTTTCTCAGCATTTGAGTTTCCATATTGTTTCATTTCCTTTCATTCTGAACCTTCCTTTGTCATTTCTTGTGTAAACAGATCTGCTGGCAATAATCTTTTATTTTCTATAAAATGTTTTTATTCTGCCTTTATTCTTTTTTAAAAACGGCCTACTGAGGTCTGATTGCCATATGAAAAGCTATAGATATTTAAGATATAAAACTTGATGTGTTTGGCTATAAGGACACACCTGTAAAACCATCAAATATCATCACTAACAATGCCATAAACTTATACATTACCTCCAAAAGTTTCCATCTGCCCACTTTGTTTTCTTTTTCCCCTTTTGTAATAAGGTTATATAAGATCTATCCTCTTATGACATTTTAAGAATATAATACAATACTGTTTGTTAATTATAGACTTTGCACTTTATGGTAGATCTCCAGAACTTATTTCTTTTGCATGAATGAAACTTTGTACCCTTGGATCAACACTGCCTCATTTCCTCCTTCCCCGAGCCCCTGGCAATCACAATTCTACTCTCTGCTTCTCTGTGTTAGACTATTTTAGATTCCATGTATAAATTAGATCATGCAGCATTTGTCTTTCTATGTCTGGTTTATTTCACTTAGCGTAATGTCCTCCAGGCCCATCCATGTTGTTACAAATGGCAGGATTTCATTCTTTTTTAAGTTCTGCCTTTATTTTTAAGTATATTTTCATTGGATGTAGAATTCTAGTTGACAGGCCTTTTCCTATGAACAGTTTGAAGACTTCGTTTCATTTGCTTTTGGCTTCCATAATTCCGTAACATTGAATTACTCTCATTCTCTGTAATGTGTTTTTCCTTTTCTACTTTTTCATTACTTTTCTCATCCCATTTTCAAAATTATTTCTACCCAACTGATTAATTATAATACGTCTCAGTATGGCTTTATTTGTGTTTAATGTACTCGGGGCTCATTAAATATCTTGAATATGTAAATGTGTTTTACTTTAACTTTGAGAAATTTTTGGCCATATTTCTTTACATTTTTTCATATTCCTTCCCCTTTTTTCTTCTAGAATTCTTGTTAGACATATGTTTGAGCATTTGATATTATCCCATAGGTCACTAAGAAAGTGTCCATTATTTTTCATCCTGTTTTCTCTTTTTCACATTGTGTAATTTCTGTTGATCTGTCTGTAAGTTTAATTATTCTTTCTTCTGTCGCCCCCATTTGAATACTATGTGCCCGCAGTAAAATTTTTATTTCAGATACTGTATATTTTGTTTATGGAATTTCTTTTGATCTTTTTTATTGTTTTTATTTTTCTGCTACTATTTCCTATCCTTCATTTATTGCAAACATATTTTATTTTACTTCATTGAGGGAATTATAACAGTTACTTTAAAATTCTTGTCCACTAGTTCCAACATACGAGTCATTTTGAGATTGGAAACATTAGATTTTGTTTTGAGAATGTGTTTGATTTTCTTAGTTCTTCAAAGTTCTGAAAGATTATATACTGGACATTTTGAGTGTAAGAACAGAAACACTGGATTCTGTTATGTTTCTCAGATGAATGTTCTTCCCATTGCTTCTGAAGATAGTACATTGATTGGATTTGAACTGCAAACACTTGAGTGGCAGCCCTGGTCTCAGATAAGATCTTCTGTCTGTAGCTGAGCTGCTTTGAGTCTGTTTTGCACATTTTGTGTCCTGAGCTGCCAGAGACTGACATGGTAAACAAATATGAGGATTCTCTTTCTGCCTCTGTACCTTCTAAGATTCTTCCACTTCTCCCAGCAGCTGTGCTTTCTTTAGATGCAGTATTCTGCTTATCCACATCAGGACATACTGTTTTTTTTCCGTAGTTTCCTCTCTTGTTGTGTGTTCCACAGGGACTGCATCTGGCCCCACAACAAAAGCTGCAAAAGCTTTAAGTCGCTTTGTATGTCTTCCTTTCTCTGAGTGTTACTTCTCACCAGAATCTACCTGCTCTCTCCTGATAGTTTTCTTCTGGAAGTCAGCCGACTAGAATTTCACTCAGTATTTAAAAGAGAAAGACCAATCAGATATATTAATGACAAAAATTCTGATGGAGAAAATTCCTCGAGTGTCAGTTTTAGGAAGGAGACTCTTTTTTTTTTTTTTTTTAATTATTTATTTATTGAGATGGAGCCTCGCTCTGTCACCCAGGCTGGAGTGCAGTGGGGCCATCTTGGCTCACTGCAAGCTCCACCTCCCGGGTTCAAGCGATTCTCCTGCCTCAGCCTCCTGAGTAGCTGGGATTACAGGTGCATGCCACCACGCCTGGCTAATTTTTGTAGTTTTAGTAGAGACGGAGTTTCACCATGTTGGCCAGGCTGATCTCAAACTCCTGAGCTCAAGTTGTCCACTTGCCTCGGCCTCCCAAAGTGCTGGGATTACAGGTGTTAGCCACTGTGTCGACCAGGAAGCAGACTCTTGATAAGTCATTGAAACTTATTTTATTTTGTACTAAAGAAATATTTAGTACTGGCCAGGTCCAGTGGCTCATACACATAATTCCAGCACTTCGAGAGGCTGATGTGGGCAGATCACCTGAGGTCAGGAGTTCAAGACCAACCTGGCCAACATGGTGAAACCCCGTCTCTACTAAAAATACAAAAATTACCCAGGCTTGGTGGCAGGTACGTGTAATCCCAGCTACTTGGGAGGCCAAGGCAGGAGAATTGCTTGAACCTGGGAGGGGGAGCCTGCAGTAAGCTGAGATCGTGCTGCTGCACTTCAGCCTGGGTAACAGAGTAAGACTTCGTCTAAAAAAAAAAAAAAAAAAAAAAAAAGAAAAGAAAGAAAGAAAAGAAATATGTAGCACTGTGTGAAAGTGTTGGAGTCTGCATTAAATGATAAACTAGTATAATTTTGTTGGAGTTAGGAACAGAACAACAGCCTATATTTACTACTATACTTATGCTAGTTCACTGTTTTGAAGTGATATAAATTGAGGTAGCATCTGCAAAATATATTCTCTAGCTCTGTCGCCCAGGCTGGAGGGCAGTGGCGTGATCTTCACTTACTGCAACCTTCACCTCCTGGGTTCAAGCGATTCTCCTGGCTGAGCCTCTCAAGTAGTGGGACCAGAGGCACCTGCCACCACATCCGGTTAATTTTTGTTTTGGCCAGGCTGGTCTCAAACTCCTGGCCTCAAGTGATCTGCCAGTCTTGGCCGCCTAAAGTGCTGGGATTACAGGCATGTGGTACCACACCTAGGTTGCACAGGGCACAGGTTTTTTTTAAATTTAGATTTTTCTATGTTATTATGTGATGATTCAATTCTCCCAGTGAACTACTGTGAAACTTTTTTTTTTTTTAAATAATGTGACATGACATAATGTGATGTTAATGTAGACTTTTACAATTGTAAATATGAAAACAAAGTGAAACACTAAAAGTGAGCAGTAGAAGTTTTTAAAAAAGATCCCCATTCCGGATCATCTAGAAGATTTTTGTATTATATGTATGTACGTATTGTATTGTATGTTTTATGTATTCTAGATTTTTATTTAAAAGAAAACACAATTTCAAAATGTTGTGACCTCAGAGTCCCTTGAGATTACAAATCTGTCGGTCCTACTGGTTTCATGTTACAAGTTTGGAAATTTCAGATATATTGCTTTTGATTAATTAAACACCATTTGCATAGTATGGAAAGGGAAAAATGGCAGAAGAAAATGTATTCGGAGACTCAAGAGTAAAAAAGATTCGAAAGGTTGAGGAGATAAATGAGGGAAAAGAGAAAGGGGGAAAAGATAGTCTTCAAGGATTAGAAAAGGGAAAGAAACCAGAGAAGAAGAAACAACAAATGACAAAAAGTCTTTGCTGTAGGAGAAAAAAGAGGAAGACAAAAGAGTTAATAGAGAGTGCAGAGGCAATAAAGTGAAACAGGGATAGCTTGACAGATGTGGGTGGTGGAGGGGGAGGGGAAGGAACAATTCTTACAACAACACTTGCTCCTCGTTTCTGTTTTCACAAACATAAGAAATGGTGAGTGACTAAGAATTATTTTCCCCAGTAATTTTTTTATGGCCTTTTTGATTTTCTGCTTACCCTCTCTTCTCCTTTCTTCCCTTCAACCATCCAGGATAACTTCTCTGACCTTGTTCTCCAGTTTCCATTGTTTCTCAGAGAAAGTCGGGGTGAAATGTGGGTGAGCCATAGAAACATGGCCCAGTCTGAAGGCTGTGGCGGATCCCAACTACATTACCCTTTTTGTAAGTTTCTCTTTCTGCTCTGAAGAGCGTAGCAGGAAAGTGATTCAGTATTTACTGCTTAGCAAGCACTAAAATGTCATAACATGGTCTTCGGAAAGCATCTCTAGAAACCTGTGATTCAATTTGTACCTGTAAGTGCCTTTCTCCCAATGGTGAATCATTTTTCCAATAGAGAGAAGCTGATTAGTTGAGCAGAGAAGCATTGCAATAGTTTATGGAGAAGAGATGCCTGAGTTGATCAATGCTAATGGAAAGACTTTTATTTTTAAAATCTAAATACACAAGAGGAAGGAATATATGTCTTGGGCACTTGCCTAAGAGAATATAAATTGTTTTAGTTGTGCAACTAATGCTCTAAAAAACTTCTCACAATTCCTTGGCTGATAGAAAATTCCACATTGCTCTAGAGTAGACGGTTTCACATTTTTGTTCTCAGGACACCGTTACCATCTTAAAAATTAGGCCGGCACGGTAGCTCACGTCTGTAATCCCAGCACTTTGGGAGGCCGAGGCAGGCGGATCACTTGAGGTCAGGAGTTTGAGACTAGCCTGGCCAGCATGGTGAAACCCCATCTCTATTAAAAAAAAAAAAAAAAAAAATTAGCTGGGCTTGCTGGCGCTTGCCTGTAGTCTCAGCTATACCTTGGAGGCTGAGGCAGGAGAATGGCTTGAACCCGGGAGGCAGAGGTTGCAGTGAGCCAAGATTGAGCCACTGCACGCCAGAATGGGCAACAGAGCAAGACTCTGTCTCAAAAAAAAAAAAAAAAATTATTGTGTTCTGAAACAAGCTTTCTTGCTGTGATATGGGTTATATGTGTAGGTGCTTAACAAATTAGAAGTTAAAACTGATGAATTAAAATATTTATTAATAATTTAAAATAACAATAAACCCATCACGTTAATAAAAATGAAATATTTTTATTTAAAATGATTATTCAAAATTAATATAATTTTTGCAAGAAGAATGGCTTTGTTTCACATTTTTGTAAATCTCTTTAATGCTTGGCTAATTAGAAGGCAGTAGAATAATTATAATCACATCTGTTTTTGCAGTCAGTTCCTTGCAATACGTTTCGGTTGAAGTATATGAAAAATCTAGCCTTAAACAGATGAGTTTTAGAAAAGGGAGAATTATTTTATTAGTCTTCTCAGATAATTGTTGATGTTTTCTTGATACACCATCAAAACACAATGTCTTTAGTTTCTTAGAGGTTAGTTGTAACAGAATCTGAAATCAAGTCAATAAACTTTGTATACTTCTGGCTTAAAATGTATTGGTCTCTATTGCCCTTTGAATGTGTCCTATACCCCACATGATTTTGTAAGATTATGCATTGATTATTGGAAAATATTGGTTCCTGAGTTATGCAGACCTTCTGAATTTTGCTGTGTCTTATTATACAATATAAAAGTCATATTTATTCATGTATAATCAATCTCATCAGAAAAGTAAGTAGTGTGAGATAGTCAAGCTCATTGCCATATGGATATAAGTTTTCCACAATTCTAATTTTTGCTTGAAAATGCAATTTCTTCATTGGTAACAAATACTGTACGTTGTTTTCCTTGAACTGACAGTCTCACCTTGTTCATGTTCAAGAAAATGTCACCAAATCTCCAGTTATTAATAAATGTAGTTTGTCATCGTTCTTTTAAGCAAAAATGGTATTCGATTCAAAAGGGAGCTGGTTTAGCTTGCACCCTAAACAATTGCCACCTGCTTTTCTTGGTGACACCATCACACTTTAGTATAAGTAGGAATGCTTTCTGTGCACTTCTCATTTATTACAGAAAATTTCTCAAAGGACCTCAACTCAAAGTTGAAACAATATTTTCTACTACATCAACAATGTTCTTAAGTAAAACTGGCTTTTAAAATTTCTATGAACTTAACGAATATATTTTCAATGACATATACAATAAGTGTTACTACACTTACTGCTACTTCCTGGGTTCATGCTAAGACAATAGCAGTTTTACCCCCCCATTGCTTTGCACCAATAGTGCAAATGTCAACACAGTAAAAAGGGCAAATGACATGTTAGTATTTTTGTGAAAATAGTTTTAACTTCATGGACCCTCTGAAAGGATCTCAGGGAACCCCAGGGCGCCTAAGAATACAGTTTAAAAACTGCTATTCTAAACCATGTAAACAACTATCAGTATAAAGTTTAAGTTTTGTTTTATTTGCTTATAAGGCAGAGAGAAACTAGATGTTTCATAGAATTCTGAGACTTCTGTGTACACAGGAAGAGGAAGAAGAGTAAGGGTGTCTTTGATGATTAATTTCCCAACAATGACATCTATATCCAGGGAAATGGGATCATAAACACTTGGATAATGTCAGACATCAAATCATTATAACAGCACAGCCTTATTTGACTTACATGTTTGTAAAATTATTCACATTAATAAGAACTGGAATGTTAAATACTCTGAGAAACAAAATATTGGGTTAATGGCTGGGTGTGGTGGCTCATGCCTGTAATCCCAGCACTTTGGGAGGCTGAGGTGGGTGGATCATGAGGTCACGAGATCAAGACTATCCTGGCTAACACGGTGAAACCCCATCTCTACTAAAAATACAAAAAATTAGCCAGGCATGGTGGCAGGTGCCTGTAGTCCCGGCTACTCGGGAGGCTGAGGCAGGAGAATGGCGTGAACCTAGGAGACAGAGCTTGCAGTGAGCCGAGATTGAACCACTGCACTCCAGCCTGGGTGACAGAGCAAGACTCCATGTCAAAAAGAAAAAAAAAAAAGAAAATATAAATAATAGTGGGAGAAACACAGTTTGAGTTTTTCCACATTCAAGCTGCTTTGTCAGCTTGGCTCCCACAGTGAAAATGACATGGAGAAGAATCCCCAGTTGACCTGTGATGAACATGTCCCAGGTGTGATTTATGGCATGGAGTCCCAACCTGTAATGAATATCTGCATGAGGAAGAAGTAAATCTTTGTTATTTTAAGCCCCTCACCAAAAAGAAAATGCAAGTAAATGATTTAAAAAGTTATCAGCTATAAAAATCATTTCCTCAAAAATGTAAATAATTTATCTGTCATTTCCTCATGCGTCCTGAAATGTATGATGAGACTTTTCTGATAATCAGAGAATCATGGAACCCGAAGGTGGGAAGTAGCTATCAAGGTTATCTTATCCAAACAATGCTAAGTTGCTTGAGTATGTCATCCCTTCCTCCCTGGTCACTACCATTTCTTATTCATGTTCATTACCTTCTGCTGTGATCGCTTCACTACCAGTTAATTTTCACAGTGAATACATTGCTAATACTGCCATCACTCTCTTCTTCTAATGCTCATCTTATATAGGAAAATATCTTGAACTATGATTATCTTGGATGGGGGTGCTAAATCAGATTTTAAAAAGTCATTTATAAGAAGCTGTTTTTCTTGAACTTTCTTTGAGCGTCTTCATTGCCTCAACAAGTTTGGAGTTTGTAATCAGGCATTCCAAGTATATGGCTGGCCCAGAAAAACTGACTTTGATTTAAATTGCTTTAATAATAACAGTTCTTGCACAAAAGAGAGCATGTAATATTGTTCTTCCACTTAAGTCAGAGGAAATTTCACAGTCAGCATTGATGGTATTTTCTGAGACCAGCTTTAAATTCATGACATTTTGGCAAGTGGAACAATATGATATTCACTGTTCTAGAAATATATACTAAGATGGATGTCACCAAACCACCAATATTCCCTCAAGTCAAAACCCTTTTTGACACTTTGTGTGAGACTGTCATTGTTATTTTCATCTTTCAGTCAAAGCTTTCACCCTCACTGAAACAAGTTATGAGTTTTCAAAGTTTCTTTTCTTTCTTTTTCTTTTTTTTTTAAAAAAACCCCAAACCTCATAAAATATTTGCAGGTAATATGCAGCCATAGCAGTCTGAATTCTGATAAATAAATTATATTTTTCTTTAAAAATGAATTATTCTTACAGGAAACAACATTGACAAAAGAAATGTCTCCCCATCTTGTGGGTCCAGGAAATCATAACATACCATTGGGCTAAAACCACCACAAGAAGAATTTAGAAATATTATAGTGAATTAAATATAAGCCTCTATCAAACAGTCTGTAATAGGAACACCACTTTCTCCAAAATAATCATGCTCTGAATTGTTTTATTAGAAAATGTGAATTAAAATTAGAACAATACATATAATAAAACCTATTCTGATATATTAAAGATGGCATTATATGCAACTTACTGGTTTCTAGGTTTATTTAATGACAATTATCTTTCTCTTCTGTCTTCTCTGATGTCTTTCTTATGTCCCCACATCCATCCATTATGAAGACATCAGGCTAGGTGCAGTGGCTCATGCCTGTAATCCCAGCACTTTGGGAGGCCGAGGCAGGTGGATCACCTGAGGTCAGGAGTTTGAGACCAGCCTGGCCAATGTGGTGAAACCCCGTCTCCTCTAAAAATATAAAAAATTAGCCAGGCATGGCGTTGGGTACCTGTAATCCCAGTTACTCAGGAGGCTGAGGCAGGAGAATCGCTTGAACCCAGGAGGCAAAGGTTGCAGTGGGCCGAGATTGCACCATTGTATTCTAGCCTGGGAGAAAAGAGTGAAACTCCGTCTCAAAAAAAAAAAAAAAAAAAAAAAAAAAAAAGACATCAAATGCCAAGTCTGAGATTCTGTAGGTCTTATTGGGATAAAGAATGAGTTAGTGAAGTAAATAACCATGTGTCTTGCTTCTTCTTCCCTGGAAGCTTATCTATTTCTAGATTATCTGTGATTTCCTATTCAAATTAGGATGGGTCATGGGAGTGAAATTACCTACAGATGTGGCCTCGAGGAGCCTCTTAGCATTTTTATATTTCAAGAAATGTGTGGGAACTGGGTTCTGGATTTAGCCTCCTTCCTCAGCACAGAGCCACCTCTTTATGTGACCATGGAATGAAGTCAGGTTTTCTAGAAGACTTTGGATTAGGGTTGCCAGGTAAAATTCAGGACCCCTAGTTAAATTTGTATTATGGATAAATAGGGAACAGTTTTTTTCCTGTAGAAAGTATGTCCTAAATATTTCATGGGACTTACTTATTCTAAGCATTATTTGCTGTTTATCTGCAATTCAAATTTCACTGTGTGTCCCCCTTCCTCACCTCACCCTTTGAATCTGCCTAGGCCATTCTGGGCTGAAGGTGTGTTCGTGCTGAACTGGATCTTGGTACTGGAATAGATTACCTGAGAAGGGTCATACAATCTAACAAGTGTAGACACTGCCTTAGTGTTATGTAGAGATATGGAAAAAACACTACATCGGTGATACCCGAGGCCAGCTGTGGCCCACTGGCATTAAGCTTGAGATTAGCTGAAAATTAAATTTGAGTTTTATGCTGGAAACCACCTGAAACATCACCCAACTTTAATTGTTTATAATTAAAAAACACATTATATGTAATACCAAATACTTATTTGAAACGCAAGAATTACCTTATACAATACAACACCTTTGGCTAAACAGTTTGAGACATTTGTGAATATGCTGGGTCTTGGTGGGAAGAACATGATGTGTAAAGTGAGAATAAGGTTTTCGAAATTTAACAGGCAAGCGTCTTAGTATTCCTGAGTCTTGTATTTCACATCTATGAAGTGAGGATAGTTTAACTCTAACTTATAGAATGATCTTGAGAATTAAATTAAACAATATAGTTGAGAAATTTGTTTGGTGCCTTCTTCTTCCTTATCAATGGAAACTTTGATATTAGGTATCAAAGTCTTGTTGATTCAAGTTAGCCACACAGGAATTTGGACTGTTAAGGGTCTACCCTCTTCTATCTTTTTCCTGCAACTCCTCAGACAGACTGATTCCAAGTTATCTTTTACCTTAAACAGTATTTAGTATTGTTAAACTCTGACAGCTTTGTTGGGGTGGGCTGGTTGGTGTTATCATGGCTCAGGAATTGTGTAGAAGTTGATGGTTTGGAGAAATGACTTTTTGACACTCAAGAATGTCAATGAAGCCATTTAATGATGGGAAATAACTGACAGTCATTTTTATTTAATGTGAGAGGGTTATTCTACTTATAAAAATGCTTTGTGTATCACTGACTCCATAATTCACCATTTCTAAGATTAGGACATACTTATTATTTTATGTGAATTTTATCTTCTCGTGAATATGTGATGGAAGGAGACTGTGTATAGTTGCTGTAGGGTAGTGGTTTGTGTTAATAGGATTTATTATTGTTCATATATGGTAATGTTAACAGATCAGTAGACAACTGCCATTGAAAAGACAGTTTGTTATACCTGCAGATTTCCAGACCAGGGGCACAGTTTGCCATGAAGGACCACACAAGGAGGTACCAAGGTGGGCACAGGTGAAATAAGTCTTTATTATGGTTTCTGTGGGAAGGAATGGGTGAGGCAGAACAATCAGGTTTATGATTGTTTAGGCTGAATATTTTCAGTGGGGCTCTGGGGCACAGGACTTTGCCCTAGTTGTTTGGTACCTGGCCATGGAATGATTTGGTTTTCATTTAAATATTGTGCTCACTTTTCAAAGATGAGTTGTTTACCATCTCCAGGAATTGGCTAATCCTGGAGAGAAGGAGCAGTCCTTGTAGGGTCAGCAAGGCAAGCAGATATCAAAGCATCAGAAAATAAAAGAAATGGTTAATTGATGAAGAGAGTGCGGACATTGAAATCATAGCTAAGTATCTCAGTTTTGCTAGATTTTTGAAAATACTTTTTAAAAGAGACCTTATTTTTAGAGATAAATACTGAAATATTTATAAATGTCTGTGATTTGCTCTGAAATAATCTGGAGTGGAGTGAGGAGTGGGTATGGAAAATGCTTTTATATTCCCTTGTGTTCTAAAAATATTCTAAGATGATAATCTGCCATCAAGGGTTCACAACCTTCCGATAATTACATAAGTTTTATGAGTCTCATTTTCCCCACCCCTCGGATAAGAATAATAGTATTTCTCTCACAGATAATGTATGAGAGGAGACTAAAATGTGAAAAAATTGGTATTACTGATGGACAGTCTTTGGCAATGTATTGTGTCTTGATGTCTGATGTGTCTGTGTCTAGTTATAAACTGTTGCAAGTCATAAACAAGGAACTGGTTCAACAAGCATCCAACTCAGAAACAGTTCTCCAGTCTGGGTCATTGATAATGTCACCATGTATTTTCACTTTTATTTTCTTTCTATGTGGTGATGATTTATTTCTTTTTAATTAAAAGTTCAACCAGTTCAGTTATCATACAGGTAGTATTTTCAAACTCTTTGCACTCTTTTAAAGCTGATGGATATGCATTTTTGATGAATCACTTTTTTTTTTCTGTGAGAAGCTACAGATACTAATGTGTGATAGAATTACCGAGATAGCGAGTCACATAGGAAAAACTCTATTCCCTGAAAAGGACGTATCATGATAGAAAAATACCCATGTGGGAAGAAAAACAGAAACCAATGTAAATGTAAAACATTTTTTGAGGATCAGCAGGGGGCACTAAGATTCCACAGGAAAAACATCCCTGTAACATTCATACACTATTTTTCTTTTGCTTTAACTCCAAATTGATAATACCATAAACTCTATGCTTTTTTATCTTTATTATAGCTGATAGTGTATCTTTTCTTTTTAACCCTCAAAATGTAGGTGCACTTAACACATCTTTTTATCTACCAATTTAAAAAACTTCTGATTTCCTTATCTGCATTCTGGTTTGCTTCTCATTCAGCATTCAAATCCAATGCTATTTTCCTCCCTTTGACAAACATAGAGTAATTAGAATTTTTCTCAGACAAGTGATTACCTAATAAATGACCTTCTGCAGGCAGCTCTATTAAAATGGAGCAAAAACGATGTTTACTACAAGCGGTGGCCAAGAAGGAAGGTGCAGGGACAAGACAAGCTCTGCATAACCAAAAGCTTCATCAGCTCGGAGAATAATGAAGGCATTTACTGAACTAGCAGATCTGTACTAAAAATAATTATAAGCCAGACAGAACACTAAACCATAAACACAAATTATGATTGGCTATTGCAACAGTTCATTAATTCCATGGAAGTCCAAGGGTAAGGTAAGGTAATAATGCTGATGTTCACACGGGACATCAGCAAGTAAGAAAAAAAATCAAAATATATAAACCAAGAGAGGGTGAAAAGAATACTGATCGATTTTCATATGTTTTTCCTGATTCTAGTACATTTAAAGGGTGAGGAAAGTATGAACTCTCAGTGGAATATCTTTGAAGATATTTTTGTGAAGATGTAATTTTTTATAAAACAAATTGCTACAGGGATCTTGAATAGAACATTGGATATAGCTATGTATTTTTGCCTGTACTCTTATTTATATTTATAAACTACTTTTATAAAAATATAACTTAAAAATGTAGGCTTTGCTTTACGTTATACAGACCACAGCTTTAGGTAATTTGTAGATTACTGGTGAACAACTTTAGATTACGAAACTTTAGACCTGTGAGGGCTTCGTCAGTAATCTCAGCCAATCCTGTATTTTTTTACAAAAGAAAACTGTAGGTATAGAAAGATCCCTCAGAAAGCTTTATAACCTGAGCTAGTCAACAGGTAGCTGAACAAAGTTATAGGTTTCCTGACTCTAGTCCAGTCGTTGCCATCTTTGCTTGCTTGCTTTCTTTCTTTCTTTCTTTCTTTCTTTCTTTCTTTCTTTCTTTCTTTCTTTCTTTCTTTCTTTCTTTCTTTCTTTCTTTCTTTCTTTTTCTTTCTTTCTTTCTTTCTTTCTTTCTTCCTCTTACATATTTTATTTATTTTTAAAATGGACACATAAAAATACTTTTGTACAGAATGATGTTTTAAAATATGTATACACTGTGGAATGGCTAAATTGAACTAATAACACGTATTACCTCACATATGTTTTTTGTTGAGAACACTTAAAATCCACTCTCTTTGTGATTTTCAAGAACACAATACATTATTATTAACTATAGTCACCATGTTGTTCAACAGATCTTGAACTTATTCTTCTTACCTAACTGACATTTGGTATACTTTGGCCAATATTATCCCCTAACCTTTGCTTCTATGAGTTCAACATTTTTAGATTCTACATAAGTGAGATCGTGCTGTATTTGTCTTTCTGTGCCTGGCTTATTTTACTTAACATAATATCCTTTAGGTTCATCCATGTTATTGAAAATGACAGGATTTCCTTTTTTAAAAAATGACTAAAGAGTATTTCATTGTGTATATATACCATATATTCTTTTTTAAAAATTTGAACTATACCAGCTGTTCTTTATCTATTTATTGGATGCTTATGTTGATTCTGTATTTGGGCTATTGTGAACAGCTACTGAAACCTGCGAGTGCAGATATCTCTTTGGCATACTGACTTCACTTCTTTTGGATATACATTGAGTAGTGGGGTTGCTGAATCATATGGTGGTTCTATTTTTAAGTTTTTGAGAAACTTTGTACTGTTTTCTGTAATTAGCTCTATTTATTTACATTCTCACCAACCGTGTGCAATGATTTCTATTTCTGCACATCTTTGTCAACACTTGTCTTTCATCTTTTTGATAACAGCCATTCTAAGTGGGTTGATGCGATATTTCACTGTGATTTTGATTTGCATTTCTCTGATGAATAGTGATGTTGAACACTTTTTCATCTATCTGTTGGCCATTTGCTTGTCCTGTTTTGAAAAATGTCTATTCAGGTTCTTTGACCATTTTAAAATCAGATTATTTATTTCCTTGCTACTGAGTTGTTTGAGTTCCTTGTATATGTTGGATGTAATTATCAGATGCACAGTTTGCAGTTATTTTCTCCCATTCCATAGGTTGTCTCTTCACTCTATTGTTTATTTCCTTAGCTGTACGAGTTTTTAGTTTGATATTATCCCATTTTTCTATTTTCTGTTTGTCTATTTGTCTATTTTCACTTTTGTTGCCTGTGCTTTTGGGATCATATTAAAAAAAATGCCATCACTCAGACCAAAGTGATGGAGCTTTTCCTCTATGTTTTCTTCTAGTAGTTTTATAGTTTCCAGTTTTAAGTCTTTAATCCATTTTGAGTAGATTTTTAGAATTATGTTCTGTTTATTTTTGCGTAAGAATCTAATTTCATTCTTCTGCATGTAGATAACCAGTTGTCCCAGCACCAATTACTGAAGAGAAGCTATTCTTTACTTACTGTGTGTTCTTGGTAACTTTGTCAAAAATCAGTTGACTATAAACGTATGGACATATTTCCAGGCTCTCCATTCTGTTTTATTAACAGATGTTCCTGTTTTTATACCAGTACTCTATTGTTTTGATAAGTATGGCTTTGTAGTATATTTTGAAATCAGGTAGTGTGTTGCATTAAACTTTGTTCTTTTTGCTTAAAATTGCTTTGGCTATTCCGGGTCATTGGTGATTACATATGAATTTTAGGAGATTTTTTGTACTTCTGTGAAAAATGTCATTGGAATTTTGATAGCAATTGCATTAAATCTGTAGATCGTTTTGAGTAGTATGAACATTTACCAATATTAATTATTCCAATATGTAAATATGCAATATCTTTCCATTTATTTGCATCTTCTTTAATTTCTTTCATCAACAGTTTTTAGTTTTATAGTTTAATAGTTTATAATTTAATAGTTTCATAGTTTTCCTTGCAGAGGTCTTTCACCTCTTCAGTTAAATTTATTCCTGAGTATTTTATCTTTTATTTCTTGTTATCTATTGTAAATGAGTTTGTTTTCTTGTTTTTGGATAGTTCATTGTTAATGTATAGAAACACTACTGATTTTTTATAAGTTGATTTTGTATCCTGTAACTTTATTGAATGCATATTTTAGTTCTCACAGTTATTTGGTGCAATCTTTAGGACTTTCCACGTATAAGATTACGGTCATTTGCAAACAGGGATAATTTAACTTCTCCCCTTCGAATTTGGATGCCCTTTATTTCTTTCACTTGTCTAATTGCTCTGGCTAGGACTTCCAGTACTATGTTGAAAAGAAATGGTAAGTGGGCATCCTTGCCTTGTTCCCGATCTTAAAGAAAAAATGTTTAGCTTTTCACCATTGAGTATGATGTTAGCTGTGAGTTTGCCAAATACAGCCTTTAATATTTTGCAGTACATTCCTTCTATATCTAATTTGTCACAATTTTTTACCATAAAGGGATGTCAAATTTTGTTGAACACTTTTTTTGCATCTATTGAGTTATCATATAGTTTTTGCCCTTCAGTCTGTTAATACGGTATATCACATTTATAAATTTCCATATGTAGAACCATTCTTACATCCCTAGGATAAATTCCACTTGATCATGGTGGATAATCCTTTTAGTGTGCTGTTGAATTTGGCTTGTTGGTATTTTGTTGAGGACTTTTACATCTATGTTCATCAGGGATATTGGTCTGTAATTTTCTTTTCTCATCATGCCCATGTCTGGCTTTGGTATCAGGATAATGCTGGCCTAGTAAAAATGAGTTTGGAACTATTCCATCTTCAGTTTTTTAGAAGGATTTGAAAAGAATTGATATTCTTTAAATGTTTGGTGGAATCCAGCAGTAAAGTCTTCAGGTCCTGCGCCTTTCTTGGATGGAAGACTGTTTATTACTGATTAAAATTCCTCACTTGCTGTTGTTCTGTTTAGGTATTCTGTTTCTTCATGATTATGTCTTGGTAGGTTGTATCTGTCTAGTAATTTGTTCATTTCTTCTAGCTTATACAATTTGTTGGTGTACGTTTGTTCATGAGGTAGTCTCTTATAATCCATTGTATTTTTGTGGTATTGGTTATAAAATCTCCTCTTCATATCTCAGGTTATTTACAGGCATACCTCAAAGATATTGTAAGTTCAGTTCCAGACCACTGCTGTAAAGCAAATCTCTCCATAAAATGAGATGTGGTGGCTGTTGAAGACTGGGGTGACTGTGGCAATTTCTGAAAATAAGACAAGAATGAAGTTTGCTGCATCGATTAGCTCCTCTTTTCATGAGAGATTCCTCTGTATTATGCAATAATATTTGAAAGCGTTTTACACACAGTAGAACTTCTTTAACAATCGGAATACATCCTCTCAAACCTTGGTGCTGCTTTATTAACTTAGTTCATGTAATATTCTAAATTCTTGTTGTCATTTCAACAATGTCCAAAGTATCTTCACCAGGAATAGATTCCATCCCAAGAAAACACTCACTTTGCTTATCCATAAGAAACAACTTCTCTTCTGTTTATGTTTCACCAAGAGATTGCAGCAATTCAGTCACACTTTGGGGCTCCACTTCAAATTTTGGTTCTCTTGCTATTACCACCAAATCTGCAGTTACTTCCTCCACTAAGTCTTGAACTCCTCAATGTTGTCTATGAGGGTTGGAATCAACTTCTTCCAAATTACTGCTAATGTTGATATTTTAACCTCCCATGAATCACAAAGTTTCGTAAAGACGTATATGTCATTATGTGACATATATGTGAATGGTGAATCCTTTCAAGAGAGTTTTCGATTTACTTTGCCCATATCCATTAGAGGAATCACTATCTATGGCAGCTACAGCCTTACAAAATATATTTCTTAAATGCTAAGACTTAGAAGTCAAAATTACTCCTAGATTCATAGGCTGCAGAATGGATGTTGTGTTAGCAGGCATAAAAACAGTATCCTTTATAAAGAGAGTTACTCTACCTTCGAAGTTTTAAAGCCAGGGTTCGACTTCTCCTCTCTAGTTAGGAAAGTCCTAGATCACAACTTATTTCCACAGAAGGCTTTTAAATCTGCATTAAAAATCTGTTGTTTAATGTAGCAGTTCTCATTAATTGTCTTAGCTAGATCTTCTGGATAACTTGCTGCAGTTTCTCCATCAGCACATGCTGCTTCACAAGCAATTTTGTGTTATGGAGATATCTCTGCTAGTTTCAGACTTTTCTTTACAGCTTCCTCACCTCTCTCAGCCTTCATAGAATTGAAAAGAGTCAGATTCTTGCTCTGGATTAGGCTTTGGCTTAAGAAAATGTTGTGGCTGGTTTGATCTTTGATCTAGAACACTAAAATGTTCTCTATGTCAGCAACAAGACTGTTTCATTTTGTTGTCATATGTATGTTCACTGGAGTAGTTTTAATTTCCTTCAAGAACTTTTCCTTTGCACTCACAATTTGGCTAACTGGCCCAAGAGGCCTAACTTTCAGCTTGTCTTGGCTTTTGACATGACTTCGTCACCAAACTTAATTATTTCTAGCTTTTTAAAGTAAAAGATGTGTGACTCTTCCTTTTACTTGAATACTTAGAGGCGATTGCACAATTATTAACTGACCTAATTACAATATTATTTTGTCTCAGGGAGTAGGAAAGCCAGAGGAGAGAGAGAGAGAAATGGGAAAACAGCTGATTTGTGGAGCTGTCAGAATACATACAACATTTGTTAAGTCACCATCTTCTGTGGGTGTAATTTGTGGTGCCCCCAATAATTATATAGTAACATTAAGGATCACTGATCACAGATCACTATAACAAATGTAATAATAATGAAAAATTTGAAATATTGTGAGAATTACCAAAATGTAACACAGAGGCAGCAAGAGAACCCATGCTGTTTGAAAAATAGCACCAATAGACTTGGTGGATGCAGAATTGCCACAAGTCTTTGATTTGTAAAAAATGCAATATCTATGAATCATCTGTATTGGTATCTTCTTTTTTTCTTAGCTTAGCTAAAGCTTTGTCTACTTTACCTTTTTAAAAAACAACTTTTAGTTTCATTGATTTTAGAATTGTTTTTCTAGCCTCTATTTTATTTGTTTCTGCTGTGATCTTTATTATTTCCTTCCAACTTTGGGCTTAATTTGTTCTCTCTTTTTTTTTTTTTTTCTAGTTCCTTCAGTTGTATAGTTAGGTTGTTTATTTGAAATCTATCTTTTTTGATGTAGACATTAATTGCTATAAACTCTCCTCTTAGAACTGCTTTTTGCTGAAGTCCATACATTTTGATATGTTCTATGGCCATTTATGTTTGTCTCAGAATATTTTTCAATTTCCCTTTTAATTTCTTCTTTGATCCATTAGTTATTCAGAAGCATGTTTTTAAATTTTCATGTATTTGTGAATTTTCTGAAACTTCTCTCATTGATTTTTAGTTTTATACCACTGTGACTGAAGAAGATATTTGATATAACTTCAAATTTCTTAAAATTTTAAAGACTTGATTTGTGGTCTTAAACTTGATCCAGCCTGGACAATGTTTTGTGTGCCCTTCAGAAGAATGTGTATTCTGTTGCTGGTGGATGGAATGTTCTGTATGTATCTGTTAGATCCATTTGGTCTAAAGTGTAGAATAAATGTGATGTTTGCCTTATTGATTTTCTATCTGGATAATCTTCCCATTTCTGAATCTGAGTAATTTAAGACTCCAGTTATTACAGTATTATAGTCTATCTCATCTTTCAGATCTATAAATATTTGTTTTAAATATTAAGGTGCTCTCATATTGTGTGCATACATATATAATTATTATGTTTTGATAAACTGTACCCTTTATCATTATATCATGACCCTCTTTGTCTTGTTTTACAGTTTTTGACTTAAAGTCTATTTTAGCTGATACAAGTTTAACAACTCTTGCTCTCTTTTAGTTTCCATTTGCATGGAATATCTTTTTCCATTTGTTCACTTTCAGTCTGTGTATATCCTTAAAGGTGAAGTGAATCTCTTGTAGGAAGCTTGTAGTTCAATCTTGTTTCTATTTTTAACCAGTTAAACAAGTCTATGTCTTTTGATTGGGTAATTTAATGCATTTACCTTCAAGGTAATAATTGATAGTTAAGAACTTCCTACTGTCATTTTGTTAATTGTATTTTTGTTGTCATATCGATCCAGCATTTCTTTTTCTCTTGCTGTCTTCCTTTGTGACAAGGTGATTTTCTCTAATGGTATACTTTAATTTCTTAGTTTTAATCTTTCGTTTATGTACTATAAGTTTTTCATTTGTGGTTTCATGAAACTTACACAAAACATAGTTATAACAGGCTATTTTAAGCTGATAATCTTAACATCTGAATGTTGATTGTATAAAATATAAATTTTACTCACTCTCCCTGCATTAAAATGTTTTGATTCACAATTTGCCTCTTTTTGCACTGTGTATGCCTTAACAAATTGTTGTAGTTAGTTTTATTTTTAATAGTTTTGTCTTTTGACCTTCACAATAAAGTTATTATTATTAAATTTATTAAATTTATTAAAAATAAATTTATACCCTACCATCACAGTATTTGAATATTCTTAATTTGACCAGGTACTTATTTTTAGTAGTGATTTTTATACTTTAATATATTTTCATGTTTCTAAGTGTCCTTTCCTTTCAGCCTGAAGAAATCTCTTTAGTGTTTCTTGTGAGACAGGTCTGGTGGTGATGAATTCTTTGTTTTTGTTTGTTTGGGAAAGTGTATGTCACTGCATTTCTCAAGAACAGCTTTGTCAGGTGCAGTACTGTTGGTTGGCGGTTTTCTTCCTTCAGCATTTTAGGTATCTATCTATCTATCTATCTATCTATCTATCTATCTATCTATCTATCACCAGCCTTACTGGAAATTCTTATATGTCATTTGCTTTTTTTCTCTTACTGTATTCAGGTTCCTCTCCTTGTCTTTGATATTTGACAGTTTGATTATAATATATGTTTGTATATTCCTGTTTGGAATTAATCTGATAGGAGACTTTTGACTTTTCTATAGTTGGGTATGTATATGTTTCCAATATTTGGAAATTTTATGCTATTATTTCTTTAAATAAGCTTTCTTCCATTGATCTCTCCTTTGTCTTCTTCACAAACTTCTTTCTCTCAAATATTTCCTCTTTTGATGCTGTTTCATGAATCCAATAAGCTTTCTTCATTCCTTTTTGTTCTTTTATTTTCTTTTTTTGACTATGTATTTTAAATATACTGTCTTCTCAGTATAATAAAGTTTACAGTTTATTTCTCCTGCTTGACCAATTCTGCTATTGATGATCTGTATTGTAATTTTCATTTCACTCATTTTATTTTTCACCTCCAGAACTTCTGTTTGATTTTTAAAATAATTTTAATCTCTTTAGAAACTTCCTCACTTTGGTCATTTCTTTTATTGCTGAGTTTATTAAATTATTTCTCTGTATTTTCTTAAAGGTCACTGAAATTCTTTAAAAAAAATATTTTAAGTTCTTTGTCATGCAGTTTTTATATCTCCATTTCTTTGGGGATCAGCTACTAGAAGATTATGATGTTATTTTGGCAGTGTTATTTTGTTGTTGTTTTTGTTGTGTTTTTTATGTTTCTTATTGCCTTATGTTGAAGTCTGTACATTTGAAGAAGTAGGGGCTTATTTCAATCTTTGCAGACTGGCTTTGTTTGGGGGAAGCCCTTCACAAGTCATCCTGTCTAGAGATTCTGGGCAGGTTGTAGGCAGGCTTGAGTCTGCTAGTCCTTGGGCAGGCTGGACTGGTACCTGGGTTAGCAGATAGACAGGCCTGCCACCTGTGTTCATGGGGATGGATCTGGAGTTTGATTTCACTAGGTTGGACTTGTTGACTGGGTTCCTAGGAGTGGTGCTGGAGTCCATATCCATGGCGGCTGGCCTGAAACCTGGGTCTACATTACTTGAACTGGCACGAGGGTAGTCCTTGAGGCTGAGTCTACAGGGGCCAGCCAGATGCTGAGATGAGCATGGCACCTGGGTTCACTGGGACAGGTTTAGAGGCTGAGTCCATGGGAACTGTCCCAGTGCTAGGTGGCCAGGAATCTGAGTTCACGGGGGTAGATTTGGGTCCTGAATCCATGGGGGCTATTCTGGAGCCTAGGTCTCCAGAGGTGATTCTGGAGCCTCACTTCATGGGGGCCAACTTGGCACTGTGGTCTACTTGGATAAGCCTGGACCCTGGGTCCTCTGGAGCCATTGTACATGGGGACTAGCCCCAAGCCTGGATCCACTGGGGTCAGCCAGGAGGTTAGATGTGTGGGCTCTGGCCTAGAGGCTAGGTCCATGAGGGCTATCCTAGGTCCTGGGACTGACCATGCTGCCTTTCTGTTCGAAGTAAAGCTTATTTATTCACAGATATATCTATATTTTGATATATCTGTATGTATATGTATATGTATATATACCTAGATATAAATATATATGTCTATCTATATTTATATATGGGTAATTGTTTTTTATAATTTGATAATGACATGATCCCTAATGACAACAGATCAGACTCCATGTGTATTTGGGAAATGTTCCTGGAGATTACAATGAAGGGTGTTTTTGATTAATTCACAAGAATGAAGCTTTAGTCCATTTGGACTGCTATAACAAAATACCATAAACTGGATAACTCATGAACAACAGAAATTTATTTCTCACAGTTTTGTAGGCTGGGAAGTCCAAGATCAAGGTGCTTGCAGATTCAGGGTCTGGAAAGGCCCATCTCCTGATTCATACATGGCACCTTCTTCGTGTGTTCTCACATGGTAGAGGGGCAAATAAGCTTCACTGGGTCTCTTTCATAAGGGAACTAATTTAATTCATGAGGACTCTATTCTTATGATATAGGTCATGGTGTCTCATGAATATCTCATGGTATCTCATGAATATCTCATGATATTCACCTGCAAAGGCCCCACATCTTAATACAATGACCTTGGGAGTTAGGATTTCAACATATGAATTTTGGGGGCATAAAAACATTCGGATCATAGCAAATGGGTTTTTAGAGTCATTAGGAAGTGACCCAAAGGAATGAACACGCCACTTAATTGGCTTATTTGTTGGTAAATTATGGCTCTGCTGAAGAGAAATAATTGGAAAAATGGGTCAGATATCTAGCAAGGGAGAGCTGCTTTTCAGTAAGACTGGAATTGCTACCTAACAGAACACCTGAGAATGGAACAGTCAGAGAGGAACACTTCAGCTCCACACTTAAAGCATATTGCATTCCCAACAGCAATTTTGAGTTGTGTGCCTTGTTTGCATTTGGCTGACTGTGCTGATTCAGTCTATCCCCATCCCTTTCTCTTCAATATAATTAAATCAATTTTATTATGCTGAGTCTGTGATGACTCAGTGTGGCTGTGTTAGCAGCCAGTGGAAATGGTTTTCACTACATTTCATGCTGGTTCTCTTTCTAATAACAAAAATGAAATTTTCAGTCTTCATTACAAGATTAAACTTGTGATAGAATTAAAGATTGTGGATACTTTTTAAGTCAATTTTCCTCTGGGGGGCTGCCACCCTGAAAACTATAGTTCTAAACCACAATTTCTCCAGAAATGCATTTTTTCCTCTGCCCACAGATAAAAGGCATCACAGTGTATCACTGAACTTAGCAAAGAAGGTAAACAATGTACAAATAAATTCTTTGAAATAAATAAAATAATCTTATGAATAGAGTACATAACCACCTCAAAATACATATGAACTACATGACCTTAACTGGGACTCTGGGGATGTGAATGTTTCAGATTTCTGTGAAATGGTAAAAGATGTCTTTCAACTTTGTAAAACAATGATTTGTTTTTTTCCTTTTGAGTATTGAAGATGCAAGCAGACTTTCTTTTAAGTGGTGTAGGGATTGATTTTCTTCTCCCAGGTAACAAAACAATCTTCCAGAAAGACTAAAGCATTGTTTATTTATTTTGACCACATATGTTGAGTTGTCAGTACATTTTTGTCATGGTTTATCAAAGTTTTCAGGAGTCTGTGACTAACAGATATCCTAACAAATGCAAAAATACAAACTATCAGACAGGTTTGATTGAAGCAGTATTTTTGTTGGACATACTCTTTATGGTATATTAAAGAATGTAGTTGAATCCAAGAAAATGCTTCAAGAGTTCATGCATAAAAACATGTTTGGAGAAGTGGTATTACTTAATGGAACTTTTTAAATGTATTTAATAATTTTGAAGAAAAATGTTAACTTCAAAATTCTATTTTTAGTAAGGTGAGTTATTTTTCTTAAAAAGCATAAAGTATAGGTCTAAGACTCCCTGTTAGATGGAAGAACTCTGGGCTAAGTCTTCCTGGGTTTGCCCTGTCCCCTTCATCTCTCATTTCTGTGAGAATGTAATGTAATGCATTAAATAAGTAAAACTATGATTAACATTTGGCATGTGTATTGACTTTCATGTAATACAACATGTTTTTTCTCATAATGAGTCTGTAAGGCAGGTGGGAAGTAAGGTTGGAGTGACCAAACAATTAGGTCAAAGTCACATGGTATTAAGTTTTGCAGAAGTGAAATTTGAATTTAGTTTTGTGTAATGTCAAAATCCATGCTGTATTTTCCTCTCTAAATTAAACTTCCATTTATGTTCAATTCCATGAGCCAATGAATCCTTGAAAAACTAGAAGGATTTTTTTTAAAAAAGAAATTGCTTTTATTTAAAAATGTCTGTGTATGATTATTCTAAAAACTTCCCATCATTTCCCAAAGAATCAAAGTATGATTTTTTTCAAGTCCATATTTTTTCATTACAAATTATAGGTAAGACATCTTAAATTGCCAACATTTGACCATATTTTACCAAAAAAATGGCAATTTCATTTAGTTCAATCTAATAGAAGTGTAGACAAGCAAACGTAAAGGGGACATAATTCTCATTTCAAAGCTGGTAACGTGGAGAAGCTTTATTTTGGTCTTGTTGACACTGAAGACACACATAATAAACTGGGATTATGACAATCTCTCTCTTTTGTCTTGCTCCTTGACCTTGGATTCTAACCTGGCTTTCTCTGTTGGTTTTAAGTTGTAAGTAAGTTTGTCAACAAACTTCATTTGGCTTCATGGCAGTATGGACATTGAAAACAATAGTAGAGCAAATATTTTTGGAATAATAGTGGAGGGGTGTGATGAGTGATTACAAAAGTTTCTAGTTCAGTTCTTATTTATCATGCACTTTGCATTGTGACATTGCAGCTTCTTTTGTCAAGAGGTGAAGTCTATTTTCCTTTTTGGATTTAGGCTAGTAACTTGCTTTGTTTAAAATAATGTGGCAGAATTGCACTGGTCCAATTCTGGGTCTAGGCCTCAGGCAGTCTTTCAAGCTTCTGTTCCCTCTGTTCCTAGCTGCTATGAGAGAGAGTCCACACCAGCCTTCTGGATGCCAAGACTCATGCGGTCCTGTCACTCCTGTTGCCTCAATCATTCACCAGATATGACAGTGAAGATATATTAGAACAGCCAGGCTACAGTTGACCTGTACAAACATAAGCAGAACCCACCCAGCTGACCTATAGATTCTTAAACAACAGCGGCTACTATTTTAAGTCACTTATCGCTGAGATAGATTGTTACACAGCAATAGTTAATTGATAACCAGGGTTACAGAGCAGAAGAGCTTAGCATTGCATAAGGTAGCAGAAAAGAGTAGAGCCAGCCTCTGGGAAGTTTAATGGGAAAGTAGAGAGAAGAGACAAAATTTATGGCTGGAAACTAAGGAGCGGGTGAACTGGAGACAGAGCTCAACTAATTACTGTATGTGTGCATCATTAATTCTGAAGACTAAGATAGTCAAAAATAATTATGCATATTTAAAATGACAAACAAAAAGTAACATCTAGGATTCAGTAAAAATTGCCAAAGAGTATTAGTATTGGACAAAAATGTTTGGCTTTCTCCTTAATTAAAAAAAATCACTCCTTGCCTATTATGGGAATTTAAGTGGCCTGGCCTTAAGTTTCCTGCTATTTCCTGCCATCAGTTGTTTGAAATGGCTGAATAAAATAAGTCATTTTGTTTTGGCATATGAGCATTATGTTACTACTCTTTTTAGCTGAAATGAGCAGTGGAAAATAGCATTTCTGTGAAGTTGGTCTTTTAAAATATGCATGACTGTTCCAAACAGCAAGCTAATTTTCGAGTTCATCAGATGTGTATTTATATGGTGAATGTATCTGTCACATAAACATTTTGTCAATCACCGCCTTCCTTCTGTTCTGATACAGTATGCTGGAGCACCATCTAAAATGTGATGAATGTTGTACTTGCTCCAAGTGAGAATTAATTATGGCAATGACAAGAGTGCTACCAAAGCTGCCCGTACTCTAGGACAATGTTGCATTAACAGAAGCAATCATTGAAGCTTCAAATTTAGAAAAATGAGCTAGCAATTAATTCAGCAAACCCTTCGTTTGGCTCGTAAATTAGTTTATCCTTTGAATGAAAATTTGCCTAAATCAACTCCCAACATAAATACTGGTCTTGAACTTAAGGCCTGAAACTGATCATAATGGGAGAAATGATCATGAGTCCAATGACAAAACCGGTTATTCTGCTCCTTCTCTGTATTTTTCTTTGAGACTTATTTTTCTTAAAAAAATCATAATGACATTGAGATAAGTTAAGAACATGGGGATAGTTCAAAGGGGATTTGAAGAGGATTTAGCCTTTAGATTTGATCCACACAATTTGAACAGAAATAATGATAAACTAAAGTATTTGATACGTTTGCAGCATGATATTTTAAAACACTTAATATGTCTAGATCTTTACATTTTCTTCTATCTTTTGCTCTTAAGGACTTATATGCTCCTGCAGGATGTTATTGTAGAGAGGATAACAGCTTGTGAATACAACTATGTACAGATAAAATAGAATAAGTAGGCCAAAGATGAAAAACATGCAAGCCTGGCAATTTAAAAATGACTTTAAAATGACTATGGAATGTTAAAATTGCATCCCTAGAGGTCTCACTATAAAGCGGCTACTTGAGCATTGCACAAACACACTTGAGAATAGCTGTCATATCAGACTCTTTTTATAGATAGCACTGAATTGTTTTATATAATAGTAATAATAGATAGCATGTAAAAGTCCTTATGTGTTAAGCATTTTGCCAACATTTGTTTCACAAAGTTCTCCATTTTAAAAAAAATCTACATAACAAATTACAGGTGAGCCATCTTAAATTGCCAGCATTTGACCATATTTTATCAAAAAATGGCAATTTCCTGTAGTTCAATCTAATAGAAATGTAGACAAGCAAACATGAAAGTGAACAGAATTCTCTACAACTCCCAAACAAAAAGCAATTAATGCTTTCATAATACCAGAGTCCTAAAGGATGCTAGGTCTACTAAGTTAAATGGAAGAGAAGAAAGACTGAGCATGGTGACTCTTGCCTGTAATCCTAGCACTTTGGGAGGCCAAGATGAGAGGATTGCTTGATCCTAGGAATTCGAGACCAGCATGGGCAACATAGTGAGACCCTGTCTCTACCGGAAAAAGAAAAAAAAAATTAGCTGGGTGTGGTGGTGCATGCCTATAGTCCCTGCTACTCAGGAGGCTGAGATGAGGGGATCCCTTGAGCCCAGGAGGTTGAGGCTACAGTGAGCCAAGATCATGCCACTGCATGCCAGCCCAAGTGACAGAATGAGATCTTGTCTTAACAACAACAACAAAAAAAAAAAAAGAAAGAAAAGCAAATCAAATTTTAAAAGATAACAAACCCGACTCAGTAAAAATGTGAAATGGAAAGAGTACATATAGCTTTCTGACCCTGTGAAAGAGAGTGGCTGCAGAATTAGCAGGCAAACAGATGATCAGATATAGATGCAAGTGATAAAATGCACTCCAGTATAAATCAATACATAAATCTACAAATAAGATACTGTGATGGGAAATATGGAGGCAGAAAAATCCAGCATAATGCCCTCTAAAAAGCATTTACAAATAACCTGCCAATCTGTCTCACCGCCCTATACACCATGATCATTACCAAGGCTTATGTTGTTTCATTTAAGAGAAATATATATTTTATTATTACGTCATTGAATTATATGAAGCATCTGAGAGCTATTATTTTATCCATTTGGAAATAACACACCATATTTACATATTACTGTTTTTTTAAATAAAGAGTAAAATGAAGTATAAGGATGACAATAAGGTATCTCCCAAAGTTGAAATTATGTCTACTCTGTGTGAAATTAAGAAAAGCAGCAGCTTTTGTGAAGACCTTAGAATATCTCCTACCTGGGCTTAGAGATCTGAAACCACCATTTTCTGGGAAGAAAATGGGATGTAACTGTTGCTTATTTTTCCTAAACAAAGTGAATCAAGTTTTTTGTGTTCTTTCCAAAAACAGGCAGTGTTACCACAACAAGGAAGGAGAACGTATACTGTCTACTGACTGTCGTTAATAAGAACTCTGTCTGGAGATTGCATCTGCTTGCTTCTATTTTTATATAGAATTGAGTGAAATCTGCCCTTCCTGGTCCATAGAGCCCTAAGGTACATGAGTCATCAAGACCAAAACTTATGCTTTATTCAGAGGATTAAGACCAGCCGCAGATAAAATCCTCTGTTGCTTGCCCACTCCCATCCTCAAAGCCAGCTCTGCAGCTTAGGCCTGGCACCTTCTCTGACCGAATCTGCTGCCTTCAGATGACATCCTAGCATTGACCGGGCACTGCATTTGGCAAATTATGTAGAAGTTGAGTTGCATGTTTGCCTTTTTGTGTCTCTAAAATTTTGTTTCATTCTGAAAATAGTAAATAGAAGTATGATATGGTCTGGATAGATAAAATAGCTCAGGTTTGACAAATGTGCACTACATGAATGAACTTTCATATCCCTATCAAATACTTAAGGAGTATGCAAAATTTTGTATGCATTTACTATATTTGTTTTTCTTGGAAAATTATCCGTAATGTTATTATATCTTTAAGGGTATCTGAGGTATAAAATCAATTAAGAACTACTGATACAGTAAAAAAAATTCAACTCTCTATAGAAAAATTCCCAAATCATTACTAATAAAAAGATATAGTGTTTCAAGGTACAGTAAGAATGTATTTAGTCAGAAAAGATTTATAAAAATTAAACCTCAACCAAACCAACAAATTAAAAATGCCCCACATTTAATACATTGCATTATTCTCTATTTGAAAGAAAATCGAGAACTGATCTTCAAAGTAAAATACAATAATGACTTTCCAGTATACCTCTAACATTTGAGTCAGAAAGAAGACTCTGACTCAAAAACCCAAGAATCTGCCTGTAAAAAGTTACATTTGATGGTCAATGCTTGAGGAAATCAACATAAAGATCACACAGCTCATTCTAATTTCTCTGTGTCCGTACTTACCAAGCAATCTTTTGATAACAATTTGTCTTTCAGGGTAGATATTTATGCACATAGGTGAACAATATACTACATAGTGGATATGAGAATTTGCTTTCCTTAGTAGTTGAAATTCTCAATGCAAATGATCAAGTTGGCATCTGGCTTACATATCCTTCCATGAATTTTGTTAGTATCAGTTTTATTTTGAAGGTGGTATTTTTTCTGTTTCAGCCCACTCTTCTTGAAGCACAAATTCCTCAAAGACACAGTAAGGCCAGAATACCATATGGAACAAATAAAATGTTCAGGGTCTAATACTTAGTATTAAAAATGCTAACCTAAAAATTGTTCTACTTTGGAAAGAGTGATGCAGTATGGAAAAATTATTCACCAAGAAAATCTTGTCAATAGCTTTTTTAAAGTTTAGAATATGCATACAATTCACAATTCTCAGTCAGCTCCTCATACTTTAAAGGGGTCTCAGAAATCGAAGGTGTTTTAATGCATTAACTCATGGATTAAAATCTGGAAACTGTTCTTCATGCACACTAAATTTTCTTGTAATTCAGCAACAAATGTTTAAGGCGATTCGTCAGAGTTGTCTTAGGCTTTACAAAGCCCTGAAGATGTAGAAAATGCTGGCTCATTCAAGTGCCCCGATCTTCCAGGAAATGCTCTTTATCTGAAAAAAAATTTTCTGGGGAATGAGACGTTAATGAAGAATGTGGTTCTGCACAGGACAGTGTGTGAAGTAACAAGGACAGATAAGATAAGCCTCAGAGTAGAGCAAACCTGATCTGGGAGGAGCAGGAAGTCAATCACTGTGACATCTGCGTGACAGCAGGGGACTCCAGATCACATCATATAGGTCTTAGCATTTGCATATTGTTCATGGTCAATATACCATTTTAAAGATACTTTCTTAGATTTGAAAGGGAGGTTAATAACATAATGAGGTTCAAGTAAGATTAAAAAATAGAGCCAGGAGGCAGAGGTTGCAGGGAGCCAAGACTGTGCCATTGCACTCCAGCCTAGGGAACAGGGCAAGACCCTGTCTCAAAACAAAAAAACAAAAAGCAAAAGATTAAAAAATAGAGTAGTATTTCACGGTTACAAAATAAATAAAATTTATTATGGTACTTGTGTGCATGTTTTTACAACATGGTCTGATTCTTGATACATATCATCAGTCACTTACAGTAATATGAGAGGAATAAGAGTATCCAAGAGGAATGCCAACTTGATACCACTACAGTTAAAGTGAATCATAAAAGTGTTGACATTTTTTAAATAGGGAGATTTATGGCAAATTTGATTTGTTTGTTCAATATTGTAATACTTGTACATTAGTTTCTTAATACCTGTCTCATAATACATCTGAGAATTAGCTACTTGGGAGTGATTATTTTGTCTATGTGAACTCTGTCTAAGAAAAGAAAAAAACTGGTTATCTAAAACCTTGACTTGAGAATAGACTTATGTAAAGTTTTTGGAGGTAAATGATCTATCAGTTCCAATTGCAGGAGGCAACAAGGAGAACATTTTTTGCACTTTGTATATACTAATGGTGTGGTGCAGCTATACTGAAGTGGGAGAATGAATGTTTTTTATGGTCATGACCTGGTACTTTCCTGATTGCCTGTTTCATTTTGAAATTGTGTTCTATTTCATACTTTAGAGTCGATGTTGCCGAAGGCATCGTGAGTGGTAAGGGAATGATTATTTCCTGTTTCATAAAATGAACATATGAGAAGTATTGGGGAAATGGACATGAAATTAGCATCTTCTAGAATAAAGTGAAAAACAAAATGAATGACTGATATATAATTAGAGAGTAGAGATGATTCTCTAATCATTCATTTATTTACTCAGGTAGTACATAAATATGAACTTGATACCTGTACCTTTATTATTAATATGTACATCAGTTTAGGTCATTCACTCAACTACTTCACAAATACATATTGAGTTTTTACTGTGTGATGTGGTTGCATATTTTGTACTGTAAACTTCTAGAGAATATCCGCATACTGTAACACCTGTAACATCAGCACATGTGGTTTTGTGTTTTATGGTGATAACAATGATGATGATTATAATGATAGAAAATAGTGAAAAAATCCTCTTAAAGTATAATGCTGAAGAATGACACAGCAAAGAGAGTGACAAATAAAGCTATATATTATTTTTCAGGAGAGGGAATGATTACTATGAGGTAAGATCATGCAGAAGTATAGAAATATTTTGTGTTATCTTTAGAAACTTACTAGTATAATCTTAAATGTTGCAAAATAATCCATTATATGTCTGTGCCACAATTTACTTAGTCATATCCTTATTGATCACAATATAACATATATCTTGGGGTATAAATATTTGCCAGTTTCAGCTTTAACTCAGCATACATTCTCAGAAGTGGAACTTTGGCTCAAAGGGCATGGTTAATTTTATGGTTCTTTAGATACAACATCTCACTGATTTCTAGATATTTGCACCTCTTGGTACTCAAACCAGCAGTGTATGGTGAAGATTGATATAGACTTGAGTGACTAAGAAGGAAAAAGAAAAGTCACACCTAGTATATACCTACTGCCCCAGACACAATGCTTTCACACATATTACATTATTTAAATATCACAGCTGCTCTGTGGAACATTTTGTGGTTGAAGTTAAGACTTGAAAAATAGCTTGAACGGTGCATACATTTGGAAAAGGTGAACAGAATGAGGAAGTACCTTCCAGATGGCAGAAACTCCTGGAACAAGAAGTTGTGAACAAATATAGTCCTGTGGTCTTTGAGGTGACCTCAAAATAGCATCCCTACTTCTTCTGTGTGTTCTGACCCAATTGAAAAGTAAGACTGCAGTAAAGCATGGAGGAACAAAATGTCCCTTGCGTGGTCAAAGGTTTTCTAAAACTAAAATCCCCAAATGGGTCAGCAAAGATAAGTGTTCCCACTCCATCCCAGTCCACTCCACTCCCTCCTCATATGGGGGCAGGGTCCTTTGAAATTTAAGATATGGGACAAAAGAGGGAAAAGTACGTGTTCTGCAGGTAGCAGAAAGGAGCTGGACTGTTGTAGCTCACTGATTACTCTTAATCTCAGCATCAGTACATTTTTCTTCTTTGTAAGGAAAAGGAATGAGCAAAAGGGTGAGGAAAGGCTAGGCTTCTTGTACCTAGAAGAGTTCCCTTCATGTGGAAGGCAAAATCAGGAGTGGGGAATAAGTAGTTTTCATCCTACCACAGGGGAACTTCAGGAATTATGCAAAGACTGGTCAGGCTAATGTTCATGTCAGGAATGACTAGAGGGTTGAGTCGTGGACCATTTTAAGTGTCACAGTGAGGTATGAGCTTCTGCCTTTGGGTGCCTCTGGTGATTACTGAACAGTAGAGACACAACATAACTTTTCCATCTCTTTTGTATTATAATTGTCTCTTTTAAATCCTCAACTTTTTGAATTCCATGCTAATGGAGTGTTTTATTTTATTTTACTTTTTTTTTTTTAAGTTCTGGGGTACATATGCAAGATGTGCAGGTTTGTTGCACAGGTAAACATGTGCCATGGTGGTTTGCTGCAACTATCAACTCATCACCTAGGTATTAAGCCCAGCATGCGTTTTGCTCTTTTCTCTAATGCTTTCCTCCCTGCTCCTCCAACAGGCCCCAGTGAGTGTTGTTCCCCTCCTTGTGTCCATATGTTTTCATTGTTCAGCTCCCACTTATAAGTGAGAACATGTGGTGTTTGGCTTTCTGTTCCCGTGTTAGTTTGCTCAGGATAGTGACTTTTAGCTTCATCCATGTCCCTGCAAAGGACATGATCTTGGTCCTTTTTATGGCTGCATAGTATTCCATGGTGTATATGTACTGTATATTCTTTATCCAGTCTATCACTGATGGGCATTTGGATTGATTCCATGTCTTTGCTATTGTGAGTAGTGCTGCAATGAACATATGCATGCATGTATCTTTGTAATGGAATGATTTATATTCCTTTAGGTATATATCCAGTAATGGGATTGCTGGGTCAAATGGTATTTCCGGTTCTAAATCTTTGAGGAATCACCACGTTGTCTTCCACAATGGTTGAACTAATTTACATTCCCTCCAACAGTGTAAAAGCTTTCCTATTTCTCCTCAACCTTGCCAGCATCTGTCATTTCTTGACAGGGCGAGACTCCATCTCAAAACCAGACAAACAAAAAATAATGGAGTGTTTTAAGTAAACATTCTTGTTTATGCAAGGTCTTAAGTAAACATTCTAGTTTATCTTGGACTGGGTCCCACCTCCAGGTGGCATTCTCTCTTCCACTATGATTTGCTTCTGTGGGCCAAAATCAAGAAAACAACAATTGGTAATAAAATAATTCCACTATAGAAATTATTCTACAGATATGGTTCAGAATTATGAATAGTTAGTGGCCACAGACAAGGAAAAATTACAAATTTAATCCTTAGTGTGAGGTAGCAGGGTGCTTCTTGCACCAAACCATGACTTGTTTGGTCATTACGGATCTTCCCCTCTGAAAAGAGATAATTCTAAAGAGAATTCAGTTTGCCTGTCATGTACAGTTCACAGATCACAAGCTACAGATGATGCCTTCTGGGAAGAGCATCTGAGTAGGAAAACGATGTTGCCTCCAGAAATGACACGGAAATGATGAATTTTCTTTGAATTTTTGGTTAAAGTATAAAGCTGCCCCCAGCAGCAAATGGCTTCACATAGGTGCCCCCTTAAAGGGTCAGATATAGATTCTGTTCCAGTTTATGTCTGTAATAGCTTTTAAATGTTAAGACATAGTCTTTATTGCCATGGACAATCACCTGTGCTTTATGGCTTTACATCACCCCCAAGGCTTGGACTCTTCACATTCTGTGAAGCAGGTCCACTGTGCACTGGTTAACAACTTGTTCAAGTCCAGTGAGACAAAACGTTCTTATATGCAACAAACTGCATGAAGCGGGTTTATGACTTACAGATGGGCAGCAAGGGATAACAGAAACCAAGGACTCATTGAGAATCAGTTGCTCGAGGCTCAGGAAAGCCGCCTGGGATGGATGCAGTCTTGAGTGCATATGCCCTGCTTGCATTGCACATGAGGAAGCCCGAAAATCTGCCTGTGCAGGATTATACACTTCAGGGTCATGTGACTTGCTGTGATAAAGCATCAAAGGACATCCTGTTCAAGGGTGGGGGACTGGAACAGAGCCTGGGCTGTTCTGGCCAGTTCCTTTCTACCTCAGGATGTTGCATTTCCAGCACATTCTATGGTTATTCTAGAGAACTGCAAGTGAGAAAATGGGGAAAACTGGGTGTGTCCAAGGCCACCTGAAGAACAGTCTTACAAGTTCCTGTAGATAATCAGGACAATGCATTCATTAGCCTTATGTTTTACAACATTATTGTTGAGTATGTTTGAGAATAGTATTTTCCCCAGTACATGAAAGAATATTGCTCTGAATCCTTGGGATTTATGAATGTGGACCACAAAAGCCAAGGGGCTCCTGTGTGGAGTTAGTCTTCCCGCTTTTCAGTTGGGTGGATGCAGATGGCTCCGTGGAGCTCAGTCTTGAGGTTTTCTCAGTAAGGCCAGCTAGAAGAAGAAGTGGCTATGAGTGCTTATAGCTGCCTCACTGTGCTCACATGAAACTTCCTGTCTTCTCCGCAGGCAGATGCTCTTCAACAGAGGATATGTCTGTCTACATCTGGCATTTTCACAGTGTCATTTACATTCTCCTCACAGTAGTAATTTTCATCTGCTGTCTTCCCAGTATTTTCCAGAGCCACTCTTGGGATTCAGCCTATATTTCCAGAAATCCCTGGGATGACAACTGCTCTCTATCCCAGAATATAAAGTCATGTGTGGTTTGTAAATACAACGTTCACAATTTGCTACAAAATGCAGCATTTTCCTACTCCTCCTCATTTTTGTCCTCCTCCTCTTTCTTCTCCTTTTTCTTCTGGTGAAAGAAGCAACAAAAATAACCACATTTCTTTTTCATCTTGGCACATTGTTAAAGATTATTTTCCCAGCCTTGCTAAGGAAATGGCAGACTTTGGATGCACTGTTTTAATATGAGAAAGGGAGGATATTACTGACAATGTAAACCAGGGCTCTTAAAATATTTTTAAAGCATTTTGTCAACAAGGACGCTTTAAGTATTTTTTTCTATATTTGTGAAAAGACTGGTACATAGTTACAGAAATTATGACTGCCTGAGAAAGAAGTCCAACATATACTCTTATTCTGGTTTAGGACAGTTAAACTCCAAAATGTTTTTAGTTGTGTTTCACTTAATGACAGGGAGACAATGCCGGCACTTGATTTTATATCCATCACATGAGAGAATCTGAAGGCAATTAAGCACTGAATTTTCCCATTGTACTGCAATTACGGCAACACCTGTGTTACCTAGCTGTGCACTGAGCCCCGTGAAATGCAATGTTCCAGAGCTGTCAAAACGTCTTATTTCTTGCCTTTAATTCAGGGACCTAATTGTGGTCAATCTCGCTATTATGTTGTGCTATGCTTCATTTATAAGCATACAGCAGAAAGGCTAATAATTTTGGATTTAACTCAAAGGGCTCTTGTAAACATCCACCTAGCTCTACGTGCTTTTCTTTAAATATGACTTATGGTATATTTGCTAAAGAAAAATGGGGTCTTTTGTAATATAAAAATAATCCTTAAATCATGAGGATGCTTGAGCAGAACATGTTAATCTGGACTCAAATCCATGGTCTTTGATATATCTCAGCTCTGAGGTCTCAGTTATGTAGTTTGAGCTCTGTCCAAATACAAGAAGCATGGAATGTGAACTTTGTTCACTGGCTACCATGATATAGTTGCAGTATCTGACATTGTTTTTTTGAATCCCAAATCAGATCATGTGACCTAGAAAGAATATTGTCAGTTAGATGAAATTATTTATATGGCCAACTTAGAAAGGTAGCTATTTTTAGATTATATATTCAATATATAGATATTAGTTCAGATATTTTTAAATTACCTATTTAATAAATTAGTTTTGCTGAAATGAATAAAATGCTTAAGAATCAACACTGTCCTGGGAAACGCCCTAAGAAATAGGATGTTGTAATGTATTAGTCTGTTCTCATGCCGCTAATAAAGACATACCTAGACTTGGTAATTTATAAAGGAAAGAGGTTTAATTGACTCACAGTTCAGCATGGTTGGGGAGACCTCAGGAAACTTACAATCATGGTGGAAGGGGAGGCAAACACACCCTTTTTCTCATGGTGGCAGCAAGGAGACGTGCTGAGCAAAAGGGGGAAAAGCCTCTTATAAAACCATCAGATCTCATGAGAACTCTTTCACTATCAGGAGAGGGTAACCATCCCCATGATTCTATTACCTCCCACTGTGTCCCTCTTACGACACATAGGGATCACGGGAACTATAATTCAAGATGAGATTTGGGTGGGGACGCAACCACCAAACCATATCATTTTATTTCTACATTTAATAGCTCTCATGAAGAGGGTTAAGAAGAAAATCATATCAATTGGTGAATGTAACAATAAAGCCAGATTCCATAACAATAAATATTTATGGATAAGAACAATTTATTCCTACAATGTAAAGGTGATATAACAAAAAATTTCCAATATATTTAAACGTGAAGGTAAAGGAGAAAACTAATGTTATCCTATAAACAGGGGCTGCAAGAGTATTTCAGGAAACTTAACAGAGTAGAAGCAAGGAGACTATTACTCACAATACTTTAACTAAATTAAATAGGAATAAAACAAAACCCAGCAAGGCAAATTGTATGGGAGTTAGCTAAAGACAGAAATAGTAGTGGTATTATCAATTTTTGTATTACAAATTTTATTCAACTTAGTTTTAAACATTTTCTCGTTCATTGAACACTCATTTATTGATTGACTACTATCTGCCATTTAGTGTTCTTGGTGATAAGAATATGGTGGTGACCAAGATGGGAAATTCATGTTTTCAGGGAGCCTGTATTCTAATAAAGAGAGAGATAACAATAAAATAATAATGAGTGCCTTATGGAAGTGATAAGGGCCATGATGAAAAGTAACACAGAATGATAGTGTGGGGAATGTACTTTAGAAAGCGTGACCAGAAAGGCCCCCTCTTCGATGTGACAGTTATGTATATAGACCCAACCAAAGCGAGGGAGTGAGCCATGAATATAACTGGGGGGAGCATTTTCAAGACACAGAGATGGTGAGCACAGAGGCCCAGAATCCGGACTTAACTTTATTTGTCTAGAAATAGCAATGAAGCCAGTGTAGTCTTCACTGTGAGCAGGAGAAGTAGGGAATGAGCTTAATGAGGTACAGGGTTGGGGAAAGGGAAGCTCATGTGGATCATTACGGGCCATAAGAAGACTTTGGATTTTATTTTATGTTTAATGGGAAGGGCAGTTGGGGGATATAATATTATTTTATTTGTATTTTTAAAAGATCACACTGGCTACTGTAGAAAGGGAAGAGTTGAAGCAAGGAGATCCATTAGGAGATTATTGGGGAAAAGTAGAGATGGTTGTGGTAAGAGTGGTCGGACTTGGTGTGCATTGCCTATCTGTCTATCTATCTAGTTACAAAACACAGACATGTATATGTGATTGGGAAGAGGGTCAAATCTGGAATTCTGTTTTGGATGGCTTATAGCTGGTTATCAATTAGGTATCCAAGCTTAAATGCAGAGCATGCAATTGTACACATGATTCTGCATCTCAGAGGTGAATTTGGGATTGAAGATATAAATGTAGGTAATTAAAGTCAAGGACTACATGAGACCATCTGGAAAATGAGAGTGGGTAGGGAAGAGAAGAGAGAGGGCTGTAGACTGAGCTCTGGGATATGCCAATATTTAGAGGACTGGGAGAAGACAAAGGGCTAGTAATGAAGGCTGAGAGGAAAGGGCAGTCAAGTAGAAGGAAAGAGTGCTGCGAGTGGTGCGTCTCACACAAAGCAGAGACAATGGGCCAAGAGGAGGGAGCATACAGCTGTATAGGATGCTGTGAGGGTCGAGAAAGGTGAGGATTAAGAGCTATTTAATGTAAACTAGGGAGGTTTGGTTATTCTTGATGAGAGTGGTTTCATGCAGCAGTAGGGATGAAAGCCTAATTACAGTAGGTTTAAGAGAGAATGGGGGCCAGGCAAGGTGGCTCATGCCTGTAATCCCAGCACTTTAGGAGGCTGAGTAGGGCACATCACGAGGTCAAGAGATCGAGACCATCCTGGCCAACATGGTGAAATCCCGTCTCTACTAAAAATACAAAAAAAAAAAAAAAAAAAAAAAAATTAGCTGGGCTTGGTGGCACACACCTGTAGTCCCAGCTACTCGGGAGGCTGAAGCGAGAGAATAGCTTGAACCTAGAGGTGGAGGTGAGCCGACATCATGCCATTGCACTCCAGCCTGGCGACAGAGTGAGACTGTCTCAAAAAAAAAAAAAAAAAAGGTGAATGGGAAGAAAAGTGGACACAGTAGTATTTTGAATTAGCTGAAAGAGCTTTGGTGGATATTTTATAAATGTTCAGATTTTTATAAATATTCGATATTTGGTAGATATTTTATAAATATCTTATAAAATACTTCTATTTTCTTGTTAAAATATGCCTCAAAGTCATTACTTAAAAATTAGAAAGGTGAGATGTTGGAGAATAGATATGTTTGTATGCAATAATCATCTGAAAGACTGGGGAGACATGAACTGAAGAAATGAAATGAGATTGCCAGGCAGTATTGAAAACCCATGTAATATGTTTAAAGAAATTGTGTAGATTTTTTCATCTATGTTTGGTTACAAATGGATCAGATAAGCTACCAAAATTCATTAAGTAAAAATCAAAGCAACATTAAATATTAGAAAAAAGAAACAAAGGTATTTTTAAATACATGTATATATTCCTAGAAAATGAAAAAAATTAAATATATTAGAATTAGTGAGTGAGGTTACAATAATACTACCTATATGATAAATACATAAAAATATTAGTCCTTTATTTATACCAGTAATAAACTTTAAAATATGGAACAGAAACTAAGTTACATTTAAAGAACCAACAAGAACTGTGAAATCCCCAGAAAATTGTTAAAGTTTCTAACATAAAGAAAGCTCTAAAATTCTCAGAAAGGTCAAAAAACATGACCTGAATCAGACCAAGTTCTTAGATGGGAAGACTTGCATGATCAAGATAGCAATATTTTAAAATCAAAATATACATTTAATGAAATTTAAATTAATATTCTAATTTGTCAAATTCCATTTAATAAATGGTTCCACAATTTTCAGTAAGCACTCCTGGATATCTTTGAATATAAGTAATAGAAACTGTTTTTGACCATATATTCCCATTATCTATATCTATACATCTATATCTATACTTGTATCTGTATCATCTACCTATATTGATGTAGATATGTATGTATAGATAATATAAATATATGTATTTATTTTTATGTAAATGTAGAAAAACATCTAGGGAGATAAAAAATTATAGATTAATTATTCCTGAAAGATGGCAACGGAGGACTGAAATAAGCATTTTGTATCTGTATATTTCCAAATAGTTTAGAGTTCATTATTTTGTGATGTTATGTTTTTAACAAATTAAAATTGTTCTATGAGCAATATTTTAAAAAGAAAACAAATTTCCTGAAAGATTAAATAAAAGGGGAGGAGCTGAGGGATTTCTGGTACAGCAATATTCTCCTTAGGTTATCCTTGTCACGAAAATTATTTCCATATCTTTTGGCTATTTTGTACTTTACTTATGGGGGTAATTACCATTCCATTCCTTGTAGGAGAATGAGCAGAAGAACAAGACCTGAAAATGGGACTGGGGGGCAAGTTTTGACCTTTCATGTTTGCTTCCAGGATAAGCTGGTTGTACGCAACACAACATGTCATTTTTTCTATATTTGGGTTTATCCAAAGGGGTCAAGTAGACAAATGCACTTTATGACTGCTGACGTGGGGCCAATGAGCAGTAAATGTTTGTAAATTTTCCATTCTCTTACTGTTTGTTAAATCTTGAATTTAATTCTTATCATTTAAGGAAGCAGGCCTATTTATTTATTCAAATTTTAAAATGTAGAAAATGAGATATTTCAGAGATGCAAAATTGTGTATTATAAATGTCTATCTACCTACTCATATGATTACTTATTTTAATGGCAAGTGATGATGATGGAGTAGAGAAGTAACTTTTCATTCGGAAAGCAATGTATTTAAATAAAAAGCAAGTAATTTAAATATTTTAAAACATTAGGTAAATTATAGTAGAAATGTTAAGTAGCTTAACATAAATGGAGATGATGGGACAAAAATTACCTTTAAACACTCCTCTCACATTGCCTATGCATACCTCTGATTGTGAGGGCACATTGTTCTGTAACTGTGCTTATGTGTCTGTCACTTCAACCATCTGAAGGGCGGAGACTGAGTCTTCTTTATTTTGTGAGTTGTTTTTTTTTTAAACCTGGAACAGAGTGGGATTTTTAAGACTTAATTAATTAATGCTTAATATTTTGATGGCTGTAGGGAAATTTTATGCTTAGAAGATTAATAGTAGCAATGTGTATATTGAATTTTAACATATTTTGACACTTTTGGGTATGGTTTGCCAATGTTCTAGAAATGCTATAGGATTATTAGAAAAGTTAGTCTACACGTTTAATAAATTATTTTACAAAATCACTGTTATATCAGAAAGAGAAATAATTTCTCACCCTTATTATATTTTTTAAAGGTATTTGTATTCTTAGGTTTAGCTCCAAACCCACTTAAAAATGTCTCAGTTAAAACAAAGCCAACTGGGGCCCTGTGCTTATATGATGCACTGTTTCTATTGCCCTCTCATCAGGGAGAGCTAATGTCCTATTAGAAATATAAGTTAAATGAAGGCATCAATTTTCTCCAGTTTTTTTGTGTGTGTGTGTGAAGCTATGGTGCAGTTATAACACTGAATCAGAAATTGTGTAATGCGGAGAAACTGATTCATAGCGAGATTGAAGTTGTTATCGGCTTTATTTGCACCATTTATTGATTAACAAGTTGAACTCTCTAAATGAATAAATTGGAAAATTGAGTAAATTGAAATACTTTTTGAGAACATTATGTATTTACCTTAAATTTCCTAATACCATGGAAAATTTCAGCTTCATGTTCTTTTCAAAGATGCATTTTGAAAGTATCACCTAAACATTATGTTATTATGCTGATTGTGGGATTAAAGGCTCTTATGCTGTAATGAAAGAAACACCCAAATATCTTGTTAATTATAGGACATGATTCAGTCAGAAATAAAGTTAAATCCAGGGAATAGAGAGATGATAGAAATGATTATACAAAATACTTATATAACTAAATAAAGTATTAACAAAATGTTCTAAGTCCAGCTAAAAAGATGCTTACTATGTCAATGGACTTACTTTATGTTGGATCAGTCTTCCCCATTAAGCTTGTCGTTTTCCTTTTTTTCTTAAAATGTGTTCATTTATGCCTCTTTCCATTTGCTAGTATACAGTAAGAGACAAGATAAGTCTGGAGTCATTCTTAAAAACCATGTTTTGGGTTAAAACAAATAGTAGGTCTGTAAAGTGGCTATTTGAGTTAAAAAAATAAAAAAAAAGGACTAACTCACTGTCATGTAAATCTTCGGGGGGATCCCCATGGCGCTCTGGATGAGCATCAAGCATCACAAGGAGCCCTGTCCCCCTTCTGCCCACCTCTGTTTCCTCTCTCTACCAACCCCCTTCCACTTGGGCTTCAGCTGATTAGTATTTTCCCATCACCCAAATACTTCCCACTCTCTTTTGCCGAAAGGATTTGTACGTGTTTTTCCTGCGTGGAGTGCTTCTGTCCTATTTTTGCCTGGTCAATTCCTTTTTAACCCAGAAGACACTTTCTCTAGGAGTCTCCTCTCATTTGTAAAGTCCTAGTTAGATTCCCTGGGCACTGGACACTCCTAGATACACTGTGTTTCTACAGCTGCAGCACTCACTGCTTAAAGGAATACTGATTGTGTCTTTACTCCTCTGACTTTCTCTCATGACTTCATGTTCTTAGAGAGCAAGAACGATGCTGTTTGTTTTTCTGTTGATCCCCAGTGGCAAGCACACTCAATGTCTAGCATTTAGAAGGCTCTCAGTAAACATTTATTGAATGAATGAATGAATGAATGAATGCATTTAACTCATTATAACAACTTCTGAAATGGTTTCAATCATAGTTACAAGTGCATTAGTTTAGCTTCATAATGTACTTAATACTTGCTATAATTATGCATAGTAATAAAGGGTTTAGAGACAGTTGTGTATCTCTTTTGTAGACTTTAGTTTTTGTTTAATGGCTCACTAATACTGTTTTTTGAAGTAGAAAGAAAGAAAAAAAACTCAGTCAAACACTACCATTTGCCTCACATTAGTAGTCAATATTAAGTTAGTAAAATGAGGCCATACCTCATCACAATTCACACACTTTTGTAGTTTGACATGTAGGGTCTGGTAACCTGGATATATCTAACAGATCTCATTCCCAAAAGCTTTCCCTCACACAGGTAATCCCCTCGCTTGGCTCCCTAAGCACTTTGATAGGGCAAAGCTTTAATACAGTTAATTTTCAAACTTATAATGGATGAGATGAATTGTATTTTTAAAACAAGGCTTTTATTACAATTTTTATTATATGAATTTCTTTTTATAATAAAGAGAAGGGACATTTTTATAGAGATTTTTAAAAGAGGGACAGGAACTGAGAGGCCTACTATCACTCTGTGGCACAATAGAAAATGGTGTTAAAGACCACTTGGGTACCCATAATCTAATTTTATATTTCAGAGAGTTCTTTTGACATGACCTTCTTCATATTAATTTCTTACTTCTAACATAAAAAATTAATTTCTCAAATACTTTGATTTTATGGAAAACAAACTTAGACTGAAAATTCCTAGTGCTTACTTGCCCTTATCTTTTGGGCAAAACAGGAACAAAAAGCCCCACTTAAAAAATTAACTAGTTCGAATAATTTCTTTGTCTTTAGTGATGGAAACCTGTCCCCTGGAAGGAGCATTAGCTTAGACTCCAGGGCCTCTGTTCATTTAAATCTGGTCCACATTGCGTAGCATTAGTGCCCTCAGCATATACTGAGATTATCTCACCTCTCTCAGCATTCCTGTCCATTTATATCTCCTCTACACTACCTTCCTGGCCTATACTGGGACTATCTTACCTCCTAAATGTACTTTGTCTTGATGGAACACACAACATATTGGCAGAAAATTTTGGTTGCATATGGGGAGGTCAGTTTGGATTCCTGCACTCTTTGCAAGTTTCCTTTAAAACTTGTCATCTTCATCTTGCATGATGAGACATTATGGTGGAACATAATTAATGGGAGCAAGTAGTATAAATTAAGTGAACTTTTCATAGGTACGATTTTTACAGTATTCAACAAAAGTGTATTATAAAACTACAATAATTATGAGATTTTAATTTTGTTGACCTTAATTTTGTATTCTCCTATTAAACCATAGGCTCATTGTTCCTATTGAAAATGATTATTTCTATTTTAATAATCAAGAAAGCAATGGATAGTGCCAGAAAACCAGTCATTGCAATTCTATTTCCAATGCACGGCAATGACTGGAATTTTCTCAGTTGAAATAAAACGTTATACCGGCATTTTAAACATGAAGTGTTTAAAATGGTGTGTACTGAGTGTTTAGTAAATTAAGTCCTTGTTATTAGATAATTGCTATTTCAATACAATATATATATTTTTAAAGGACCCAGGATACTAATTTTCTACACGGATGTATTACATAGAGGAGCATTTCTTGAGCTGTGTTTCAGGGAACACTAGTGTCCTGAGAACTACTAAAAGCTGTCTTGGGAAAAAAGTGGTCCTTGGCCAAATTAGATTGTTAAATGTTGCAAGCTAATTCACTGTTAACAATTTACAATATGCAATAGCATTTTCGAGGCCCAAGAGCAACTACATTAAAGAAACCTATTTAATGGTGTTTAACCTATTATTTCCTAAACTTATTTTAGAAAATTTTAATATTCTTAATAGTCAAATATTATATAAAGTCAGAAAACCACACAAAACAAATGCACAGTTTAATGAACTGTAAGACGTGCATCCTTGTAACCACCATCCAAATCAAGAGATTAAACATCCCCAGCTGTTTCACAAACTTTCCATGGGCCCTCCAGCACAGTGAAACCTCACCACTGCCACTCCCAACAAAAGTTACCACTATTTGGGCTTCCTGCTAATTTATTGCTGACATTTATTTTCCACATAAGTGACACTGTAATTTGGTTTTGTACTTTTTTATATATCTAAGCATTTTAAACCTGGTTTATTTTCTCTCTCACAATTTCTCTCTCTCCATCTGTCCCCATATACATATGTTTGTTGGTTTCTTCTTCCTATTGTAGTGTTACATGTACCTCTGTCCTCTGGTTTTTCTACTTATTGACGGATTGACCTAGAAGTTTAATGAGATTCAGGCTTAGTTATTTGGCAAGCTGGTTTCATAGATGGCAATATTTTCTTCCATCAGGAGAAACTTAATGATTGATTTTTTTCCTTTTTGTGACACTAGCAGTCACTGATAGACTCAATGACTAGATCCATTCATTCATTAGCGTTACAAGATAATGACCAGATTCTTTAATTTCTCCTTGATTTACTAGTTGGAATACTTGTTTAAAGAAAAAATTCACTTCATTAACTCTCTGGTTATCCAGCATTGTGTAGTTACAATAGGAAAGGCAAAGTGAATGCCAGATTCCTTTCCCCTCACTAGTTTTCAAAACAAAGGGTTGTTTTCTTAGCAAGTGTTTTCCACAAGTGACCTTTCAAACATATTTTGTGTTTTGACTCATTGAAGATAGACTGACTGAAACCTCCACCTCCCGGGTTCAAGCGATTCTACTACATCAGCCTCCCAAGTAACCTGGATTACAGGCTCGTGCCACAATGCCTGGAGGACAGGAGATAAAATTGGCTTAAGTTTTGCACATTGACAGTGACCAAGACAGCTTTCACGTTCCTCTTCCCACAGCTTGATGAAACCTTAGACAGGTTTCTTCCTAGCTCTAGGCCTCACCATTCACTTTAGAAAACTTGTAATTAAATTTTTTTCTATTTCCCTTTGAGATGTAAATCTTCTAAAAAGCCTTTTGCCAGTTTTCTTTTCCAGTGGGGAAAGCCAATTAGCAAACAGAGAAAGTCTAACATCCCCCTACCCCAGCTCTTTTTAAAATTTAACTTTTATTTTAGGTTCAGGGATACATGTGCAAGTTTGTTACACATGTAAATTGTGTCATGGGGTTTGATGTACAGATTATTTTGTCACCTAGGTACTAAGCCTAGTACCCAATAGTTATTTTTTCTTTCTGATCCTTTCCCTCCTCCCACCCTCCATCCTCAAGTAGGTTCCAGTATCTGTTGCTCCTTGTTTTGTGTCCATGTGTTCTCATCATGTAGCTCCCACTTATAAGTGAGGACAAGTAGTATTTGGTTTTCTGTTTCTGCATTACTTTGCTTAGGATAATGGCCTCTAGCTCTATCCATGTCCCTGCAAAAGACATGATCTCATTCTTTCTTATGGCTGCATCGTATTCCATGCTGAATATTAACATATTTTCTTTTCCAGTCTACCATTGATGGGCATTTAGGTTGTTTCCATGTCCTTACTATACTGAATAGTGCCATAGTGAACATACGGGTGCCTGTTGTCTTTATGATAGAACAGTTTGTATTTCTTTGGGTTATAAACCCAGTAATGAGATTCTTGGGTTGAATGGTAGTTCTGTTTTTCACTTATTGAGGAATCACCACACTGAACATTTCTACAATGGTTAAACTAATTTACACTCCCACCAACAGTATAAACACATTCCCGTTTCTCTACAACCTCGCCAGCATCTATTTCTTGACTTTTCATTAGGAGCCATTCTGACTAGTGTGAAATGGTGTCTCATTGTGATTTTTGATTTACATTTCTCTAATGATTAGTGATGTTGAACATATTTTCATATGCCTATTGGCAGCACGTATGTCTTCTTTTGAAAAGGACCTGTTCATGTCCTTTCTGGCCCTTTGTTTTAGCAGAGCTGAATATTAGGAGCTGGTCTGTGTTCTTTCCCTTGTTGCTGGAAATGGTGTTGGAATAATGATTTCTGTTTGCTCATCTTGACAGGTGCAATTTTTCTTTAACAATAGTATTTTGTAATTATAATGAACGACACTAATGCAGGCTGCAGCATTGAAAATTTACATCTTGAAACACCTAGTTGAATGTATTTCTGAAATTTGAATTTCAGAGTCTGAATGTTTACTGTCAGTGATATTGTGGAATTCTGTTCACACATACAATAGATTTGGATATGGAAAACAGACTTAGATCAAATGGTATATTAGCCCATAGGTTAAAGTAAGAAGTATATTTGATATTAGGCTTGAAAAAAATGAAAAGCTCTCAATTCAAACTCATGGGTATAAAAACACAATGACAAGGAAACAACTTCATTACTACCTGGAGGAAAGTATTTGACCCACATTCTGGAGACAGTAACTGTATATTGCTTTCACATAACACCATTCACCTGGGAATTCCATAGCCCTCTTAGGTAGCAAGCATTATTACTGCCATCTGGCAGGTGAGGAAAGAGAACACTTAAACCATCCAGGAACACGTAATTAATGATGGTCTTGTTCCATTTTCCATCATTTCCAAACTGACTCAATGACAAAGTTCATTTTGAAAACTACGTTTCAATGTAATATTTAGGAGAAAATAATTAGAAACATTAAGAAAATAAGTTTTTGGTCAAATATGTAGAAAAAAACAGTACTAAGGACTTCAAATATATGTATGAAAAAACATTGCCTACCCTAGTGTATTAGAAGTCAATTTTCTAACTTATCATTCTCTCTCATTTTAAAACTGCTTTTCTTGATTGTTGTTTTCTTGTTTCTCCCTCATAGCACGTCTCTTTTAAGCTGATTACTTAATGGATGTTTATCCTTATGTACACAACTTGAGAATGCTTGTATTGTTGAATGGTGCTTCTGTAGTCTTGCTTTTAATTGAGCTACAGATGTTACACTTGTGGAAGTAATAATAATCTTATTAGATTCCATGAATGTCTTTATAATGTAAAAACCTAAGAATTGAGGATAGAAAGATTTTTATAGAAAATAAGATATTATTTGTAAAAACAAACAGATTTTCATGCATTTTACAACAACTATAAACAGTTTGCTGCAGCCAGTGTTGCTCAGAATTTAAATTAGAATTTTCTTTACAACTTTATTTGCTTTCAAATTCGAGGAAGAGTCATTATTACTAATCCAGGTTTGTTTTGCTTCAGAATGTGAGTCCTTTACCTTTTAGGTCATACTTAGAATTACTTGAAAAAGAAATTTAAAAATTCTGAAAAAGTGCGGGTATGGCCTACACTACACACACACACACACACACACACACACACACACACACACAAATACAAATGCAGTCTCTCTATATATATTTACAAATAACTAAACATAGTTAATGTGTCCTATTCAATGTGTTTGGACATATGCAAATATCCCTGATACCATCACAGCAATAAAAAAAATAGGCATATTCAATACCTCCCAAAATTTCTGTGTATCCCTTTGGTTTGTGTGTGTGTGTGTGTGTGTGTGCGTGTGCATGCATGTGTGTGTTAAGAACACTTAACATAAGATCTATCATCTTAACAAAATTTTTAAAGTACCTTTTTGTGTTTAAGAACATTTGTTAGCCATATACTATATTTTGTTATGTCTTCAACTTGCATGGTAGTTTTTTTCCTCTACTTTTATAGTAGAGGAAACTTTCATTAGATTTTTCCCAAGTAATTTTGTAGAATGCTTTCTGAAAAGAGATGCCTGGCATTTTATTAAAAACCATTGTATACCACTGCAAATCATTCTGGTCCTAACTTTTTTTTCCCAGAAGCTGCTGCAGCAACTGGTTTTGAGCTCTGAAAGGCTGAGAATAGGTATAACCAGGCAGTACCCCTTCCTCAAGCCAGTTCCACATGCCTCTCACCGTATCCTCTGGGCTCCCTTGTAATGCAGAGTGTAAGGTCTAAGAGAACACACTCTATGCTCACATACACAAACACTGGAAATGTGGGGAAGATAATACCTGTGAGGCTACCCTAGGCCTGGAGGGAATTGATAAGTGCTTGCCCCTTGCTTGCCACGTTGCAGAGTTCTTAGTCTCATTTCATAAGCCATTTCAGAAGCTCCCAGATAAACCTAGCCCTAGTTACTCACAACAACACATTTGTAATACAAATCTTATCAGTTATTTTTTTTTTGCTTATCTCTTTTTTCTACTCTTCCGGTTCCTCAAACCTGCTCCCTGAGATCATTTCCCAAATACACAATCTCTGCTTTTGGGAACGACACAAGCTAAGATGTCCACATAAATACTTTAGCAAGTAGTATATCTTCCTCAATTAATTCACAGAGTGCTTTAAATAAATCATGTTGGAGGCTCTTAGAAGCCCTGCAGTAAATAGACCTCTTCAACTTTGTGAAGCCCAGAATTTCTTGAAGTTAGTTGACCACAGACCCTTACTTTGCCATATGACACCTATTCATATCTTAGCACTTTGGGAAACATTGACCTAAAGATGAATAATGAAATTCTAGGTTTAAAGCAGAGTTACCATTAGACAAGCCCTAGATCTGCTAGTATTTCAGCTTATTATCAATCACACCAAAATATGGGAAAGGTTTACCCTGTTTCTCACCCTCTACTGTGAACAATCTGCTTACATAGCCTAGACATTCATCTTCAAGGCTGTAATTCAAAGGGCTGATTATTCTGATTTCAGCTGTTATTGCCTGCCTCTTATAACTCTATAAAGATGGTAATTTTTTAGATTAAATAAAAATTAATCAGTAAAACGAATGCTTAGGTGATTCTGCTGTGTAAGACATTGTGGAGAATTATTTAAAAGAGTAAGACTATTTCTGCCCACAAGAAGCTTAAAAATTTCCACTGAATATATACCCAGCAGTGAAATTACTGGATCATAAAAATTGTTCTACTTTTAACTTTTTGAAATCAGTATCTCAAATAGATATCTGCACTCCTGTGTTCACTACAACATTATTTACAATACCCAAGACATGGAAACAATCTAAGTGTCCACTGATGAGTGAATGAATAAAGAAAATGTGATGCATTCACATAATAGGATATTGTTCCATCTCAAGAAAGACAGAAATCCTGAAATTTCTGACAACGTGGTTGAACCTGGAGGATGTCATGCTAAGTGAAATAAGCCAGGCACCAAAAGACAAATATTACATCATCTAACTTTTATTTAAAATCTAAAAATGTCAAACTCATAGAAGCAGAGGGTAGAATGTTGGTTGCCAGGAACTTGGGGGGTGATGGTGGGAGAAATGATGAGATGTTGACCAAAGGGAACAGTTTCAGATATGCAGGATAAATACGGAGATCCAATGTACAACATAATGACTACAGTTAATAATACTGTATTATAGACTTGAAATTTGCTAAAAGAGTAGATCTTAAGTGTTCTCATCACAGACACACACAACAGGTAACTACATGAGGTGGTGGTGGATACATTAACTAGCTTGATTATGGTCATCATTTCACAATGTATACATATATCAAAACAGCACGTTGTACATGTGAAATATATACAGTTTGTATTTATCAGTCATACCTCAATAAAGCAAGAAACCCTAAAAATTAATTAAGTAAAATAAATTTAAAAAGAGCTTAAAGTTGTAAAATAAAAAATAATGTAAGAGTCATAGTAACCACTTTTACTATTTATAAATATTCTTCTCCATAGAATATGAAACATTCATATGTTAATCTCATTCCTCTACCTCCAGGGACATGGAGAGATTGCACTTGCCTACTCCTTAATATTAGCTGTGCCTGGGTAACTTCCTTTGACCAATGACCGTGGGAGGGAGTGACATATGACACTCATGGGGGAAAGCATTTGGTTTTTGAAGTTCAACTTCCCAGCCAGCTATTTCTCATAAATTGTGGCAGCAACAGTTTATAAGGAGAAAACATCAGAAAGAAGCAGCCAGAGGTAGAGTCTACATGTGGAGGACAGATGCTCTGGAGATTCATCTAGAACCACTGCAGAATTTGTCTGGATGAGATGCTGCATTAAAATATTCTTTGGTACTGCAGCTTAGCTTAGCCCATTCTAACTAATGTAATAGAGAATAATAGAAAGAAGTAACTAGTTAGTACCTGTCAAGAACTGGGAAGGCCCTGAGATTTTACCTTACATTCAAGCTAACAATTTAGTCAACTACAGCTTAATAGATGTTGACATGAGAGAGGAGACTCCTGGGTTAGGCAAAGGACTCTTCATTCACAGGAATGGCAATGGCCAGAGTATCAGCAATTGCACCAGCTCCCTGAACCCCAGTTCCCGTAGGGTAGCACAACGAACAGCAGATGAAATCTGCACATGAAGTGGGGTGTGTTACAGGAGAGGGATCTGGGTCTCCTTACCTAGGAGAGCTGACAGGAGAGCTCCAGTCTGAGTCCTGAGAACCAGTAGAGCTGATGGTATAAATTTCCATCTAAGTTGGAAGGCAGAAGAAGACTGATGTCCCAGCTTGAAGACAGTCAGGTCGAAAGAGCAAATCTTCTCCTTCTCTGGCTTTTTGTTCTATTTTGGTCTTCAAAAGATGGGTTGAGGCACAATCATGGTGGGGAGGGCAATGCGTTTTAAATATTTAATCTCCTGATTCATTCATATGCTGTATGCCAATCTCATCCCAAAATACCTTCACAGACACACCTAGAACAGAATGTAAGTGAATGTCTAGGAACCTTATGGCCCAAGTTGCCATATAAAATCAACCATTGTACTTTTTATGGACTCTTCCCAGAATCTTACTTCTGTGAACTCCCACAACAACTGGAACATACCTCCTTTTAACTTTGTGCACAGCTAATGTATTCGTGGGTAGGTATGAATATGACTTACCTTATGTTCTTGATGGTAAATACAGTTGATCCTTCAGCAACGTGAATATGAACTGCATAGACCCACTTATATGTAGATTTTTTTTCAGTAAATACAGAGATTGTATTATTTTTAGATTAACAAAGATTTGAAAAAACTTGCAAACTGCATAGCATAGAAATATCATCAAATTAAGAAAAAGATATGTCATTAATGCATAAAATAGATGTAGGTTCTAGTCTATTTTATCATTTACTACCATAAAATATACACAAACCTATTATAAAAAGTTAAAATTTATCAAAACGTATGCACACAAATACTTAGAGAACATACATGGTGTCTTTCATAATGGAGAAAATGTAAATAAATAGAAAGATACCATATTAAATCATAACTTCATAAAATTTTCTGTAGTATATTTTGTGCTAGTATAATAATTTGATAGCCACTTTTTGTCGCTATTGTGGTGAGCTCAGTGTTGCAAGTATCCAAGGCGAGGCTAATCATGTCCAAGTGAGCAGTTTGCCTCTCCAGTAAATTGCCTATTATAGAAAAAAGGGATTTCTGGAAGCTCTCAGGTATTTCCCATTGTGTTTAGTGCAGTATCATAAACGTTGAAAAATGCCATGGGACTCATACGAGGTGCTACCAGTGATACTAGAAGTGCTCCCCCAAACAGAGAAAAGTCATGACATTACAATAAAAAGTTGAATCACTTGATATGTACTTTAGTTTGAGGTCTGCAGCTGTGGTTGTCTACCATTTCAGGCAGATGATTGATCTTATAAAAAGGTGGTGTAAATTTACGGTATTGATAAACACAGTACAGCACTGTAAACGTATCTTTTCTTTCTTAACATTTTCTTAATAACATCTTCTTTTCTCTAGCTTACTTTATTGTGAGAATACAGTATATCATACATATACAAAACATATGTTAATTTGGTGGCAAGGCTTCCTTCCAGTCAACAGTAGGCTCTTAGTTAAGTTTTTGAGAAGTCAAAATTTTACATGCATTTTCAACTGTGTTGGATGGTTGATTCTCCTAACCCCCATGTTGTTCAAGTATTAAATATACTTAATAATGGTTTTTACCATCTCTAGGCTTAAATGTAATATAAAATTCCAGGCTCTCTCTGCCCCTCTGCTCAGAATGCTGTGAAAGTTTAGCTACAGTAAAAACAGGCCCTTTCTGAACAGTAGCTTAGGTGTGGGTACACACATACACAGTTTCTGGACCCACTGTTCAGAGACTGGAGTTTCACTACAGGGAGGAGACATACTACTTTGTCTCCAGCCTATGGACAAACATTTGCTACTTTCTAATCCACACAGATTTTTTTTAAATTAAATTTTTTGGTATCTTTAGCTCTGTTTTAATCAGTGTGAAATAACAAGAAAGAAAATGGTTAACTAAACTAAAGGAAAAAGAATACACGATTATTTACTGTGAAATTTAAAAAAATGTCAGCTGCCTTATTCTTACATGAGATGCTGTTTTAATGCAGGAGTACAATTAAAAGGACTTTTAGGTTAGCAAACAATAAACGTTTTATGAAAAAGATGTCTAAAATTTTTTGTTAAATGTGGGCTACTGTGGTAAAAAACACTGAATCTTTGAATCACCTTGACCAAAGGGTAGTTTTAGGTATGAGAAGTTTCTAAATTAGGTTCCTGGACTTTTGGGAGGCAACTCAAACTTGTTGGCATCCCCAATGTCCTATAAGCATATTTTTCATCTATTTAGGTTTTGGGTTTTGATAAATAAGCATTAGCAAGTATGATCAGTTTTAAGGAACCACGTGGGAACTGACTAGTGTCAAACAGATTAAATAAAAGTTCCTTAGTACAACAACCGTCTACATGAGCCTGACTGCTTTGCCATCTTTGTAATGAAGATGGTTTTTAACTCTCTTTGACTCTATGATATGTTTAACAACTTGCTTTTTGCAAGTATTTAAGCTCTCATAAGCATAATTAGACAATAGATAACGTAGTTTTACTCTGAGTTTCTCTCTTCTCAGTTCTCCAAAATTTGGGAAAGTCTTATATGATTTTGTTTCTGTTTATATTGCATGTAATCTTTTATTAGAAAGTAAAGAATTTCGAGTTCTCTTAATAAGATTAGATTCAGCACAACAAAAGTCTTTTACATAGAAGTAAAACTGAAAATAGCTCCGAAAATGAGGGAGACTGGTAATTCTAGGTTCTTTTCTGATGTATTCACATACAGAGAAACGTTGAGGAATGTCACTAGTTTTCCAGCATTGTAAATACACACTCCTCTTCAAATATAAATGTGGGAATATAATGAAAATACTTTTTTTGATTGTCTCCTCTTTTGAAGGCTTACATTACTGATCGCATCCACTGGAATAAATGTTGAATTGCTGACATCTGAAGTAAAAAATATCCGATAAAATAAGACAACAAAGGATTCAATATTTATCTTACTGATTAAATTAACATGCAGTTTTCCCATTGATTTATAGATACTTTGTTATGTTTTTATAAGATTGTGGGGAAAAATAAAAAGTTGAGATTTCAAAGCACATTTATAAAATCATTTTCTATGCTGGTTTTATAAAATAAGAGGCTTTCATATATACTAGCATTTATACGTGAATACACCATGGCTGAAGGGATTTAAAAAAAAAGTTTGTTTAAGGAAAACACTTTAAAGGTTTTTCTTGAAAGTTTGAATTTTAGTTTTTTAAGAACCTTAAGAGTTTTTAAGAACTCAGTTATCTGGATAACTAGAATGTACATTTTGATGACTTGTTTTACTGGCCCTCAACTAGATTTGATTTTTAATGTTAGATATATTAACTGAAAAGCCTTTTGAGAACTAGAATTCAAATAGTTTTGTGTTAATAAAAATGAGGAAAAGTAAATATAGTGTTCGCATTTCCATAATATTTACATTCCTCTTCGGTATGAACTAAAATGTCCTTTTTCTGTAAAATGTCCTCCTTTGAATATGAGGCAACATGTTTAATGTTAGTGCAGCCACCTATCTTAAAGTAGAGACTAAAGAATTCACTGCACAATGTTTTGTTCTTCACATGGGACCGTTCTAGTTCAATTCACTGTAACCCCAGGGGACAGGCACAGTACAGTGTGAATTGTAAGCCTCCTACCTCGAAAGCCAGAAATACTCAGCTGCTGCACGGCAGGTGGCATAAAAATTATACTTTCAGATAACACAGCTGCCAGAGATGAATAAGAAGTTAGATCCTGAAGACTTATAATTATCAGATACCTTTATGTGCCCACTCATTATGATCCATTCACAGCAGGTGAGAGGCAGCAGAGCCGACTCTATTGCAACTGCGTGTTTTTTCAGGAGCATGCTCAAATGTGGTCCTTGACTCAGAAATTTATTCATGTGGTCTCTCGTATTAGTCCATTCAGTCAAATACTTGCTGACCTCCTTTAAAACTTTTTTGAAAAGATTCACACATGTGAAGGTTTCTATTTTTAGTTCTTTTGCTGTAACATTTTAAATGTTCGAATTGGAAAATGTAAAATATAATGTTGCCTGTATTTTTGTCTCTAGTTTGGATAAGAGCATTATCACATCTGAATATAAATCTTGTTCTCCATCGAATTAATAACCAGTAATTATGCCTGTAGTCATGACTAGAGTAATTTACTGATCATTTTCTATTTTCTATGTGACAGGCACTGCTTACTCTTTCATATACATTATCTCACTTAAATGTCATAGCTACTCTATGCCTAAAGTTCCATATTTTACAAAAGAGAAAATTAAGGCACAGAAAGTTTAAGTGTTTGGCCAAAGTTGTAAAGCCAGTAAAGGGTGGAACTGAAATTTGAACTCAAGTTTTTTCCCAGCTTTATTGAAGTATGATTGACAAACAAAAATTATATGTATTTAAGGGCATACCCTTAAATTTTATAAAATGTGATGTTTTGATATACACACTAATTGTGAAATGATTAGCACAATCAAGCTAATAAATATATTCATCATCTCACAGTTACCATTTTATTTTTTGTGGTGAGATCACTTGAGATCTACCATCTTAGTAAATTTCAAGTATATAATACACTCTTACTAACTATAGTCACCATGCTTTACATTAAGTCTCTAGTACTTTTCTATCTTATCTATCTTCATGAACTTTGATCAATATCTCCCCTTTACTTCCTTCTGTCCTGTAACCTCCTTTCTACTCTCTATTACTATAAATTTGACTTGCAAATTGTTGCAAATGGTAGGATTTACTTTTTTCTAAAGACTTAATAATATTTCATTTTACATAAGACATGTATATATACAACATTTTCATTATTCATTTATATGTTGACAAATTTTTATGTTGTTTCCATATCTTGGCTATTGTGAATAATACTGCAAAGGAATATTGGAGTTCATACATGTTTTTGAGATAATGACTTTATTTTCTTTGGAGGTCAACCCAGAAGTGAGACTGCTGGATCATGTAGTATTTCTATTTTTAAATTTTGGATGAATGTTCATACTTTAAAAAATGGTTATACTAACTTACATCCCCAACAACAGTGTACAAATGCTACCTTTTCTCCATACCATTGCCAATACTTGTTATCTTTTGACTTTTTGACAATAGCCTCCCTAAGAGTGTGAAGTGATACCTTACTGTGGTTTTGATTTGTATTTCCTCTGATGTTGATCACCTTTTCATACACTTGTGGGCCATTTTATAAATGTCTTCTTTGTAAAAATGTCTATTCAGGTCCTTTACCTGTTTTTTAATAGGGTTATTTACCTTTTTGTTATTGAGTCATGTCAGTTTCTCATATATTGAATTTTAAGTCCTTGTCAGATATATGGTTTACAAATATTTTCTACCAAGTTTATGTCAAAGCTCATGCTTTTAAACTCTCTTTTATATATAATAGAGATCCTTAGTTAGAACCATATTTATAAAAAACCTAGAAGATAAAAGTAGGAAAGAATGGGAGAACATTTATTTACGAAGTGTGACTTCAGGTACGTTGGTAAAAGGAGCATTGATAATAGGAAGAATGAAAGCAAACACTTATTGACACTTTTTGCTGTATTGGTGAAGGAGCTTCAACTCTGGAGGTACAGATTCAGTACTTTCCATATTGAAGTAACATTATAGAGTTATTGGAGAACAATATTTGATTATATTTAGCAAAAATACAGATGTAAAGCATAATTTAAAACATTATAGGAGTATGAAATTACATTATTTTTCATCAAAGAATTTGTTTAAAAACGTGAAAAATGCTGTAAATGTCCTTTATTTTGTAGCTAATCCTTGTTAAAATTATTGCTAGGCTTGTCTAATTTTTCTATAGGAATTTAGAAGCATTTCAACTTGCAATGTATACATTATCTTTTTTTCATCATGATGGCATCAAAAAAAGAATATATTTGTTCACAAGCAGATAACACTATTGGAGTTTCCTGCAAGAAATAAGAAAAAGTAGAAAGAATCACTTTCTACTTTTGGAAAGTAGATTGGAAAAAGCAATGCCATGATGTCATAGTACTGGCAATACTAGTGTAGTGACAGAATGAGTGACATCTAGAGTTCTGTTGGCAGGTGCAGTTATCTCAAATTGCCAGGCAAACAAACTGAATTACTACCTGGACTGCAAACATATTACTCAAGCCCTAAAAACCACACAGTAATTATGAATTGTTATGTATTAGAAAAGGGAACCCTTACAATTTGTTATAATGTGGGTAATCTTGCACACACACACACACACACACACACACTATATTATATACTTCATAATATAGACGTGGGTTCACTTTTATGTTAAAAAAAATTAGAAGAGGGAATTTACATTCAATGAAACAACTGTAAATTTTGTTTAAAGAAAAAAAATCAAATTTTTGTGATACTTCTATGTTTTGGGTCTAAATACACGACATTGGTATGTATCATAGGTCAAAATATTACACCATGTAGGGATCAGTGTTTGCTCAAGGAAAGGAGCAAGTAATGGGAAGAGGGAATGATTACAGGGAAGCAAGAGAAAATTTGAGGGGATAAACGATATACTTACGTTTGCGGTGATGGTTTCATGGGTGTTTGCATATGCCCAGTCTTTTCAAATTTTACATTTTAAGTATCTATAGTTTATTGTCAATTATGCCTCAATAAAACTTTTTAAAATTTCTTTTAAATTTAATTTTTATGCCAATAGGTTTTTGAGGAACAGGTGGTGTTAGGTTACATGAATAAGTCCTACAGTGGTGGTTTCTGAGATTTTGGTGCATCCACTATACCCAGTGTGTAGTCTTTTATCCTTCACCCTCATCCCAACCATTCCCCCAAGTCCCTAGAGTCCATCATGTCATTCTAATCCCATTACATCTTCATAGCTTATCTCCCACTTACGATTGAGAACATACGATGTTTGGTTTTCCACTCCTGAGTTCCTTCACTTAGAATCATGGTCTCCAATTCCAACCAGGTTGCTGCAAATGCCATTTTTTAAAATTCCTTTTTATGGCTGAGTAGAATTCCGTAGTGTGTATGTATACCACATTTTCTTTATCCACTTATTGATTGATGAGCATTTGGGCTGGTTCCATATTTTTGCAATTGCAAATTATGCTGCTATATACATGTGTGTGCAAGTATCTTTTTCATATAATGACTTCTTTTTCTCTGGGTAGATACTCAGGAGTGGGACTGCTGGATCAAACAGTAGGTCCAATTTTAGTTCTTTAAGGAATCTCCACACTGTTTTTTATAGTGGTTGTACCAGTTTACATTCCCGTCAACAGTATAGAAGTGTTCCCTTTTCACCACATACATGTCAACATCTATTATTTTTTGATTTATTGATTATGGCCATTATTGCAGGAATGAGGTGGTATAGCATTGTGGTTTTGATTTGCATTTTCCTGATACTTAGTGATGTTAAACATTTTTTTTCATATGTTTGTTGGCCATTTGTGTATCTTCTTTTAAGAATTGTCTATTCATGTCCTTAGCCCACTTTTCGATGGGATTGTTTGTTTTTTCTTGCTAATTTGTTTGAGTTCCTTGTAGATTCTGGGTATTAGTCTTTTGTCAGATGCATAAATTGTGAAGATCTCCTCCTACTCAGTGGGTTGTCTGTTTACCCTGCTGATTATTTCTCTTGGTGTGCAGAAGTATTTTAGTTTAATTAAGTCCCATCTATTTATCTTTGTTTTTGTTGCATTTGCTTTTGGGTTCTTGGTCATGAAGTCTTTGCCTAAGCCAATGTCTAGAAGAGTTTTTCTAATGTTATCATCTAGAATTTGTATGTTTTGGTGTCTTAGATTTAAGGCCTTGATCCATCTTGAGTCAATTTTTGTATAGGGTGAGAGATGAGGATCTAGTTTCATACTTCTACTTGTGGCTTCTCAATTATCCCAGCACCATTTGTTGAACTGGGTGTCCTTTCTCCACTTCAAGTTTTTCTTTTTGTTCTTTTTCAAAGATCAGTTGACTGTAAGTAGTTGGCTTTCTTTCTGGCTATTCTATTCTGTTCCATTGGTCCATATGCCTACTTTTATACCAGAATCATGCTGCTTTGGTGACTATGGCCTTATAGTATAGTTTGAAGTGGGGTAATGTATTGCCTCCAGATTTGTTCTTTTGCTTAGTCTTGGTTTGGCTATGTGGGCTCTTTTTCGGTTGCATATGAATTTTAAGATTGTTTTTTCTAGTTCTGTGAAAAATGATGGTGGTATATTGATGGGAATTGCATTTAATTTGTAGATTGCTTTTGGCAGTATGGTTATTTTCACAATATTGATTCTACCCATTCATGAGCATGGGATGTATTTGCATTCGTTTGTGTTATTGATGATTTCTTTCAGCAGTGTTTTGTAGTTTTCCTAAGTTTTTTTTTTTTTTTTTTTTTTTTTTCCAGCTACTGTAAAAGGGTTGAGTACTTGATTTGATTCTCAGCTTGGTCACTGTTGTTGTATAGCAGAGCTACATATTTGCATACATTAATTTTGATCCTGAAATTTTGCTGAATTCAATTTACCATTCTAGGAGTTTTTTGAAGGACTCTAGGGTTTTTTACATGTACAATCATATCATCAGCAAACAGCGACAGTTTGACTTCCTCATTACCAGTTTGAATGCCCTTGGTTTCTTTCTCGTGTCTGATTGCTTTGGCTAGGACGTCCAGTACTATATTGAATAGAAACGGTGAAAGTGGGCATCCAGTTCTCAGGAGCAATGCTTTCAACTTTTCCTAGTTCAGTATAATGTTGACTGTTGATTTGTCATAGATGGCTTTTATTACCTTAAAGTATGTCCCCTCTGTGCCAATTTTGCTGAGGGTTTTAATCATAAAGAGATGCTGGATTTTGTCAAATGCTTTTTCTGCATCTATTGAGATAATCATGTGATTTTTGTTTTTGAGTCTATTTATGTGGTGTATCACATTTATTGACTTGCATATTTAAAACCATGCCTACATCCCTGGTATGAAACCCACTTCATCATGGTGGATCATCTTTTCTCATATGCTATTGGATTCTGTTAGCCAATATTTTGTTGAGGATTTTGGCCATCAAGGATGTAAGTCTGTAGTTTTCTTTTTTTGTTATGTCCTTCCCTGGTTTTTGGTATTAGGGTGATACTGGCTTCATAAAATAATTTAGGCAGGATTCCCTCTTTCTCTATCTTGTGGAATAGTGTCAATAGGATTGGTACCAATTATTCTTTGAACATCTGGTGGAATTCAGCTGTGAATCCCACTGGTGCTGAATTTTGTTGTTGTTGTTGGTATCTTTTAAATTGTCATTTTAATCGCACTGCTTGTTATTCATCTGTTCAGAGTTTCTATTTCTTCCTGGTTTAACCTAGGAGGGTTGTATATTTCCAGGAATTTTTCCATCTCCTCTAGGTTTTCTAGTTTATGCATGTAAAGGTGTTCATAGTAGCCTTGAATGATCTCTTGTATTTCTGTGTTATTGGTTGTAATATCTCCCGTTTCATTTCTAAGTGAGCTTGTTTGGATCTTCTCTCTTCTTTTCTTGGTTAATCTCACTAATGTATCAATTTTGTTTATCTTTTCAAAGAACCATTTTTATATTTCACTTATCTTTTGTGTTTTTTTTTTGTTTCAATTTCATTTAGTTCTTCTCTGATTTTGATATTTATTTTCTTCTGCTGAGTTTGGGTTTGGTTTATTTCTGTTTCTCTAGTTCCTTGAGGCATGACTTTAGATTGGCTATTTGTGCCCTTTCAGACTTTTTGATATAGGTATTTAATGCTATGAACTTTCCTCTTTGCATTGCTTTTGTTGTATCCCAAAGGTTTTGATAAGTTGTGTCACCATTATTTATTATTCAGTTCAAAGAATTTTTGAATTTCCAACTTGATTTCATTGTTGACCCAATGATCATTCAGGAGCAGGTTGTTTAATTTCCACATATTTGCATGGTTTTGAGGGTTTCTTATGGAGTTCATTTCCAGTTTTACTCCACTGTGGTCTGAGAGAGAACTTGCTATAATTTTGATTTTCTTAAATTTGTTGAGACTTGTTTTGTGGCCTATCATATGTTCTATCTTGGAGAATGTTCCATGTGCTGATGAATAGAATAGAATGTATATTCTGCAGTTGTTTGGTAGAATGTTCTATAAATATATGTTAAGTACATTTGTTCTAGGCTATAGTTTAAGTCCATTTTTTTGTTGTTGACTTTCTGTCTTGATGACCCATCTAGTGCTGTCAGTGGAGTTCGAAGTCTCCACTATTATTGTGTTGCTACCTATATCATTTCTTAGGTCTAGTTGTAATTGTTTTTATTGTAATTGCCCCATCTCTCCAGATAGCACTTATTTCTTTTGTTTGGAGAGTGGTATTAGAAAACAATATTTAAGACCAGGCACGGTGGCTCACGCCTGTAATCCCAGCACTTTGGGAGGCCAAGGTGGGCGGATCATGAGGTCAAGGGATCAAGACCATCCTGACTAACACAGTGAAACCTTGTCTCTACTAGAAATACAAAAAATTAGCCAAGCATGGTGACGGGCACCTGTAGTCCCAACTACTTGGGAGGCTGAGGCAGGAGAATGGCATGAACCTGGGAGGTGGAGCTTGCAGTGAGCCAAGATTGCACCATTGCACTCCAGTCTGGGTGACAGAGCCAGACTCTATCTCAAAAAAACAAAACAAAACAAAACAAAACAAAAAACAGAAAACAAACAAAAAACAATATTTAGGAGCTAGGTGTGCTCATTGCTGCTGGGATTTCAGTGTTTCTGGGTCCTTTCAGAGGACAGAGCTAGAAAATGTTAAATGTTTGCTAACTCATGTATAGGCACAGATTAATATTTATTTCTTTAATGGACTATTTATGAAAATAAACAGGAATTCATATTGATATAATCAATTTCAACTCAGCACCACAACTTTATTCTATGATTCCCATTTTGCTTATTTGTAGCTTCTTAATCCTACAGTGAGAAAAATGGCTCTCATTATCAACAATATACTTATTTGTTCAACCCTAGTATACATATTAAGTATTTTCAGATTGTTAAAATGTGCTGCTGTAAGAAACAATTTCTCAAGTAAAATACAATGTTTGTGTACAGGTTTTTATGTTTTGGGACTTACAGAGACACCTCAAAACACTATATTTCAAAGTAACTTAGGAAATTGTTCCCCACCTCTTCAGCGAGATTATGTCCTGCAATTTAATACAGTTATTTTTACTGGTCACAGTCTGCATTCTTTCTTATGTTCTCCTCACACCTTGGTTGATAGATATTTTAAAAATTTACATATTTAAATTTTATAAAATGTACTCTTGTGTTGTATAGTTCTATGGGTTTGATGAATGCATAAAATTATGTATCCACCAGTACCAATCAGAGCTGTCCTATTACCTTAAGAAAGCTCTACATGGCCCCGTTACCTCAACTTCCAACTCTTGGCAACCACTGATCTGTTCCCTATTCATGTAGTTTTGCATTTTCTGGAATGTAACATCAAAACAGTCATAGAATATGTAAATATTTTTTGCTTGGTTTCTTTTACTTAGTAAAAAAACATTAAATTGTATTCACTTTTGTGTGAATTTAGTTCGTTCTTTTATATTTTTGAATACTTTTACTTAATAGGGTCATCTTGTAGTTTGTTTATCCATTCACTTGTTGAAGGACATCTAGGTTGTTTCTAGTTTTAGGTAACTATGAATAAAGGTGCTAATAATATTTGTGTACAAATTTTACATGAACATAAGTTTTTAATTTACTTGAGTGAATAACTAGGCATGGGGTGGCTGGGCTATTTCTGGGAAAAATCATATGGAGTTTAATAATTTATTCTCTATAGAAAGTAATATGTTGGTGGTCAATAATGTGGCTCCTTACAGTGTTTAGAATAGGGGCTTTGGGTAGAGAGATCTGAGTTTGATTTCTGGCTTCATCCCTCATGGTGAGCTCTGGGGTAAATAATTTCTCTGAGCTTTCCTGTACTTTTCTATTATCCTACTACAGAGTTCCTAATAACATTGACCTCAGATTGTTAAGAGGACTGAAGGAGACATAGACATAAAGAAGACTGTGGTCACAGTGAGATGTCCATGCAAATTACCTCTTTAGGTTTTATTATGTTACTAGTTGACATGGTTTGGCTTTGTCCTCACCCAAATCTCAACTTGTAGCTCCCAGAATTCCCATGTGTTGTGGGACAGACCCAGGGGCATTTATCAGGGATATTCTCTGTTGCTTCTTTCTCATTTTTCTCTTGCTGTCACCATGTAAGAAGTGCCTTTTGTTTCCCACCATGATTCTGAGGCCTCCCCAGCCATGTGGAACTGTAAGTCCAATTAAACCTCTTTTTGTTCCGAGTTTCAAGTATGTCTTTATCAGCAGCGTGAAAACATACTAATACGGTAATTCGGTATCCGTAGAGTGGGGCGTTGCTGAAAAGATACCCAAAAGAAAGCGACTTTGGAACTGGGTAACAGGCAGAGATTGGAACAGTTTGGAAGCCTCCAAAGAAGATGGGAAAATGTGGGAAAGTTTGGAACTTCCTAGAGACTTGTTGAATGGCTGTATCCAAAATGCTGATAGCCATATGGACAATAAGGTCCAGGCTGAGGTGGTCTCAGATGGAGATGAGGAATCTGTTGGGAACTGGATGGAGTAAAGGTGACTTTTTACTCCAGTTATGTTTTAGCAAAGAGACTGGCGGCATTTTGTCCCTGCTCTAGAGATTTGTGGAACTTTGAACTTGATTGAGAAAGATGATTTACGGTACCTGGTGGAAGAAATCTGTAAACAGCAAAGCATTCAAGAGGCGACTTGGTACTGTTAAAGGCATTCAGTTTTACAAGAGAATCGGAGCATAGAGGTTTGAAAAATTTGCATCCTTACTATGTGATAGAAAAGAAAAACCCATTTTCTAGGGAGAAATTCAAGCCGGCTGCAGAAATTTGCTTAAGAAGCAAGGAACCTAATGTTAGTCCCCAAGACCATGAGGAAAATGTCTGCAGGGCATGTCAGAGACTTTCATGGCAGCCCCTCCAATCACAGGCCCAGAAGCCCAGGAGAAAAAAGTAGTTTTGTGGGCCGGACACAAGGTCCCCATGCTGTGTGCAGCCTAGGGACTTGGTGCCCTGTGTCTCAGCCACTCTAACCATGGCTGAAAGGGACCAACATACAGCTTGGGCTGCGGCTTCAGAGGGTGGAAGCCCCAAGCCTTGGCAGCTTCCATGTGGCATTGAGCCTGTGGGTGCACAGAAGTCAAGAATTGAGGTTTGGGAACCTCTGCCTAGATTTTAGAAGCCATATGGAAACTTTGGCCCAGGCAGATGTTTGCTGCAGGGGTGGGGCCCTCACGGATAACAATTGCTAGGGCAGTGCAAAAGGGAACGTGGGGTTGGAGCACTGCCTAGTGGAGCTGTGAGAAGAGGGCCAGCGTAGTCTAGACCCCAGAATGGTAGATCCACTGGCAGCTTGCACCGTGTGCCTGAAAAAGCCGCAGACACTCAATGCCAGCCCGTGAAAGAGTGAGGCTGTACCCTGCAAAGCCACAGGGGCGGAGCAGCTCAGGACCGTGGGAACCCTCCTTTTGCATCAGCATAACCTGGATGTGAGACCTGGAGTCAAAGATCATTTTGGAGCAAATGTTTTATTGAAACATTTCTTAGGCAGATCTGGTTCCCTTGTAAAGAAAAAAAATTGTCCATACATGAAAAGCTAAAATAGGCACTTTTGCGAGTAAAGAAACTCTGACAGATATTTTTTCTTCTAAATTAAAATAATGAAAATTATTTGAATCACATAATAAATTTTTTAGACAAATATGTTTTTAAAATACAAATATATAAAAATTATTAAAAATGTAAAGATAACACAAGAACATAGATTCCATATAAGTTATATGCAGTTTTAAAACTTTTTCTGTCAACCATATACAAAAGGGTACCAAATATAGTATAGTCCTGTTTCTCTTCCCCCCGACCATGTATTCAATACCTGACATTAATGATCCATTCATGGCTACTCTTACTTCATCTATTATTCCCCTCCTTATACTGGATTATTTTGCAGTGAATCTCAGATATCCTGAAAGGATCAGGTTTTTTTTTTTCTTTTTTTTCTTAAATCTAAAAAAACATGATATGTGTAATTTTTACACATATAAGGGCTACCTGGTGTTCACTTTATTTTGTTAAATGGGAATATACTTTAAAAGCTATGCTTATGTTTTAAAGACAAGCAATATGTTGTTTGACAATAGCATTATTAAGTATACTGTGAACTATTTTTAAAAACCAGAATATAATAGTTAAACAACTTTGAAAACAGTTTACAGATAAAACACTGGTTTACAAATCAGCATATCATTTTTGAAATGAGTCCCTGGTGACAATTTAAAGACTTGATTATGAAATATTTACTTTTACGTAATATGGTGTTGTAAAAATATGTATGAGCGGTTATAGTTTAAAAGCTCTAAATATTAAATTGTATCAGAAATATACAGAAACCAATTCAAATGTGATTATCTTTCTGTTTTTAAATATAATACTTTTTTTTCTTAAAAGTTCATAGCTGTTTAGAAGATCAAATGATTTGATCCTTTCAGTTTTCCATGATCATATTTTCTTGGTTATAAATTATATTTAGAAATCACTATTTTGGCAATAACTAGATTTATTTTTGGAATTCAATAAAATGAATGTTAGTAATATTAGTTATACAAGGAGATTTTAGAATTCAGAAATGCATAAACCTTTGGAGTTAAATGTTTGGCCAGGATAAACTATGGCATTTGTGTTTTTGAATATTATATATTATCATAGAAAGACAATGTATGTTGTCCAAATGGAAATTATTCCACATAGTTGGGATTTAATCAAGCAAATAATAACTTTATAGGGCACTGAGATTTACTTTGCTTTGATATGGTAAAGAGTGAGAACATTATAAACTATTTTATTTAAAGGACATATTTCAAGAAATATTAAATCATCTTTCCTAAATACAGAACATTCAATGATATTTTCAAAAGCAAAAGCTTCATATTTGAATTAGCATTTATATTCATTTTCTTTATAATCCATTTCTCATTTTTGAGGAAAAAAGATTTCCATTCATATTTCCAATTCTAAGTTTCTTGTGAGTTGTAAAAGACCTATTTTTTAAAAAAAATCCCAAATAATACCTTAGTGTAGAAATATATTCTAACTTTACCCTAAACCCTTGATATTTTTTACATGTAATTTTGATGATAAAGCATTCAATACATTTTCATTTTTGTGGTAGAGAAAATCAAAATGATGATTTTTGAAATTAGAGTAAGAGTTTATGAATGCCTTAATGAATATAACTATTTAAAAAATTTCGCTACATTATTTTTGAATCAGTTCTTAAGAGTTTGTGTTTATTCAAAACAGAAAAGTTAATAGAGTAACATTAGTTTTTAAGTTTTTGTTTATCAAAAACAGAAAATATGATAGAGTAATGTTAGTTTTTTTTCTTTGGATGAGCTTTTTTAGATAATATATGGAGCACTACAATAAAGTATTACCAAAATCCTACTTATTGTTAAAAATGATGCTTTTATAAATTAGATCAGCTAGATAAAACCATCTGACTTAATTAAATAAACACTTGCAGGATCTGAAAATGAGAAATTACCTCACTAAAAATTATTGATACTGATCAATAGAATTGAGGGGAGCATTAGAGATTCATTTCGTGATCTCATTATTTAAATAGGTTAAGATAAGAAATGAAAGGTTACATTTCCAGTACCATTTATGTAAATCTGCCTTATAATTAAAATAAATAATTCTTTATTGTGTTTGTATTACTTCAAATGATAGCAGTAACTATTATGAGGTCCTAAGATGAAGATGACAGGGTCCTGTCATCAGAACTTATGTTATTCCAACTTACTGCTCACTTTCTAGTAACTTGTACTAAGCAAAAGCAAGTTGCCTAAAATCAACACTCTTTACCTATTAGTTCATTTTCATGCTGCTGATAAAGACATACTAGAGCCTGGGCAATTTATAAAAGAAAGAGGTTTTAATTGGACTTACAGTTCCACATGACTGGGGAGGCCTCACAATCATGGCAGATGGCAAGGAGGAGCAAGTCACATCTTACATGGATGGCAGCAGGCAAAAAGAGAGAGCTTGTGTAGGGCAACTCCTATTTCTTAAAACCATCAGATCTCATAAGATCCAAGAACAGAATGGGAAAGATGCACCCTCATAATTCAATCATCTTCCACTGGATCCCTCCCACAACATGTGGGAATTATGGGAGCTACAAGATGAGATTTGGATGGAGACACAGAGCCAAACCATATCACTTTGTTATAGGAAAGAGGTCTGGATCCAGGCCCCAAGAGAGGGTTCTTGGATTTCATGCAAGAAAGAATCAGGGAGAGTCTGCAGTACAAAGCAAAAGCAAGCTTATTAAGAAAGTAAAGTGGTGAAAGGACAGCTACTCCATAGACAGAGTAGGGCGTGCCTAAAAGTAAGAGGAGGAATGCGTTCACTGTAGATAGCAATGCTTGTATATATGGGGAGATGTATTTTGCTACAAGAGTTTGTGATAAAGGATTAATTTTCTTAAATACTATATTTTTAAAGAACTGATATTATTATCTTTAAAGGAAAATTAGGAATGCCTTTGTTCTCCAGATATTGAGATATCTGGACACTCCCAAGTCAGGTCTGTTTAATAAATATTATTAGTTTGTTCCTTTAACAGTAAACATCTGGAGGCTAGGAATGCCTAATTTTCTGCGAATGCAGACCAGCAGGTCTCAGCCTCATTTTCCTAGCCCTCACTCAAAATGCAGTGGTTCACACTCCTCTGATAACTTTACTATGGTCCTTTTATAGACAGGTTAGTTTTCAGGTTTCTTTACCTAAAAAACTTTTGATTTGCTTTATTTGGTTACTGTTTTCTATATTTTACAGAGGATTTAAAATCTCCATGTTACATTGTGACCATCCTGTTCTATACCGTTATGCAGTTTGATATAGGAGGGTCATGGGGGATTAAATTGGGTCAGTGGATGGTTGCTCAAAAGGACCAGAGAAGAAAATGTCAGAGGATGAGGACAGGCATGTTGTAAGGAACACTATGCGTCCAGAAGTCAATAAATCAATATCTCTTGTGATGTCTTAGGGATGAGCTCAGAACAAGATACGTGAGATAAACAGAAAACGTTCTGAAACTGGCCAGGCACTGAGACAGACTGGAATTACAGAGAGCCCTGAGCAAAATCAAAGCTCCAAAATTGTGCTGAATGAATGGAGAAGGCCTCATGCTCATTTCAGATACATATGTTTTCACAGTATTTCTTTTCTATTGATTAGAAATAACTCATTTTCTAAGTGGTCAGCTGCCTCTTAAAATAGCAAACTTCAAAGGTTAACCTTTGAAGATTCACCATCTTCTATCCTCTTTCTGCCCCATTTGTTCTTTACTTGCTTGCATTGTTCAGACCATGACTCCAAATTCCAACTTTATAAACCGTTTCTGAGCCCCATTACTTTGGGGAATACCAGAGCCTGGCTCCAGAGCTGCATCACAACTGCTCTGTCCTTGCTTTTATTCTGTGGTTTTTGCCATCTTCAGCTGCTGTAAGCCTTACAGAATCTCATCTCTAGCGATTCTGCCACTCATGATTATCTATGTCCATGGAGATGTGGGCAGAAGTCAGGTGGAGACACAAGAGTGGCAAATAAGTGGTCAGGCACAGTGACTCACAACTATAATTCCAGCACTTTGGGAGGCAGAGGTGGGCGGATCACCTGAGGTCAGGAGTTCGAGACCAGCCTGGCCAACATGGTGAAACCCCGTCTCTACTAAAGATACAAAATTAGCTGGGCATGGTCACGTGCACCTGTATTCCCAGCTACTTGGGAGGCTGAGGCAGGAGAATCCCTTGAACCTGAGAGGTGGAGGTTGCAGTGAGCCGAGATTGCACCAATGCACTCCAGCCTGGGCAACCAAAACTCTGTCTTGGAAAAAAAAAAAAAAAAAAGGAGTGGCAAATGAGCAACATGGAGAAATGAACTGTGTTAAAATTTTCCCATGAGAGATTGTCAATTGAGAAAAATGACAAGTATCAATCATTTTAGGAAGTTTATTTGCCAAAGTTAAGGACGTGAACCTGACTGGGAGGCAGGTCTACGCCTTTCTCCAAAGATGATTTTGAGGGCCCCAAATTTAAAGGAGAAAGGGGGAATATTGAGAAATACACAATTTCCATGAAAGGGGGAGTAGCAAAAAATGCTCATTCATGCCTTTGTCTGGCTGGTGAATCTGCACTTTTACATAAGATGACATAGACAAATGGGGCATAGGAAAAATGCAGATAATCTGCATTTTTAAATAAGATAACATAGACAAAATAGGGCAGGGAAACAACCAGACGTGCAGTTGTGTCTGGTGGGCAGAGGGGTGACTGCACCTATAAAGCTAAGCTATCAATTTACATTGCCATGGTGAAATCTTAAGAGAAACACATTAGGGTAAAGATCTTGGAGCTAACTAGGAATTTCCTTGTGAGCAAAATATGGGGTAGGCATGTACCTTTTCATCTTGTAGCCATCTTATTTAGGAACCCAAAGAGGGAGGCAGGTCTGCGCGACTCAGTTACCAGCTTAACTTTTTCCTTTGGCTTAATGAGTTTGGGTCCCAAGATTTAATTTCCTTTCACAAGATTCTGCTAATTTTTAAGTTATTTTTAGATTTTAAAATTATATATGTTATATTTGGATGAAATGGTATATGTTGTGTGTGTGTGTGTATAAACACATACACATGAAACACATTTACAAAAAGAATGTAAGTTGTCTATATTCCCACTATCCAAAGGTAATCACTACGCACATTCTGGTAAAGATTCCATTAGGTAGGATTTGTTGTGTACATATACAGATAGATCAGTGGTTCTTAGCTAGGTCAATTTCCCCTGACCCCATCACAGGAAATATTTGGCAATGTCTGAAGAAAATTTGGTTATCATAACCTGGGGATGTTACTGGCGTCTAGTGGGTAGCGACCAGGGATACTGCCACACATGTTGCAATGCTAAGGACAGCTTTCTCCACCCACTCTGCAAGAAAAACATCTGGTCCAAAACGTCAGTAGTGCCAAGGTTAAGAAACAGTGATATAAATAGACAGGTATATCTGTATTATCAATATGCATGAAAGGATTCATAGAACTGTGTACATGTTTTTGCAGACATACCTTTTATTTATTTATTTTTATTGAGGAAAATAGCACAAATAATAAAAAAGCATGGATCTTAAAGGCTCAATTGGATTACCTTTGACAATTATATACATCCACATAACCACCACCCCAATAAACATATTTTTATCAAAAAATCTCTTATGTGCTCTTTGAGTCAATTTTCTCTATCCACAGAAGTACCATTTTCTGACTTCCATTATCATAAATTGATTATTCTTGTAGGTCATATGAATGCAGTCATGTGGTATGAATCTGTGTGTGTGTGTGTGTGTGTGCATGTGTGTGTATGTTTTCTTCCAGCAAATGCCTTTTGAAGGTGTTTCATTAAATGTTTCTGAAATATATCTATGTCCTTGTGTCAATTAATAATTCATTTCTTTTTTTTAATCATTGAGTGGTATTCTGTTATATGAATATAACAATGTATTTATTCTCTTGTTATGCACATAAAGAGAGTATAGCACAAAGCCTCCAAACAAATAGGAAGTACAATTTAAAGGAAAATATTAACAATTATTGTGATAAACTGTTTTAACATAAAACAATATTATAATTTTGACTACATTATTAGTACAAATATTGATCATATATGACAATATCTATGTAAAACAGATGTGATTGTGCTAATATCCTGAGCATGGTAAAAATAAAACACCTCCTTTGACACAGAAAACTTTGTTTTTTTGAAAGAAAGTAGTGGGTGATAGTAACAAATAAGGAAGTTAGATATTCGTGAAATAGTCTTCTTATCTACATGTGCATATTACAAAAATTTATTTGAAAGTGTTTGAATGTCATTCCTCCTGATGGACTATTAAAAGCCAAGTAACATTAAACAGAGATACACAGAAATTAAAAAAAAAATTATATTAAATCAGACAGCAACTTTTGCATAGGGATTTTTTTCTTACTACTCATTGAACTTGTATCTGGTGAGCTATCCCTTAAACCAGAATTGGTTCAGTGATATGAATAGGAACTGACTTAGATCATTTCCTTTGAAAAGTATTTATTTACAACTAGCCAAGCTTAGAAGTGACCCATGCTTTCAAACGTAACTTCTGGGGTAAATATTTGATCTAAAATAGAGTAACATGCTCTATTTTAACAAAGATGCTTTTGGTGCTGGGGCACTATAGTAAGATGGTTTCAAGTATAGTCTCTTCAATCTGACCATCTGGGGTTGAATTTCAACTTCACCATCTATTAGCTCTGGGATCTTGGGCATTCTGCTTTACCTTTCAGTAGCTCAATTTCCTCAAGGAAGTAGTAGAAATTCAACACAGGTATTGTGAGTTTTAAGTGAGACAATGCTTGTGAAGTACCTAAAATAATACATGACACCTAGAAAACATTCAGAAATATGAGTTATAATTTAAATTCAAGAGATGTTTGATGGAAAATGATGTTTGGTTTTTAAAAGGAGCTGTACATGATTCAAGTTGGGAATAAGATTTAGGTCAGTATCAGTATACATTTACTGAACTATCATTAGTTTTACCCAGTCCACAGATTTCTTAAGTGCGAGATGAGGGTTAATTAAGAGTTACATTAGATTAGTCTGGCCCAAATCCTTGCTTCTGAGCAATGTGCTGCACAGAAACTGGCTTCCCAGGCTCCTGTACTATTTGTATACCTTACAACCTCAGGTCTACTGTTCCCAGCCTGACCAAGAGACTGAAAATGGAAACTCCCTATTCAATCAGCCTAGACATTTCACATATACAGATTTGAGCTCAGTTTTGAATGGTATTTTGTAAGAGCAACATTATAGAAGCTTGAATTTTTTCTCCTTCTCTTTTCTGCCCCTATTTTCCCCTTTTTGGCTTTGGCTTACTTCTGTTATATTTGCTGTGCAGTTAATAACAATTTATTTTTTCTCTGTCCTCCCTTGTTGACTGTGAACTCTTAAGGACAGAATTAGCCTCTTGGACATCTCTGTGTCTGTGGCTCCTAGCACAATAAATTGAAGAGAGTTTTGAATGGAAAAAATACAAATTCCAAGAGTCATGTGAAACTTGAACTGTGGGCCAGCTTGAATTACAGCCTTGGAAACAGGGATGTGATCAATCTTTTATCTTTTATTTTTCTGTCCATCTC